>NC_066622.1:127565744-128213123 GCF_025201925.1 Gopherus flavomarginatus | reverse complement strand
TCATGATTTTGTGGCACCAGTGCGAACTTAAGCTTGTTCTTCACGTTATTTTGCATTTATTGAGCTGCTGGATGCAGATAGTATGTAAGCATGGTGTGAAAGAATTGTAAATTTCAAACAGTTGTAACCTTATTTAAACTTTATTCAGCTTTAAATTTGAGGATGCTATTTTTGTTGTATTTCAAAGACTAATTTTGAAATGCCAGATATACTCGATATGTTACCAGGAGTAATAAAGCTATTTCACGGTCTAGATTTCTTTCCATTTGCATAGAGTTAATCTGTTAAAAATTAAGGCCTTTCCTTTTTCTCTCCAAAATTGGTGTTTACATCATTAAAGGCTAAATTTTGCCATTGAATGCATATATGCAATTCTCTTTGAAGTCAATAGGAATTTATATGCACACATCCGAAGTGTCTCTGAATTCTTTATTTTTATTTATATTTTTTCCAACAAATTTACATATCACAAATGGGTTATTTGGAAATTGAGACAGAATGGAGTTAACCTGAATGCCATTGTTGAGAGAATATTACAACTATCATTTTGTCTTTTAAATGCAGCCTATATCTCCTTCAAAATTTGGAAGTGTCCATCTTCAATCTATAAGATTTGTATCTATCTGAATTTTACCATATTGTTTGAAGCAAAATGAAGAGGTTGTGGCTTTTATATTCCGGGTTCCATGTTCAAATGCTGAAAAGCCCCTATTTTCCCTTTTCTGGGAAAAGAGAACTCCATTAGTGATTGCTAAGAATATTAATATAGAAAAGAAATCAATAGGTCTCTGTTGCAATCTCTAAAATTTCATTTATGTATAGATGTCAGGTTTTAATATAATCTCATGGTAGTGTTTCTAATGGAATCCCCAAAATTATTTGAGCTATCAATGTGCTCAGTACTAGACATATTATAAAGGAAGATGTTATCTCTGTCCCGTGGAGACTGAATTAAGCTGTATAGCTAAAACACAATATATTGGCAGAACACATAGGGGTTTGCATGGTTTAACTAAACTGACTTTAAAAAAATATTTGTTAAACTGCTGGTGCAAGCTGGTTTGTAGAAAGGGCTTGTCACAAAATAGGACCTCAGTTAATAGCAGATTGTGATACTTTCATGTTGTGAAGTATCAGAGGGGTAGCCGTGTTAGTCTGGATCTGTAAAAGCAGCAAAGAATCCTGTGGCACCTTATAGACTAACAGACGTATTGGAGCATGAGCTTTCGTGGGTGAATACCCACCTCGTCAGATATTCACCCACGAAAGCTCATGCTCCAATACGTCTGTTAGTCTATAAAGTGCCACAGGACTCTTTGCTGCTTTCATGTTGTGATCACCCAGGCTCATCTAAGTTCAGTATTGCTGATGGCGCAGTATAGAAAGACTCAGGAGGTTTAAAATAAGCATAA
Source organism: Gopherus flavomarginatus (assembly GCF_025201925.1). Classification (NCBI taxonomy): domain Eukaryota; kingdom Metazoa; phylum Chordata; order Testudines; family Testudinidae; genus Gopherus; species Gopherus flavomarginatus. Next base: position 128,211,711 of record NC_066622.1, on the reverse strand, counting down.
ATCTATTTTATTTTTTAAGTTAATATTGTGTGTGTGCTACAAATATGGGTGTCACGTTTTGGGGGATGACCCAGCCCAATAAGAAGTTGTTGCCACTTGTCCTGTAACCCTGAGTGCCTTAAAATGCTCTGCTGCTGTAGCTCCCAGGCAGGACACTCCCAACCAACATACAAGCAGGCACTGAGTGTGTGTCTCTCTCTTCAGCAACTTGAATCCAGCAGCCCGCTTACAACACCATTGCAACACTTTTGTCTCCACCAGCTTTGGTTACTATTAAGCAAGCAACTCCAGTGCACCCCACCTGTCCTGAATTTCCTCAAAACTGTCTGCCTGAAAATGTCCAGCCCTCTCCAGAAACATTCAGAAGATTAATAAGGATGGTTTGTTCTTCTAAAGAGATAAAAGCATATGACAGCTTATTAACTTAACTGGGGTAAATGCACCCTTCCCTTCAAGCATAGCACTGAGGTGGTTGATTGTAAGAAATAAAACAGGTTAATTAACAAAGGACGTGGTCTCACTTTAACCTAAATAGAAAGAATAAAGTTAAAATGGGTTACAAACCAACAGAAGTAAAAATATGCTTGCTAGTTGCTAAGACTTATCAAGCTACGGCCTTGGTTCAAGATAGATGGCGGTAGATTTCTTACTACTCTTTCTTTTTACAGCCATACTGACTTTTTCTCAGTCAGGACATTCCACAGAAATGCAAGGTACTACTTTCCCTTGTCTTCCTAAGAGAAAGATCTTTGCATCAGATTTCTCACCCATATTCAGTACCCAGAAACTACAACCCCCTTGGCTGAAGGACCCATCTTTCTCAGCTTGCGAGAGCTCTGGCCCCTTGTCTGTCCAGTGATGGATGCCAAGATGGCTTCTTCTCTCTTTATATTTCCCTTAATTCACTGCTTTGTCCCCAGATTCAGGATCATCCCATGCTGTTCTTCCCTTCCTGTGAACCCATCCTCCTGCTGATTCATATGTAAATGGGTTTTCTGTTTTTTGTCACCTTGCTGAATTTTGTTGGAGACAGATAACTGCCTTTCCTCTGTTTGGGATAGTACCTGTATATCAACTACACATGACCTGCATGGTTCAAACACTTTTCATTCACAGACTTCAAACCATAGTATAAGTGAGTATTCATAATTTCTCATGTAGTGTAAGTGCGTACGTTTCACAATGATGATAATCACCAGTGTGTGAGTCTTTCATAAAAGACCTTACTTGATGCACTTTTATAATATAACCAATTGTATGCAATATTATTGTATTTGAATTCCGGACCCTCGTCTTTATAGCCCAAATAAAGTTTCTCTTTTCTGCTAGGGTGTTGACACCATGTTGTCTTCTCCCCTGATTATTAGCTTGATATGTAAATAGACCTTCATTATGTTTTCCTGCCGACCAGGTTGTACAGATCAACAAATATATTTTTGTCTAGAGCAGACTGTGGCTATGTCTACACTATTGTGGTAAGTCGACCTATGCTACGAGTTACCATGGGGTCTACACAACAGGCGGTTGACAGGAGAAAATCTCCTGTTGACTTACCTTACTCTTGTCATCGGGGGTAGAGTACAGGGGCCAACAGGAGAGAGATCTGCAGTCGATTTGGTGGGTCTTTACTAGACCCACTAAATCGACCACTGGTGGATGGATCGGTCTCAGAGTGTTGATTCCCCACTGTAGTGTAGACTTGCCCTGTGGTTATGCATTGCTTGCCAAACATATTAAGAACATATCCATAGCTCTTTTGTACACACTTCGTACATACATCATGCAAGAATATTAGAGACCAGTGTAGTGTTAGTTTTTCAGTGATATGCTACATGACATGTATCATGACAACAGTGTGTTAGGTGCAGTGAGCACATCAGGCCTGACAAGAGTTACTGACAGAGTAGTGAATCACAAATGGACCTCTGTCTCACTCTGGGTACTAATGTATTGTCCAACGCAACAATATGAAAATGCCTACAAGGATAGTTACCAAATAAAATGGGAGATCAAAGTTGAGCTGCTGTTGAGTTGCAGTAGTTACAATCTAAAGTCTTCTGGTATTATTGTATGAACTCCAGATACCAAACGATGCATGTTTCCAGAAAGTGAGGGAAAGTGGGGGGGGGGTGTAATCGCAGGTCACAGATTCCATGACTTTGATTTTGGCCAACTGGTTGGCTATCAATAAGCAACTCATGGATGGCATTTTGTTGTTAGGCAATGTCTGAGGTAAACTGTATGCTGTGGTGTTTTTTGTAAAAGTTAACATTTCCTACTGTACAATATTTGAAAATTTAGGCTGTCTCTTGTACATTTGTGGAAAAGGAGTGAATTGCTATCTTAATGTTGCAAGGCATAATGTATCCAATCAATTGTATGTTGTTATTACTATTTATGCATTTGTACGTTTCTACCTTTAATACACAGGTGAACAATATCAGACTCATTAGAAAACAAAAATTTAAAACCAGTTCTACTGCAGAGGGAAAAGGAGGAGAAAAAGGAGGGCAATACAGTCTTAAAATTTATATTAAGCTAGCTAGCCATCTAAAATTGGAGACAATGCCAATGTTTTAAGTAACAGTTGTGGGCACCCAAATCCCAGTCAAGTGTCTTAAACAAAAATCATGAGACCATATTTTTTTTCGATGGGCCTTTACTTTTCTTGTCTTTAAACCTTGCCTGCACTGTAAGACCTTGTGCTGTTTTCATTGGATCTTGCAACCAGACCAGTGTCATGCCAAGTCAATATCTGATTAGGAATTTTTCAATAAGTGGTATAAACGAGGAATCCTTGTGACACCTTAGAGACCAACAAATTTATTTGGGCATAAGCTTTTGTGGGCTATAACCCACTTCATCAGATGCATGGAGTGGAAAATACAATAGCCCATGAAAGCTTATGCCCAAATAAATTTGTTAGTCTCTAAGGTGCCACAAGGACTTCTCGTTTTCTTTGCTGATACAGACTAACACAGCTACCCCTCTGAAACCTGTCACCAATAAGTGGTGTTACTTCACTTGTGACTTAAGGAAAGGTGCCATCTACATTCTTACCACTGGGGCACGGTGGAGGTATGTGCCCTGTTAGGGTATGTCTACACTACGGGATTATTCCGATTTTACATAAACCGGTTTTGTCAGACAGATTGTATAAAGTCGAGTGCACGCGGCCACACTAAGCACATTAATTCGGTGGTGTGCGTCCATGTACCGTGGCTAGCGTCGATTTCTGGAGCGTTGCACTGTGGATAGCTATCCCGTAGCTATCCCATAGTTCCCGCAGTCTCCCCCGCCCATTGGAATTCTGGGTTGAGATCCCAATGCATAATGGTGCAAAAACAGTGTTGTGGGTGATTCTGGGTAAATGTCGTCACTCATTCCTTCCTCCACGAAAGCAACGGCAGACAATCATTTCGCGCCCTTTTTCCCTGGATTGCCATGGTAGTCGCCATAGCACGGCAACCATGGAGCCCGTTTTGCCTTTTGTCACTGTCACCGTATGTGTACTGGATACTGCTGACAGAGGCGGTACTGCAGTGCTACATTTGCCTTTGCAAGATAGCAGAGATGGTTATCAGTCGTTCTGTACTGTCTGCTGCTGTCATGGGTGCTCCTGGCTGACCTTCGCTGAGGTCGGCCAGGGGCGCAAAGACAAAAATGGGAATGACTCCTTGGGTCATTCCCTCCTTTATGTTGTATCTAAAAATAGTCAGTCCTGCCTAGAATATGGGGCAAGTGTGCTAGAGAACCAGTGTACCAGAGAGCACAGCCGCTTCGTGTCAGATCCCACAGAAATGATGAGCGACATGCCATTCTAGGGGGTGCCCCTGCAACAACTCCACCCATTGCTTCCCTGCTCCCCCAACCTTCCTGGGCTACCGTTGCAGTGTCCCCCCCCCATTTGTGTGATGAAGTAATAAAGAATGCAGGAATAAGAAACACTGAGTTTTTAGTGAGATAAAATGAGGGGGAGGCAGGACATTAAATGGTGGAGGGGAGAGGAGCCTGGCATCCTGCTGCTATGATAGTCCCGGCAGTACAGAATCTTTTCTTTAGACATGAAGGGGGGGGCGGCTGATGGAGCTCAGCCCCCAGTTGCTATGATGAAGATGGTTACCAGCCGTTCTGTACCATCTACCAGGAATGACCAGGAGTCATTCCTATTTTTACCCAGGCACCCCTGGCCGACCTCACCTGAGGCCAGCCAGGAGCACTCATGGGCTGATGACGACAATGGCTAGCAGTCATATTGTACTGTCTGCCACCATGGAGGAGAGGGAAGAGGATGCTGCTGCTCAGTGCCGCAGCATCGCGTCTACCAGCAGCATCCAGTAGACATATGGTGACATTGAAAAAAGTCAAGAAACAATTTTTTCCCTTTTCTTTCACGAGGGGGGAGGGGGGGCTAAATTGACGAGCTATACTCTGAACCACCCCGGACAATGTGTTTGACCCTAAAGGCACTGGGAGCTCAGCCAAGAATGCAAATACTTTTCGGAGACTGCGGGGACTGTGGGATAGCTGGAGTCCTCAGTACCCCCTGCCTCCCTCCATGAGTGTCCATTTGATTTTTGGCTTTCCGTTATGCTTGTCGCGCAGCACTGTGCTGAGTCCGTGCTGTGGCCTCTGTCTGGAGATTTTTTCAAATGCTTTGGCATTTCGTCTTCTGTAACGGAGCTGTGATAGAACAGATTTGTCTCCCCCATACAGTGATCAGATCCAGTATCTCCTGTACGGTCCATGCTGGAGCTCTTTTTGGATTTGGGACTGCATCACCACCCGTGCTGATCAGAGCTCCGTGCTGGGCAAACAGGAAATTAAATTCAAAAGTTCACAAGTCTTTTCCTGTCTACCTGGCCAATGCATCCGAGTTCAGATTGCTTTCCAGAGTGGTCACAATGGTGCACTGTGGGATACAGCCCGGAGGCCAATACTGTCGATTTGTGGCCACACTAACCCTAATCCAATATGGTAATACCGATTTCAGCGCTACTTCTCTCATCAGGGAGGAGTACAAAAACCGGTTTAAAGAGCCTTTTATGTTGATATAAAGGGCCTCGTTGTGTGGACGGGTGCAGCGTTAAATCGGTTTAACGCTGATAAATTCGGTTTAAACGCGTAGTGTAGACCAGGCCTTAGACAGAAAACCAAGGTCCTGGACACTTGTGCTTACTAGAGTTTCCATAGCAATATCTTCTTTTGAAAAGCACAGATGTTAACTCTAGTGTTTTGGGCAAATAACTCAGGTAATTGCTTTCCACTTATGTGTATTTTCCCCTCCTAATTCAAATAGAGGAAGATAGTCACTGCTTCAATTCTAAACTGCGCAGTATTGTGTACTGTCAAACAGTTGCAACTGAGGTAATTGCATTTCAGCAGTGAATGGAGTGGCCCTTGACTGTTGTTTGCTTCACAATTTTTGTTTAAATGTCACACAGTTTTTCTTAAACCTTTTTATCTTGCCTCCATGTTTTCTTCCTCTCCAGTTTCTTCCTCCCTTAAACAATCTGTTTTCTTTTCATTATTTTCTTGTGCATTATTTTTGTAGTGTCTGGTTGTTCACTAAGGGTTTTTTCCTTTTGCAATCAACTTAATTCTTTATTAAACTCCTCCTCTTGTTCCCTTTTTTTTTTCTTTCTCCTAAACAAAGGATTGTGACTCTCTTAATGTACCTTTTTGTAAGGAGTATGACTAGCTCCACGGTGGGGCTGTATACATGAGAGAGAGAGCACTGCTGCCATAATCCTACAGCTTTTGTTCCTCTTTCAGATACTGCTTCTGCTCCCAGCAGCCAATTTTTGCTGGTCCTGTAAGTGGCCTAGTAAGTTGTATCCCACTGTATGTAAATACAGTCCAACCAATTCCTAAAAGACATTTCAGCTGCATCTGAAGAGAAGGAAACATTGATTACGGAATCCTTGTTTGTCCTGTGTGGGAAGTGGGAATCAAAGAGGGCGCAAGGAGTTTGTTAATCTCTCTCTTAAAAGAAAATGGTACACATGTGATGTGTTGAAAAATCTGGAGCAGTTCGAGCAGCTGGGGGAGAGGAGGGAGAAGAGAAGCATTTTAAAGTGATAGTTCATTTATTATTTAATTTCAGACAAAAACTAGATGTGGACAGTGTCTTAAACTGCAAAATCTTTAGTCAGGAATTGTCTTTTATGTGTTAGTATAGTGCTTCCTATAATGAGAGCATATTTTTCATTAGGGCCCATGAATGCTAGTAGGTATCGTCCCTGTTTTTCAGATAGCAACACTGAGTCTGAGACTGTTTTTTTTTTAAAGTGATCTTAAATTGATTTCTTATAGTAAATGGAGCTTGTCTGCCAATTGACTTCTCCCTGGCACCACTTAAACTGTATCATATAAGAGAGATGGATGCCAGAGAGTCCCAATTTTCAGTGTGTGGTTGCAACCTGTGACACACCCTCTGTCCTTAGGCAAGTTGCTTTACCCATCTGCCTCAGTTTCCTCATTTGTAAAAGGTTGAGACCTACCTCTGTTGTACATTGCAATGACTAATCTCTAAAATAGCATTTTTGAGAAGTTAATTGAATGCCAAGTATTAGTTTAGTATTCGTATTAATATTTTAAAAGGTGGGGAAAATGAGACCCCTAATTTTGTATACTTGTGGATCAAATTCTCTCCCCAGTTGCAGAGGTGTAGAGTTTTGTGGACTTTACCATTTTATGTATTGCTCCTTTGGAAGAATACAGTGAGCACTGAAACCTATTCCTAAAACTAAAATCAGTTTCCCCTCCACTGTGAGATGAGTTTTTCTATACAGAACTTCTGATCTAATTGAGTGTACATCTGACTGAAGAGGGGCAGTGTTGGGGGCTGAGACCCAGGGCTCTCAGCTCCGTGTAGCTCTCTGCCGGGAGCCAAGTCTCTCAGCAGCCATTCAGGCTTCTTACCAACCTGCACGGAGTGGGGTCCAGCCATTTGGCCTTCTCACTTCCCTGCAGGGAGTGGGAAGCTGGGTGGCTGCAGTCTGGGTTTTAGCTGTCCAGCTTTCTTGACAATTTAACGGCTCCAACATAGAGCCCTGACATTGATAAGACAGCCAACAACCAAAGGAAGTAAGGCAGTGTCTACATAGATACTGCATCACCCTAACTACACCGACATAAGCCTACACCTCATGTGAGGGTGGAGTTATGATGTCAGTGTAGCAGGCTGTAGTGTGTACACTGACATAATTAGGTTGATGTAAACTGATACCCCTTATCCATGGGAGAAAATTCTTAGGGGGAAGTGGGACAGGAGAGACTAGTGCAGGGGTCAACAACCTTTCAGTAGTGGTGTGCCGAGTCTTCATTTATTCACTCTAATTTAAGGTTTCACGTGCCAGTAATACATTTTAACCTTTTTAGAAGGTCTCTTTCTATAAGTCTATAATATATAACTAAACTATTGTTGTATGTAAAGTAAATAAGGTTTCAGAATGTTTAAGAAGCTTCATTTAAAATTAAATTCAAATGCAGAGCCCCCTGGACTGATGGCCAGGACCCGGGCAGTGTGAGTGCCACTGAAAATCAGCTCATGTGCCGCCTTCCGCACGTGTGCCATAGGTTGCCTACTCCTGGACTAGTCATTACACTATACTTCAAATCTTAAAACTCATCTATGCCATGTTGCCTGCAAACTGCTTAACACTGGGTTAGTAACTGGTGTGCTGGGACTACTGGTTATTGCACTGATCATGTCACTGTTTCCTTGTGCTTTCCCTGTCTGTGGTTGTATCCATCTGTTATTTCATGTTTAGATTGTAAGCTCTTTGAGGCGGGGACATTGTCTAGCACAATAGGCACCTGGTCCTGTAGATATTACTGCAATAAAAGTAACTCCAAAGATACAGCCTGTGTAGGGTAAGGTATTAAATAGATCCAGGAGGTGAAAAGTAATCAATTGTTTGAATTAAGTCAATTAAAAACAGTCTACTGTTGATGATCACAATCGGCTGATCCAAGAGCAGCGGCATATTGTCCAGGAGAAGCTATAATCAGACCTCCATTATTAAAGAGATGGGCATGGTGACTGTCTGAAATTACATGTGGGAGTAGACACACTACCCTTCATCAAATGAAGCACCCTTTGCAGGGATGTGAATGCTTTAAATACAGATTCTAGATCTGATCTGATTTCTAGAGTAGTGTTGGTTGAAATTTTATTTGAAAAAAATTTTTTTTGATGAAAACAGGGCTGGCTCCAAGAGTGCCACTGTTCAAGCAAAAAAAAAAAAAAAAAAAAAAAAAGCAAAAGTGCCCAAAATGCGGCCCCGGAATTGTGCCGCCCCAAGCATGTGCTTGCTTTGCTGGTGCCTAGAGCCGGCTCTGGATGAAAAGTAGCTTTTCAACTGAAACTGCCATTTTGGTCCATTCTCAGTTTTAATTATAGAAAACAAAAAATATTTTCTCTCCCTTCTCTTCCTCCTTTTTTGCAGGGGAATGAAGAGGAGAGAGAGAGAAGAGAGGAAAAAATAGAGAATTATTCATCTTTTGTTAAAAAACTGAAAAACTCCACTAAAATCCAACAGATTAAGACTTTGATTTCATTTGAAAATGTTCATGGAAAATAGATTTTTTTCCAATCAGCTCTATTTTGTAGCATTTTCCTTTGGGTATTTTATTAAAGGGAGAATTGGCAGCTAGAAATAGAATAGTTACCTGTTCCTACGTGAAGCAAACAAACTCCTGTTAAAAAGTAGATTATATGTTGCTTATGAATGTAAAGAAGAGCACAGCCAAGTCTCAGTCAGTTTCAACAGCTCTGGAACACAAGAATTAACATTGCTACATCTTCTCAATACATTTTGCAGTCAGGTCATACTAGATTGTGGGACACTTAAAAGGAAGACATTTGTGATAGTAAAAAACCTTCGTATAATACACATCCTTTGGTTCTTTCTTGATTCATTGTTACCCAGTGGAACAATAAGAGCACTTTAGATGGGCTTACTGTGCTCTGCAGATATTAACTAATGAATCAGCATAGTTTCTTTGTTTACTAAGTAGGTGTTAACCCCATTTTAACCCATAGACAAAATGAGGATGAGATGAAGTGACTTGGTCAAAGCCACAAAACAAGTGAGTTTAGCAAAAGAACTCCAGCTTAAGGGTGTGCGAATAACCAATTTTTCTGGCCAAACCAAAAATAATTTTACAATTGTTTTGGGTTAAAAAAAGTTTTGTTGAATTTTTTAGGTTATTTCTTTGTCTTTTTTCTATAAAACAAAGTAACTTTTGAAATGAAAAGTTTGAGCGTTGGCCCGCTAAACCCAGCAGGCCATTTAGGGATCTGGAGCAAAAATCTGTCAGGCAGAGTGCTTGGTCCTGCTGTGAAGGCAGGGGACTGGACTCGATGACCTTTCAAAGTCCCTTACAGTTCTAAGAGATAGGTATATCTCCATATAATATACACAGCTAGGAATTGGAAAAATTAAACCTTTTTGAGTATTCTGATTTCATTTTGACCAAAACCGTGGTGAATTCAGTACAAAGTTGCCAAATGTTCCAGTTGACCTGATACTGCATTTTTTTTGGGCAAAGTTTTATCCAAAAAATTTCATTCAGGGATTTTTCTGACTCCCAGAACGGTGCATTATTTTTTCTCTAGATGACGTCTTGCCTTTATTTTGATACTGGAATTCATCCTCGCTCTAGCAGGACTCCTTTTTTTATTAATGTGAGGTAACATACGTTCTTTCATACCCCATCTGTTTCTTTCTGTGCTGTCATCCTCTAAATTTCCTTATCCCTTCAGTATGCCCTCTTCATCTGACATGCAGAGGTTGCAGGTTCAACTGGGTAAATGGGGCAACTCCAGTGCTCAAGGGGGAAATACTGCTCGTCAGATCGATGCTGTATTCTCTGTCTGCTTTGACACAGCTGACTGCTGCTGCTTTGCATGCTGTTTGTCATACACCAGGCTGAAGAAACACTCTGATTCCGGAGCCCATTGTGAACCGTTGAGACAGATCAGCTGCACGCCCATTTCCTCTTCCACTGCTATCATACAAGTTTTAGACCATAGTGCAGGGCATTCTAATAGAGGATTTTGTAAGCTGTACTGGTACATGAAGACTATCTTGGATGCTTTAGCTTTATATTCTACTGTGTGTGAGTTTTTCATTTCAACCTTAGGGGCTATTTCCATTCTCTAAATGTAAAGCCAAGGTAACTTAAGAGTGTTGAAAATTATCACCTAGATCAGTTGCTAGCTTAATACAAAAACATGAGTGATCTTTGAACATGGCTGAAGGCAGTATTTCTTAAACTTCTGAATGTTGAAATTCTCTTTGGGAAAATTAAACCAAATGTTCTGTAGTGTTCACACCCTGATATTGCTGCATTGTGCGAGGCATGAGAACATGATAATGAAATGGACTATAAACAATTAAATTGTCCACTCTAGTTTTTAATGGCTACATTGAGAGAAATGTAAAAACAGTAAAACATAAAATGGATTTTTAAAATTGTCCACTTAAATTGAAAATATATTAATCTTAACATGGGAATGGTGAGTTAGTTTGAGGCCTTGGCTCCTCCATCAGCTCAGTCACTTGCTGATATAAACCGTGATGGTAGAACCCCGAAAGGTAGGTGGTATCAGGACACAAACACTTGTTGGCGTGAGGCTCAGACAGACTTGCACATTGTTCAGAATCCTATAATTTAGAGGACCATAACCCAAAGTATAATGGTGAGATATAAAAATGGGAGTAAGTTGCATTGAGGAGAGCACTTCTGAAAAGGAGTGGCATTTAAGGGAAGATGGAAGGGACAGACTGAGAGCCTTGATGTACAGGAAAAAGGATGGTCTAATTGTTGAGTTTATCCTCCAAGTTGTTTCAGCCTGAAGAGTAGGAGAAAGAGTTGGGGACAACTCTCCCCAGATGTGCTAGGGCCATGAAGCACTGTAGAGTGAGCACTGCACTGCTTTGTTGCACAGGGAGAGGGAGGCCATGATTTTTCTGCGGCTGTATCAGTTCATCAGCCTACAACTTGGCTCTGCTAGCCAGTGACGTCTTCCTTTATGGCTTGCCAATGAATGTGTGGATTAGGGTGCATGCGACTGGGTGAGAAGTAAGCGAGGGTCGCACGTGGAGCCAGCACAAAAGAGAGGCTCTGGATTTAACCATTATGGTCCTGATTCTACAAGTGTTTTGCACAGCAAGATCTCTATAGCCATGCTGAATCCAGTGCAGACTAGGGGAGATGACAGAGGAATCACCAGAGAAGAGTCAGAAACCAGTGAAACAAGCTTGATGTCCTGGACAAAATACAACATGGATGGGACAAAATGCAACATGGTTTTACAAAAGGCAGATCGTACCAAACCAACCGGATCTCCTTCTTTGAGAAAGTAACAGATTTCTTAGATAAAGAAAACGCAGTGGATCTAATTTACTTTGATTTCAGTAAGGCATTTGATACAGTTCTACATGGGGAATTATTAGCTAAATTGGAAAAGAGGGTTCCACATGAGGGATTAGCTAAATTGGAAAAGATGGGGATATGAAAATTGAAAGGTGGATAAGAAACTGGTTAAAGGAGAGACTACAACTTGTACTGAAAGGTGAACTGTTAGGCTGGAGGGAGGTTACTAGTGGAGTTCCTCAGGGATTGGTTTTGGGACCAATCTTATTTAATCTTTTTATTACTGACCTTGGCACAAAAAGTAGGAATGTGCTAAATAAAGTTTGAGGATGACACAAAGCTGGGAGGTATTGCCAATACAGAGAAGGACTGGGATATCATACAGAAAGATCTGGATGACTTTGTAAACTAGAGTAATAGTAATAGGATGAAATGTAATAGTGAAAAGTGCAAGGTCATGCATGTAGGGACCAATAACAAGAATTTTTGTTATAAGCTGGGGACGCATCAGTTGGAAATAACAGAGGAGGAGAAGGACCTCGGAGTATTGGTTGATCACAGGATGACTATGAGCCGCCAATGTGATATGGCTGTGAAAAAAGCTAATGCAGTCTTGGGACGAATCAGGCGAGGTATTTCCAGTAGAGATAAGGCACTGGTTATACAAGGCACTGGTGAGACCTCATCTGGAATACTGTGTGCAGTTCTGGTCTCCCAGTTTGAATTCATCCTTCTTAAACATGGAACAGGTACAGAGAAGGGCTACTAGGATGATCTAAGGAAAACCTGTTTTATGAAAGGAGACTTAAAGAGCTTGGCTTGTTTAGCCTAACCAAAAGAAGGATGGGGGGAGATATGATTGCTCTTTATAAATATGTAAGAGGGATAAATACCAGGGAGGGAGAAGAATTATTTAAGCTCAGTACCAATGTGGACACAAGAACAAAAGGATATAAACTGGACATCAGGAAGTTTTAGACTTGAAGTTAGACAAAGGTTTCTAACCCTCAGAGGAGTGAAGTTCTGGAACAGTCTTCCAGTGGGGGCACAAGATATATCCGGCTTCAAGACTAAGCTTGATAAGTTTATGGAGGGGATGGCATGATGGGATAACCTAATTTTGGTAATTAATTGATCTTTGACTAGTAGTGGAAAATATGCCCAATAGCCTGTGATGGGATGTTAGATGGGGTGGGATCTGAGTTACTACAGAGAATTCTTTCTTGGGTATCTGACTGGTGAGTCTTGCCCACGTGCTCAGGGTTTAGCTGATTGCCATATTTGGGGTTGGGAAGGAATTTTCCTCCAGTGCAGATTGGCAGAGGCCCTGGGGGGGGGGGGGTTCCGCCTTCCTCTGCAGCATGGGACACAGTCACTTGCTGGAGGATTCTCTGCACCTTGAGGTCTTTAAACCACAATTTGAGGACTTCAATAGCTCAGACATAGGTTAGGGGGTTGATACAGGAGTGGGTGGGTGAGATTCTGTGGCCTGCACTGTGCAGGAGGTCAGACTAGATGATCATAATAGTCCCTTCTGACCTTAGTCTATGATTCTAGTTCTGATCAGACATGCCAAGCCTGTGAAAAACCACTGCAGAAATTGGGCTTGGTTTTGGCTTAATGAGTTGCTTGTTGGATAGTTTTTCGCTTGTTGTTTCTATTTTTTTATCAGCTCTCAGCAAGGTGGGAGGAGAGAGGAGTGCACAGTGGACCCATCCCAATCCCAGCCTGCCTGCTGGGTGGATCTAGTCACATAGAGTTGGGGTTCTTAGGGATTGGCTTGTTTTGAAACGGGATTCACTTGATTTTGGGCTTATTGTGAAAGTCAGGGTGCTTCTTTACTGCGTGAAAGTTGGCAGCTGTGGATCTGATCCCTGGGCCAGTGGGACTGGAAAATACCAACTTTTCCTGATATTTGATACAACCTACTACTCTTCACATTTTGAATGTGGATGCACTGGGGGCATTTAAGAAGACAGCCAGCCCTTGCTGCCCCATTCCCCCTGGCCTGGGGTGCAGCTGTTAGTTAACAGGCCTGCCCTGCACTCCATACCTTAAAGGTCCCCATAGCTCTGGATAGTGAAGCCCTGCCCTAGAGGTCATCCTGTGCATGCTCAGAAGCACCTGCACTTCAAACTAGACTGGCCAAAGCCACCAGCAAGGAGAAGGCTCAGTCCTGCACTGGCAGGGAGGGATTTGTTCAGTGCTCAAGCCCTGGCCTGGCTTTGCTGACACAGGCTACAGCCTGATGGAAAAGTCTGGAGAGAGAGAGAACCCCTCCCCCGCGTTTGACTTCACTCCGCGCAGCACCTGCCCCCTCGGCCTGCGCTGCAGCGCCCCCTGCAGCGGAGAGGAGCGAGGAGCGAGGGGAAGGCAGCACCACGCTGCCAAAGCTGTAAGCGGCGTAACGAGCGGCAGCTGCGTTCATCTCCCGCTCGCTGCCCATTAGCTTCCACCGGGAGCAGAGCCGGGGCGGTCGGGGACACCGCAGGCAAGCGAAGCGTCTCCGTCCCCCACCTGAGCAGAGGTACCGCATGCTGCACCCCCTCCCCAGTGGCGGCTGCTGCTTCTTCCCTTCGGAGCCGTGATTGCAAAGTGGAAGGTGAGGCTGGATTCTCCCCCCTGGCAAACAGCTGCCTGCAGCTGCTGGGGCTGAGCAGGCAAAGGACCCAGGATCGGGTCGCGTGGGGACCCTGCCCGCAAGCCCTTGGAGGAGAGGGAGGGAGGATTTTGTGCAGGGGGTGGGGGTCAATGAGCGTGGCTTTGTCTAGCACGAAGGCTCTTCTCCCGACCCAGGACAGCGTGACCCGTGCAAATCCCTGTCCCCATTGTCTCGGTACCTGCCTGGTGGGAGACGTGCCAGCTTCCTGGGGGCGTGCGTGCAGAAAATGGATACCTTCTCGGTAAGGTTAGCCAGAGCGTGATCCCTTCGCTTCAGTGAGCTCTGCCGCTTTGCTGCGACAGCTGCAGGCGGCTTGGTGTCCCAAGGCACCTGCAGGGACTTCGTAAACTAGTGAGGGTGTTAGCCCCCGAGAGATGCGGGAGGACGCGGGCAGAAATGTAACCACCACAAGAAGGGCAGAAGAGAGAATTTCTTCTAACCTGCGGACTGAGTAACTCCACGCAGACATTGTGTCTTGGTGCAATATTGATCAGCGTATTTCTAGCATGCTCCTTGTTCTGGGCATATTGTATATATGGGAAAATACAAATTAAAGTTAGATTTCGCTCCCCTCCTTTATGGATTTCCCCCACACACACACTTTGGTTTCTGTTAAGCCAAACACACCTGGAATACATAAAGCTGCAGTCAGACTGTTCTGTTCTTATCTAGCTCTGTTTTATGTCCTGCTAGCGGGCCAGTTCAGCACCCTGCCTTATTTTGGCAAAACATGTTGGTCTAAATATATTATTGCAGAGTTTTACAAGGCTAAATAGTAAATAGGCACCTGCACTTCAAACTAGACTGGCCAAAGCCACCAGCAAGGAGAAGGCTCAGTCCTGCACTGGCAGGGAGGGATCTGTTCAGTGCTCAGGCCCTCGCTTGGCTTTGCTGACACAGGCTACAGCCTGATGGAAAAGTCTGGCGAGAGAAAACCTCCTCCCCCTCCCCCCCCATTTGGCAGCTAATATATCTGAATAGTATTGTGCTCAAGTTCAGATTGTAAAATAATAGAACTTGTTCAGGTAGAAGTGTAATCGTTAGTGGACATTTTTTAGTAGGTCTAGTTTATAAAGTAGTTCTACAAGTATGTATTCCCAATTATAATTTGTCTTGGCATTGTTCACGGTAAGACTTATTCAGCGGGTGTAAATTGGCATAGAGCCATTAAAGTTAATGGAGCTGTGCTGGTTTACAAGAACTAAGGATCTAGCTTGTGATTTTATTTTGATGAGATCTAGTTATATTTATGCTGCTTTTTAATGCTGTTTGTAATAAGTTTTAAAACTTTATCTACAAAACTAGTGTTGAGCATTGTGATCCATAAAACACAGTTTTGCAGTCTATGAACTGTATAGTATTTTATTGTGAGGATACATGTCACTATATAGTAGTTACACTGTGCTAAACAATAATAAGGTCTCTACTCCAAAGAGCTTATAATTATAGAAGATTAGGGTTGGAAGAGACCTCAGGAGGTCATCTAGTCTAACCCCCTGCTCAAAGATTTCAAAGATAATGGCCAATGGGTCTGCAGTCACAGCAGCCAACTCCCTCAGCATCCTCGGATACAATCTTAAAAGACAGGAGTGGGAGCATTACAATACAGAACACACAGAGAGTGGTAGGTGGTCTCTGCAGTTGGCAGACTTCATGGAACAAGTGGGTTTAGAACAGAATATATGTTTGGGTTATGCACGCCTGAATTATAGCATGTGCAAAGTCAGTTGATGGGAGTTAAACAATGGTTTTTAAAGTGCATTGCTTAACTGTTAGAAATATAAAGTTGACTTTCAGCTCTGGCAACCTTGGTTAAGCTCCTACTGGAGTTAGCTGGAAGGAATTTCCCTTTTGGGCTCATGCAGTGCCTGAACCTGCAGTTTCTATTCTCTACAGGCTACCCACTTATGTCAGTAGGAGTTCTTCATTAGCACAGACTGCAGGATTGGATCCCTAGGGTTGATTTCAGTTTACACTCCATGAGAGTCCTGGCTTAAGTGTTAACGTGCATCCTACATCTTTCCACAACCAGCAGCAGATCTAGTCAGCGGGTGAGGGCAGTCAGCTAGATGGTTATTATCTGGCCACCAAGAATTTAGTAGGAATCGGAATAGCTCATCTGTACTGATCAGCTGCCGATGGCTAAACTTATTCTATGCCCCAATGTGTTACGGTGTCATAGACCAAATATGGAGCTCTTCCCTCAGCATCCTCGGATACAATCTTAAAAGACAGGAGTGGGAGCATTACAATACAGAACACACAGAGAGTGGTAGGTGGTCTCTGTAGTTGGCAGACTTCATGGAACAAGTGGGTTTAGAACAGAATATATGTTTGGGTTATGCATGCCTGAATTATAGCATGTGCAAAGTCAGTTGATGGGAGTTAAACAATGGTTTTTAAAGTGCATTGCTTAACTGTTAGAAATATAAAGTTGACTTTCAGCTCTGGCAACCTTGGTTAAGCTCCTACTGGAGTTAGCTGGAAGGAATTTCTCTTTTGGGCTCATGCAGTGCCTGAACCTCATAAGGGACCCATTCACCTGGAACAAATGGAACTATAGATCCTGAATTCTGTTTAAAAAAGCATCACCTCTATTTTAAACATGCTTGGCAGCTATATTTGCTTGTATCTTCTAGTGCTTATAATAGGAGTCTGGAAGCTATGATTCCTGGGTTCTGTTCTCAGCTCTTCTTCAAACTCATTTTGTGCTCTGGGGCAAGTCCCCTAGCCTCTTTGTCCTTCAGTTTCCACACATGCTACATGGGGATAAAATACTGTCTAAGAGCTGCATTGTGGTGAATAATGTTTGGAAAGGAGTTTGAGAGCTTGGAATGAAAGGTGCTTCAGAAGGGTAGAGTTTTCTTCCTGTTTGTATTGGTGAGGTTGTCGGGAGGATGACAGGCAAATAGGAGATGTGAGCTAGAAACAGTGAAAATGGCTTATTTGGGGCACTTGAGGGGTTTCCCAGAAAACCCACCTCCTGTGATTGTATTTTTGTTCCTGGTGTCTTTTCTGGAGAACAATCCCAAATGTAAAGGTAACTGTGTTCTGGCTGCACACTTGACTTCTGGTGTGCATGTACTTGGGAGCATGTACACACATGGTCCATGAGCTAAGCAAATCCCCTGTGGTCCTTTATTGTGTCCAGGACGCCTTGGCAGGGAGGTTCTCATGGGTGGGAATGGCTTACTAGCTTTTTCAGAGCACGCAGACTGACCAGCTAACCTGATGGAAATACTCATGTGTATGTTTAAAAACAGTCTTGAGCCAAAGCCCATTGAAGCCAATGGGAAGGCTCAAGCTGATTTTAATGGGCTTCAGCCCTAGGCCCCAGTCTTGCAAACACGTTCACAACATGTTTAACAGAGTGTAAGTTTGTAGGACTGGTTCCTGAGAGGAAAATCCCAGACTGGCTTCTAGCGGGGCTCACAGCTCTGCAGTAGGAGGGCATAGACTTAACCACTGTGGCTAGGCTTTAAAAGGGAATTGGGTTTCTTATGACCAATTGCTATGTTTTATCATATATGCCAGGATTCAGATTATCAGTCCCAGGTGCGAGGACCTAAGATGGCTGCTAAAGGGAGCAAAAGTGGACTTTTTTTCTCTGCTCCCTACGTACGTGGTAGAATTGACTGATTTATGAGGATTATTCTGTTTTCCTCTGGAATAACAAAGATTGGCATCTGGTTTAGAACAGATACCAATCTAGATGGACCACTGGCAATTGCAATGGCAGGTCAGTCCAGACTATTGCTATTCATGATCCAGTGAGCCCTGTTCTGCCATACTGATCAATGATGTGTTTGCATTTTGAGGTATGTTTGATATTGTCAGGAGCAGCATTCTAATCAACGGCAAAGACTTTGCAGTGCTCAGAAATGACTAGTCAGCTGTCTGTTACCCCAATGCAGGCTTTCCAGGTGTGCCGTCTTTGTCACCTCTCAGATAGCTGCATGGCTTTCTGTGCTGGAACTGTTGTTCATTGGCCTTTGACCTAAGTCAGCATCCTCATGGGACCATGTGGCCAATCAACCAAAGGTCCTTCTGACCCATTAGTGATCAGTGTTGGATGCATGTACGTGTATACCTCAGTCACATTTAAAAAGAGAGTGGTGGATGCATTTTTAAGAAATGAGGCAGTTGTCTTGCTGACATATAATGCTGCGGAGTGCTGCAAAGATTCTGTACATATAGGAGGTCTGATTCTCAACAAACTTTTACTGGGGATAGTCAGTTACACCTATGCAAGGTGAATGTATATCACTAACTTTCTCCACTTCCCTACACCTTCTGTAATCATCTGCACCCGTGCAAGGTGAGTGTGGAATCAGGCCAGGGTGTCTCCATATGCTCATTTCTTCGATATGCTTCTTGCACATAAGCCCAGATCTTGCCTGCTCGCTCCTGTAGGAATACATTGCATATAAATAACTTCTGTGCTGAGGAACAGACCCCTGAGGGTCTGGCTACACTGCAGCTGGGAGGTTTGATACCCAGAGTAGGTAGACAGACTTGTGCTAGCTGGCTAAAAATAATAGTGTGGCAGTTGCAGCACTGGCAGCAGCTTGGGCTAGCCACCTCAGTCCAAGCCCACCCAGTCTCCTGGGTCCAAGTTTGGGTGGCTCACCAAGCCCCTGGGTCTGAGCTTGAATGGCTAGTCTGATCTACCACCGATGCCGCAACGGCCACACTGCTATTTTTAGCATGGTACGTCGAGCTGAGCTAGCACGAGTCTGTCGACCTGCCCTGGGAATTGCAACTCCCGCTCCTGTGTAGATAGCCTCTGAGATGGGAACGTCTGAAATAAAATCCCCAGTCTTGAACAACCCTTTGCAAAAAGCTAAAGGATTTGGTGCCATGCAGAGTATAGTAATTGCACTGGAATCTCTAGAAGTGTATTCTAGCCTTGGATTAATAGCTCCTAGCAAGGTACATGACTCAGTCACGTAGATGTTTTCACAGCCTTGGAATAATTATATTGTTTGCCTATAGCTGTAGCCAGTTTAACCTAAGAGATTGAGTTCACATAGATCGCTACATCCCTCTGGTTCAGGTGCTTCAACAAAGCATTTATTCCTGGTATCCTGTAATTAGCTATAGGTTGCTTTGGGGAGATCCTTATTGCCTGAAATGCTAAAGAAGGGCGAAGTGTTATTTTCACAGAGGAGTTAGATTGAAAACATCAAATACTCTTGCTGGAAGGTAATACTACTTTTATTCTTAGAATCCAGAATGATAACACACAAGAACCCAAAAACCAGAGAGAAACAAAGCTGGCTGCTCCCTGAAACAGACACGCTGCTTATCCCACCTTCCTCTAGGTTGATTGGCTGCAGAGCTGATTGCTGCTAGGCCCAGATCACACTGCACACTTTCCTACAGAGTCCCCTGCTTGCAAGCAGGACCAGGAAAGCCCCTGACAGTTAGAAGTGATCACAGTTTTAACTACACCACTGATATGTGCCTGGAGAGGCCTTATATATATCGGACGCAACACGAAGTTCAGATGTTTGTGGAAACACGCCTGCTGCTCTAATGGTGGGCAAAATCAGTAGAATGGTGATGTCCACTGGAGCAAACTATGCAGTAAGTTCTAGCACAAGCTTTTGGGGTCAAAGGTCCTAAATTCAGATATTGTTAATTGTTATAGGACCTGATCCAAAGCCCAAACGGGGCCCAGCTGAGTGTAAGTATAGACCAGTTTTATGCACAGTCATCATCATTTCACCAGTAGGGCTGCTTGAAAATTTTCCAGCAAGACTGCCGGAATTTTCAGTGGAAAACGGGGGGTTGGCTAAACAAAAATTTGTGGTAAATTTCTGTGTTGTGTGTGTTCAATTTTTTTCTTAAAAAAAAAAAAACAAAAACTCCCACCACCCCCCAAAAAAAACTTTTTTTAATGAAAAAGTTTAAAATTTCCCCACACACACCTATTTTCCACCCAACTCTATTTGCCAGCCACTTAGAGCAGGCATATCTAGGGTGGAGCCTTGGTAGTTGACAGTTTGCAGCCATGCTATGAAGCGGTTTCGGACAGGAAGTGAAGAATAAGCATATCCAATTGAAACTAGATAAGAGAAGCTAGAAATGATGGATCTGCAAAATAGTTATATATATTTTTAACCATTCTGAAATGTCAAAGTGTCTCCTAGCAATCTTGGAGTCCTTTCCTTTCACAGAAATGTTACTGTGACCCTTGGAGGAGAAGAATGCAGACGAACATGTTAATCTCTTAGTTATGTGGTTGAGATTGTGGAGCTGCTGGCAGGCATTTGGCATTGTGGAAAGCTGCCACGAAGGCGTGTCTGTTGGATGGCTGGCTTTTTTTTTTTTTTTTTTTTTTTAACTGAATTTCTGTTCTTCCATTGTTGCCTGTCGTGAGCAAGCTAAATCTAGGGTTGGAAGCTGCCAGTGTTAGGTAATAAAGCAAGTCCTCACTCACCTCTCCAGCACCCGAGTTCGTGCGGAGTTGGTATGGGGCACACAATTCTGTCAGAGACCAGACACCAATGCGTTGATCAACGGGCTCACACTATCCTTAGCTCTAAAAAGCTTTAGATTAAGTGTGGCCCCTTTATTAGGGGTGAGCATCAATATTTATACACAGAAGTAAACAAAGTGATTAACAAAAGATAATGGTCATGCATAATCAATCAAGATTTTACAGGAAAAGCAAGTTTAACAAGTAAATGCATAGAGATAAAGGCTAATGGCTACTTAATAAAGGGGGTGTCATGAGTAGTTTGCAGGTCAGTGCTTTGTTCGATAAAGGGTTCAGAAAGGATTATGCAGAGACGGCCAGTCTGGGTGTGTTTTGGCTCCCCAAAGTTCACCAAAAGTTTAAACCCAACATTCCTCCATTTGTAGCTTTGAGATAACTATTAATCAAAAAGCTACACCCTATTTCAAGATCTCAAGGGCCGCTTGGCAATTTCAGCCTGGGCCAATTCGAAGAGAGTAAGGCTTTTAGCTGAAGTGGGAAAAGAATAAACTGACTTACATGAGTTTATGAGGGAGGGGACACACTGAATACAGCAACACAGTATTATAAGGACTACTATGGCCCCAACAACACCCACCAAGAGTTTTTTTTTTTTTAACCCACCCAAATCCGGGCAGCCAATTTCATAAGGCTCCCCACCAATCATAAGGTGGCTGGCCAGAGGAGTAGTTTTAGCCATTTCCCTTAGGTGTTTGGTACGTTGAAAAGTGTTAGAGTAGGTGTCATTTACAAAAACACAGCATTCTTCATAAGCAGAAAATAAACTAAAAAAGCATAAAAAAAACATACAGTTGTCAGAATAAAGGGTCCTCTCATTTTTTTTTGAGTCAATTTAAGTCTAATGTCTGAGAGAGGTAAGCTGGTCCACTGGTCGAAGGCAGTGTCCTCAGTGGTGACAAGAGCTGCTGGTCCGTCACTGTGGTCCACTACGGCTGGCTTGACGTGGGAGTGGTGGATCCAAGATTTGCGTCCTTCCAGGAACACTGCAGTCTGGGTTGTTAAAAGAACCTGGTGGGGTCCAGTAAACCTTGGCTGGAGGGTGTCGTCACGAACGAACTTTTTGGCCCAGACGAAGTCCCCTGGTTGGAACGGGTGGATCTGTTCCTCCAGCGGCATGGTCTGGGAAAACTGCGAGGCTTTCCAAAGGGTACGGAGGCGAGCCTGTAGGGAGACAAACTGACACGCGGTTAAATGATCCCCTCCCAATAGTGAAACATCAGCACGTGGTAGCGCCCCGCCTTTGAAAGGGGGGGTGTTCATAGAGCAGTTCAAAGGGGGATAATCCCAATGCGCGGGTTGGGCGAGTACGAAGGTGAAACAGGACCAAGGGAAGTACCTGAGGCCACTTTAATCCTGTTTCCTGACAGTATTTAGCCAATGTAAACTTAAGTTCCCTATTCATACGCTCAACTTTCCCGCTAGACTGGGGGTGGTAGGGTGTATGAAAGGAGTGTGAAATGTTCTAAACGGCCAAGGACATGACCAGTAAAGTGAGGTCCGTGATCTGAGTCGAGCACAAGAGGGATGCCAAAATGGGGTACAATATCTCTAAGGAGAATTTTCGCCACTGTGGCAGCAGTACAATTAGCAGTAGGAAAAGCTTCGACCCAGGAAGTCAGAGGGCAAACCAAAACAAGGAGGTGCTTTTTCCCAAAAGCCTTTGGCATATCTGCAAAGTCAATTTGAAGATGTTGAAATGGAGCAGCAGGCGGAGGTCTTCCACCCTTAATTTTGTTAAGAGGCGGAGCAGGTCCATTACGCTGACATGTGCTGCATGCTTTCACTATTGATAGGCAATAGGGTTGAATGCCTGGAGCATACCAAAAGCGAGCGATAGTGTCCACGAGGGCGTGCGTGCCGTAGTGACCCCCTTTATCATGGTGCCAGCGAACTGCCACGGGGTATGTGGAGCGAGGGAGGCAGGCTCGGCCATCTGGCATAAGCCAGGTCCCTTTGACCAGAGTGGCCCCGAGGCTCTCCCACGATTGTAGTTCAGCAGCGGGTACTGGTACGGGGTGCGGTGGAGTAAAGGAGGAGGCTGCAATAGCCAATGTGGGCATGGCTAAAGGTAAGGTGGCAGCCTTCTTAGCGGAGGTGTCAGCCAGGGCATTCCCACGGGTAACGGGGCTACTATCTTTAGTATGGGCCCGGCAGTGAACTACAGCCAGGACAGAGGGTTTTTGGAGGGTGTCCAAAAGCTTGTGGATGAGGGGGAGGTGCTGAATGGGTTTACCGGCAGCTGTCTGGAAACCTCGAAACTTCCAGAGGTGGATATGACAATGCACAACTCCAAAAGCATATTTGCTATCAGTAAAAATGGTAACGGTCTTACCAGCGGCCAACTGGCAAGCTCGGGCCAGGGCATAGAGTTCAGCGGCTTGGGCTCCCCAGTTGCCTGGCAGTGAGGCGGCCTCTTGAATGTCCCATTCAGAGGTGACAGCATAACCAGTGAAACGCTTGCCATCAACATAGAAGGAGCTTCCGTCCGAGAAGAGGATGCAATCGGGGTTGTCCAGTGGCACGTCAAACAGGTTGTCTCTTATCTGTAAGATGCTGTAAACTACTTCCACACAGTCGTGCTGATCCTGGAGGACTGGCAGGTCAGGAAGCAAGGTAGCTGGATTAAGGGGTCCACACCTTTCAAAAATTAGGTTAGTGTCTTCTAAGAGTTCGGCCTCTAGCTGTTGCTGACGATGGGCCGAAAAGACTTGGGTTGTGCCCCTACGCAGAAGGGCTGACAAGGCATGAGAGGTCCAAACCGTGGTAAAATGACCCAGGGTTAGGCTCTTTGCCTTTGTGATCAGCAGGGCAGCTGCTGCCAGAGTCCGGGTGCAGGATGGGGTTCCCAGAGCGACAGGGTCGATTTGCTGAGAGTAAAAAGCAAGCGGGAAATGGTGGGGCCCGCTCAGCTGGGTAAGGACACCACTAGCAATTCCGCCCCTCTCGTGGACAAAAAGGTGAAAGGGTTTGCTGTAATTGGGGGGACGGAGAGACATGGAGGAGGCCACACTGTCCTTGAGTAACTGAAAGGCTTGAATAGTGTCCGGGGACCACTACAAAGGGTCAGGAGCAAGGTTAGCAGTGAGTCGGTGGAGCGGTTTGCTTAACTCCCCGCAGGACGGCAACCAGGGGCGACAGAAGCCAATTAATTTTAAGAAACCTCGAAGTTGTTTCTTGGTGTTCGGTAGAGGGCAGTTTTGAATAGTCTTTATGCGGGCTGGGTTCATCTGTCTTCCCTCTGGGGTTAACAGGAAGCCCAGATATCGGACCTTTTGTGAGACCCACTGAATCTTTTTAGGGTCTACCTTGTGGCCTCTGGTGTGTAGGTATAATAAAAGTGCCTTACCATTGATGCGGAGGGCAGCTTTTTCGCGATTACCTAATAGGATGTCATCTACGTATAGGACCAATGTGGATCCCTGCAGACTGGTGAAACCTTCCAAGTTGTGGCGGAGGCACTGGCTGAAAATCGTGGGGCTGTCTCTGTAGCCTTGAGGGAGTCGTTGCCAGACATAACTTTGTCCCTCCCAGGTGAAACCAAAGAGATACTGAGAGTCTGGGTGCACAGGAATGCTGAAAAAAGCTGATTTTAAGTCAATAACAGTGAACCACTCAGCATCCCAGGGGATTTGGCTGATGATAGTAGCTGGGTCAGGAACTACTGCATGAAGAGGGACCACATACTGATTAACAACTCGTAGATCCTGTACAAAGCACCAACGAACAGGGTCTCCGTCCTTTTTAGGAGGCTTTTTGACAGGCAGTATAGGGGTGTTACAGGGAGTGCGCTGAGGGCGGACTAGCTTTTGTGCAATGAATCCCTCGATAATGGGGCGGATGCCCTCCCGGGCTTCCAGCAACAGGGGGTATTGAGGGACTGACGGGGGGGTTAAGGAAGGCTTCACCTGAATCCTTACGGGCTCTGCCGAAAGGAGCAGGCCAACATCAGTGTCAGAAATTCCCCAGAGGGTTGGAGGCAAGTCAGTGAGGTCAGGGGAGAGAGAGGGGGGTGTTTCCCAATTACCCTGAGTAGGGGCCGAATCTCCTAACACTGTCATCAATAATCCTACCCCTTCAGGAGTGCAGGTTAAAGTAGCCTCAAGCTTACAGAGTAAATCCCGGCCCATCAAAGGGATCAGACAAGCTGGGGGAAAAAGAAAACGGTGAGGAAAACATTTATCAGCATAAACAACATTCAAAGGCAAAGTGAGTTCCAGAGACTGTGGGTTGCCCTCCACCCCAGTCGCAGTTTTAACCTCAGAGGATAGCCAGGGAGAGGGGGCATGATTTAAAAGAGAGAAAGTAGCCCCAGTATCAATGAGGAAAGAGACAGGCAGTCCCTGGACTGAAAGGGTTAAACGAGGCTCTTTGCTGGGAGGGGAGAAAGTGAGAAAGGAGCCGGCTAAAGACATTAAGGAAATAAGACCATCACATTGTTTGTCTTCGCCCCCGGGGTACCGTCATTGAGGAGGCTGAGTTTGCTGCAGCTGCTGCTGTTTCCCGTAGTTGATCCAGGCCTGGGGAATGGGCTGAGCTGGTGGTGCACCTGTAAAGGCATCTCTTTAACTATACTTTTATTACTCGCAAGAGATTTGACGGGGACATCCTCTGGGCTATCCTCGGGGGGGGGCATGCACCCTGCTGTATCTGTTTGGACATTAGCCTAGTAACTACTCCTCCCGAGGTTTGCCCCTCCATTTCCTCCTCATCCTTCTGCAGAAATTCCAATTTGGGATTCTGCAGATTCCCCTCTGCTACATGGAGAGAGTCCCCCTGCGGAGGAATAGGGGCAGGTGCAGAGGGGACCAGCTGACGAGTCAAAACACGCCGTGGTCTACACCCTTCATCGAAATAACCTGGAGGGGGTTCACTCTCGGGAGAGTACCTGACTGCCATAATTTTTAAAGATTTCCACAGCTCTGCTGCTGTGTCCCAACAAAACCAGTAACATAACTGTCCCGGATGGTCTTTTTCGATCCGGCTCTTTACTCCTCTTAAGGCAGCCTGTTCGAAAGAGCCATACGAAGGCCACCTCATCTCCGGGTCGGCCAATACCGCGGTATACCCAGTCCAATTCCTTACACATAGTGTGTACAACTTCTTCCTAGACATTCCTGTCTGTACTGGGAGTTTCCCTTCGTTCCATAACTTATTTACAATCCCCAACGGACTCTCAAGAGGCACGCTAGTCCCTTGACCCATGGTGTCTGACAGGAGCCCTCCAACTGGCGTTTACCCTGCTGTCCAGTACACGACCCCTCAATATTGAATTGGCTGGGAGAAATCTCCTGTGGCGCCTTGCCAATTCATATATGAGTGGTCTGACCACTGGACAGAGGTACCGCACCAGAAGGAATCCCGGACGAGCCCCCAAATTGTTAGGTAATAAAGCAAGTCCTCACTCACCTCTCCAGCACCCGAGTTCGTGCGGAGTTGGTATGGGGCACACAATTCTGTCAGAGACCAGACACCAATGCGTTGATCAACGGGCTCACACTATCCTTAGCTCTAAAAAGCTTTAGATTAAGTGTGGCCCCTTTATTAGGGGTGAGCATCAATATTTATACACAGAAGTAAACAAAGTGATTAACAAAAGATAATGGTCATGCATAATCAATCAAGATTTTACAGGAAAAGCAAGTTTAACAAGTAAATGCATAGAGATAAAGGCTAATGGCTACTTAATAAAGGGGGTGTCATGAGTAGTTTGCAGGTCAGTGCTTTGTTCGATAAAGGGTTCAGAAAGGATTATGCAGAGACGGCCAGTCTGGGTGTGTTTTGGCTCCCCAAAGTTCACCAAAAGTTTAAACCCAACACCAGCAAATGCAAATACACGCGTGTGTGTCTTATGTCTGAGTGCTTTTGTTTCTAAAAAGCTAATGTGGTATTCATCCCACCCCCACACACTCCCAAGAAAATAGGATCTTAAAATTTCAGGAGGGAACATGCGGGGTGGGGGAAATCAGAGGAATTGAAAGGATCAGAATAAGCAACTGTTCTGTGTCAGCCAAAAACCTAATGGAATAGAGATCGACTGCTTTGGTTTTATCTTGGAAGTCAAATCTGCATTTGAAAGGGGACTTCAGCCTACAAAAAGGTTGTGCTTTTAGCTGCACTGGGCTGTTGGGTTACTACTTATTCAGGCCAAATGTTGCATTCCTTTCAAAAAACAATTCTTAGAGTGAACCAGCAATATTATATCCCATCCACGGAAGTCTAGTTTGGTTTGTTCATAAGCTTGTTTGAATAAAAACACAACATAATCTTTTTTCTCTTGTTCTATAAATAGACCCAGGAGCGTTTGAGAAACCAGCTTGGTAAGCCAGCTCTTTTTGTTGTGAGCCAAGCTATTAGGTGGCAATTAATTAAAGCTACTGGCTGGCACTTTCAAATAAGCCTCTTCATGCCTCGGCACTGATTCAAGAGACTCAGACATTGGGTTTGCAACAAAGCAGTGCACAGTATTAACCGTTTTGCTGACGTTGTAGTAATGGTGAACTTTATTGGGTATTTTATTATGCTTTCCCATAGAACCCCGTAATGATGATGCTATTTCAACAAAAAATCAGCAGTATGTTACTTTTAACTGTAAGCTATACTTTTCTCCATCTCACAGAAACACGTGCTCAAGCTGTGTGTTCCAAGTCTGCATTTTCCCTGGGTCTTGGATCCATTTGGTTCAGCCCATTATAGACTAAGTTCAGCTCTGGTTCTAGATCGGAGGTGGGCAAACTACGGCCCATGGGCCCGTCCTGCCCGGCCCCTGCTGTCCCCCATCCTCTGCAGCCTCAGCTCGCCGTGCTGCCAGCACGCTGAGCGATAGGGCTGTGAGCTCCTGCCGGGCGGCGTGGCTGGCTTCAGCCGGGTGGCGCGGCACAGGGGTGGATTTACCAGCAAACACAGGGTTCCCTGGCATGGGGCCCCCCAACAGCAGGGGCCCCCAGGGCCAGGCACTCGGCCAGCTCAGCACCAGTGCACCCCCCGCGGGAGGGGGGGCTGCACTGCGGGGGCAGGGGAGAGCAAGGAGGGAGGCTCACCTGCAGCCTCAGGGGAGCAGGCGGGAGATGTGGGTGGCGGGAGCGCAGTGAATGCGGGCCAGAGGACTCGGGAGGAGCACTGGGCAGCCGCTCAGCTGGCCGGAGAGAAGCGGCGCTTCGAAGGAGAAACCACCGCTTTTCTCTGACTATGTGGCTGCCCCTGCTCCTCCTGAGTCCGCCGCCCATGTTCGCAGGGTCGCATTCCAAAAGGGGCTGGCGGAGGGACGGGTCCCGGGGAGGGCGGTCAGAGGGCGAGGAGCAGGGGGCGTTGGATGGGTCATGGGTTCTGAGGGGGGAAGTCAGGGGGCAGATAGGAAGCAGAGGCCAAGCTGTTAGGGGAGGCACAGCCTTCCCTACCCGGGACCTCCATACAGTTTTGCAACCCTGATATGGCCCTGAGGCCAAAAAGTTTGCCTACTCCTGTTCTCGATCCACTTACCCACAGTGTTGATGATTTTGGATCCAGGGTTTGGTTCTGGTTCACTTGTTGTTATAACAAGCACATTTAGATATTTTACATGTGACAAAAGAAACCTGGTGGTGGAAGCGGGTGGGAGAAGGGGGAAAAAACCCTTTACAAATTCACCAGGCTGGATTTTCCAAAACATCGCACACTTAATTTGTATACTTGATTCTCCTAACTGTAAGCACCACTTTGGTATCTGTGGGCAAATGATCAGTTTTTACTTAATCCTACAGGATGCAGACATAGGATTGCACACATACAGTTTTGAAAACCTGACCATACGCTGCAGCTCTTCAGAAGTTAATATGCGGCTCCTTGTATAGGCACCGACTCCGGGGCTGGAGCTAGAGGAGCCAACTTTCCAATGTGCCATGGGGTGCTCACTGCTCAACCCCTGGCTCTGCCACAGGCCCTGCCCCAACTCCACCCCTTCCTGCCCCGTCCCCTGAACCTGCTGTGCCCTCACTCCCCCCCCCCCCAGCCTCCTGCACACCACAAAACAGCTGATCGGAAGGGAGGCGGAGGTGCTGATTGGTGGGGCTGCCGGTGGGTGGGAGGCGCTAGGAGTATGGGGGGAGGGGAGCTTATGGGGGCGCTAATGACGTATTACTGTGGCTCTTTGGGCAATGTACATTGGTAAATTCTGGCTCCTTCTCAGGCTCAGGTTGGCCCCTGGTCTAAAAACAGCTGTTTTTAGACCAGGGAAGAAAAACTAAAGGCCTTTTGCTCCCACCCACTTCCCAAGCCAACACACCCTCTGAAGTTGTTTGACTGATGCTAATCTTGGAGCTGACATTGACGAGCATTTGCTGACAAACTGCTGCTGAGCCCATGAGGAGTTTCTCAAGTTCATTTTCTTCCAGCAAGACTCAGGCTGGGCACTGGGGAATTAATTCATTTAAACCTTAGGCAAGCCAGTGTCATTGAAACATTTTTGTCTGTACTGAAGCAACTCAGAATATCCCCTCACCCCTGCACACCTGTCACATCTGGTGGCAAGTAGGGTCTTGTCCTAGTTTTCCATTGTTGTTAAGTCATGTATGCTTTGGAATTAACTTGAAGTAATCATGCCCTTGGGGAAGAGCAAAAACATAATCTTTCCTTCCTGGCATGTACTGGGGCAGGGAGCTACTGAGGGACACAACAACTTCCTTGCTGAAGTAATGGTTTGTGTTTACTTTCTTTTATTTAAACATACTTTGGACTTGCTAATTTGGCAACGCCACATGCGGCAGGGAGGATTCATTACACCAGTGGCTCTGAACCTTTCCAAACAACTGTACCCCTTTCAGGAGTCTGATTTGTCTTGTGTACCCCCAACTTTCACCTCACTTAAAAACTACTTACTCACAAAATCAGACATAGAAATACAAGAGTGTCACAGCACACTGGCACTGAAACATTGCTTACATTCCCATTTTTACCATATAATTATAAAATAAATCAATTGGAATGTAAATATACTTGCATTTCAGTGTATAGTATATAGAGCAGTATAAACAAGTCATTGTCTAATGAAATGTTAGTTTGTACTGACTTTGCTAGTGCTTTTTATGTAGCCCATTGTAAAACTAGGCAAATATCTAGATGAATTGATGTACCCCCTGGAAGGCCTCTGTGTACCCTTGTTTGAGAGCCACGACATTAGGCCATGTTTGTAAAGCACTCTGACATCTTGAGCAGCAGTAGAGAAATGCTGGGTATGATTAGCAGTGGGATGGTATTAACTTTAATTCTGCAATTCCACTTTTCACTCTAGAGCCGCTCTCTCTCTCTCGGGACTCAAAAGCACTTTTGCAAACATTAATTAGGCTCACTGCTGGGGTGGGCCGAAAAATTGCTGTCAAAACTGTTTTTTGATGGAAAATTGGGTTTTTAGGAAAATGAAAGTTTGGCGAAAAGTGTCTGATTTCTGTGGAAAATACTGCTTTTTCTTTTCTGTTGAAGATTAAAAATTTTGATTTTTCTCCAAAAAAAATTTTTTTTTCTGCAGCAGAAACTAAACCCTTTTCCCAACCTGTTGTAGTCCCACCGTGCCTGGGAGGGAAGTGCGGAGTACAGAGAGGTTATCGCACTGAATAGCAGATACTTCTGGGGTGGAAACCAGGCGATGTTCAAAGCACGCACAAAGCTACATGGGAATCTGGGGCCACTGAGCGCATCTCCAGTTGTATTTGGTAGAATGTAACCGTGTGAGTTTGAGTCCTGGTCTACACTACAAATTTATGTTGGTGTAACTACGTCACTGTCTCCTGGGACCCCAGGCCTTTGACATGCTGATCCTGAGAGTTGTGCTGACCAGATAAGGGCCAAAGCGAGGGACCCAGATGCCATTGCCACCTCTGCTGGTTCCAGCTGAATCCCAAACACTACCTGGGATGAAGCGGGATCAGACTTTAACAACAGCTCCAGCCCATCTCAGCTAACTTCTCTTTTCTGCAAAAACGCAGTTGGTAGCACCTCTGATAGCATCTAAGAGACCTGACTAACACGGGGGCTTTTCAGCCAAAACACTCCTCGGCCAAAGAGAAAGGGAACAAGGGATGCTGTTAATATGAAAGCCTTATTTAATACTTTGCATTTCAAATGTTTTTCCTTCTTTTCTTCATCTTTAATAAAAGGTTACAAGGATGTTTAATGGTGTGTTTGCCAGAGTTCTAAGCAAGCTGAGGTCTCTGCACACCAAACTCCGAAGCTTGTTTAACACTGTTTAACTTTGGACAGTGACCGCATTATGTTAATACTTTTAGCCCAGATATTCTATAACAGTCCATCTAGTCTCTGATTCTTCCTCTGACAGTGGCTGGTCTGAGACATTCTTGGGGAAGGTGCAAGAATCCTGAAGTGAGCAATTATGGAATAACCTGCCCAGAGGAGAGGTTCCTTTCCTAATCCTCCTCATCAATAAGAGGGTGCCTTATGCTCTGAGGCATGAAGGTTTATATCCCTACAAGCCTCTTGTGTATGTGCACACATAATGTTACTGTCCTATTGTGGATATTCTCACTATCCATTTAAATGTCAAGTCCTGGTTTTGGGTTTTTACTCCTGCTAAGCTCTTGGCTAGTTCTAATTGGCAGCAGTCATTCTACAAGCTGATTATGTGTTTGCATTTAAACAAAAAAAGTTTCCTTACAAAAAGGAAAAAAAAAAGTTCCTCTCAGTCCTAAAGACCCAGTGTTCCCATCACAGAAACAACCACCACCCTATCACTGACCAGTAGAACTGCTGATCATGAAGCTGATTTCAAGAACATCATTTTGCTTCACAAGTCAATCCCTGCCCAGGTAGCTATTTCCTTTATCTACTCCCTGATAACTGATGTATTTGACAGTTCCCAGACAGCTACGGAGATGGTGATTGATGGGCAGTCAGTCAGGATGTGGCTATCACTGTCTAGTGGAATAAGCCTACAGGAATGGCAGAACTTAGCTACCTGGTCCTCCATTAGTAAGGTCCTTCAGATAAGACATTTAGTACAGCTATTAGTTGTATTGCAGTGAGCCCAGGGCCCCATTGAGCTAGTTGTACAAACATGTAGGAAGACACCACCCCTACCCCATATAGTTTCAGTAAGATGGACCAAATAAGCGATAGAGGAGAAAGGATGGTCTGGGGACTGGAGTGGAAGGTGATCTGGGTTCTGTGACACTCTCAGCCAGAGCTTTGTTGCAATAGTGATGGTGGCACCCGAAGCCGATCTGCAGTCATCTATCACTTAAGGTCAAAGTCCTGCATTCCCTCTGGCTTTGATAAATAATGGGTTGAAAGTTGAGGAATGGTAAGACCAACTGACATTTGACATGCCCTCTGTTTGTTTCTTTGTCTTTGTGGGTTATATATCAGTTTGGAATCTTAACCGTTTCAACCTGCATGTGACCCCCGTAGGGTGTATATTATACCCCCTCCCTCCCAGCTGCTAGGAAGGTAAGATTTGCCACAAAAAGGACAGTGTTCACAAAAGGAGCTAAATGTTGATGTTAGTTTGTTTACTTGAGTGAAAGCAAGTGTCCAGGCTAAAAATATGTAAAGGCTTTTGCCATCCGCTTAGTCTCCGTGATTGATCTTTTCACTCCTTGTCCCTTTGTGATACAGTATCACTGAGAAGCAATGCACCACCCTGGGGATCTTTTCTTACAGTCTGCTCCCTCCCTGTTTTGCAGTGGCCAGCTTTGGGTATGCAGAAGCTGGATGTCCATACCAAGAGAGCTGCAAGGAGCCCCACTTGTCTTGCTTTGCTTAGGATCTTCCACATACTGTGAGCAGCCTTGAATTACAATACATGCCTTTGCTGTCTAGAGATGGTTAGGGAGCGGCCGTACAGTCAGAACTCTTGAGAGAGTTTTCATTGTTAAAGTAGACACAGCCTGTCTTTGGTTTGTAAAATCTATCAAACGTTTTGAGATCTTTGGTGAAAGGTTGAGTGTTATGAGTTTGACTAAGAAGGGAGCAGAACATCCAACCCCCAGAAGATCCTTTGCCCTCCAATGCACCAAGTGATAACCCTTCTTCTCCACCCTGCCTCTCCTGGCCCTTGCTATCCCCATGATGATCAGCTCTAAGGAGAGGAAAAGCAGCATTTGTAAAGGTCTGATCTTTTTGCTGTCTCTCCCCCATGTTTTTTGTTTTGGTGTCACCCTAAGCCGTGCCATTTTGTAAACATCAAGGTATGTTGCTATTGGGTAACCCTCAATAAAATGTTTGTGTCCTTTTCTCATCACCTACTGTATAAACACAGGCCTATCTGTTCACTGCTGTTTGCTGCACGGTATAGTTAATCAGGACAGATCTAATTAACCGCATCGTGTCTTCTGAGACCTTTTTTTGTTTACAGGTCTGTTTAGGAATTCTACGTAATGAAGCTGTGGTCAGGTTCTGAGCACGTGGGATGTGAGAGGTTAGGGTCAGTGCTTTGTAATGAGGTTAGTGTTTCAGAAGACTCTAGTGTATGTAAAGGGTGGGGTTTGTTTTTGTATTTGCACCTCCTGGCAATGAGGGTAATAATCAAACCCCTTTTGTTCCTCCAGCTGTCAATTGCATGTGCTCCCACTTACAAATGTAACTCAACCTGAGGTTATGTGGGAGATTACGGAGTCTGTCATTCAAATGAGAGACGGTTCTTGCACACCTCACTTGATAAGAGAATCCCTTATCTGTAGGTTGGATAATGCTAACTCTTAGCGTGTCTGAAATACCACTACCTTCCATCCAAGGATCTCAACATCATTGAATGCAGACTGAGGAATCTAACTGCAGTGCAGTCTGTATATGGGGAAATTGAGGCACAGAAAGGTGCAGGGACTTACCCAAGGTCACATAGGATTTTTAGGGCCAGATTTCCGAATGGATTTAGCTGCTTAAGGATGCAGCTTAGGCACCTAATGGGATTTTCAAAAGTACCAAAGCAGATTTGGTGCTTCAGTCTGGTTTCAATGGTACTCAAGTACCTTGCCACTAAAGGTACGTCTACACTGCAAAGAAAAACCTGTGCCGTTGAATCTGAGCCTGGGTCAATTGACTCATGCTTGTGTGATTGGGCTGTGAGGCTAAAACTAGCAGTGTAGATGTTCCCACTCGGGTTGGAGCCTGGGATTTCAGAGCCCAGGCTTCATCCTGAGCAGGAACATCAACTCTGCTTTTTTTAGCCTCCCTCAGGGGGAGGGATAGTTCAGTGGTTTGAGCTTTGGCCTGCTAAACCCAGGGTTGTGAGTTCAATCCTTGAGGGGGCCATTTGGGGAACTGGGGTAAAAATCTGGGGATTGGTCCTGCTTTGAGCAGGGGGTTGGACTAGGTAACCTCCTGAGGTCCCTTCCAACCCTAATATTCTACAATAGCTTGGGCCCTGGAAACCTGAGTCAGTTGACCCAGAGTCAGCACCTGGGATTTTTCTTTGCAGTGTGGACATACATGGGTGTCATAGCTGGGAATGAACTCTGGTATCTTGGCTCCCAACCCTCCATCTTATACATAAGATGAACTAGTCTCCATGTTCCATGCCATTTGTCTTTCCTGGGACTGACACTTGCAATGCAAACCAAAGAGCATCCTCCATGCAGTGAGAGAATTTGTCTTCAGTCCCTAGAACGTCATTTCTTTCCATGTATCTTCTGACTAGTTTACCCTTATGTCTGAATCCTTTGTGCTTCTGTTCTCTCTGTGCTCCCCTCCTGAAAGCCTCCCCACCCCCCTCGAAGGGTGATATGCTTTGGCTAAGAGATCTTCTCTCTCACAGTGCTAGAGAAGAGTTAAAAATGTTACCTACTACATATATGTTGGTTGTTAGTAATGCCAAACCTGTGAGATCAAGGAAAGGTCAAGGTAGCATGAGTTATTCAGCCTGATTGTGCAGTCCTAACTCAGGGGAATAGTCCCATTGGACTGCAGGATTCTCTGTAACACCCTCCCCACACACACGTTACGAAAAGCAGTTAGGTTTTTGGCAACAAGAACAAATCACACTCACATTAAAGTATCAGCGGGGTAGCCGTGTTAGTCACACTCACATTAAAGTAAGATCTGTGAATCCTGAAGTCATCCTGCTTAAAGCTGACTCGGTGCAGACGTGTTTTGAAATGGGAGTTGATCCAAGTCCTATTGAATTTTCAGTAGGTGGCAGCAGGGTCCACCCAGCCTCTTTGTGCAAGGTGAGCTGATGCACTGTCAATTTGCACTGCAGCTTGCCGCGCACTGACTGCCCATGGAAACAAGCTCTAAGACAACAAGCTGCACATCGCGGAAAGCCATTCACTGTTCAGAAAAAACCCCTTCTGAGTAATGTCTAGGACTGAAATCAGTTGAGCCTTGGCCTACTAAACCCAGGGTTGTGAGTTCAATCCTTGAGGGAGCCATTTAGGGAACTGGGGTTTAAAAAAAAAAAATCCAACAAAACAAAACTGGGGATTTGTCCTGCTTTGAGCACGGGGTTGGACTAGATGATCTCCTGAGGTCCCATCCAACCCTGATAATCTATGATCCCACAAAAATCAAAGGATCATCAACCCTAAAGATGGAGAATAGACTTTTCTTGTTAACTACCCCTGGAAATGCAGGATTGTTCCCTTCTATATATTCTGAAGTATGTTGTCTAGATCAGATTTAACCCTCAACAGGAATGGAGTTTCCACTTTTTCCCTTGAAAGGCAATTACCCACCCTAATAGACCTCACCTGTCCATTAGGAAATGTCCCTGATTCTCTTTTAATTACATTTTCTACTTGGCCTTTCCTGTGAAACCCAGAGACGGACCCATGCTGCAGCCTTCCAGATTTGTCTGTGCATGTCAGCACACCCATCATTTCTTCACTGGCTTTAAAAATCAACATACAAATTTTAAATGGAAAGCCTGGACCACAGCAAAGCTGGGCACCAACCAAACCCCAAATCTGTATATTTGAAAATGTCACCAGAGCTGAGGGTTTGAGGTCCAAATCTGTTGGAAAAGATTTATAAGTCCCCATAAATTCAAAAGGCAGATGAAGTGCAATGGAAAAAGAGACATGTTTAATTCTGGGGATGTTCTGCACAATCAGCAATCAGTTAACTCTATTTCTTGGCATTCAGCATCTTCAAGGGCGATTTCAGCCTGCCCCAGTATATGCGGTGCATCCATATACACACTTCAAGCAGGACAAACATCCAGTGTTATTCCAAATGGAATGCACATCTAGGAAGTAGAGATGTGCCCTGGCTGAGAAATGTAGAACCTAGCCTGCTTAAAAGGTCTGTTGCTGATGTTAATAGGAGTGGGCAATCCAAGTCAGCTCAAATGCTGGATGGCAGGGATTTTCTGTATCCTCGTAATCCTGATCACTATTATGGTAGCGCCCAAAGGCCCCACTGTGTCTTGTTTTTATCGCTTTAACCAAGGGGTCTTATGTTATGACCAAACAGACAGGCTTTGGAAAAAGTCTGGTCCCCTTTTTTCCTCCTGTCTTTTTGCCCAGTGCATTTCTTCCTTTGTCATTTCTGTCTGAGAGCAGAAGGAGAAGGGCCAAATCCCATGACAGAGGCTTTATTGCCATCCTGATTTCTGGATCTCTCCTCCCATGATGGTCTGGCCTATCCTAAGTCTGTCAATCCTTATGGTCTGGTGCCATGACTGTCCACTTATTTGCCTGTAACCTTTGCCTGAGGGGGGTGTGAGATCGAGTTATGTATATAACACCTAATCAGAGTGAACAATGTGATGGCAGCAAATGTCATGTTAGTTCCATGATTGTTTTGGAAACGGTTAGTTAGGAAGTGATCAGCTAAACAGAAAGAAAAGGGAAGGGGGAAGAGGGCACCCCTGAATTCTAGTGTCCCAAGAGTTGCACAGTTCTCGGTCTGGAAGGAAGGGGTGGCCCCAGCAGGGCCCCATTTTCCCCTTCCCCCAGTTCAGCAGTCCCTGCTTCAGTTACTTCTGCAGCCATTTCTACTGTCTGGAGTCTCTATTGCAGGTCATTTCAAACAGGGAAACAAACATAATTATAAGATTTTTTTCCTCTCCTTTTTCTCTCCCTCCCTTTACATCTTGATCGTTTTTTTATTCTCTCTTCCCACCAGCCCCTTTTCCCAAGTGTCTCTGTGTATTGTGTATATGTGCGTCTTTAGGGCAAACAAACTTTCTCAAGTGGCAATGTTAGACAGCTGTAAAGGAATGGAATACATCTCCCCAGTGAAAGTTATAACGTGAGAATTGTATTTTAGGGAGTTTGTGAAAATTAATGTTTGTTCCTTTCTTTTTAAATTTCAGTTTGTCACCATGAGCCTCTTACTGCCATTTGACTCGATCTGCGTTTTCCTCTGTGCCCAAGGTACATTTTATTTTAACATTGTCTTTTCATACCAAAGGAGCTCAGGCTCAGATGCCCCTGTTTCCTTCAGCCGTGGCAACGAGATTGAAGTTGGGTCCCCACTCCAATGTTGAAAGGCTGGTTTTTAAAAGAATAAATACATCATCCATGTAAATTTAAACTTTTAAGAATTTCCCCAAAATACAGGAGGCTGATTTTGACTTTTATAACAAAATATAGTAATGTTATCAGAAGCCCCTGGCGTGTAATTTCCTCTCAATTAGAATAAGTAACTTGGATGTGAGGGTGTGTAAAAGACGAGTGACGTTTCCTGTGAGCATTGAAGCTTTCTGAGGTAGCTGGGAAATAC
Organism: Gopherus flavomarginatus; assembly: GCF_025201925.1. Classification (NCBI taxonomy): domain Eukaryota; kingdom Metazoa; phylum Chordata; order Testudines; family Testudinidae; genus Gopherus; species Gopherus flavomarginatus. Next base: position 128,174,509 of record NC_066622.1, on the reverse strand, counting down.
CACACCATGACCCAATTTTTTTCCTGCACAAAATGCTGCCGCACATATGCACCTTCCTTGAATAAGGACCTGGTTTGACTGACTGTAAATGACAAAATACCCCAAATGACACCTCCTTGCAATTGTTAGAATACACTAAAGTACCTTCGAGATGCCACCCCCTGACCTGAAACTTTATTTTTGCTGCTGGCACATGTTACACCCCAATTACCTTTTGGGTCACCACAATTGATATGTACTTATCCCCATTAAATGGTTACAAAGAGACCAGTACCTGCTACTCCCCAACCCAAAGCTTCAGTGCTATGCAAAACACTCCTTTGTATTACACCTCCCTGCCTTTTCCTTTTTGGAAATGGCCCTTAATTAACTACCTGAGGTTTCAGTGTATGAAGATGGCAAAATACCTTTCAGAATACCCTGTCCATATGTCCCTGCATGCGTTATGAAGAGATAAGGGCATGTCAGTCCCCAATCTAAAGCTTAGCCCAGAAATTAATCCCTGACCAATGTCTGTCTCTCTCACTCTCTCACTTATTTTTGTTTGTGAGTAAGCACGGAATGTAAAAAGCAACTAAAACCACATTTAATCATTTCATTGAGAATCCAGCTGTGACGTTTTGAAAGAATTACTATCTAAAGCAACAATCCGAAGAAGTGAGCTGTAGCCCACAAAAACTTATGCTGAAATAAATGTGTTAGTCTCTAAGATGCCACAAATACTCCTGTTCTTTTTGCGGATACAGACTAACATGGCTGCTATTCTGAAACCAATCACAAATGAAGCTCAGTACGTATCCTGGCTTTTTCTGTGACAATGTAAGCACAGGAAGGCTGAGTAAGATCAGATTTTATTTTCAATGTAAGCATATTTGTTATGAGTCGTCCAACCAGCTGATTGATCTAGTCTTGCTGTGAGAGCTAGACAAGAACAATGTGACTTGTCAAATGTTCCTTTTGAAGAACATCTTGTCCACTTCCTTTCCTTTGAAATTGCCAAATAGCATCACAGAAACACCGACTCTGAGTGTTTCCAAGTTTGTAGAAATAAAAATAAATGGCTTCCAGAGGAGAGGAGCGAAAAGAAGCCAACCCATTTTTCAGAAGGAGTGGAGAGAGGAGCTGGCCTGAGCTTCTGGGCTCTTTCTGCTTCCTTCTTCCCTCTTGTGAAAATGGTGTTGGCTGCTCCCTCTCCACCCTTCTTTATCTAAAAACTTCTCTCAGCTTCTGAGGGGTGGGAGATAGACCTTTTGCCTGCCTCCTGCAGCAGCTCTGATAGGCTGCTATTTCCCAGGAGGCGGAGAAGTTGAGAAGGCAGCCAATCAGTTGTTCTCCACCCCGCCCGGCAGTCCAAAACTTTTGAAGGCTGGAGTTTCTCCCCTCAGATTAGCTCTAGCAAGGGCCAAATTCACATTATTCACAGTACATTGGCAAGAGTTGGCAACACCAAGCACATGTGTTTTGTGATCACATGACACAGGCATGGATGACAGTAACAAGATTTGTGTCCAAGCAACGCTGCCACAGAAAAGCCACCTGACTGTAGCTGTTGCCTGTACTCCAAGTAGCAGCTGTGAGTCTAAAGAGAACCTCAGATTGCAAACCCAGCCAACGAAAGGATGCTGCACAACCTTAATCAAATGGGCAGCTACTCTTCTTGCCAGATCTGGGTATAATGCATGTTCAGCTGTACTTTTCTCAGATGGCCGTGACAGGGTCTCTTCAGTAGTCAGTGGAAAAATTGCCCAGGTACTTCACATTCCTTAACAGTAAGAAGGAAAAGGTTGCAGCGAAGTTGAGAGGAGGGAGTTGGCCATGTGAGGCAGACTGAGAGGAGATGCCTTGCTGCAATGCTCTCCAGCAGCAGCTGAACCTGCAACAGTCTCTAGGCTTTTGCTGCATCCATAATCCAGTTCTTCAAACATGTTCTAGAGCTTTGCTGCAGCACTAAGTGTCAAATTTATGCAGGAATACCATCACCGTGCAAGCATAGTGCAATGGTCCAGATCCAAAGCCCAGTCAAGTCAATGGGAGCCTTTCCATTTATTCAGTGGCCACTGGGTCAGGCCCAGTGTCATTAAGAAACTAGCACTCTTTTAACGGCACATACAAAATAAAAACCATGAGTGGGTTTTTTGTTTTTTTTTTAATCTACATTTGTTACTTCTGAGTCTGGTGGCAGATCAGTGCCTGTGAAAGAGCCCCGTCAGGTTGGTTGTTAGTCCTGAATTTGGCACAAAATGAAGGATCCGATTCTGCTAACGACTCTCATTACCGGAGGCAGTGCTGTGCACTGAGTGTGATCCACTGGCTTCAGTGCAACTTGAACTCTTGCTTGACTCAAAACAGCTACTCACAGGAATATTATTATGATGATGATGCGTCACTGTAGAGCTTAGGAGCCCTAGTCATGGATCCTATTGTGCTGGGCGCTGCACAAACACAGAACAAAAAGCTGGTATTAAGCACTACAGCTCGTATTAAGTGTTTGCAAGATCAGTCTCTAGGTAGAGACATTCCCCTGAATTATTCATCCCTGTTATGCAAGCTGCAGTGGAGGCTGGGACAAGACTTTGGGGGTCAGGGCTCTGCATAGCACTTATAGTTTATTAACTAGCGCAGGGGTTCTCAAGCTGCATCACAGATGCTTTTCTGCAGACAAAAGCCAGGACCAGTGTTAGGGGGTAGCAAGCAGGGCAGTTGCCTGGGGTCCCACACTACAGGGAGCCCTGCAAAGCTAAGTTGCTCAGGCTTCAGCTTCAGGGCTCAGAGCCTCGGGCTTCACCATGGAGTGGGGCTTCTGCTTTCTGCTCCAGAAAGTCGAATGCCGGCCCTGCTTGGCAGAGCCCCTGAAACCTGCTCGCAGCCCCCCCAGGAACCCTGGACCCCTGGATGAGTAGTAGTGCACCTAGTAAAGCCAGACATTAGCTAATGACACTTTGCAGCTGTAGGATCTTCCAGACGTCAAGGGGAAAGAGCTGTGTATACTAACCATCCTGTTTGTGAGGATCCACCCTGCCACGAGCCTGTCCCATCTCCAAGGAGTAGGAGCAGTGTTTTCAGCCTGGCTGGAAAGCCACAGGGATATTGACAGCTTGGCCTTGCCTGCAATGGCATGTTGTGCCTCCTGTGAATATGAGCACAGTGATAACTATTCCTACAGCTGGACTCAGTCTCTAGCAGCACTAAAGAGGCAGGTCAGCAGAAACAAGTTATACTCTGTGTTTGTGTGTTATGAGTAGGGCCCTACCAAATTCACGGTCCATTTTGGTCAGTTTCATGATCATAAGATTTTTAAAAGCATCAATTTCATGATTGTAGCTATTTAAATCTGAAATTTCAGGGTCCTGTAATTGTAGGGGTCCTGACCCAAAGAGGAGTTGGGGGCAGGGGAGTCACAAAGTTATTGTAGGGAGAGGTGACTGATACCCTTACTTCTGCACTGCTGCTGGTGGCGGTGCTGCCTTCAGAGTTGGGCAGCTGGAGAATGGCGGCCGCTGGGAAGCTAGGCCGTCAGTCAGCAGCTGCCACGCTCTGGCCACCCAGCTCTGAAGGCAGCGCAGAAGTAAGGATGGCAATACTGCAACCCCCCTAAAATAATCTTGTGACCTCCTCCCTTCCCCCTGCAACTCCCTTTTGGGTCAGGTGGCCCTTCATTCTCTTGTGCGTGGCCGCCCAGGTGTGCACCTCAGAGAGGACTACCCGCGGACCACCTGAATGGAGTTCACAGACCACTGGTGGTCCCCGGAGTTTGAGAACCTCTGCTGTAGAGAGTTGACTCTCTGTGCTGCTTGAGCCCCATTTTGAAGGCTCAAATGGGCTCTAAGTGATGTATGAGCTTTGCGGTGGCTCTCAACACGGGATAATTTTACTATCCTTAAATATTCACAGTTGGGGCGAGGAGGGAGGCGGTGAAAAAGGGATGAATATTTTCAGCTAAGCGATGAGTGCAAATGTAGATGGCAATAGCTGTCCAGTGTATGACTGGGCTGCAGAGTTCATACAAATCTTATATGTTACAACCTGGGCCAGTCCCCCACTGTACAGTCATCAGGCGAGGGGTCTCAAGTGCTACTGAGCCTATTGGCTCTGGATAGAGTGTAATCGCTATTTCTAGCTCTGGAACTATGGGGTCGGTTCAGATAGCCTGTTTAACACCCTTCTTTGGGACTTGAGGCATTACTGCCCAGCCACCCTAGACACGGAAATCAGCATCTGAAACCTCTTGAGCCCTCGCAGTTGCTAATACGTACTCACCCCTAGAGGTCCACTTAGGCTATAGTCTGTGGACTTCTAGTTTAATCCCTCTGGAGACGTGGTAGGAAAGCCGGGAATACAGGCTTAGCAAAGGAATTTCTTACCCACAGAAACTTTGCTCTGAAAGCACTCGAGAGTTACAGGTCTCTGAAAACAAAATACAGGTCCTGAGACCCACCCAGTTGGATATCACCCTTTTTGTGAAGTTTGTCAGCATTTCAGGTTGGACCAAGTCCCTCCTGCAAGTCCTTCTCAGATGTGTCCATGGTCAGCCCCCATGCCCTGCATGGAGCAGCACCCCACTCTTAAGTCGCTGTCTCTTTGCCATATGGTGGAATTATCTTTTAGACCTTGTCCTAACAGATAAAGAGGAACTGATCACAGAACTAAAAATTAATGGTAGCTTAGGTACAAGCGATTGTGACTTGATCACACATAAAATGCAAGCAGAATGAAGGCCAGACCAGTAATATATACACTTGGTGCTGTAATAGGGCCAGTTTCACAAAGCTGAAAACAACTATGAGCCCAATCAGCTGGGAGGAAGAACTAGAAAAATATGAATGATGATTGGGAATAATTTCAGAACACGTTACTAGATGCCCCAAAAGCCACAATCGAGGAAGAAGACTGTGCTGGTTAAAAAAAGACTTAGTTTAAAGGGGAAGTGAAGTCAGCTATAAAATAAAAAGATTGAGGAAAGGGGAAGTTGATAGTAATGAATATAAATTAGAAGGTAGGAATTGTAGAAAATTGATAAGAGAAGTCAAGGGACACAAAGAGAAATCTATGACCTCCAGAGTTGAGGACAATGAGGAGTTTTTTTTTAATATATTAGGAACAAAAACAATTCTGATAATGGTCCATTATTAGATAGAAATTGTAGAGTTAACAATAATAAGGCAGAAAAGTGTTCAATAGATATGTCTATTCTGTATTGGAGGAAGACACAGATTATGTAGTCTCATCATATGGTGGTGAGAGAACACTTTCCATTCCACCAGTTTCTCTGTAGGATGTTAAACAGATTACACGTTTTAAAATCAGCAGGTCCAGATATGTTGCATCCAAGAGTTTTTTAAAAGAGTTGGTTGAGTACCTCACTGTGCCATTGATGTTGGTTTTCAGTAACTCCAGAAGCCTGGAAGAAAGTTAATGTGCCAGTTTTTAAAAAGGGGTAAGCAGGATGGCCCAGGTAATTATAGGCCTATCAGCTGCGATTGATGTCAAGATAAGATAATGGAGCGGTATATGTAATTAATGCAAATCAGCATGTGTTTATGGAAAACAGATCCTATTAAACTAACTTGATAGCTTTTTTGATGAGATTACCTTTAATCAGCCAAACTGGTAATAGTGTTGACGTAACATACGTAGACTTCTTTAAGACATTTGATTTGGTACCATATGACATCTTGATGAAAAAAATTAGAACAAATAAAATTAACATGACACGTTAGCCAGTTTTTAATCTACTTACCTGAGAGCTCACAATGTAATTGGAAATGGGAAACCATCAGTGAGGGGGTATGTTTCCTGTGCGGTCCCCCAGGGATCAGTTATTGACCCTATTCTATTTAACATTTTTATCAATGACCTGGAAAAAAACCTGAAATCATGACTGATAAAGTTGGCAGATGACCGAAAAATTGGGGGAGTAGTAAATAATGAAGAGGACAGGTCACTGATTCAGAGCGATCTGGTTCTCTGGGCTCAAGTGAACAATATGCATTTTAATACAGCTAAATGCAAATATATACATCTAGGAACAAAGAATGTAGGCCATACTTGCAGAATGGGGACTCTGTTTTGGGAAGTAGTGACTCTGAAAAAGATGTGGAGGTCGTGGTGGATAATGAGCTGAACATGAGCTCCCTGTGTAATGCTGTGGCCGAAAGAGCTAATGCAATCCTGGAATGCATAAAGGGAATCTCAGATAGGAGTAGAGAGATGATTTTACCTCTGTATTTGGCACTGGTGCGACCACTGCTGAACTACTGTTTCCAGTTCTGGTGTCCACTGTTCAAGAAGGCTATGGGTATATTGCAGTGTTCAGAGGAGAGCCATGAGAATGATTAAAGAATTAGAAAATATGCCTTCCTAGCGATAGACTTAAAGAATTTAATCTATTTATTTTAACAAAGAGAAGGTTACGGGATGACTTAATTACAGTCTATAAGTACCTAGATGGGGAACAAACATTTAATAAAGGGCTCTTCAGTGTAGCAGAGAAAGACCTTAACCTGATCCAATGGCTGGGAATTGAAGCTAGACAAACTAAGATTGGAAATAATGCATACATTTTTAAGGATGAGAGCTACTAACCTTTGGAACAATTGCCCAGGGGTCATAGTAGATTCTCCATTTTTTTAAATCAAGGTTGAATGTTTTTCTGAAAGCAATGCTCTAGGAATTGTTTTGGGGAAATTCTATGAACTGCGGTATACAAGAGGTCAGAGTGGATTATCATAATGGTCCCGTCTGGCCTTAGAATATATGAATCTATACATCAAATAAAGCCTAGAAATCCACCAAATGTAAGGTATGTCGTAGCAGTCAGAAAAGTGGCGCTGTATGCTGGCACGCTACTATAACACGTCAGCTGTGTTTTTTACTTCACAATCATATCTCCTAGTGCTACTGGATTAGTACATCCTCTGCATCCTGCTATGCTCCTTCTGCAGAACACAGTTCTGGTGATCTCAGCATGTTCACTGTTCCTGTTGAGGATACCGGAATCAAAACACTACTTGATTTTTCAGATCCCAATCTGAGCTGGCGACCCTAATTAGAAAATATTTTGAGTTATAAATTTGGCACGTTTCAGAGAGTAAATTAGAACCCCAAGAAACATTGTTTTTGCAAATTCTTTACTGCTCATACCCACCCACTTTAATTACATCTTAGTCCGTGTCTGGGTCACTAGCATGAATGAATGCTCTGCAGAAGTATTTTTAAATAGTTTAGAAATAATCCTATTAATGGATTAATATATATTTGATCCCACAGTGCTGCTCACATGGGGTCTACAAGAACTTCATGCCAACCAGGAGACAATTGTCAAGATTTCTGCTGCTGGCCAACGTAAGTTTGTTTTTATAAATTAGAACTTCAAACTCCTAATCCGTACCTTCAAGCAAGGCTGTCCTCAGGCATACACGGCTGCATAGGGCACCTGGAAATTTGGGGCATGCTGGGATCTTAGTGTCCACCTTCCCACCTGTTCCTATCCCTGTTATGACCCTTCCTGCAGGCTCCCACCAGAGCTGGCTGCTGCAGTCTGGTGAGTCTTCCTCTGGAGGGGATCTAGTTAAATGTGAAAAAGCTTCCAGCCTGCCAGACCTATTAGCACAACATTGAAACCATTAAAGAGCCATTCAAGTGGTAATGAAGCCATTTAACAGGCAAGACCGGCTCCAGGCACCAGCAAACCAAGCATGTGCTTGGGGCAGCACATTTTCAGGGGTGGCATTCCAGCCATCCTTTTTTTTTTTTTTTCGGCAGCAAAAGCCTAGAGCCAGCCCTGGCAGCAGCAGCACGTCCTGCACGGGAGGTGCCCTGGGGCCACTCTAGTTCATGTCAAAGAGCAGTGCCCGCACCTTATGGCCGGGCGGGCTCTGAGCAGGGACACTTGGGCTGGGGGCTGCCCCTTGGGGCGCACAGAGCCGCCTTTAAGTGCCGCATGATGGCTGCACCCCAGCGCCACAGCTGGGGCTGGGCGAAGTGGCCTGAGCCACCCAGGGGCTGCAGCAGGGCGGCCAGGAGCAGCAGCAGCAGCAGCGGGGCAATAGAGGGGACCGGTGCCTGGGGCACTGCCGTGCAGGGCCTGCCTCCCACTCTCCGGGGCTCTGCTCCCTGTGGGGCTGCCCTGCCCCGGCTCCTCAGCCCTTTGCCGGCCGGTCCCCCCAGCTCTGCCCTCCTGGGTCCCGGCCGGTCCTGGAGGCAGGACCCCCGGCTGGAGGGACCCTGGGCTGAGGTGCAGCCCAGGAGTCCCGCTGCTTACTGCGACCCTGCCAGCACTGGCTGGAGGCAAGGGGGGAGTGGGCGGAGTCAGCACTGGTTGTGGGGAGCCCAGGGCTGGGGCGGTAGGAGGTGCAGGTGAGGGGGGGGAGAGCCCAGGGTTGGGGCGGCAGGGAGGTGTGGGGGAGAGCCCAGGGCTGGGGTGGGGCCATGGGAGTCAGCCAAATTTTTTTTGCTTGGAGCAGCAAAAAACCTAGAGCCGGCCCTGTTAACAGGCATTTGCCAACCCCCGTTTCTGAATTTACTGACAAAAACAGTTGTGCACTAATGTAATATTTACTCAGACCTTAGTTTAAAATTTGCTTTAAAAATATTTCATTTGAAGATTGCTAAAGCTGATAAAATCACAACTCTCAAAAATCCGTGCATAGATTTTTGAATGCACAATCTGAGTATTCATCTTTAGCCTTAAATGCTTGGATCTTCAGACACACACAGTTTTTTAAATAAATCCTTCAAAAGACCACCCTTATCTAAAATACACATTTTAATTTCAATTGCTCAAGTACAAAAAACTTGCTTCCAAAGTCTTCCTGTCCTTTCTGATCCATCTTTCTCCCTTACCCGCCTTTGAAGAGAGCCCTTAAAGGGACAACACCCCTTTTCTTCCCGATAGCTGGACAAACGAGTTTCCCTTTCTTTACTTCTGACTATTTGATTAGTTTTAAGAGACTGCTCCAGCAAATTCAGTACCTAGTAAGTTATAAAATCCATTGTTATGCCTAAAATCTTTGGAAACATATTTTTTAAAGTTGGTGAAATTTCATAAACATGTCTCTTGTTACGGAGATCACACAAAGTACGTTAGTGTTCCCTTTTTCTAAATGCAATGAACATTGTTATGAACACACTAAACCTCTCTGACTGATTAATTTCAAATAATATCTTTGTTTCAGTGAGTTAAATATGTAGTAATCTGGAATGATTACTTTCTGAAGGTTTAAGAGTACATTTAAAATATAAAATCAGCTTAGAAATACTGATTAAGAAAATGTAAAACAGAGAAGAGCTGCATCATTTATTCCATAATATTTAATGCTGTATTCAGCAGGACAGCTGACTTGCCCGAACTACAAAGTCTTTGCAAATAAATCTCTGACAAACTTCAGGGTATATCAAAATACCCGTGACTGACGTTTTTATTCCCAAATGTAGTGCTTTTAATTAGGTACCTTCTGCATGTCCAGTCTTCACCATCTGGCATGCAGTAGGAAACATGCTCCATTTTCTTTTGAAAAAATCCTCTCTGCAATTTCTTTCTAATGTCATTTGCTTCATGTAGGTTCAGGGATTTGGCTGCAAGGGGGTGAGCAGGGAAGGGGAAGGAAGAGAGGAGGGAGACAGTGGGGAGAGGGCGAGGCCTGGGGCACAATAGGGGTGGAGTAGGGGCGGAGTCACAGGCAGAAGAGGTGGGCTGGGAGCTAGCCTCCCCAAGTGGCAGCTTCACCTACCCCCCATGACAGAACGTAAGAGTGGGTTGGCTCCTGCACACCCGGTGTGCGCTGCAGTCTCTTTTAGGCAGCGGCTGTATTCACAGAGCCAAATGCGCCGGCTCCGTGCATTCTGCATTAGGGAGAGGATCCGAGGGTCTCTGCGGGGAACTGTGACTCTCCGCCGCCATGAGATAGGCTGGGGTGGCTCGCTATCCTTTGCTGCCTTGTCCCTCGCCTTTCCCCCATGGACTGCGAGCCCGGGCTGCAGTTGCGTGCAGGGGCACCAGTTTAATAATACTGCATAGGACCCCATAAATCCTAAGGATGGCCCTGCCTTCAAGCCTTTTCCCAGCTCTGCTACTGCTGCCTACATCACCTCTCCCCCTGCTTTTCCACTCCCCCTCCCCCCTGCTAACTCCCCATCCCCCAATGAGTACTTACATCAGTGTCCCCATGCCAGGAAGACTTCCCCCAGATGCTATGTTCCTTGCAACCTCAATCTACTCTTTCAGATGTGAGGCTCATTTTATTTCAGTTGGTTTCTGTTCCACCACTTCAGTCTTCTTGCCTAAATTTGTTCCCTCAAATCTAAATGTAATATTTTGGCATATTAACCCCTGGTTCCCCACTCCGGTTAGTTATGTGTTTAACAGAGGAACCAACAGGATAGTTTGAGCCAGGATGGTCTTGTAGTTAAGGTACTGTACAGTGACTCAGAAGACCTCAGTTCCGTTCCAGGTTCTGCCGCAAGCTTCCTGGGTGATCTTTGGTAAATCACGTAATCTCTCTGCCCCTCAGTTCCCCGTGTGTGAAATGGTGATAATGCTTCCCCACAGAGAGGTGTTGTGAGAATCAGTTTGTTGTTTTGTGTGGCTGTGGTGATGGGGATCATATTAAGAACTTCGATAGTCAGATAGAGGTGTCTGTAACAAAACTATATTGCATGATCTTTTACTGTGACCTTCATTTTCCAGTGTCCATTGTCCAACTTAAAGCGTAAGCTCCTGTTGGTTGAGACCTGCCTGGTTTTGAACTTGTCTGTAACACACAATTCATCCTTATCACATTAGAGACTTAAAGAATGATGGAAAAGAGACTTCCTCCTCATTCTGGGTGTTTATTTCTTAATTACATTCATTTGAAGTCTGAAACAGCTGTAGAAACAGCAGTCCAGGAGGACTTAGTTGTGCAGCACTGGGAAAAACAATCGGATAAGATGAGGCTGCATTGAGCTATCTCTATATCATACATTAGCCAAGCTGTAACAGCTGCAGCCCGGGTGTGTCCCTAGCCAATGCTAGTGCAGCAACTGAAAGTGACCTGGAGGGAATCCAATGAGCATGAGGAAAACAAAAAAATGAGTTGACATTATTCTGCAGATACACTGTGCATTGGTGCTCTTGATCTGTTTGTTACTCATGGTTATAACACGCAGGGGCATGGTGTTCCATAAAGATGTTTCCTCATAGCTCTAAAAAAGTGTAGTATCTGTATCTGGTTGTTTAGGGTATGGAGCAGCTAATGGTATTAATATGACTACTGAAGTTCCTAGCAGTGTTCTGGGAGGCTTTGTAATGTCCTGGAGACATGTCTTCCAGATTCTTTCACCAGTAAGGCAGAAGAGTCTCTAGAGAATCCTTACTGGGTTTGTCACTGACCCCAGTACAGGTTAGGACAGGATTTTGGGAGTTTAATCTGGGTTGTGTGAATACTCATGCAGAGCAGACATGTCCAACGAAGCTCACAGTTACACACCTCACTGGTGGGTCTCAGTGCTTTGATTTCAAACATGGAGGCAGAGCTGCTGAAGTGTGAACAGCACTAGCAGCGAGGCCCTGTTTCCCTGCTATAGCTTGTCAGGAACTGTTGTCTTAATTTTGGTGTTCCAGCCAATTTTGGGGAGTGGAATAAACTTGCAAAGAACAGAACTTCTGAGAGAATGAGGTTACCATATAACCAAACCCACTGACCCAGAATGGAATGCTTTAAAACTTTCAATCCTTTATAATCTGACATTAGAAAATCCTAATTATAAACCCGCTTTCTCACTATTAGGAATGAAACAATCGTGATGATAAAATGTGTCTGAGAGGAGACGTGACTGGTGCGGGGGGAAGAGGGGCACTGGCCACAAATTATTTTTTATAGCTGAGCCATTATAAAGGACTCCAGTTATAGATGGAAGGAACACCCTTTACACTTTCTTCTGTATTTACTGCTTCCTGCTTTCTGACATTGCATCTCAGTTTCCCTCAGAAATGCTGCAGGGGTCTTTAAAATTTGCTCTGAACATAGCACCGAGATTAAGGACACAGTGAATTTTTTTTCCCCCTCTTAAAATTTCTCCTGATATTACCTGGCAGAGGAGCAACTGTTCACATGTATTTCAGGATGGAGCATTGTCTAGTAGTTACTGCTAGACTAGAGATTAGGAGTCAGGACTTCTGGATTCTGTTCTTGGCTCTGCTGCTGACTTGCTGTGTCAAAACACTCGTTTTAAGGGATTTAGATAATTGGTTCCCATTAGGAGCCTGTGAAGATCACAGGTAAACTGAAGGCCAGAGAATCTAAAGCAATCTGGCATTATAATACAGGCTGATTTTTTTGAATGCTAACATATCTCTAGAGTTAACCAATTCACCATTGTAAAGCACTTCCAGATCCTCAGTGAAGGATGTCCTGTATGTTAAAGCTGTTATAGTAGTTGCTTATCGGTTCCAGTGCAGTGGGAGGCCGTGTTTTATGCCAAGATTCCATTTCACCTTCTGGAAATTACAGGGTGGGAGAACGTTTGCCTGAGGGGTAGGAGGTGCCTTTTGGTTTTCCATCCATTTCTCTGTAGCCACTATGTAGCCATACTTCCTTAGGATAATTCCACTTCCCTGCTTGGAGGAGTGAAACTCCAAACCAGCATCCCCTACGCAGCAATTGATGCTCTGCTTCCTGAGTTGAATGTCATGCTTGTGACCGGCTGCTGAAAAACTGTAAGGATTTGTGGCTGCTCTGCCAATGTCAAGGGCGTGTCCTCTTCCCTATTACCCAGCTTTTTCCCAAATTCCAAGGAAGTGTTTTGATTTGAGTGTCTCTGCAGAGAGTGAAGAGGGAGCCTCAGTTTAATCTTTGTCAGTGAAAATCATCAGCTTCCACCTTGGCGCGGGCACTCCCAGCAGCTAGTATTTACTGAGCAAACCTGTTTGCACGTGCCTCAGTGACACCAGGACATCATCTCAGTGCAGCCTGAAGCTAGGCTGATCTATCCAAAGCCTCAGAGCTGATCAGATAGTTTGTGTTTTTAAAATAGCTTGTTTGAAAAAAAGGCTTTTCTGCTTTCTACAGAGAGAAAATGTGTCTGATTCAACTGGCCAGTGGATATGTTGTAAGTTCTGACTGTGTATATGCGTGTGTGGTGGTGTTGGGTTGGGGAGTGGTTCTGTAACTTGTTTTTTGTTTGACATCTCTCATGTAGGGCTGCAAAATACTGAACATTCCAATCCAGAAAAGCACTTGTGCATGTGCTTAATTTTAAGCAGTCCTATTTGAAATCAGTGGGCTGGGTCACCTGACCACATGCCTAAAGTTGACCACATGCTTATTAAGGGCTGGATGAGAGAAATCGATAATCAGCTGAATTTTCCTTCTTTTTTTTCCTGTAAACCTGGCTCACTGCATTCTGTTGTCACCTGTGATCTAAGTATAAATGTGCATCCTGTCAGCGTTTATCTTGTTCTCTTCCAGTGATGCAGTGCTCTGCTTCAGTAGATATCCTCCTTCTGTTAGATGGGTCGTACAGCATTGGCAAAGGAAGCTTTGAGAGGTCTAAGCACTTCGCAGGCAAACTCTGTGATGCCTTGGACATCAATCCAGATAGGGTGAGTGTGGCAGCGAATGTCTTGTTTTGGTTGCAAACCGCACGGTTCTACCTGACACATCCAAAGACAAAATGTGTAGAGTGAAATGAAAAACATTAGAGTTACTGGGAGGGAGGGATCCAAAGGTTACCCAGAATAGGATACGACAAGGTTCCATGAACATTCTGGATCATATGTATATGTTGTAAATGTTTCAAAGTTCCATTTGGCATTTAAAAACATGGGACAAAATCTTGCAGACAAAAGGTTACAGCCAGAATTTTAAAAAGTGATTAGTGGTTTTTAGATGCCTAAGTTGAGACTAATTAAAAGAGCCTGATTTTTCAGAGGACAGGTGCTCAATGCTTTCTGAAAATTGGGCCCCTTGAATTTGTCTTAAGTCAGGCACCCAAAAATCACAAATCAGTTTTGGAAATCGTGGCTGCAGAATTTATCCCAGGAAAGTTAACCAGCTATCTGTATGGATATAAGTGATTATGAAACCTGCAGAGGTCCTCTTTGTCCTCTCTCTTTTTAAAAGTATTCTGTATTCCAAAATGAAGGGGTGTAAAAGAAGGATTTCACTGAAGGCCATCAACAGTGTAGTAAGGTGACTGGTGGCCTCTAGACGCCTGCTTGCAATAAGTGTCTCAGATTTCCCAGTGGTGTGCGGTGTTTGTCAGTTGGTTCTGGAACTGTGCGTTTCGTGGCTAACCTTAACACTCAGGAACAGCTGTCAGATCCAGCAAAGAACAAGTGTGGAGCTTCCAGCTGGATTTCCTGTCTATACATGATTAAGAGTGATTTGTCCTTAAGCAACAATTATTGCCCTGTTCTTGCCCACATCCTCCGTGGAGTTCTAATTTTTTGCTTGACAAGGTACCAGACATTTCCTGTTTCATCAAACACACAGGCGCCATCTGTCATGCTGCTATATAGCTGGAGCGGTAGCACAGTGTGCTTTAGCAGCGGATGTCCTGCAGGTGTCTGGCTGGGCAAGACATTCTGATTAGAATCCAAGTCGCTGGCATTTGGAGGGTTCCGTCCAGTATAAAATGAATTAAAATAAATGGGAAGGGAAGGGATCCAGCTCAGCACCTCATTATTTTCCCTTCTTATTTTGGATGTTGGCTTAAATTAAGGTCTAACTGTGGGGTTAGACAACTAGGAAGATTTCCCATGGAAACTGAAACTGAATATACAGCGATGAAGCAATTTTGACTCTGCAGTGCCATAGACCTATGGAAAACCTTACATCTCCAGCTTTTAGGATTTTTTTTAAACACCCCATGGCTCCTTTTGAGACTTGCATATGTGTATCCCCAGATCTTACCTGTTACCCGGAGCCTCCTGAGACCTTACATGCTTGAATGAACAATAACAGCCTTGCCTAAAATTTTCCGAGGGAAGGTTCGGGCTGTCTCCAGCTCCGGTCCCTACCTTGCATACAATCCCATGTGCCTAGTGTCAAGTCAGATTTGGTAACTGCCTGGGAGAGGTTAAGTACTGTTCCTGTCTGTAACTAGGGAAAATGTTAGCTGCGCTTGAAATCTGTTCAGGTGGCTACTGCACTCCCTCCTCAGGCCAGTCAGACGCTGGACAGACTGGGACTAGATGAATACAAGATAGGAACCCGGTAAGGAAGGAAATAGTGGGATTTAAGGCTTTGCTCCCAGCCCTACAATGTAATGCTCTTCTATTTCGTCTACTCCACCCTCTAATCGAGCGACACTGTAGGGATCCAGAAAATAAACCTAGCCCTCGATCTCCATCACTTTCCCATATTGCAGCAGGCTTTAAAGTTAGAGAGACAAAGCTAAATTTCACCGCAGAGCCATGTATATGTGAGGCTCTCCATAGTTTGCAGAATGCTGGAGACAGGCATTGTAGGAATGTGTGTGTCATTTCAATGGGCATAAGGTGAGTTGGGCTGAAGAGGCATTTCAGTCAGTGGCTTGTTGAAGAGAAGAAAACAGGCACTTACCTCTAGCAAGTAACCACGCTGCAGACTTGAGCAACGCGCGGGAATTCAGGTGCTGGATATCTCGGAGTTTAGCTGTAGCCTGCTGTCGGTTTTTTACTCCATTATCCTTCCCGTAGCCCAGTGGTTCTCAACCTATTTATCATTGTGTGCTGCATATGTGAGCCACATTCAATACTACTTGTATAGCCCTGAGCTTGTCACATGGAAAGCAGCTGTGTGCTGACTGGATCGCGGGTTGAGAACCACCGACTTAGTCATTATGATATATGCTTTCTGCCATCCCTTCTTTAGATAAGATATAACATCATATGAACATAAGAACAGCCCTACTAGGTCAGACCAAGGTCCATCCAGCCTAGTATCCTGTCTTCCAACAGTGACCAGTGCCAGGTGCCCCAGAGGGAATCAACAAAACAGGTGGTCATCAAGTGATCCATCCCCTTTCGCTCATTCCCAGCTTCTGGCAAACAGAGGCTAGGGACACCATTCCTGCCCATCCTGGCTAGTAGCCATTGGTGAATCTATCCTCCATTAATGTACCTAGTTCTTTTTTGACTCCTGTTATGGTCTTGCCCTTCACAACATCCTCTGGCAAGGAGTTCCACAGATTGACTGTGCGCTGCGTGAAGAAGAACTTCCTTTTATTTGTTTTAAACCTGCTGCCTATTAATTTCCTTTGGTGGCCTCTAGTTCTTGTGTTATGAGAAGTAGTAAACAACACTTCCTTATCTACTTTCTCTACACACTTTCTCTATATAAAATCAAGATCTCAACTACTTGTGGCTGTTAAGTATTCCATGACACTCCTTGTAAGAGTTAAGAGAACTAGCCTGGTTGTCGTGGCCAAATTCCAGTCCAGGTCATTTACTCTTTCTACCTAAATTTCAGTTGGAAACAGTTTTATTTTTCACTTCCCTATCTAAGGCCTTTGTTTTGTCGTCTTGCTGCTGCTGTACGCCCCCAAGGTGGCTGCTTTCAGTGGTGGGGGAGTGATCCCTACATCCACCGCTTGTATAGTGCTTTGGGATGAAAAGTGATGGTATAAATATACATTCAATACTATTATCAGCTCACACTGACAGCTGCTGCCTGCTTTGTGTGGGTAAAACTGAGCTGCCAGCAACCCCTCCTGAGGCTCTGAGTGATGTTTGGAAGTGAACTTTGGCCTCATTGATATCCAGGATGGGCACATACAGGAGCAGAGGTGGTGGACCTGAGGGTGGTGGGGAATGTTTCTGCCCTCACAAACTCTTGCGGAGGCAAGAGAAGGGGCAGGAGCAATTGCTGTGACGCATGGGGATGGGACGGCTGCTGGGGAGCAGGTAGGAACTGTTCTCCTTTCCCCATCTGCTTTCACTTGGCCAATCATAGCAGCCACGCTAGCTGGGGTGGGGGTGCAGGTACTGCACAGGGGTGACAGAGTATGGCCCCAGCCAGCCAGGACAAGGGCTGCTCATGTGACTCTCCAGCCACAGCAGGACCCAGTAGAGAGATCCAGCCTGATGGAGGGGCAGGAGCATATGCACCAGCTGCTGGGGTGGGGACAGGGCACAGGCACCAGGGCAGAGGGAAGGAGTGTCAGCACACAGCTGTGAGGAGTGAGGGAGGCACGGGGCCCCATCTGCCAAGGAACTGCTGTAGGAAAGGCAGTAAGAACTGCCAGGGCGCCTGGAGCCAGCTGCCTCTGTGGAACTCAATAGCTCACCTCACTCCCACTCTTATCCCTCCACCTCCCCCAATCATAGTGAGCTTCTTCCTCCCCTCCTCCATTGCCCCCCCAACCCCCCAGCTTTGGAATGTGAGTGGATGGTATTTATTGAAGGGTCTTAGCCAAGAAGGGCAATGAGAAGAGTGTGATTTATCTTGAAACAATTCAAGGTTCCTAAATCTGTCACATAATCGAAATAATACAACCCTCCCAGCCACCTGCTCCTTATGCTGTTTAACCTCTTCTTTCAGGTCAGAGTGGGAGTGATACAATTTAGCTCAACTCCCCAGCTAGAATTCCCCTTGGATTCGTATTTAACCAAGCAGGAAGTAAAGGAGAAAATCAAGAAGATTGTGTTCAAGTAAGTTCTGTTAGACAGCCGTATTCTCTTTGAGGGGATGCACATTTTTCTGGTAAGGCCTTGTGTCCTGTCCTTCACTCTGCTGCCAAAGGAGGAGTGAACAGGATTCCTTAGAGCTCATCAGCAGTGCATGTTGTAGCCAATTATTTTAGTTTAGTTTCAATTTACTGTGTGATGTTCTGATTAATCAATGTATGTTACGTATATTCATTGTATGTTAGAGTTAATTTGTAGGATTATAAAAGCGTAAGATTTATCAATATTTAGAGGAACCAAGTATTAGACCGGAGTAAGACAAGCTGAATTGCAGGCCTCAACCTACAGGTCTTGCATGACTTTAATTTAGCTATTTTAGGCCTTGGAGACAGGAAGCGATGACATAAGTGACTGAGAAATAACCTGATGCCCTAAGATTATGGGAAAAGAGGTAACGTGATAATATTGCGAAAAATTACCCAGAAGATTATGGTATCTTTATGATCTAAAATTAAAGGCACATCTGTCTCAGACATGTGTCTTAATCATGGGATACAGGTTTTGCATCAACGCTGATGAAAACAAAGGGAATTTACACAGCCTATGGAAATTGGGGTTCCTTAAATTTCCTGGGGACACAGACCAATAAGAGAAAAGAGAGTGGACAATTTTATGGACACGCGCAGAATGTAGATGTAGACAGAATCACATTATAAAAAGGGGATGCCCAGAAGGAGAATCCAGCAAGAACCATCTCTCTGCTGCTGATCAAGCCATGAGAGACCCATCAGACCCAACACTGGTGTTAAGGATGTGAGTATAACCATAGTTGTAACTCATGCATAGGTCTGTATAGAATTTGTACATGCTTGAGTAATCAAACTTTAACTGTAACTTTAATAAAACTTATAAAAGAGACTAGACTTCATATTGGTAAATATATGTGTGGTCACTACCCTTGGTTTTTGTGTTCCTAGAGACTCTAAATCCGAAGCAAGTAGCAGAGTTAATTTTCATTCTGTTAAGCTTGAAACTGTAGTCGCCAGAGCTGAATCGATGGTGGCGTAGTACCATATTACAAAATTCACTTTAAATAAAATAAAAGGCTACACTGTCAATCAGTTGTAGGGGTTACTCTGTAGAGAGACACTCTCAGTCCCTGCTGGGTTGGCCAGTTAGAATGAAAATTGAATGTGGGGCTCCCATGTGGAAGAGCAGCAGTCTAACACTAAAATGGCCTTTTGAGTCCATGATTGCATCCAAGTCCAGATGATTAGCTCCTTTAAGAGCAGTGCCATGAATTCTTGTAAGTCCCCATGAAACTTGAAGGGAAAAGAGGCCGAATTGATAGCAGCAAGGGCCGGGTTCAATACATAGGGGTCCCTTCCCTACAACGTAATGCAAAACCAGCTCGAGCCCCCACCCAGTGACCTGGGAAAATCTTACACACACCCCTGGGTGCCTCGAAGAGGCAATACTTCCCCTCTCGCAAGCACAGAGTCTCGGTGTAGCAGAAAAGGTTTAATTACATGAGGTGTTTTTCCAATTTAATGCTTGTTGTTTATCTCAACTAGAGTTCATAGACCAAACCGTGAGCAAAGACCCACCCCGGGAAATTGGGCCATGTCCTTTTCCCTGGGCTCTTGAGTCCAGCAACCCCTAAATCACCCCAGGACTCCAAAGTCCAATACCCCAAATGTCCCTAGAGTCCAGCAACCCAAAGATCACCCACAATCCCAAAAGTCCCACAATCCAAAAGTCTCTGTCCTGGGTCAGTGGAGCCTCAGAGTTCAAGAGTCTATCTGCAGAGGTCCTCCCCACTCAGCCTGGGTAGAAAGGGGCACCTTACGTGGTCCAGGGCCAACTGCCCTGCCTCTCCGTGGGGTTCTGCTTCCGCCTTCTCCACGAACTGCTCCGCTCTACCAGCCACTCCACTCTGCTCCTCCAGCCGTCCTCACAAACTGCTCTGCTCCACCAGCCGTCCCATAATCCACTCCAGCCGTCCTCGCAAACTGCTCGGCTCTGCTCACTCCGTGGCTCCACAAACTACTCCACTGCACTCTGCCAGCTGCTCTGCTCTGCAGTATAGCTTCAGGCTCCCCCACTAGTTAGCACAGTACTCAGTGCTCTCAGGTCAGCAATTCCAGCTCTTTAATGATTTCAGCTCACAGTAGGGGAGCCCCAGTGCTAGTGCACCATTAGCCCATAGTGAGTTCAGCTCAGTAACCTGTATCTAAATTCTAAAGGGAATCAAAAATCAACTCTGATATTCCACAGTGGAGAGAGGAGTAGATGGAACTAGTGCTTCTAGCTCACACAAGGCAGCTACACCACCAGGTACAAATACCTGTCCCCAGCCTCTCTCTCAATTCACTGGGTTTTGGAACCCATGTCCCTTGTCTAGCAAGTGCCATTTAGTTGATAGTGAAACCCTTTATCATAAAACAGTTTCATAGTTCCTCATTTACTTAATCAGGGTGACAACACTTTATTCCTCCTGCCCCAATAACAAAGAAATTGGGGATCCCACAGCTGTGAAAGTAACCATTTTAGGCTGCTGTGGGCTATGCTAGGCGGAGTGGGTGTGCCTATGCAAACATGAACAGCCTCTGAAATTCTTTTCCACACTCGCCATAATTCACCACCAGATATCAGGGTAGAGCTCATCCTGGCTCTGCGTACAAGAGGAAGCACTGTAAATTTGGCACAGAGATAAAGATCACACACACATTGTAACCACACATGCCATTTTGTTATTTCTTGCATTTCACACAGTTTGGCTGGTTTCTATAGTTGTCAGTTTCATTTCTGGTCTTTGTTTCTTATCACACTGCGGTTGGGTTTCCATTTCCATAGTCTTGTCAACCCATGCTTTCAAAAGTCTTGATCAGGCCCCCAGAATCATAAGTTCACCTTAAAAATCATGATTAAAAATAAATAAATAATTAAACCTCAGATTCTTGTTGTTTGTCTTCTGGTCTTTGAGTGTTTAGGGTTCATATATTCAAGCTGTTCTCCCTAGTCAGAAGAGATAATGGGAGCACCTATCCCTGTTGAAGTCAAAGGCAAAACTCCTGTTGATTTCAGTAGGCCAAAATTTTGTCCTAGAAACTTACTTTTTAACGAAAGTTGAGATTTTGATGTATTCATGTAGCTCTAGGACAGGGGTAGGCAATCTATGGCACGGGTGCCGCCTTCGGCATGCGAGCTGATTTTCGGTGGCACTCACACTGCCCAGGTCTTGGCCCCCAGCCTGGGGGGCTCTGCATTTTAATTTAATTTTAAATGAAGTTTCTTAAACATTGTAAAACCCTTTTTTACTTTACATACAACTGTAGTTTAGTTATATATTATAGACTTATAGAAAGAGATCTTCTAAAAATGTTAAAGTGTATTACCGGCACGCAAAACCTTAAATTAGAGTGAATAAATGAAGACTCAGAACACCACTTCTGAAAGGTTGCCAACCCCTGCTCTAGGAAATGGAGCTGGAGTTTCAAAGAAGCCTATGAGTTGAGATTTGTGCTTCTATCTCCTTCAGTCCTCTGAAAATCCTAGCCTAATGGTATGCCTATGCCATCATACCTAGGGTGACCAGATGGAAAGTGTGAAAAATTGGGATGGGTGAG
Organism: Gopherus flavomarginatus; assembly: GCF_025201925.1. Lineage (NCBI taxonomy): Eukaryota > Metazoa > Chordata > Testudines > Testudinidae > Gopherus > Gopherus flavomarginatus. The sequence goes on along the minus strand of NC_066622.1, from coordinate 128,153,293 downwards.
GGGAAATAGGCTCTATATAAGAAAAAGCCCCAAATATCGGGACTGTCCATATAAAATCGAGACATCTTATCATCCTAATCATACCTGTGTCAGTGTAACTATGCTGGCATAACCCGCTAGTGTAAACACACTGTACCCCAACAAAAAGTTTTTCTATCTGTATAGGAACCACCTCCCCGAATATTAGTTACATCAACAGAAGACCTGTTCCATCAACACAACTGTGTCTACACTGCATGTTTTGTCGGCTTAGATAGATTTGTCAGGGATGTGGTTTTTTTCACACCCCTGACTGATGTAGTTATGCTGACATTACTTTTAAGTGTAGAATGAGCCTTAAGCTGTAAGGAAATTGGAGCCAAAATCATCTCCTTTCTAAAAAGCACTCCTTTCTTTTGTTTGGATGGTAGGGAAGGTCATATTGAGTCTATGAAAGTAAGTGGGGACAAAATATAGGAATATCTCCCACAGGCTGTAGAATTTCGGCAGAAAAGGCATTAGGGTTAAAGGATCAGCTCATTCAATAGTCAAAGTGTCTCAACCAATTCTGAATATGGCCCAGAGTTTGCAAACAAACTCAAGAGCCTCTTCAACTTCTTCAAGCGAGCAATATCTGTAGCTTTTTCAGTGACAACTTAATTATACAGTCTAGAAAAGCTTTTGTGTAATTTCCAGGGGAAGTATAGCAGAGAGATACCAGCTCCTCTTTGGCTATTCTTTCAAAGCCACTGAAGAGGAGAGAAAATGAAGCCACACTGGGTATCTGGAATTTGGCTTGGCTTTGAAATGTCTTTTAATGATGGCAGATGCATTTTGACAGATCTAACAAATTATGGCCTTACATGTGGCCTGTTCATTCAGTTTTGGATGAAAGGCTGAAATATAGGCATGAACAAAATAGTTATGGATGGATTCCAGCTAACAAGTGAGTTATGTGACTAATAATATGCTTGTTTTATAAATGGGAAAGCCTGATTAATAGAGTTTAAGGCCAGAAGAGACCACATATATAACACAGACCATAGAATTTCATAGTTATTCAAGCCTATATTTTGTAGTTCATGTAAAGCATCTGAGAGGTTGCCCAGAGTTACCCAAGCTCACACCAAGATTGGGATTACCCACTGACTTCAACAGAGCAGCTCCAATTTTCACTAGCTGAAACTCTCCCACTATTATGAAGTAGCATTACAATATTTTCAGCTATAGTAACTGTTAGTTGAAGCACCTCAACTACCTCTGTTGCTGAGTCAGAGCTTGAGACATGTTGCAGAATTTGTTAGATTTTATGGATAGGGATTGAAACAAATTGATGGCCAGTAGCGTCTCACCAGAGAAACTGCTGGACAGACTTAACATAGGTTCTTGAAGTTTGGTTGAAAATAATGGAAAGTTGAAGGGGAGAATGGGATTACGCATCAGAGAGAAAATAAAAGAAAATCTCCTGGAATGCATTACATATAAAAGAAAGAAAGGTATATGGTGAAACAAAGAGAAGTAAATGGACTTGAAGAACTTAGGAGCTCTGAGCATGCATGTGATCAAATACTATTTATCAAGAAATTCGGTCATTATTAAAATCATTCAAACAAATAAAAAATTATTTGGAAGCGCAGAGTTGTGTGTGTGTTTGTGAGAGAGTCTGTGTGTGTTACCATATATATGAAAAACATCATCATGCCTCAAAGAAAGAATTGACCTTTGCAGTCTGGCTGCTCTCAATTGCTTTGAATTGAAGTAAAAGCAATACTAAAAGGCAATAGCAGGAAATAATTTATGCTGAAACTCCTCAGCCAGGATTAGAAAACAGATGGAAATGTCTCTTTGGATAGAGAGGCTTAATTAGCCAAAGGGCTCAAGGTGGTCTGGGCTTTCTCTGATATCAAATGTTGACTCAAGGATGGCAGGTTACAGAACTCTTGGCTTAAATAGTCTGCAGGAGGGTGAGGGCAGGAAATTTGTGGCTTATCTGGATATAGTTGTTGGAAGTAACATAACAAATGTTAAACCCTAAAAAATAAAGGTAAATGTTAAAGGGGCCAGGGTTAAAATAAAGGGTTGGTCTCAATACGTGGTGGGTCTGCAGTATCAACTCCCCTAGTTTTTACGCTCAACTAACTGGGTAGTTCTCATTCAGAGTAGTATGTTGGACAGAGGCCCTCACTTGTAAACTTCTCAGGAAAAGGACCATATCACCTTCTGCCTGTCAGTGCTCGCGCAAGGAACCCAGTGCTGACTGGGGGTTCTCTCAATGCTACTTTAATAGAAGGCTGAGATTTTTCAAGGCCACCTAATGGAAATTGTGTGTCCAAATCCCTTCGAATTAAACAGCTCCTCTGTAGCTCAAGTTGGGCAGCTGAAACTGAGGCACCCAAAATTACTGATCCCTTTGGAATATACAGTCCTTGTCACAGAGGAAGTCCCTCTGTCTGCTTTTAGTATTTATGTCTTTGTACTGTGAAGTGTCTCAGAGCCACAGTCCTGGTTCAGACGCCATTCATAGAATCCTAGAAGTGTAGAACTGGAAGGGATCTTGAGAGGTCATCTAGTCCGGTCCCTGCACTCAAGGCAGGACTAAGTATTATCTAACCATCCCTGACAGGGGCTTGTTTTTTCCTCTCTTAAAAACCTCCAGTAATAGAGATTCAACATCTCCCTAGGCAATTTATTCCAGTGCTTAACTATGCTGACAGAACGTTTTTCCTAATGTTCAACCTAAACCACCCTTGCTGCAATTTAAGCCCATTGCATCTTGTCCTATCCTCAAAGGTTAACAAGAACAATTTTCCTCCCTCCTGCTTGTAACAACCTTTTACGTGTTTGAAAACTATTATGTCCCCTGTCTGTTTTCTCTTCTCTAGACTAAACATTGTGCTAGGCTGTGTGTACATGCGAACAAAAAGATGGCTCCTGCCCTCAAAGAGCTTACAAACTAAGACAAGAGACAACATGTGGGTAGAGGTGGGGGAGCTGAAGGAAACCACTACAAGGCCAGCCTTCCTTCCCCAGAGCTGTGTTGTATAGAACTGTAAATTTGTGTTTTTCCTACAATTTTGCATAGTATTTTATACACTTTCTTTGTCCCTTAAGCTGCCTGTGATGTGGTGTGAATTAGACTAGAGAACTAGCCAATAAAAGTGCATTGTTTAATACCCAATAAGGAATTCAATCTTATAATTACAATTAGAATTGTATAACCGTAACAGTCTTACAGCTAACTGCATGCCTCCAGATACTGGGGAAGAAGATGGAGAATATGGATTCTTATTCTGTATTTAAATAGTAGGCAGCAGTTTATAACACCAACACTATAGACTTTTATTGTTAGCAGTTGTAGAGCAACTAGGTCCAAACTCGAACAGCTTAATGGGACAAAATCAGAGGGCCCAGATAATCTTCATCCAAGAATATTAAAGGAACTGGCACATGAAATTGTAAGCCCACTAGCAAGAATTTTTAATGAATCAGTAAACTCAGGTTGTACCATACGACTGGAGAATTGCTAACATAGTTCCTATTTTTAAGAAAGGGAAAAAAGGTGATCTGAGTAACTATTGGCCTGTTAGTTTGACATCTGTAGTATGTAAGGTCTTGGAAAAAATTTTGAAGGAGAAAATAGTTATGGACATTGAGGTCAATGGTAATTGGGACAAAATACAACATGGTTTTACAAAAGGCAGATCGTGCCAAACCAACCTGATCTCCTTCTTTGAGAAGGTGACAGATTATTTAGACAAAGGAAATGCAGTGGATCTAATTTACCTCGATTTCAGTAAGGCATTTGACATGGTTCCACATGGGGAATTATTAGTTAAATTGGAAAAGATGGGGATCAGTATGAAAATTGAAAAGTGAATAAGGAACTGGTTAAAGGGGAGACAACAACGGGTCCTACTGAAGGGTGAACTGTCAGGCTGGAAGGAGGTTACTAGTGGAGTTCCTCAGGGATCAGTTTTGGGACCAGTCTTATTTGACCTTTTTATTACTGACCTTGGCACAAAAAGTGGAAATGTGCTAATACAGTGTGTGGATGACACAAATCTGGAAGGTATTGCCAATACAGAGAAGGACTGGGATATCATACAGGAAGATCTGGATGACCTTGTAAACTGGAGTAATAGTAATTTAATAGTGAAAAGTGCAAGGTCATGCATTTAGGGATTAATAACAATAATTTTAGTTATAAATTGGAGACACATCAGTTGGAAGCAACAGAGGAGGAGAAGGACCTTGGAGTATTGGTTGATCACAGGATGACTATGAGCCACCAATGTGATATGGCCGTTAAAAAAACCAATGCAGTTTTAGGATGCGTCAGGCGAGGTATTTCCAGCAAAGACAAGGAGGTGTTAGTGCTGTTATATAAGGCACTGGTGAGACCTCATCTGGAATACTGTGTGTAGTTCTGGTCTCCCATGTTTAAGAAGGATGAATTCAAACTGGAACAGGTTCAGAGACGGGCTACTAGGATGATCTGAGGAATGGAAAACCTGCCTTATGAAAGCAGACTCAAAGAGCTTGGCTTGTTTAGCCTAGCCAAAAGAAGATTGAGGGGGGATATGATTGCTCTTTATAAATGTCAGAGGGATTAATATCAGGGAGGGAGAGGAATTATTTAAGCTTAGTACCAATGTGGACACAAGAACAAATGGATATAAACGGGACACTAGGAAGTTTAGACTTGAAATTAGACGACGGTTTCTAACCATTAGATGAGTGAAGTTCTGGAACAGCCTTCCAAGGGGAGTAGTGGGGGCAAAAGACATATCTGGCTTCAAGACTGACATAACCTTAGTCCCAGATCTGGACCTTAGCGTCCAAAATATGGGGGTTAGCATGAAAACCTCCAAGCTTAGCTACCAGCTTGGACCTGGTACTTGCTGCCACCACCCAAAAAATTAGAGTGTTTTGGGGCACTCTGGTCCCCCTGAAAAACCTTCCCTGGGGACCCCAAGACCCAAATCCCTTGAGTCTCACAACAAAGGGAAATAATCCTTTTTCCCTTCCCCCCTCCAGGTGCTCCTGGAGAGATACACAGACACAAGCTCTGTGAACCCAAACAGAGTGAATCTCCCTCTCTGTTCCCAATCCTGGAAACAAAAAGTACTTTCCTATTCCCCCAGAGGGAATGCAAAAATCAGGCTAGCAATCCAACACACAGATTTCCCCGATTCCTTCCTCCCACCAATTCCCTGGTGAGTACAGACTCAATTTCCCTGAAGTAAAGAAAAACTCCCACAGGTCTTAAAAGAAAGCTTTATATAAAAAGGAAGAAAAATAAGTACAAATGTTCTCTCTGTATTAAGATGATACAACACAGGGTCAATTTCTTAAAAGAATATTGAATAAACAGCCTTATTCCAAAAGAATACAAATCAAAGCACTCCAGCACTTATATTCATGCAAATACCAAAGAAAAGAAAACCATATAACTTACTATCTGATCTCTTTGTCCTTACACTTAGAAACAGAAGACTAGAAAGTAGAACTACTTCTCCAAAGCTCAGAGAAAGCAGGCAGCCAGAAAACAAAGACTCAGACACTCAAATCCCTCCACCCAAAGTTGAAAAAATCCGGTTTCCTGATTGGTCCTCTGGTCAGGTGCTTCAGGTGAAAGAGACATTAACCCTTAGCTATCTGTTTATGACAAAGACTAAGCTTGATAAGTTTATGGAGGGGATGGTATGATGGGATAGCCTAATTTTGGCAATTAATTTAGCAGTTGATCTTTAATTATCAGCAGGTAAGTATGCCCAGTGGTCTGTGATGGGATGTTAAATGGGGTGGGATCTGAGTTACTATAGAGAATTCTTTCGTGGGTGCTAGCTGGTGAGTCTTGCTCACTTGCTCAGGGTTTAACTGATCACCATATTTGGGGTCGGGGCAGACTGGCAGAGGCTGTGGAGGTTATTCGCCTTCCTCTGCAGCATGGGGCATGGGTCACTTGCTGGAGGATTCTCTGCAGCTTGAGGTCTTCAAACCACAATTTGAGGACTTCAGTAACTCAGACATAAGTTAGGGGTTTGTTATAGAAGTGGATGGGTGAGATTCTGTGGCCTGCATTTTGCAGGAGGTCAGACTAGATGATCATAATGGTTCCTTCTAACCTTAAAGTCTATGAGTCTATGAGAGCAGCTGCAAGACTCATAGGTTCCGTCATTCCTTAGTACTTAACAACGGTCCAGTTGTATAAAGTAATTTGTATCATTGGTGGAATGTACAACCCATTAGCACTTGTGTGGGTACAGATTTAGTTGGGTACTGGAGAAATGATCGTCATGTTAAAATAATTGTTTTCTAACACATTAGCGTGCCGAATAGGTATTGCCCCTCCAGCCTCAGAATATCATGACTGCCAAAATATTCAGTTACTTGACTCTTCGCTGCATTCATGGATCAGTCTCTGAATTAGACATGGAGGAAAGAAGAACGCAGAGGGAGCAGGGCTTTGTGCTTCATACATTTCACTAAGAGTCACACAACATGGGTTAAGTTCCCAGATCTATCTGTGTGACCTTTGCCCTCACACGACCTGCCCAGTTTTCCGGAGAGCTCAGGGCCAGAATTTAAAATGCTCAGCACCCAAAATTAGGGTTAGATTTTCATAGGAACTCATTTCTATAGACACCAAATAAGGGTCTGGCTCTGAGAAGTACTTATGGACAGATTTTTTAAAAAATCCCAGCCGAGATCTTCACTCCTTGGAGTTCATTTGAAAATCTGACCCTTAATCTCTGTGCCTTGGTTCCCCATCTGTAAAATAGGCATAATAGTACTTCCCTTCTCCCACTCTTTGCTTGGTCTATTTAGACTATAAGCTCTTCAGGGGAGAAACTCTCTAACTATATGTTTGTACAGCACCTAGCACAATGGGATCCAAATCTCCGCCACAGCCTCTAGATGCTACTATCAGACAAATAATACTAATGCGATGAAACAGTGTCCCATGATTAGAGTATGTTGGTGTCAGAGACAAAAATGAAGTGAAGTTGATAATTTGTACCAATTTAAAATGGTTACAGGCTTGACTCTTTCTCCAGTCAGGAAAGCACCTGTGGCAGTGGCCAGATAATTGAATTCTAAAGCAGACTGGGGTTAATGTCTCTTTCACCTGGAAAGGAGTAACCTGAAACACCTGACCCGAGGACCAATCAGGAAACAAGACTTTTTCAAATCTGGGTGGAGGGAAGTTTTGAGTGTGAGTTCTTTGTCTTGTGTCTGACCCTCTCGGCTCTGAGAGTGATCTTTCTGCCTCCTGGCTTTCTAATCTTCTGTTTCCAAGTTGTAGGTACAAAAATAGTAAGACAATAAGGTTTATAATATTGTTTTCTTTTGTATTTACATGTGTGTAGTTGCTGGAATGTTTAAATTGTATTCTTTTTTGGATAAGGCTGTTTATTCATTTTTTTTCTTTTAAGCAATTGACCCTGGATTTGTCACCTTAATACAGAGAGACCATTTTTATGTCCTTTTCTTTCTTTTTATATAAAGCCTTCTTTTTAAGACTTGTTGGAGTTTTTTCTTTAGTGGGGACTCCAGGGAATTGAGTCTGCAGCTCACCAGGGAATTGGTGGGAGGAAGAAGTCAGGGGGAAAATCTCTTTGTGTTAGAGTTACTAAGCCTGACTTTGCATACCCTCTGGGTGAGGGGGGGAAGTACTTGTGTTTTCCAGGACTGGAAACAGGGAGGGTAGAGTCCCTTTGTTTAGATTCACGGAGCTTGCTTCTGTATATCTCTCCAGGAACCCAGGGAGGGAACACCCGGAGGGGGAAGGGAAATGGTTTATTCCCCTTTGTTGTGAGACTCAAGGAATCTGAGTCTGGGGGTCCCCCAGGGAAGGTTTTGGGGAGACCACAGTGCGCCAGGCACTGTATAGATTCCTGGCTGGTGGCAGCTTTACCAGGCCCAAGCTGGTAACTAAACTTGGAGGTTTTCATGCTAACACCCATATTTTGGACGCTAAGGTCCAGATCTGGGAAAAATGTTATGACAAGTTGGGGTTGCTTATTTGCATATTAAAACCCAGAATGCTTTTCCAGCTTGGAGCTGTAGCTACACAGCGGTGCTCTACTAGCTGGAATCGTGGATGGCTTTTCCCCACCTTTACCTTCCTAACCTCACTGGTTTAATTTATTGTGAAATCCAGGTGACCTGCGCTCTGTGCCTTGCTCTTTGTTCATCGTTACTTGAAAAGGAAGGCAAAATAAAGAGTGCCTTATGTTTGCCCCTCATCAGTTTCTAGGGATACACTCAGAAATCCCTTGGGATTTGCATTTTGGGGGGATTTATTACTGACAAACAAATGGCATTTTGTGGAAAATCAAATTAACCAAAAATTAACAAGAAAGAGAAGGGACTGTGCCTCTGGGCACAGCTGAATTTCCAGCCCTTAATTAAGAAACATTCTCCAAAACAAAGAATGAGTTGCCATGCACAGCCTCCCTGCCCTCTTTTAGCAGTTGCTTCTAGGTATCTAGCTATAGTTCAGTTCTAAAGAAATGCACTAAGGTTTTGCTCTCTGTAAGGGGCTTGTACCTGCAATATAAAATTTATACCCATTGGAAAGCAAGATGTTTGCAGTGTTCATATTTTCACAGACACTGTACATAGGGCTGCCAAATGGAAGATTTCATTGTTAATCAGCTCTTCCATACAGGGGCAATGTAGCTCTCAAAGCACTTTGTAAAGGAAGGTCAGCCTCATTGGGAAACTGAGGTTTACACCATTGACATGGCTTTCCTAAGGTCACAGAGGGGGGAATTGAACCCAAGCCTTCTAGCGCCTAACCCAGTGCATGCTCCACTGGGCCATGCTGATTGATATGGTCCAGCCTGCTCTTAAATACATGAGTTACCATGAGTCTTTCGTTGAAAGCAGCCATCCCATTACTGCATCTGTGGATTTGTTTCTCAATGCATGTCTGCATCTGTGGGGTGGGGAGGAAGAGTCAAAGGAAGGGGAGCTGTCAACTAATAGGAGGAAAGTGGTGCCAATTACAGAATTAGATGCATCACTATGTGCAGAAGGGCCCTAGACTTGGTGCTACCAGAGAGCACGCAGCGGGGAATGGGAAGAAAGCAAAAGGGAATCGAACACTTGTCCCCAAACCTCTTCTTTCAATTTTCTCTTGCTTGTTTCAGAGGCGGGAGCACAGAAACGGGACTCGCACTGAAATACATTCTCTGGAAAGGTTTCCCTGGTGGCAGAAATTCCTCTGTCCCTGAAATCCTGATCATCCTCTCGGATGGGAAATCCCAAGGCAATGTAGCAATACCCGCTAAGCAGCTGAAGGACAGGGGCACCACAGTATTTGCTGTGGGTGTCAGATTTCCAAGGTAGGAAATTGTCTTGGGGTGGGAGGGCAGGGAGTGGTGCACGGCTAACAGACTGGCCATTGCCTTCAGCATCTAAGTCCCCTGAGCAAGACCAAGAGGCAATTACAGAGTTGGAGGTAGGATTTGGGGAGGGACACAAGGGTGCTGGGAGTGAAGTGGTTTCCATCATATACAGTTTGGTTCAATGGCTCTCAGCACTCTCCACTATACAAATTATTCAGACCTCCCTGAAGGGATGTGAATGTGGAGCAGGAGGTCATTTTGTGACCGGGGTGAGAGAGAAAGAAGGGCGCTTGGCGAGAGAAGTGGTCTGGTAGGAGCATGTGTCTTTAGAAATGTCAATGGGTTTTTAAGAGAAGATACGCCGGGATGGATCCTGTGTAGACGTAAAGCTACATCACTAGTAGTTCTGAGTGCTTGTTCTTTTTAATACCTATCCAGGAAAATAACTCTGACTGCAGAGGGACTGTTCCTGTTCTTTAATGCCAGGAGATTGTATTAATATGTCCTGTCACCTGTGCAGGTGGGAGGAGCTGCACATGCTGGCCAGTGAACCTACCGAGCAGCATGTGCTGTTCGCTGAACATGTGGATGATGCTGCCAATGGCCTGTATAGCACCCTCACCAGCTCTACTGTCTGCAGTGCTGTCTCTCCAGGTAACTCTACTCCACTCTGGTGCATGTTTACTGTTGACTGTCCTACCTTTCACTTCTGCATGGGGATTGTCAGCTTGGCCTTGCACTTTCAGAGCGTCTCTCTGAAGCTGGCACCTCTAACAGAGCTCACAGACTTGTGAGACTGTCATAAACAGATAGCTAAGGGTTAATGTCTCTTTCACCTGAAAAAGTAACCTGAAGCACCTGACCAGAGGACCAATCAGGAAACAGGAGTTTTTTCAACTCTGGGTGGAGGGAAGTTTGTGTCTGAGTTCTTTGTCTTCTGCCTGTATGCTCTCTCGGATGAGGAGTGATTTCTATTTCCTGCTTTCTAATCTTCTGTTTCCCAGTTGTGAGTACAAAAGATCAGATAGGATTTATATGTTTTTTTTGTATTTACATGTCTATAGTTGTTGGAGTGCTTTAAATTGTATTCTTTTTGAATAAGGCTGTTTATTCAATATTCTTTTAAGCAATTGACCCTGTATTTGTCACCTTAATACAGAGAGACCATTTGTATGTATTTTTCTTTCTTTTTTATATAAAACTTTTTGTTAAGACTTGTTGGAGTTTTTTCTTTAGTGAGGAACTCCAGGGATTTGGGTCTGCAGCTCACCAGGGAATTGGTGGGAGGAAGAAGTCAGGGGGAGATCTGTGTGTGTTAGATTTACTAGCCTGACTTTGCATTCCCTCTGGGTGAAGAGAGAAGTGCTTTTGTTTCCAGGACTGGAATTAGAGAGGGTGGACTCCCTCTGCTTAGATTCACGGAGGTTGCTTCTGTGTATCTCTCCAGGAGCACCTGGAGGGGAGAAGGGAAAAGATTTATTTCCCTTTGTTGTGAGACTCAAGGGATTTGGGTCTTGGGGTCCCCAGGGAAGGTTTTTGGGGGGACCAGAGTGCCCCAAAACACTCTAAATTTTTTGGGTGGTGGCAGCAGTACCAGGTCCAAGCTGGTAACTAAGCTTGGAGGTTTTCATGCTAACCCCCATATTTTGGACGCTAAGGTCCAAATCTGGGATTAGGTTTTGACAGAGACGTCTTCTCCTCTGCTTAGAGGAAAGAAATGGAGGCTGCTGAGAGGTTAATATCAGTCAAAAAATGACTTCAAGGCAGAGCCACATCCCTGTGTGTGCTGCTCAAACCACGAGGCCTGCCCAAACCCCAGGGACTGTATGAGAGAGAGGATAGTCCAGTGATCAGTGAACTCTTCTAGTTCTTAGGAGACCTGGGTTTGAGTCCTTGCTACGCTACAGTCTTACTGTATGACCTTCGTCAAGTCACTTAGTCTCTCTGTACCTCAGTCTCCCCCATTTAAAATGGGGATAATTCCTACCTCAAAGGAGTGTTGAGGATAAATACATTAAAGACAGTGAGCCACTCAGATATACAGTGTGGCGTGGGGGGTCATATAAATACCTAAGATAGATGAGAGGTGAAAATCCCCTAAGAACCGTAGGTGATCGTGTAAGTCACATTGCTTAATCCACTACTGGAAGGTGCTTAGATGCTGCAGTGATGAGGGTGGTATAGGAAGCTATGTAGAACATGGGTGGATTTGGTGGTTGCAGATATTGTACCCGAACAAAGCAGACTAAAGAAGCTGCACCCAGGAATCTAGTAAAGGGCAGACCTGCCCACCAGCAGCACATTTACTTGTTTTTGGGGCATCACCGAGGGACTTGTCGAAAAGCTGCAATGAACTCTCTTTGCTGGACAATGAGACAGGCTGTTGACTGAGCAATATCCCAGCTGTGTCAGCTCCCACTCCCGGGCAGCTTGACTTGCAGACAAATGCACCAGCTATTTTGTGTGTGTTCTTTGTGCCAGGTTGCAAGATTGAATCTCACCCTTGCGAACGCAAGACACTGGAGACCGTGAAAGAGCTGGCTGGGAACTATATGTGTTGGAAAGGGTCAAAGAGACCAAATGCAGTGCATGCATCTCTCTGCCCATTTTACAGGTAAGTCAGCCAGCCTGCTCTCTTGAAGTGAGTAGTGCACATAGAGTGAGAGCGCACACACACATCCATCGTTAGGTACGATGACTTGGGTTTATGATTTACTGTAACTTTATATTAGTATTTATATTACAACAACACCTAGTGGCCCCAGCTGAGGTTGGGACAGGCTCTGTACATATACATAGAAAGAGACAGTCTGTGCCCTGAAGAACATGCAATCAAAGCAATTGGTGAGAGGGGAAACTGAGGCATAGAGAAGCAAAGTGACTTGCCCAAGATCACCCAGTAGGTCAGTGTCAGAGCCAGGGATAGAACCCAGATTTCCAGGCAGATTCCCTTGTCACTGGACCATCCTGCCTGTTATGTAAACAGCCTCATTTATGTATTTCACACAATTCTCATTTGTGCAACACTTGCTTATATTCTGGTCAATAAAGAGAGTGGATAAAGCCCAGACACTGTGTTGACCCGGAAGCAGAGAAGTCCTTTTATCTGTGTTTAGTGGACCTGAAAGTCCTGGGAGACTCTGACCTATTGAGAGGCTTCAATAACTGTCTGAAAACAACTCCCACTCATACTGAAACAAATAGTAAGGAGCAGGGTTGCAAATGGAGAGGTATGTTATCAGGGCAATGGCAGTGAGTTGCACAAGGAAATTCCTCTTGCACTGAGGTGAGGACATATCTGAAAGATTGTGAAACTTGTCAGATCCTTAACGAAATCAAATGCCTTCCAAAAGCTTCATTACTGTAGTTTGTACAATAAGTGAAATAATTTTTGAAGTGTCCTGCAAAGGAAAATGTAGGTTTGTGCTCTTTGTTTGTTTGTTTGTCTGATGTATAAAGAGAGCCTGAATGGGGAAGGAGGCAGAAGAGGAGGAATCGTTGGTGTTTTTTCCCTTGCTTGTTTTTTATACTATAAATTCAGGTCTTGTCTACCCTGGAAAACATTGGGAAACTAGTTGGATTATGACACCAGATATCAAGGAAGTGAAATTTGACTCATTGAGCTGGGAACCTGTTTTTATTCGGGCTGTCCAAAATCTCAGGGTTTTTTTTTTTAACTCCAAATGTCTAACAAACCCCTGGAAGGAGAGATCTATTAAAGATTGAGCATCCTTTCCTCTTCAGTTAAGGGCTGAGAAATGCCACACTACACTTCTCTAAGCCCCAGCAAGTCCTCCAGCAAAGCTAGGGAAGACTAGACTCGACAAGGCTGATATTTCTAAAGTTTTTTTTTTTTTTTTTAAATCAGGAATCCATCCACCTTTTAATACAAAACTCTCCTACCCCCTTGCATGTTATAAATAAGGCTACGTTTTAGTCACGGGTATTTTTAGTAAAAGTCATGGACAGGTCATGGGCAATAAACCAAAATTCACAGCCCATGACCTGCCCATGACTGGTACTATATATCCCTGACTAAAACTTGGGCTGGGTTGCTCGGGGCGGGGAGGGGCTGTCCGGGGGTTTGGGGAGTGGCCCGGGATCCCCACGGGTGCTGGGGGGTGGGCAGTGGTGCACAGCCCAGGACCCCCGCTGGTGCTGGAGAGGGGTTGGAGTGGAGGGGCTGGCAGGCTGGAGGGGAACCATAGCCAGTCAGGGCCGATGCAAGGATGTTTTGCACCCTAGGCGAAACTTCCACCTTGCGCTGCGCTGTCCCCGAGCCCCGCCCTGAGGCGCCCCCACCCTGTGGCAGTTCCCCCCCTCCACCCTGAGGTACCCCCCCCCGCAAAAGCTCCCCCCCTCCGCCCTGAGGTGCCCCCCCCCACGGCAGCTCCCCACCTCCCACCCTGAGGAACCCCCCCTGCCCCAGCTTACTCCTGCCCCGCCTCCTCCCCAAGCACGCCGTCATTGCTTCACTTCTTCTGCCTCCCAGGCTTGCGGCGCCAATCAGCTTAGGTGCCGCAAGTCTGGGAGGCGGGAGAAGTGAAGCAGCCACGGTGTGCTCAGGGAGGAGGGGGCAGGGGTGAGCTTGGGCAGGGAGTTCCCCTGTGTGCCGTCCCCCCCTTACTTGCTGCAGGCAGCCCTCCGCGCGCTCCGCTGCCCCAGCTCCCTCCGCCTAAATGCCAGCGGTGACCGGGGCAGCCGAAGATCCAGCCACCGTGGTCGCTGCCTTAGAAAATGCTTCCCCCCAAATCTTAGCGCCCCAGGCGACCACCTATGTCACCTAAATGGTTGCACGGCCCTGCAGCCAGTGAGAGCTGCAAGGATGGTACTTCCAAGCATGGGCAGCGCGCAGAGCCCCCTGGCCTTTCCGCGTAAGAGCTGCAGGGATATGCCAGCCACTTCCTGGGGAGCCCCCTCTCCCAGCCCCCGAGTTAAGTGCTGACCCGCAACCCAACCCCTTGACCCAGCCCTGAGCCCCCTCCCACACCCAAACGGGTGCTGCTGTTCAGGCAGCCCCTGAGCCAGCCGCACCAGCCCCTGCAAAAGTCACAGAATCCGTGACTGACACGCAGTCTTAGTTATAAACAAGCAAAAAAAAGGACACAAACATCATTTATTTTTCCCTTCCAGGTCACCTTTAAGATGAGATAAATGGTTTCAAAAACATGATCAATTCACTCATTGATCTCATGTGGAGGGATTCTTAGGGGTCAAGAATTGCTTCCTAGTCCAGCCCTTGCTCTCATATTAACTGGTCAAGTTAGAGCTGGTTGGAAACCAGAGGTTCCATTTAATGGGAAATTGCATCATTTGTTTTTATTCGGATTCAGAACAAAAAGTTGATATTTCCCACAGAATGAAAGGTCCAATAAATGTCAATTCAGAACTATTGAAATATCTGATATTGTAAAAATATTATAATATCAAGTATTTTAATTCAGCCTATAAAATAGTTAGTAGTCTAAACAAAGTGAAGCAAATTGATAGTAAAAATGATTTGTTGCAACTTTTTCATATCAAATTTTAATTCGGTCAGAAATCGATCTGTTCTCATAAAATGTTTCAATTTTGATGAAACTGCGTTTTTTGAGGGAAAAATTAATTGTCTAGAACTTTGACTCAATGGTCAACCTTGCAAATGCCTTGTTAATCTTTTAAATACTTAGTCAGTCCAATTTCATGTTTTGTATCAATCATTCTATCTTAGTTGGAGAAGAATCTTAATCAAGCACCCGGCCAGATGCTACCGAGCTACATGCGCAGGTAGGACAAGATCTTTCTGAAAAATCTGATTTAAAGTCTAAGGAAAAAAAGTAAACTAAACTCAGGTGATTATTTTTAAACCACATTCAATTCCTGAGCAAGGATTAAAAAAGCAGGGATCATAGTTCTTAATGGGTGTTAGTGAGGAACTGACCCTTTACCAATCTTTCATTAAGCACTAAAGAAAGGAGTGAGATTTCTTGTTTCCCTCATGTTCTTGACCATGAAATCATTCTGCTGGCTTAAAACAGTTACCCTCAGTCTCTCCCTTCACTCCTGGAGGAGCTGGTTCACCTTTAATTAATCTGAAATTCTTCACGTTCTTGTTTGTTGATAGTAATTCAGGAATGGTGCGATTCTATTGTCATCACCTGCATAAGCCAGCAAGAAATAGTATCCAAGTATTGCATTAGTTTGGGGATTGCATTGCTACCAACGTGGAACGTTTCTGCTCAAGTTGTAGCTGAGTGAGATGCCTTCAGCCGTGTAATTTGGAACCATCAGTATCATTCATTTAAGATTTCAGAGTTGTAGCTGTGTTAGTCTATTATCAGCAAAAACAACGAGGAGTACTTGTGGCACCTTTGTTAGTCTCTAGGGTGCCGCAAGTACTCCTCCTTGTTTTTTCATTCATTTAGGAGGGAACCTGACACTTAATAGTTGTGTAACTTGGTTTGGTGGTTGTGTGGGAATAGCTACTCTGGTTGATTTATCAATATGACAGACCACTCAGTGGTTCAAATCCTGGAGTGTCCTGATTGCTTTGTTTTCCTTGAATGCCCTTTGAAAGTACAGCCTCGTCATTTAAGCCCCCTGATTCAGAAGGGAAATGGAGATTCCTCGATCTAGCAAAATTTGTATGTGCTGCGCAAGCAATGCAGTAAATTCTGGAGGAAAGGGTAGGATTGGAAAATGAAATGGATAGCTCCTAAACTGTTGTTCTGATACTGTCAATGTGTGGTGTCACCATGCCGTGCTATGGGGACACATCATAAATACAGTCCAGCAGATGAAACGTTCAGTGATAGAGTGTTCTGGACTGCTTGCATTCACTATATCTCATGGTAGCTCTTCAGCAAAAAGCATTGTAAGTCGCACCCCAGAACCATAAGTGCTGAATATGCACCATATTATCCAAAAGGAATCTGAACAGAATGAGCCAGATTCTAATCTCTTCTCTCCGTGAATCTGGAGGAGCTGCACTGATTTCAATAGTTACTTCAGATTTACACCAGTATAACTCCAGTGGAGTTACTCCAGCATTTCCCTGATGTAAGTGATTTCATTCCACAGCAATTCAAGTGCAAGGTGGCAAACCACACAGAGGCCTGGTCTACACTACGCGTTTAAACCAATTTTAGCAGCGTTAAACTGATTTAACGCTGTACCTGTCCACACAATGAGGCCCTTTATATCGATATAAAGGGCTCTATAAATCAGTTTCTGTATTCCTCCCCAACGAGAGGAGTAGCACTAAAATCAGTATTACCATATTGGATTAGGGTTAGTGTGGCTGCAAATCGACGGTATTGGCCTCCGGGCGGTATCCCACAGTGCTCCACTGTGACCGCTCTGGAAAGCAATCTGAACTCGGATGCACTGGCCAGGTAGACAGGAAAAGCCCCGCGAACTTTTGAATTGCATTTCTTGTTTGCCCAGCGTGGAGCTCTGATCAGCATGGGTGGCGATGCAGTCCCAAATCCAAAAAGAGCTCCATTATGGACTGTACGGGAGATACTGGATCTGATCGCTATATGGGGAAACAAATCTGTTCTATCAGAGCTCCGTTACAGAAGACGAAATGCCAAAGCATTTTAAAAAAATCTCCAGGCTATGATACAGAGTCCACAGCACAGTGCTGCGTGACATGCATAACGGAAAGCCAAAGAATCAAATGGACGCTCATGGAGGGAGGGAGGGAGGGGGTACCAAGGACTCCAACTATCCCACAGTCCCTGCAGTCTCTGAAAAGCATTTGCATTCTTGGCTGAGCTCCCAATGCCTGTAGAGTCAAACACATTATCCGGGATGGTTCAGAGTCTGTCTCGTCAATTTACCCCCCTCTCCCCCTCCGTGATAGAAAAGGGGAAAAAATTGTTTCTTGACTCTTTTATGTGTCACCCTATATATAGTGCATGCTGCTGGTAGACACGGTGCTGCAGCAGTAAACAGTAGCATCCTCTCTCCACCTCTCCCTGGTGGCAGATGGTACAGTGCAGAAGGACTGATAGCCATTCTCGTCATGAGCCCGTGAGTGCTCCTGGCTGGCCTCAGATGAGGCCGGCCGGGGGCACCTGGGTAAAAATAGGAGTGATTCCCGGTCATTCCCAGTAGATGGTACAGAACGACTCGTAACCGTCCTCATCATAGCAACTGGGGGCTGAGCTCCATCAGCCCCCTCCCTTTCATGTGTAAAGAAAAGATTCTCTACTGCCTGGACTATCATAGCAGCGGGATGCTGAGCTCCTCTCCCCCACACCACTTAATGTCCTGCCTGGACTATCATAGCAGCTGGAGGCTGCCTCCTCCTCATTTTATCTCAGTAACAAGTCAGTGTTTCTTATTCCTGCATTCTTTATTACTTCATCACACAAATGGGGGGGACATTGCCATGGTAGCCGAGGAAGGTTTGGGGAGGAGGGAAGCAACGGGTGGGATTGTTGCAGGGACACCCCCTAGAATGGCATGCAGCTCATCATTTCTGCGGGATCTGACACGGAGTGGCTGTGCGCTCTGGTTCACTGGTTCTCTAGTACACATGCCCCATATTCTAGGCAGGACTGACTCTATTTTTAGATACCATAAAGGAGGGATTGACTCAGGGAGTCATTCCCAGTTTTGTCTTTGCACCCCCAGCCGACCTCTGCCAGGGGCACCCATGACAGCAGCAGACGGTAGAGAACGACAGATAACCGTCTCTGCTGTCATGCAAAGGCAAACGAATGCTGCTGTGTAGTGCTGCAGTATCGCCTCTGTCAGCAGCATCCAGTACACATACAGTGACAGTAAAAAAAAAAAAGCTGAATGGGCTCCATGGTTGCCATGCTATGGCATCTGCCAGAGCAATCCAGGGAAAAAAGGCGTGAAATGATTGTCTGCCGTTGCTTTCACGGAGGAAGGAATGACTGACGACATTTACCCAGAACCACACGCGGCAATGATTTTTGCCCCATCAGGCACTGGGAATTCTGGGTTGAGATCCAAGGGGCGGGGGAGACTGCGGGAACTATGGGATAGCTACGGAATAGCTACCCACAGTGCAACGCTCCAGAAATCGACGCTAGCCTCAGACCATGGACGCACACCACCGAATTAATGTGCTTAGTGGGGCCGCGTGCACTTGACTTTATACAATCTGTTTTACAAAACCGGTTTATGTAAAATCGGAATAATCCCGTAGTGTAGACATACCCTTAGGAATGGACAGCTTTGTAGAACCGTTACTGAATTGTAATGTGGTCTTACAAAACCGTGCTTACAAAGAGTCGGCTTTTTTAAATGGTTGGCGCTGCCCATGTCAAGAATGGATTCATTCAAGTGTAAAGAAGTTAAATTTAAGAAATTACTGAGTTCTGCTATTGGGGTTTTGGTTTTGTACATTCTTAATACTCAAGCAAAGCTACACAGACATCACAGCCTTACTTAACTGTGCTTTACTTGAGTGGAGAGAGACCATTCTGCAAAGTGAAGGAAAATTACCTTGCAATTGCCCTGGAGCCCATTTGACTCTGCATACACTCAAAACACGTACGGCTAATCTACTGTGTAGCATGACTGCATTTTCTCTCTGGACCCAAACCAGGCTCTCTCCTTCTCCTTCTGTGGTGCCTTTGCAGATCCTTGCGATTCCCAGCCTTGTCACAATGGAGGCACGTGCGTTCCAGAGGGATTAGAAAGGTACCACTGTGTGTGTCCCGCTGGATTTGGAGGAAATGCCAGCTGCGGTATGTGGGGTCTAAGCCTGGTCCACTGTGCGGTGTTAGCTCTTGAATCTGTTGATTGGGACCATCCCTTGCAGCCTGCCTCCCTGTAACAGCCCTGGTATAGGGTTATAATGCAGTTTGCCGGATGGAGTTGGGGCTGACCACTGCCTTTTAAACCCTGCTGCAAGGCCTGAGTTTGTTTTCCTACTGCTTGATATAGGGCTGTAGGGCTGTCAGTGACCGGCACTTGCTGCCTAGTGCTACCTGAACAGGTGCTGACTGAGGATGTTCAGCTTTATCTGTTATCAGAGGGGTAGCCGTGTTGGTCTGGATCTGTAAAAGCAGCAAAGAATCCTGTGGCACCTTATAGACTAACAGACGTTTTGGAGCTTTATCTGCTTTTCCAGGGGATGATCCTGCTTGCTCGCTCCTCAGAGCCCCTGTGGCTGCAGGAGGCACCAAGAAAGGAATCCCAACAGTGGTGCCAATTGAGATATTTTCGGGAGGTGGCAAATTCCAGTCTCCCCACCCCCAACCCCTCATAAGAACCCTGTTCTGGTCCCTGCTTGCCTCTTCCTCCCACTCTCCCCCGAGTCTCCTTCAGCTAGGGAGTGTCTCCTCTCTCACACCACACAGCGCATGAGCCTCTACCACCAGGAGTCAGGTCTCAGTGGATTCCCCTGCACTCTGCCCTACAAGCACAGACTCCCCATGTGCTAGGTCACAACTCCATTTGGCCAGGCCGCCTCCTCATCTGTCAGGAGGGGCAACAGAGTCAAATTTCATTGGCATTGCGACCACGCAGCCTGAACAGTGTGCTCCAGCAGCAGCTGTACAGGTTTTGAACAGAACCATTGCACTGAAGTGGTCCAGCCATGCTGCTCACCCCCTCTCCCCCAAACTTTGCCCGTGCAACTTTGATCAAGTGCAAAAATCTGTGTCTGTGTGTGTGGGGGGAGGGATTTGCCATGCCTCGCCCCCCCCCAGTAGGTGTCAGAGTCCCACTGTATTCAGAAACCTCTGTGAACTTGGTCTACAGCAGGGGTGGGCGAACTATGGCCTGGGGGGGGGCCGCATCCAGCCCTCCAGAGTTTTAATCTGGCCCTTGAGCTCCCGCCAGGGAACGGAGTCCAGCGCTTGCCCTGCTCTGCACAGCTCCTGGAAACAGCGTCATGTCCCTCCTCTGGCTCCTACGCGTAGTGGCGGCCAGAGGGCTCCGCACGCTGCCCCCACCCCAAGCACTACCCCCACAGCTTCCATTGGCTGGGAACCACGGCCAATGGGAGCTTTCGGGGTGGTGCCTGCAGACCGGAAAGCGCAGAGAGCTGCCTGGCCGCACCTCCACGTAGGAGCCAGAGGAGGAGACGTGCCGCTGCTTCTGGGATCTCCTCAAGGTAAGCGCTGCCCGGAGCATGCACCCCTGACCCCCTCCCATGTCTCAATCCCCTGCCCCAGCTCTGATCCCCCTCCTGCCCTCCTAACCTTTCGGTCCCAGCCCAGAGCACCCTACTGCACCCCCCCAGCCCCACCCCAGAGTCTGCACTGCCAGCCAGAGCCCTCACGCCCCACACACACTCCAACTCCCAATTTCATGAGCATTCATGGCCCACCATACAGTTTCCATACCCCAATGTGGCTCTCGGGCCAAAAGGTTTGCCCACCCCACATGTACAGCCTCATTGGGGCTCCCTCCATCTCAGCTTGCAGGGAGATCTGGAAGCAGGGCATGAGAAGTGGATTCTGCTGAAAGAGGGGGACAGCTGAAGTACCTGTGCCTTGTCTCCCCAGCCCTTCCCTCCCCTCCCCTCCCCTCCCTCAGATCCCTGCAGAACTTCCCTGCACATGTGGGCCAGGGATTAGTGATTCTGGGTGCCCAACTCGAGAAACCTTAAAGGAGCCTGATTCTCAGAAAATGCGGAGCACCCACCCCTTTAAAGTATCTCAAGTCACTGGATGACTTCCTAAAACGTATTCCTCAGCCCTTTGAGGTTTTTGTGGCATCCTGCCAAAGTGAATGGCATCCTGAGGCATGATTCTCCTACTGTACAAAACATGTTGCCCAACAAATTGTTTTGTTTTCTTGACAGAGAGGCATAGGCACCGACTTCGTCTGGCACCAGTGGGTGCTCGGCTCCCCTCTGCCCCCGTCCCTCCCTGCCTCCACCCCTGCCCCGCCCCCTCCCACTCCCATTCCAACCCCTTCCCCAAAGTCCCCGCCCCAACTCTGCCCCCTCCCTGCCTCTATTCAACTCCTTTCCCAAATCCCCGCTCTGCCCACCTCTTCCCCACCACGTTCCCACTCCTCCCCCCGCCCTCCTAGAGCTTGCTACTGCTGTTTGGCAGTGGCAAGCGCTGGGAGGGAGGAGCGGAGAGGCGGTGCGCTCAGGGGAAGAGGTGGTGAGGCGAGGGAGGGGACTGGGGAGCTTGGCTGCAGAGCACCCACTAATTTTTCCCAGTGGGTGCTCCATCCCCGGAGCACCCATGGCGGCGCCTATGCAGAGGGGCTCTGGGGTGCATTCTCTCGCCTTCAGATCATTGGGACTGCAGAAGACCCACATGATGTGCTTGCTTATTTTTGACATTACATGCAGTTACTCACTTCCTTTGCTTTCAGTACCGAAGCTGAGTCTGGAGTGCAGCGTGGATCTTCTTTTCCTGGTGGACAGCTCATCTGGTACCACCTTGGAGGGATTCCTGCGTTACAAGGCCTTCCTGAAAAGGTTCATCCGGGCAGTGTTGAGCAAAGACTCCCCAGCAAATGTCGGCGTGGCCCAGTACAGCAATGAGGTCCAGATCCCTATCAAAGTGGGTGAGTACAAGGACATGCTCAGTCTCGTGAAGAGCGTTGACACCATGCGTTTCAGCGGAGGGGGAACCTTCACTGGCAAAGCCCTTCGGTATGTCACGCAGCATGGCTTTAAGAGTGCTCCGGCTTTCGCAGACGTTCACGACAATCTCCCGCGTGTGGTTGTCTTGCTCACGGATTCGGAGTCCCAGGATCCTGTGGTAGAAGCAGCTAAACATACCAGAAGCAGAGGGCTCTTCCTAATTGGCATGGGCAGCGACTTCTTAAGAGCAGAGCTGGACGACGTGACTGGGAATCCAAAGCAGACGGTTGTCTATTCCAATCCCCAAGATCTGTTCAACAAGATCCCTGAGCTGCAGAAAAAGATCTGCAGCGTAGACAGTCATCAAGGTAAGGCCTTGGCTATTGATTGTAGTGCACTGACGGAGTCACTGCTCAGGGGAGTTCAAGATTTAAGGAGCAGGGTGGTTAAAAGAATGAATTTCAATTCTCCCAAACAACAGTGGTAGGGAATCCAGTAATACTGATCCAGAATACTGATCACTCCCCGGACCTTGAGAGCTAGCTCATGTCAGGGACTAGAGAGGCTGAAAGCACAGAACCCCTCCCATGCAAAGACCAAGCACGACAGCCGCCCTTGCAGCTGGGAACCTAAAGACTGCTGCTTCCTCATGCACCCGTAGGCACAAATCACTCAAAAACCAGTAAGGAGGGATTGTGGTCCATTCCTGACTTCTGTACCAGCCCAGAGAGCTGGCTAGCCAGTGGGCTAGTGGTTTGGGAGGGCTCATATGTACCAAGTATTATGTGCTGCCGAAAGGGGTAAGTTGCAACATGTGAACTCTCTGTCTGCAGTGAGGTTAGGGGGAGGAAATGCAGCCCCTCAGGCACCGTCCAAGCTTCTGCAGCTCTAGTCTGCCCCCCAGTTGTGGGCCTGGAAGCTGGTGAGCTATTTCACTGGTCAGTGCAGTAAAGAACGCTCTCCAGTCACAGGATTTCACTCCCTTTTCTTCAGGGACTCAGTTATTTCTTCAAAATAAAACTGTTTAACACAAATTCAACATCTCAACTGTGAACTTTCCCTCTGATCCAGACCCTTCTGCAGGAGCATATTTACTCCCTACTTCTACCTGGGCATCAAGGCAAGCCTCTCTGCTCTCTTCTCCTTCCTAGCCTGCTCCCTGCAGGATTATGGTCCACAGGCTGCCTGCCTGGGAGCCACACATAATCTGGGATATTTCCACTGCTTCAGAGACTCCTGTAGGAGTCTTCCCTGCTCCCTGCAGTTCTCTAGCTCAAATGAGCTATTTGCTGCCTGTTAAGAGGACTAGGTAATCTCCGAAGTATCACCTGATTCCTGGCTCCACTGCTTTAGCTGTGGGGGAGCTCATCAGACACAGGTGAGGCTGAGTCCATCTCATCTTAAAAGTGTTGGCCACTCTGTGACAGGTCCTTAACAGCACAGTCTAGCCATAAGTAATTAATCCTTCTAACCGCCCTCAGAGTGAGGGAAGTCAGAATTATGAGCTCCATTTTATGGATGGGGTAACTGAGGCACAGAGAAGGTATGTATCTTGCCCAAAGCTTCTAAGGGAAGTCATTGTCAGAGTCTAGAGCAAACCCGAGTGTCCTAGTTCCTCCAGTTATGGGCTCAGACCACAGGGCCAAGCCTCTGACTGAAAAAGAAATACCCTTGGTACATAGAGACAGAAGATGCGTGAGGTAATATCTTTTATGGGACTAACTTCTCTTTCGGGCTTAGGCAGAGCTCCTTGTCACATCTGGGAAAGGTACTCAGGTAGTCACAGCTAGATAGGAGGTAGAACAGGTTGATTAGCATAAGTAGTTAACACATATAGTAGGAGACCATTCAAGGTGAAGGATTTGGCTCAGAGCAGTGTAATGAGTGAAAAGAAACTAGACATAAAATCTAATGCAGTAGTGCTTGTGTTGGTTGTATAGCTGGGGATTATCTTCTCTAGCTGTTCCTTTTGAGGGGGCTGTACATTCCTGTAATAACGAATTGTAAATTGCAATCTGCCATTCCTTATAATGCTGCAGTTCATGACCTCTCAGTAGTGATGTGTTTGCCTAAAGCAGAAGCAGGTGCCTCCTTTGCTTTGTCAGTAATGATTATATTCTGAAAGGCTTAAAGTTTGCTGTCTCCTTTCCAGACTGCCAGTCCCAGTCTCTGGATCTGGTTTTCGCCTTGGATGCCTCAGCTGGAGTTGGCAGGGAGAACTTTCTGCGGCTGAGGAACTTTGTCAGTAGCAGCTCCCTGCAGTTCAGTATCAATCGGGACATCACCCAGATAGGCCTTGTGGTCTACAGCAGCAGAGCTCGCACTGCATTTGCCCTGGACGCGCATGTCACCAGCTCAGCTCTCCTTCAAGCCATCAGCCAGGTGCCTTTCCTTGGTGGCTCAGCCTCCATGGGCAGAGCCTTGCTGCACATTCATGATGATGTCATGACTGTTCCGAAAGGGGCGAGGCCTGGGGTGAGCAAGGCCGTGGTTGTGATCACGGATGGGAGCGGCACCGAGGATGCAATTGTTCCAGCTCAGCAGCTGCGGAGCAACGGTGTGTCAGTGTTTGTTGTTGGGATTGGGGATGTGCGGAGGGACACGCTGCTGAGGATTGCCGGTTCTCCCAACTACCTGATACACGTTTCATCTTATGATGATCTGCACAATTACAAAGACTTTATCATTGAAAGAATATGTGAAGGTGAGATGGCTTTTGGCCTCCCATTCTCAGTTCTTATGGTGTAGCCACTGCCTGCACCCAGAAACCAGCTGTTAGAAGCCTTATAAAACAGACACACACAAGGATCTCACTGAGCCCCGGTCCAGTCCATGAGGTTTGATTTGGCTAGTTTTCCAGTTGTGGTTGCCTGTTGTAATCCTACCTGGGTTAAATCGGCTTCACTCTGTGTGTTGGAGGCACAGGAGAGTTTAAATCTAGCCTTAAATGTGTAGGATGTCACATACTACATACATTGCAAGGTATCCAATGCAATGTTTTTACTGGGGGTATAAAGAAGGGACGTATTTCAAAGCAGTTTGTGACAAGCTCCTCATGGGTCATGGGGAAGGTTCCAACACCTGATTGTGTGAGTCCTCTACCCCACCAGGCTTTGGCAAGATTTGGATCCAGATCTGAAACTTGCAGGTCAGTCCCATTATTTCCTTCCTGTTGTCCCCTGTCCCTTTGCTGCTCACGGCTGACCGGCTTGACCTTGTAGTTACTGGTCACTGACTAACCATGGTAGCTTCAGGTTGAACATTTAGGTGGGGCGACTGTAACTTGCCTTCATTACAAATGGTCCCCGTTATTAGGGGCACTTTTGCTAGGGCTCACGTGCACACAGCCTGGGGCAC
Source organism: Gopherus flavomarginatus (assembly GCF_025201925.1). Lineage (NCBI taxonomy): Eukaryota > Metazoa > Chordata > Testudines > Testudinidae > Gopherus > Gopherus flavomarginatus. The sequence continues at coordinate 128,128,081 of NC_066622.1, read as the reverse complement.
TGGAGACGGGGGAACACGCAGAAGGGGCTAGTCCATTAAATTGAGATCCCTCATAAGCACACGGACCTGACATGGACAGAAATTTATTTTCCTCTTATTTTTTTTCTCCTTATTTTTCTGAATAGGGCAAAATCCCCCAGGGAGCCAGTGGTAAAGCCCCCATTGCTCACTGTGGAATGGTGTCCTCTTCTGATCAAAGGAAAGGGGAATAAAGGAATAACGTTCAGCCTTCCGGGGTGTTTTTAAAAAGCTGTTTCTTTGTATTTTCTTATGAGATGTACAGGTGGGTGTCAAAGTAATGACACAGGTGATCTAAAGAGTTAGAGGTGCTTTTGTTAAGCAGGAAGAATACAGGTGTTTACTGTAAATTAGTTCTAAGATCGTACTTAGATACTTGATGTTTATACCCATGTGTTTAGTGCCATACTTTCAACAGGCCCTGGTCGTTGCCAGGTGGGATTGAACCTGGGACCTCTGGAGCTAAATGCCTGAGCCTCTACTGCATGAGCTAAAAGCCATACGTGGCCCTTAGCTAAGGCTGTCGAGCAAACTCATTAATCTCTGTCTCTGTAAGTGGTCTTGGTGGTACTAGATGGGACAGAACACCACACCCAGGAGGTGTGTGGGCTACACATGCAGCTCCATTGAAATGATTTAGCGCCTGATCCTGCAAGGTGCTGAGCAAGTCAATAGTGCTGCTTGCAGGAGCTACTCAGCACTGGGCCCTTCTATGGCATATCTTTATACAGGGTGAGGCTCAATTTATTTTCTTGCCATTTCGCTGTTTTATAATGAAGCCCTGTTGCCAGTACAGGCAAATCCAGTGCTTTGAGATCTGCAGAGATATTTATCATCAGCTGAATACTCAATGGAAAAACAAGGGTGATTAGGTAGAATGGATAGTCTTGAGTTTAGGGCACTAGACTGGGACTTGAGAGATCTGGGCTCAGTTACCGCTTCTGCCACAGAGGTCCAGTGTTGATCTTGGCAAATGTCCCTCGTCTCCCTGTGCCTTAGTTCCTGGTCTATAAAATGAGAATAATTCTTCCCGGAAGGGATGTTATGGCCATCAATCCTTGAATACTTGGGAAGTGTTCAGTTACTGCTAGATGAGAGCCATGTAAGTGCCTAGCCAAAGAGATGGAATAACACTTCTACGTCCAGTAACTGCTTTAAGGGTCAAGCCTGTCGATAGATGGGAAATGGTTCTATTGGGTAATTCTGTTGCGGGAAGGAATGAACAACCTTTTCAAAGCGCTGCCTTGGCTAAGAGAGATGGCAGATGTGCTAATGCTTTATGAGCTGATACAGTTGAGATGAAATGGGATTAAACTCCACTTGGAAGGCGGTTAGGCTGAAATGATTAGAGATGGTCAGAGAAACATTCTGTAATTGTGTGAAAGCATCCAAGATCAAAAGGGTCCCAGATGATCCATGTTTCATCTTCAAAGATGCACTTGCCTTTATCCAAGACGGGAGAGAGTGCTTAAAAGCTGGCTTATCAGGAAGTTATCATGTGTGGGCTGCAAAGACATAATAACCAGCTCCTCTTAGAAGAGTCAATGTATTCTGTTTACCAAGCAGATTCCTTAGGAATGTGTTGCTAGCTTTAAACTGATGTAGGTTAAACGCTAATTAATGCTTAGGGGAAGAAGGAAAAAGGACTGTCAAATTCTCCCCAGGTTTGTCTGTGGGGGAGGGAAGGGAATGTGATGATGCAGAGAGAAATTTGAGGGCTTCTTAGATTGAGGAGGCTCTGATCAGCTTTATGGTGAATCACCAGTGTGCTGGGGTAAGTGGGATGGAAGCAGATTGCAATGGATGTTTGGGGGTCCCTGCTGCAAAAGAAGAAATCTTTCTCTTCTGTGTGCTAAGTGTTTATATTGCTTTCCTGACCTTCAGGGTCAGTTCATTGACTTTGGTGGGAGTTTGCCTGAGTAAAAACCTCAGTGTTTGACCCGGAGTGTAGGTGTCTCACTGGGAGACTGCAGGCCCTAAGATGAAAGGATGCCCTGCAAGACAAGTGAGTCATGCTTCCCCCACTGAAGAAATGAAATGACTTAAGTTCCTAAGAGGAAAATGATGTTTACTTGAACTGGCTGGTATGTGGTGAAACAATTGGCTCTTAGGCCGTGGCTAATTTTCTGTTTGCACATGAGAGCAAACTTCTGCGAATTCCTACAATTAAAATTACATCTTATGGACTGAGACAACATGAAAACCTCAGTCACAGCCTGCAAATTCCTCGCTGCCTAGAGTCTGGGATGTTTGCACAGCGTGTAACAGTGCGACCGTAAAGACCTAGTCAGCTCCCTCTGTTCACTCAGTTTCCCTTTAAAGACAAGAGATTGGGAAAGTTGGTAATTCCTCAGGAATTCTCAACACACCAGAAGAGAGTGGACCGTGACTGTGGGTAAGCAGTGTGATGTAGCCGTGTTGGTCCCTGTTAGAAAGACACGGTGGGTGAGATAACAACTTTTACCTCACCCATGTCTTAGTCCAATAAAAGATATTACCTCACTTACCTTGTCTCTTTGATTGTGGGTGGCACAGTACAGGGTGACCTTAAAGTGCCTCTTCTCCTGAGTTGCTTACCGTTAGGGCATACAAAGAGAGAGAGCCACAGAATGTTCATTTGTCAGTGTAGGTGACATTGCTAGGGCATAGCACTTTACTAGAAACAAGAGGGAATCTTGCTGTCTCTGTGCAGTTTTAATAGCAGTTGATGTGCAGTAGAGAAATAGGTATTAAGGGTGAAATTCTCCCATGCTCGGAGAAGGCTGATATGGTCTATGTGTGAGGTAAGTTCCACTTAAACTCTCAGACTTTTGCTTAAGTGTTCGCTAGGCCTTGGCTGTAGAAGAGAAGGTGGCAAGAGTCAATGATTACAGAGCAGGACCACAGCATTCCCTGAAGCTGAATTGCAGGTTACTTGCCTGTGCTGGTAGCTGTTGTTTGTAATGCAAGGCTGGGAACAAGGACAGTGTAACAGACAAAAATGAGAGGCTGAAAGAACTCCATATATTTAGTTTATCAGAAAGAAGACTGAGACGTGTAGAAGTATCTTCATGGGGAAATAATATCAGATCGTATAGGGCTCCTTAATTTAGCAGAGAAAATCATAAAAAAAAAAAAAAAAAGTCTGGAAGCTGAAGCCAGAAAAAATTCAAATTAGAAATAAGGCACACATTTTTATCAGTGAGAGTGATTAACAATTGGAACAAATTACCATGGGAAGTGGTGGGTTCTCCATCTCATGAGGTCTTTAAATCAAGACTAGATGCACTTCTGAAAGATATGCTTTAGCCAAACATTAGCTATTTAACAAGTTATTGGACTCAATACATGCATGATGGGGTGAAATTTAATGGCCCAGGATATACTGGAGGTTAGACTAGAATTAGTGCCGTTTGGTCTTAGTCTATAAATGAATGTTATTGCTGGGATTGAAATGGAGCAGAGAGAGGACTATTGCTCTGATCCTGCATGTGAATAACTTTACACATGTGAGTAGTCCCATTCAACTCAATGGAAGTACATACATGTGTAAAGATACTCGTGTTCATTGTTTGCAGGATTGGGAATGGAAGGAGGGAGGATGGAGTGAGCAGGGGTGGGGCCTCAGGAAGGGGCAGGGCCTCAGGGAAGGGGTGGGGCAGGGGTGTTTGGTTTTCTGGAATTAGAAAATTGGCAACCCTAATCTAGATAGAGGAGACAGATGCAGGGTGAGGGAAAGGGTGCTTATGCCATGTGGTTGTGTAGTTCTTATTCCACCCCATAGAGGGCAGAGACATGCACTAACCAGTACATTATTTTGCATTACCTCCCACCTTCTCTGGAGAGTTCATGAATGGGATCCCGAGTCGCTCTGACAGATGATAACTAGTTAGACACAATCCTGATAGAAAATAGCATCCAAATGAGCCACTTTTTAGGACAGAGGAACTGATTTTTATACTCTTTACCAGGCACCCAAGTTGTGAGAGAACAACAGTGACGCGATTAGAAGACCCACATTCTAAGCCACTTAATTGTTTAGCTGAGGAATTTCGCATGCCTCCAAACGCTATTGCAGAAATGCCAGTCATGGTACAAGAAGATTCTTCTAAGATGCTGCTGCTTTACCCTGTGTATTTATAGCAAAATGGCATGAAAAGTGCTGAGGTTTGCAGACTGCTGTAGCCTGCTATGATAGGAGGCGCGCTCTCTCTCTCTCTTTCTCACACACACATTCACACTCTCTCACACACACTTTCCTCCTTCAAATCCCCCTTAAAAACCCATTTCTTCAGAAATCTTTCCCGCCTTGATTTCTACCAATAATCTTCGCACCCCTGTTTGTTTGTTTTTTTATCTAAGCTGATGTCCCATGTCTTGTGTGGTGTCTCTCCGGTCCTGTGCAGGAGCTCTGGGCTCTGTTCTAATGCACCTGACTGCCGGACTGGGGCTTTCAATTGTAAGCTGTTTGGGACAGGAAACATGCCTTTCTCTGTTTTGTGGAGTGTCTGTTAGTGGACCTGATGCCTTGGCCTTAGTGGGAGCCATGTCAGGATCTTACTCAGGGCAACTAGTAAAGTAAATCCTCTTCCCTGACCTTTTCTAGACTTTACTTGATGGTGTTTTGCCGTTACAATGTACACACAACAACACTGCAAATGGCTTGGATCCCTGCCATTGATGTATTTTATTTCCTTCCACGTCTTCCTGTAAATCCAACTGACTTTCCCTGCAAGAGCAACATTTACTGTCATGCCAACGTGCTCACACCAGAGGTGCATTTGAGAGGTTAATATCGTGTCAGATTCCAGAGCCTGCCATTCTGTTTGTGTTTTTCTCTGTTACAGAGGCTAAACGCCCGGTGAACCTGTGCAAACCCAACCCGTGCCTGAATGAGGGCGTGTGCGTTCTCAGGAATGGAAGCTACCGGTGTGAATGCCAAGGCTGGGAAGGACCACACTGTGAAAGCAGTAAGGCTCACTGAACAGTAACCAGTCAGTGAATTTCAGACGGCAGTGCAGGTTGAGGCATGCACATTTTCAGAGGGTTAAGAGCTCAAGGATAGGGCAGGAGTGTCCGCTCTATGGTCAGGAGCAGTGGTTCTCAACTGGCAGCCCGCAGGTGCGGACCAATCAGCACAGAGCTGCGGCCTGTGTGACATCCTCAGGGCCATAGAGGTAGTATTGGATGCGGCCCACATAACACAATGCTAAATAGGTTGAGAACCACTTGCAGGAGCAACGATTCCCACTCCTTTCATGGCAGACTGCCCGTTCCCCCAATGGATTGCCCTATGGGGAGGGGGTTCTTGTGGCTTCAGCCCCAAAGGAGGTGCCTGTCTGGGCTTAGGGTTTCAACCCCACCCCTAGGGTGACCAGATGTCCCGATTTTATAGGGGCAGTCCCAATATTTGAGCCTTTTTCTTCTATGGAAGCCTATTACCCCCCACCCCCTGCCCTGATTTTTCACACTTGCTGTCTGGTCACCCTACCCACCCCTGCTGAAGCCATGAGCCCTGCAGGCTCACCCCATAAGGGTTGAAGCCCCAAGACCCCCTCTCCCTGCTGGGCAGAAGCCAGAGGTGACACCCGGGGGGAAAGCATGTGGGGTCATATGCCCCCCCCCAGCTTTTTGCCAGGATTTGATGGCCCCGTTCAGTCACATGGTGCCACTGGGGCCCCCTCCCTGCATGGCAGCTGCTGGAGCTGGCAAGCTGGGAGCTGCAGCTGCTGGAGCTGGCAAGCTGGGAGCTGCAGTTGCGGGGAGAGGCAGCGGCAAACAGCTGGGAGCCACAGGGAGGACCGCTCAGGTTAAGGGGGGAGTGTGACGGAGGGGAATGACTCAACTTGGGGGGGCAAACCTTTAAACTATGACACCCCCACACTCTCATCAGGCACCAGTCGCCTATGGCAGAAGCCCCGAGCTCGGGTAGGCAGAGAATGGGGATGAAGGGGGGCTCTGTGAGCTGTGCTTTAACTGCATCTGGCTCACAAGCCGCAGTTTGGCCGCCCTTGCTCTAGCCGCCTGTGGCGGTCTCCTTGCCATGTCATGGCAAAAATGACACTCTCTCTTTCCACTATCTGCCTTTCCTTCAGTTCATGTGGGACCATGGTGGTGATGGCAGCGGTTGGGTTTTTTCCTTCTAACTCATCCAGAGGCTCCACCTACAACTTGGGGAAGGGGCGAGTGGTTGGTGGCATCCTCTGGCAGCTCCATGGGGCTCATGTGGCCCTCAATTCTGCTCTGAGAAGAGCAGCTTGGGCTGGTGGGGTTGTACCTGGGTTCACCCACTACACCTGCATTAGGGGGAAGCAGACCTCTTTATGTGTGCTGCTTTACCCATGGCTGTGGGAGCCTGTTTGCTGTGACGGGGAACAGAGTAGACTCTGAAGCTTTTCCTATCCTCCCTCTTCTTTGCCCCACGGCCCCGCCCCATAGACTAATCTGGCAGCGCACTAATAACAGGGATCCACCTCTCATACTGGGAAGTGGTGGGTTTGAAGCTAACTCTAGGATCATCTTGGAGGGGATCACCTCAGCTAGCATTAGACAGGAGGTAGTTAGTGCTTTGGAAAGCAGAGATTCAGACCATTAGTCTTTTGCTCATGTGTAGATGCAGTTTTTACAGAGAGTTTCTAGACTGAAGCAGGGTCCATAGGAGCTGCTACTTCCCTCAGGCTTTCACCCTATATTGTTTGGAGTCATTGGTTCACACCATGAGCCTCTTTCCCGTGCCAGGACCCTGATCCCAGGTTCTACCTGCGGCCTCCTTCCATTTAGCAATATGGAAAGGAGAGGGTGGTTAACGACTCGCTCACAACTGTTCATTTCCCAACCTTTGGAGGTCAAGTCCTCAGGATGAAAACCTCAGTATGAAATGTTTTGCTCAAGCTCACACACTTTGGCAGAGCCAGGAACAGAATCCAGAAGTCCTGACTCTCACACCACAATATCCGATCACATGCGCGTCTTGCAATTGCATCTGCTAGTGTTGTCTGAAATGGACTTTATCTATACAAAGAATTGAGTATTAATTTTGTATTAGGCAACATTTGTCTTTCTTGACATTTATTTATTTTTATTGTAACAGGAATTTTAAGGAGAGATTCTTCAAGATCACCGGTCCCTCCCACAAATTTTCACATCCAACGAAATCTGAGTGGTTTGCAGCAGTTTAACAGAGCTCTCCGACATGCAGAAAGGCTCGCTCAGTCGGGACACTGAGTTGGGCAGTTTCACTGTGCAGTTCTCCCTTCACTAATGTTTGCTTGCAGTCATTAATATACAAGAAGATCTGGCAAGCAACCACCAGGTATTTCAATGAACAATTAAATCTGGCACAGAGACTGAAATAATGTCTCTCCAAGCTCACACAGGACACCAGCTGGGTTTATCAGTAGTCAATATATTTTTGCTTTTGTAATAAGTAAATATTTTGTGTGCTTCAATATTTATTATTGACCATTGCTTTTCCACTCAAAGATTTTGGTGTTTCACGTACGTTGTTTGAAAGATCTGTGAGTTGGTAGCAGACTGTTAGATAAGGCTGGAGTAGAAGGGAGTTTGCCTAAATAATGTATCTGTAAAGGGAGCTATATAAAGTGCACATTTTTAACAGCAAGAGTAATTAACCATTGAAACAACTGACCAACCAATGTGGAGGATTCTCTGTCCCTTGAAAGTCATAAATCAAGACTGGATGTCTTTCTAAAATAGCTGCTCTAGCTCAACCAGAAATTACGATATAGATGGTGAAAATAGGGATGGCCTGTGTTATAGAGGAGGTCAGATGAGGGTCCCTTCGGGGCTTAAAATCTCTGAATCTTTAAACTATAGCTAGGGGTGTGCAAACAGAGTCAGGTTCTCAGCTCCAGTAAATCAGTTCAGCTCCATTGGTCTGGCTGTAACTTAACGTACACTATTTACCAGCCCCAGTTAAAAATTCCTACAGTTGAAGTCACTAGAGTGAATTATTGGATAAACACAGGAAGACAAATGACAGTGAGAGCTAGTGATGGGCTTTGTTATGCTTCACTGATTTCTTGATGCCAAATGCAATGATGTTCCCTTGCTTAGCTCTTTTCTTTGTTTGCATTTGTTTCTGAGTGATGTAATATGGTTTGGCTTAATGGGCATTTTTATTAGCTGCATTTTTTTTTTTTGTTAGGAGGGTCCTTAACATGAAACAACTCTAAAATGGAGCTGCAGCAGTTAGAAAGATTAACTGCAACTGCCAGTGTTCAGGGTAATAGCATCTAAAGAGAAGAAAACCCCCTTCATCCAAGTGACTTGCCCCCATGTTTTACTAGTAACAAAGATGTACCAAAAGAGAGACAGATTATTTCACAGGATCATTGTCTAAAGGAATATGGTCTAAACCACTCGTGGAGATTAATGCTAGCCCTGAAACAGCAGCAGTGCTATTTTATACATTATGCTGGAAAAAATAAAGGAGAACTTCCACTTTGTTTCTGCCCAGACTTCAGTAGATCAGCCTTCGGCTTCTGCACCTGAGGCAAGCAGCAATAGAAGCGTAACTGCAGGACTGACATTTGAAGCAGAAAGGGGCACTAACCCTTCGCCCTTATTTATGTCTGGCATGATTGCCGCTTTGGTGGTGCTGCTTCTGTAAAAGTGTCAGTGGGTTCTGTTCTGGAAAGAATGGGCTACATCAGTCTCACAGCTATAATCCAAAGACATGGTTTGTATTTTACGCTGTGGAAACGAAGTGGAACCAGCTCCCCAGACCATCTAAATTCTGCTCTGAAATTATTCTCTGTCATCTTGTGCTCCCTGCATTGTTTGTGGTGTTAGAGAGACTTACCCCTTCCTGCCCTGCTTCACTATAATATTTACAACACTGTGGCATTTTCTGTTGTATATTTTGTCTAACAGGTGCACTGGTTAAACTCTCTGCTTCATTTTCACTGTCTTTTGGCAGCTTGCCTTTAACAGAGTTGGCTCTTACTCCTTTAGCATTTCTACAGCATACGACTTGAGTAACTGTAATATGCTTAGCGGTATAAAGGTATTTACAATATTTTCCACATAGGTATGTTGCATACAGAGAAGATTTGTATAGATCTAATGAACCCTTAGGCTTGATTATGCACCTATGTTGTACGATTGTAACCTTGCTGTATAGATATACTTTTATTTTAATTCTCTGATAATATGAGCATTTCTGAAGCACGTAAGTTTTACTGGGATGCGGCCGAGTGTGGGGGTGAGGCCTGGCAAAACCAGGGATTTTTTCCCCCATGAATTTGCTTCATTTAAATATGGATGGGAAAACTGGTCTGGATAAAACCATAGACTAAGCTCCTTGGTGCAGGAACCATTTGTTGTTGTTGTTGTTGATACACGCAGTGTCTAGTGGAATAGAGCTCGGGTCTCTGATTGGGGCGCCTACGTGCTGCCACAGTACAGAGATTGGTGATATGCAAGATGGTGGGTGTTTGAATGAGCTTTTCAAAGGAGCTATGAGGAGTTAGGTGCCTGTGCATGCGGGGGCCCAGTTAAGGTTGCACAGGCAATCTGAATTCTGGCATTTCCTAACTTTTGAGTGCTTGGCTTTTGGTTCCTTAAAAATGAGGTTTTTTGGGGCCTTTTTTTTTTTTTTTTGGTCATCATTTTAGAGTGTAATATGTAGAGAATACAGCATAAAACTAACAGCCCTGGAGAAGTATGAAAATGGCGTGTTTCATGCCTCATCAGCTTTCTCAGTTGGTGGAAGATGATATTCCTAGCCAGCTAAGAATGCAACATGACTTCAGGAAAGTGTTGGGAAAATCAAGCCAATCATGTAGCTAAAGGCAGTGTGGCCTAGTGGATAGAGCACTGGACTAGGACTTGGGAGAGCTGGGTTCTATTCCTGGCTTTGCCATGGGCCAGCTGGATGACCTAGAGCTGGTATCCTCCCCTCTCCATGCCTCTTTAAAATGGGGACAATGAGCTAGACCTCGTTTGTAAAGTGTTTTGAGATCTACTGATGGAAAGTGCTCTATAAGAGCTAGTTATTGCTATCTGTAGTGAACCAATCATGACTCAGTGAGTCAAATTCATCCCCGGTCCAAGTCCAGTGCAACCCCCAGTTGGCTTATTTTATTGGTTCCTTCCACTCCAGAAGAGCTGTCCAATAATAGGAAAACCACAGAAATATAGAAATACTGTAGGGCCTGGTTCTCGGAGGTGCTGAGTACCCACCATTCCAAGTGAAGTCAATGGGAGCTGCAGAGCTGAGCTCAGCTGACAACTGGGCCTGTCCTTTCTCTGAATCCGCAGTGGAGCAAGTAGAATTTGACAGAACTCCTATTAGAATGGACAAAAAATTGGAATTCAGACAAGGACTCCCCTCTGCAATATCTTAACCATAGTGGGCCAAAGATGCATGTAGTTGCACATCCCATTTACTTCGTTTGCCTCTTGTAAATGACGGAGGAATTTGGCTCGTAGTATGACGTGCATTAAAAAAGGGACTGAACTGCTGTGATCATTTTCACAGACAGGATCCCAGATACATTAGGCCACAGACACATCCTCATGCTAGGTCTGGCCCTGTAAACATTTACTACCTGGCATTGTGCTTTGAAGTCAAGGAGGCTCGTGATGTCTCAGCTGGCCATGTTTGCAGAATCAGACTTGAAGGTCCCTGCAGCCTGTTGCACTTGCAGAGGACAGTATATCAATCAGTATGTATCTGAATGAATGGGATTGGGCAGACCTGTTGGCTTATTTGACCTGCTGTAGAAACGCAAAAGAGAAACCCAGGTGGTCATGGTGCAGTTAAAGGAACCAATGTTCTACCAAAGGAACAGCTGTAAATAAAACTCTGTCACTGTATAGATCCTGACATGACACAGCTGTGAATAACGAGAGTTTTTAGCACCAGAGAAAGCACTTTTGTGGGGTCTGGGCTAAAAAAAGTTACTTTGTTTAGGGGGGGGGAAATAAAACCAGCTTAAAGCTTGAAAGGTGTCAGTGCATCAGGGCTGCTTTTTAACTTTCTGGCCTCTCTATCTCAGTTCGAAAAACAAAAATGGTCTTGCACAATGCACAGACTAGCAATTTTTAGTTAAAAAGTGGAGGCAGCTTGCCACTTACACGTGGTCCTTTCTTAAATTCACTCCTGGAACCTGGTTTGAAGTTAAACAGAAATCCTCAGTGAGAAAGTACTTGATGGGAAGGTCAGACTCTAAAGGTTGGGAGATTGTTCGGATCTTGCACAGTTACCAAACCAGGGGGGCGGAGTTTAGCAAAAATTGGTGGTAAAATAAAATTGGTTGGGGTGAAAAAAATCTTTTTCTAGAGAGGAAAATGTCAGTTTTTCACTGAGAGTAATTGGAATTTTGGGACCTAACTAATGGGAAACAGGAATGAGTCTGTCGCCGTAGGATGTTGGATGATCCCTTCAGATGGTCGTATGTTGACTTCAGTGGGAGAGCCTGGTCTCATGTCATAACTTGGGAAGTGAGTGCAATACATTTCATTCTCTTTAGCTTTATTTCCCCGGACCCTCCTTTTAAAAACAAGTAAAATCTTGCCCTTCTGTAACTACTGGATCTGAGATAGTGTTTTCACTTTTAGTGCTAGGCGCTTCTGTCTTTGACACCCCCACTGCTTCCTCAGAAGACCTGAAAAGTTGCTGTTTTCTTATCTTTTTCTTTGGTTTGCTCGTTGCTTTCCTCTCAGAAGGTGTCTGGCCTTTGCAGTGAGATAGGTGTGGTGTTGTGACCTGTAACTGGCAGGAGAAGTTCAAAGACCTCATGGAGATGAGTGGTTAACTCATAAAAGTCACAAATACTGGGCCAGTACCTGCCGATGCCTTAATCAGACTTCACTGGGAATTTTTGCTTATGTGAAGACAGGAGGCTTTGTCCCATACAACGTAGATCGCTAGTTTAAACTAAGCCTTAAACAATATGTATGAATAAAGTGGAGTATAATTTGGTTCTTGTACCAAACAATGTCCATAAATATTTGAGCCAAGATTTTCTAAAATGGGAGCTTGAAGTTAGACTACTAAGATCCATATATAGGCATCCGAGTAAGTGGCCAGATTTTCAAAAATTCTGAGCAGACAGCTGCTCTGATTTGTTTAGGGCAGACTGTGAGATGCCTCAGCAGTCAATGAAGGATTGCCCAGTGCCTTCGAAGCAAGAAGAGGGGATGGTAAAAGAAATCTGTTAAGAAAAACTCTAGGGTTATAGCAATGGATTTTCTTCCAGAACAAGTCTCATTTGTGCTTCTGTCATATTATACAGCCTTATCCAGCCCCATTGACTTCAGTGGGTATTGGATCAGTGTCTCCATGTGCGAAGATACAGAGATGATTGACAGACAGATGTGTAAACACTACGTGTGCATGCTGTTGCAAGCTCTTCAGGGCCAGGACTGTCTTTTACTATGTATTTGTACAGCATCAGAGGCCTGTTAGCTGTCTTTAGGCACCTCTGTAATAATGAGCCTATATTAAATTCTATGTATGGGATTTTCAGATGCACTCAGCAGTGGCCAGCCTCTGCACATACTGAATTCTGTGGAAACTTTTGCCACAGACTATAATGGGAGCTGAATCACACCAGCACTGAGCACTTCTGAAAATCCTACATGAAGTTTCTGTGGAACGCTATAGAATTCCCAGAGAACTTTTCCGTGAGGAGCAGGGCTAACAATTTTTGTATTTTAGCAATATGTGTGTGAGTCATTTTCACAGGAAATGAGACTTTTGTGCTATATGCCTAGATGTATTGATGTTCACTGTTGTTTCTTTGATGGACAGCCCGCACACGAATGCTGAGTTGTGTATACATTAAAACTCCAGTAGACGCTAGTAAATAACCAGGGCCGGCTCTACAGTTTTCGCCGCCCCAAGCAGCACACCGAATTGCCGCCGTGGGCGGCGGGGACAGTCTGTGCTCCCTTAGGGCAGCAGGCTCATTTCCGCGGCGGCGGCAATTTGGTGGCAGCTTCTATGTTTAGCTGAAGCCACCGCGGAAACGCGCCTGCCGCCCTAAGGGCACATGGACTGTCCCCGCCGCCCGCAGTGGCAAATGGGCACACTGCTTGGGGGGGAAACAACGGAAACTGCCGCCCCTTGCAGATTGTTGCCCCAAGCACCAGCTTGGAATGCTGATGCCTAGAGCCGGCTCTGTAAATAACCAAGTGATTAGTGATAGAGATACATGTACTTAGGCATTAACTCGATAAACTCTCACATTCCTTCAGAAAAACATTGCAGTGAGCTAAGCTACACCCTGCTTTAACTATGCTGCTATGAAGTGGTACAATCCCCCAAGTGTAACAGGCTAGCCTGGTATCTGCACAACTTCCTTGTGTACACCTGTGGCAATAAGCTATACCAGAAGTTTAGAGGAATAAGCTATGTTGCTATAAGCCACTGTTATACCAGGCTAACTGCATCCACACTAGGGGTTTAACTACATCATTAAAAAAAACACCAAACCAAAAACAAAAATTGCACCCCTAATGGAAATAATTTGTCAGTACAAAAAGTACGGGTAGCCCAGCTCTGAAAGGGGGTGTTGATTTGGTTTCTCAGGGCTTGTGGTAACTCTACCAGGGAACCCAGTACAAGTGGGGTGAAGCAGAGATGGATGAGCTGGGCCTTACTGTGGGGTTCATATTGTTACTGTGATACCAAGCTGACCTTTTCAGAGAGTAAAGGGGAGGGGATTTCAAAGTGACGACTCCTTTCTCAGACACACTCAGCAGGCTGCGTACTTAAGAGAAAGGGGTTTTTACTTCATTTTGGAGCACAGCCAAGGATGGGCTAAGACACACGTTTATGAGTGATTTTATTTCCCCTCAAGTGCGCCTGTTCCTGGTAGAGTCAACACAAACATGTCACAAGGCTGCTACCTAGTGGACAAAAGGGATGGTAGATATTTTTTTCCCCTTCTGGATTTGTGTAATGCTGCCCCTCCCACTGAAACACACTAGTTACACTTGTGCTCAAAGGGAAGGGCCCTGGCTTGTTCCTTTTTTAAAAAAACCAAACTCTGTTTAAAAAAGCAGCCCCATAATTTAACATTCAAATTTAGTTTTTAAAAAAACAACCTTTAAAGTGCCACGGGATGAGTCACAGTTATGCCCCAGAGAGCGGCACTGACTTAGGAAGACCATGGCAATGACAGACGCATTCACTGTTTAACGTTTTGTCATAGGTAAATAGCGTGGGGCAGGAATCACCCCGTTGGTGGATGTGGAAAGTACTCAATGTGCTCAATCCCCGATGAGAATTAGTATTAGCTGTAATGCCTAGGAATAGCTAGAGCAACAGGGCCACTGCAGCGACAGGGCATGGAGGCTCAAGCAGCTGTTCTTCCAGCTCTGTCTACAAGTAAGAAGAAGGTTTCTGCCACCATGTCAGGAGAAGGGCGTGGGGTGGCCCGGGCAGGATCCAGTGACTGAGGCACACTAAAGTGAAACTCTCATGTTATAGCAAAAAAAAAAAAAAAAAAGGGGCGGGGGCCTGGGGAGCGAGGCTCTCATGGGACAGGAAATGCATGATGCGTAGAAAATGAAACTGTGTTGGGGGGGGGGAAGAGGGGAGAGCAACCTGGATTTTTTGTCAGCTCCTCCACCACAGTTGTTGCCTTTGTCTAGGTTACATTGCTGAATGTAGCAAAGGCCAGTGCTAGGCAGGGAGCGGCTTGTGAATGCACTCCTTGTCCTCCAAGGCCCGGAGTCAGCAATGCTTGGGGAGACTTTCAAAGGCAAAGCTAGCATTTGATGCCTAACTAACTGCCCTGTCTTGCCTTGCAGAATCTCCCCTGACGTGCCTTGGGGAGGCAGGGCCCTATGGTTTCTTCCTGAGATGGTCAGGGGAAAGTACTGGAGGAAAGGCAGCTAAACACCACTGTAGGGCTAGTGACATTCTGAGGCTTTTAAAAACAAAAAACAAAACAATGGGAGGAGGGCTGGGTATAAATTGTGGAGCTGGCCTTCAGTGGTTCCTTTTTGCATTTAATCTCCCACTCTGGAATAGAGCGTCAGTTTCAAGTTGTGGGCGTTAATTCTTTGAAGCTGCATCAGAACCTTGTTAAATAGCTGAATCCAATGAGTCTAATACAGCAGAACCCCTTTTACCTGCTCTAACTGGGAGTGGGGCCAGATTGGCTAATCAAGAAGCTGGAGAATAGGAAAGGGTGATGTTGCCACGCCACCTAGTGGCCACTGGTGGGATTACCTGCTGCTGGCCCTGGAGCCCTGGTTGGTCAATTAATGCTGAAGGCTAAACAATGGAGAGTCGGCCTTCTATTTGTAATTCCTTGTGCAGCCCCTGTGGGTTAATTGCATCATGGAGGAGCTGCTGACCATGCACAATGTTAAAGGCTGAGAAAACTCTTGGTCTTGGAGAAACATCAGGGAGGAGGAAATCTGGCAGCATCCCCTGGTAGAGCTCCTTGCCTGCTGTGCTGGTCAGCGTGCAGGAGGCCGTGCTGAGGAATTGGCTGCAGGGTCTGTCCCCAGTGCTGGAGCATCCCTAGGGACTCCAGTCGTGGGGCACTGACAGCTGCCGTGACAGGAACTGTCCTTTGGTATGGCAGCCTGCAGAACCAGGGGCTCTAGAAAAGCTAATCTAACCTAGCTGGATGGTGAAAGAGCATGCCAGTTCCACAGGCTAGGATTGGGAGGGGGGCTGTCCCCAGGCCACCAGCACTGTCAGTGAGCTGATTATTTCATCTCCTCTCACATGTAGCTTTAAAAGAGCAAACTCAATGAGCAACGATTACTATTGGAAAGTGTGGGTGGGTGGGACTCAGTCCTTGCCAACCAGGCTTCCACCTCCAGCATCCATTTTTCAGTTATAAAAATCCCTAAACACCAGAGAGGGTTTTAGAGCAACTTTTGCTGCCCCCTCAAATATAGCAAGACTCAGTGTTATAGTAATGCGGTGTAAAATCCACTGTCAGCTATGGAAGCCAGAAGAGTCAGGCCTCTGTTCTGGCTGCTACGTGTCTCAGGTAGGTTGCCAGCTTTGGTTGGACTTAATCCTGGAGGTTTCATCACATGACAATCTTTAGTTCCTGATGACTCCAGGGCAAGCCTGGAGGGTTGGCAATGCTGCAGCTAAGCCTGCCCCTTGAGCAGGGCATTAGTGTAGGGGTCTCTGTCAAAAGGACAAGTTGTCTGTATATGCTGTACAATATTGGGGCTGTACTACACATACACAAACCATTAGGCCCTCATAGGTAACCTCCAACACTATCCTATTGTTCTCAGTTGAGGCTTTGGCTCTTTGACAACACTCACCGTTTCCATAAAGCGGGGTGAATTTAATCTCCTGGCAACAGCTTTTGGGTATATCCCTTTGAACTACGCTCCAAAACCTGCCCCTTTACTCACAGACAGACAGACAATTAAGCAGGGCTCATCTTTGTATTCTGGCACATGAAAGGCTGGCAAAATGGTTCTGAGACATTGAGGTGGCTACAGGGTTCCTACCACTGACAGTTATTCCAAGACTTGACTTGTATGTGGATAAAGGGGACGCTTAGCTCCCCCTCGCTTCCTTCTAGCACAGCTCTACCCTGACTTCCTAGGCCTGGCTAATGCTGCTTCTCATTCCATGGTGCAGGTTTCACATCTCAGCAGAAGGGGTTTTTCCCTACTTCTGCAGGGCCACTTTCATGAGCCACGCAGGCTAGGAGTGACAGGGGAGTATAGAAAGCACAGGCCTGTAACGACATCCCCTTCTGACTCTGCTACAAGGGAAGTTCTCACTAAAAGAAACATTAATAATGCAATGATAAAACTTCAGAGTAAACATACGCAAACTCTCTGTACAGTAACAGTCTTGTTTACATCAATCAGGTTAGGAGGCTGATGCAAAGGTTGTCACTTGTGTTATTCTCAGCTGTGCCATGGGATGGTTTGTGATGATCGCAGACTGTCCCACTCCTTCTGCCTCAGCAAATGGCACAGGGTGGTGGTAGAGGACAGGCTAGCTTGCCCCTCTAGCCTGGCCCTTTGCCTACAGCTGACTGAATCCTCTGGTCCATGTGTGGGCAATTCCAGTCTTTTTAGTCCATCCTTGAAAATGGAGTTGTCCTAACTGGTTCCTTTTTTCTCCCATTCCTGCCAAAAAACACCACCACAAACCTCCGTGAAGACAATTCTGTCCCACATGGTCCAGAAAGGAATCAAATAGCATTAGTGAATTTGTATCATATAATCATTCATTCTTCCACCTACAGTTTCAGGCTCACTCAGCCAGTGTTGTGAGGGGTTAAGATATTTCAGTGGCACCACTCACAGCACTGTAGGCACATAAGACGCCAGGGACCTCTACACCCAGCCATGTTTGTAACTTAAAGTAGACAGCAACTACACCTGCAGTTAGGGACCGGGCCTGAGTGAGAGCATATTGCACTGAAAAGGAAAAGAGTTTTAAGAAGGGCATGAAGGCAGCTCAGCTAGTTTCATAGTTTCCCCAGAGGGTCACTGTGTGATAAAAGGCACTAAAATGGCCATAAGGAGCAGAGTCTGATTGGGAGATTTTACCTGTCTGCCTGTGATAGGACAAGAGGGATAGGGAAGGAAGCCCAAAAGTGCACTAAACACGTCACACCCCAAAGGGAAAGATAGATGGGTCCCTACCACACAACGCTCATCAGCTCACTTTAGTTGGCTAGGCGTCAGTGCTCCCACCTGGATACTAATTTTGGGTACCCAGCATCCGACTCCATCAAAGCTCTGATCGAGCTCTGAGGAGCCCCCCCTACCCATGACCATTGGGCCCTGTTTCAGTCTCTCAAGTTAAGCCCCCCAAAAAAATCACAAGTCACTTCTGAAAACAGGCCATCATAAATACAACCTTGGGTTTGTATGTTTGCAGTGTTGAGTGCAGGATATTAGCGAGACGAGGTAATATCTTTTACTGGACCAGCTTCGGTTAGTGAGAGAGAAGCTTTCAAGCTACACCGACCTGAAGAACAACTCTGTGTAGCTTGAAAGCTTGTCTCTGTCACCAACAGAAGTTAGTCCCGTGAAAGATGTTACTCTACCCACCTTGTGTCTCTAGTGTTTGTATGGCCCTCTGCTTAACAGAGGCCACCAAGTATCACGCCCACCCTTTTACAGAAGTGCCTGCTGAGGCTGAGAGGGGTTAAAGCTGTCTCAAGGTCACGCAGTGCGTGGAGCTGGGAAGCTGCTCCTGTCCTGTGTCCTACGCTTACAACGTGAGCTGTCTTCACCTTCCCTCACTGTGCTTCAAAGATCAGGCAAGTTTCTGAAGAAGGGAATGTTCAGCGGATTGATTTTTAATGCTTGGGTTGTTAACATTGTGCTGCCTTCAGCATGACCGATACTGCTCAGCTCAGCGTGGCTGTGTAAATATAGAAAGTGTTCCAAGAGCCATGGCAAGGAAGTTAATTTGCAGTTAGAAGATGAAGTTGCCTGTCCAGATGCAGACACCCACCAAGGCAAAACCATTACCAAGGCTAATCAGCTCTGAGCAACGGACCAAGGCGCAGAAGAATGGGTCTCACTCCTGCCCGTCACAGGTCAATCCCAGTCTGCAGCCGCTTTCCAGTGCTCAGAAGGCAAGACTGGAAGCAAAGGATTTTGAAAGAAGAGATGGAACCTAATGATGCTGAGTATACGCATCTGTTCAAAGGGGATTCGTTTTGCTCCCCACATTAAACTAGGCCTTACCTTAGCTTTCTGTAGAACTGTCCCTTTCCCTGTAACCATGATGGATAAAGGCCTGTTTTTTAAAGCTGTTGCCGAGTTGACAGGGGAGTTCTCTGTGCTACTTGCCAGGATGGCCGTTTTGACCTGTATTTACAATAAAAGTAACAGTTGTCACAAGAATGGTTTTGTGTTACTTAAAATTCTCACATCATTAGCCACCTGCTGGAAGAGAGTTAGTTAACCACTCTAAGAGCCCATTCATGCTGAGGCATCAACCCAGCAATGAGGCTGAATTGTGGTGATGCAGTGGCATGAACAGGCATGTCACATCAATGACCCAGTCAGTACATTGCTGGCTACCATGCTCTTTGGCCTCAGCCATCAGTACGGACAAAGGTTGCAAGAAGAGATGGATACAAGCTGCAAAGTTTGGTTCTAATGAGCTTAGGTAGCTCCTGGCCATTATTAGTATAGTATCTCAGCACGCCTCATGCTCTTTAATGCATCTTTTCTCACAATACCCCTGTGAGGCAGAGCAGTGCTATTATCACCAATGTGTAGAGGGGGAACTGAGGCACAGGAGGGGGGACGGAGCAGGGCTGACTGAGTCAACATATGCAGGAGTGGTCCCACCCTAAGCCTCTGGAGGTGAAGTGGTTTCCAGCCACGACTTCTAAGGGCCCCCGGCTGGGGGCTCCTGTACATTAGCCACCGCATGGCCCTGGTTAAATCCCCCCGGTCCCTGTAGGAGACCCGAACAAACACCAGGGCAGGCACCCAGCCCCATAGGCCTGCAGTGGCCTAATGGTGGTAGAATTTGCCCCTCACATGTGGCCCTCTTGACCTGTCTGGAGGATTGCAAAAAATAAAAAATACAAATCCTGGCAGAAATCTGTGCGGGCATGTGACTCTGTGTGTCCCTCCCCTCCACACACACGTCACCTCTGCATGCACAAAGCCATGGCCGAGCAAAGAATTACATTTGGGTCTCCCCAGGGCCCAACTAGCACCTTTCATCTCTCCTTATCCACAGCGCAGAAGCAGCAGGATCTGGGCTTCAGGTCTGGGCCCATACCGATTTCTGAGGCTGCAGTCCTAAGATTATATAGTATTAGCTACCACAGGGGAGATGTAAAGCATTTCAGTTCCCCAGAGCCAGGCCTTGATTAGCAACTCCCTGCCACTTGGCTGGGAAACAGCAGCTGATTAGCATGACATGTACCTTGGGGCTTGCGTTCTCCAGGTGTGTGGTGTCCACAGCTGTGCCAAGTGTCACTGGGCCAGACTCTGCTTTCTTCAGGTTCTCTTTCACCTCCACAAGGCTCAGTTCTAGGTCAACCCTCCTGCTCTCTTTCTTTTTGCACTCCTCGTCTATTTCCTTCAGCTTCTGCTCCACATTAGCCACCAGGCTGCTATCTGCAGAGGGAAGCCCAAATCAATACACGCACCCAGCTGAGCCAGTGAGCCGTGGGGATAACTGCACTCACAGATCTCCCGTGCATGTGCTGCTTTTCTCAGGCAAGACTGAGGCAGTCAGTGGATTTCATGCATTTGTCAGCAGACAGAGTGTAAGAGAGAGCAATTGCCTGTGTACCTACCTTTGAAGGCTTTATTGTTAGAGGAGGATCTGGGCAATTGTCCCTCCATAACTAGATTTGCTGGGATTGGGCTGGTTAGTATGTGTGACAGGAGACTCGCATGACTTTGTGAGGGACGAATGGTGATTGGAATAAGAAAACTTATTACTGTACAGTCTGGTGTCCCTTGTAGCACACATAGTATGATTATGTCTGTTGGTAGCCTCATACCCTGGCCCCAGCCACTAGTGGGAGACATCGTCAGACAGGCTCATCCTGTGTATTTGACAAGGAGTATTCCGAATCGTACGTGACTAACTGCATAGACCCATGATAACAAATTAGGGGCCCTTCTCCTCCTAGTTCAGATGCGTAGTGAGTGACCAAAACTTAACACTAAATGGTTGGCACTACATCACTATTCCCTCCCCGCTCTAGTCGCCATTATGTGAGTCAGTGCAGAGTGCTATGTGGATCTTAGATATCCATGGTACTTAGCCGGCCTCCATCACGGCAGTATCTGCGCCTCACAATCTTTAATATAATTATCCTCACAATGTCCCTGTGAAGTAAGGCAGTGCTACTATCCCCATTTTACTAATGGGGACCTGAGGCAGCTAATTCCCACGGAAATAGTACTTTAGGCCCAGAGCCTCAAAAAGGTATTTGGTAAGAGTCTTGCCCAAGGTCAGACAGGAAGTCAGTTTTGGAGCAGTGAATTGAACCTGGGACTCCCAAGTCCCAGGCTAGTGCCTGAACCACTGGCTGCATCCTTCCTTTCCTGCAAAAGCATCAGATGCCACTCCTGATGGTCTCTCTGGCAGTGCCTAGGTCTGTTTCAGAACCTGCGCCTTTGAGCTGAAATTTCCCTGGGCTCCTACCTGTGCAGCTAGCTAACGTCTCTTTCAGCTCCCGCCTCTCCTTCCGAAGCTGGGTCAGCTGAGACCGGATTTCCTCCTTTTCCTTCTCCAGCCGCTCCTTTTCCTCTGTGTACCTCTTCACCTCAACCTCCATCCTGTTCTTGCCCAGTTTGGTTTCTACAGGTACTGCAAACACATCAGCAAAGCCAGGCTTAGCCATGGACAAGGCTAAAGGGAAAAAGTTTTCAGAGTCTTCATGTATCCACAAAAGCAAAGCAAAGCAATCCACTCCAGCAAGTAGCAAGATCACTTAGGCCTGATATACCGCTATGCAGCTTCAGTGAATTAACTTCTCATACACCCCTCTGAGATATTGTCTCCATTTTAATGATGGAAAAAACAGTCCCGCCTGGGTGACATTTTTCAGCCAAAAATGTTTTCCAGAGAAAAACACAGTTTTGGCAACTCAGAAATATTCCATGAATTCATGTTAGTTTTGCCAAAAGGTTTTGATTAAAAAATAAAATAAAATCACAAAACATACATTTAGTTTTGATGTTTTGGAAACGAGTGATATCATTTTTTCAGCTGAAAATGAGTGATTTGACATTTTTTTTAGAAATGGAATGGTTCGAGTCTGTCAAAACATTTCACTTAACCCACAACATTTTCCCCCAACTTTTCAATTTTTGTCAAAAATTTCAAAAAGTTTTGTTTTTGGTTTGACCCAGAATGATAATCCTCCCACCCCAAATTTTTTGGCTTGCCAGCAGACTGAAAAATCCCTTTTTCACAGCTCTAAAACAAAAAGGCATCAGTGGCAGAACCAGGCCTAGCAATCAAGAGTCCCTGGTTCCCTATCCTGTGCATAAATCACTAGGCAACACCATCCACAACATGACATATTCCAGTCACCCCTGCAGAGTGGTTTCTAGGTAGAAAAGTACTGTAGTTTAAAGACACAATTCTATATGAGCTTTTAAAGGACACAACCAATTTAATAACACTGCTCTGAAAACAAGCCAAGGCCCAGCTGTTCAGGTATCACTGGTGATTTGGAGACATCAGTTGCTGAGTGCCCAACCTGACTCACCTGAAAGGATTTTTTCAAAAAGAGCTGAGTTCCCATCCTCTGGAAAATCAGGCCTCTCGGAGATGACTTATGTTAGGCATCCCAAACTGCATCACCCAAAATCTCTAGTGACTTCTGAAAGTCTTGGCTCGAACGTTTGTGAACCACTACTCCATGGCTTCGAAAGCCAACTCATCTTTGAGGAGCAGCACCACACCATCATCCTGGGTATGCAAATTTGGAAGGGGGGGGGGAACCGGAATCCTTGTTTTTAAATGTTAACGCTGGCGATTTGGGGGTAGTCGGGGCTGAGAGGACTGGAGCCAGGTTTACAACAACATGGAAGGAGGTGGCTTCCTAATTCGTATACCTAAAGTAGCTGTGTTTAGAGAGGTGACACTGCAGGCCTTGTCATATGTCTGCTGAGAGCCCCAGAATGTACTTACTCCTCCTGATGGAGATTCCAGCACCTCTGGACACAGTTCATGCTTCTTTCCAGGTTTACATCCCTTACCTTTTAGGCCCCGTTAGGAATAGGCTGTGTCTCTATATCTTGAACACAGTGTCAGTGTTTAACGTCTATTTCCATCTCCCTCCACACCCAAACCGTGGCCACATCCTGTCACCCACCATTTTCCCCACCTTCCTCCACATTTCCTTCCTGTCCCAGTGGCCAAAGCATTCATCCACACCTCAGCTCGTTCTCCAGGTCCCTCCACCCTCCATCTGAAACACTGCAGCCAAAAATCCTCTCTCTTACCGACCACTTCAACCACCCTGTCCCGTCTCTAAATCGCTGGCTTTCCATTGTGATACACATACAACACAAACATCTCCTTGCCTTCAAGGCCCTACAACATGCAGCCTCTGCCTACATCTCTGAGCTGGCTTCCTCCTGCTCTCCGCTTACCTCTCCTCTCCCCACCAATGCCACCAGGTCCCCTTCATTGTCTTCTCTCACCTCTGTCTCCATGCAGCACCTTACTCATGGAAGCCCTTCCCTAACCCATCTGCCAAACCACCTCCATCTAATCAATTCCTCTTCTCACTTCTTCCCTCACCCTGGGAGATGTGGGGAGGAGGCTAGATAACCACTCAGCTCTGGTGTCTTACTGAATAGCTTATTATGGTCCCCCTTCCTCTGCTCCTCCCCTCTTCTGTTGTCTGTTTATGGCTTGCACTTGTGAGGGAATATGACTCTGCTTCTTTCATGAGAGGCCAACTCCATTTTAGACCACTCAGAAAATGTTATGAATACACGAAACAAGTGTCTACACCTTTAGCCTTATCCCCTTCAAGGGGCTCTCCATGGCACAGCGTCTTTCAGCAAAGATCCTTTAAGCCCATGTCTGACCAAGAAACCAAGTGAGAAGAGGCTTCAGACCCCTTTCCTCTTCATTACCTCTTCTTGGAGGTTGAAGGGGTGTGGTTCTCTCTGGGGCATTTACCCAAGCAACAGTACCACTTGTTTGGTCTTCTTGAAAGCAAGGTTTATTAAAAAGAGAGAAATGCATTTTAAAACAAAAGGAACAGTTTTCAGAACAAAGCTAGATCCAAGCGTCACAAAAGCAAAGCTGGATATGGTCCCCTTAGTTTAGTTGCAGTGAAAAGAAAAGATGTTACACATTTCAAGACATAGCATTTTCCCCTCTGACTCTCAGTGTCAGATGTACCCTCTGTTTTCTGTGTCTCAAGGATCTCCTTTTTGTGCCCAAGATCTGCTTTGCAAGCCCCTTTTTTCATTGTCCATGTCAATCCTTTTCAGCATTCAGCAGCTCTTACAAAACGGTTTAAGCCAGTTGCTGTGGTTTATCACCATCATACTAGATAGCTCCCACCCACACTCCACCCCTCGGAGGAAGTCATCATCCTGTCTCAAAGGCAATATCCACTGTATGCTTCACAGTCAGTCATTCTCCCTTATTCCCATTGTCCTTGGGAAACTAATCTGGGGGAGGGATTCCTGGTCTCTTGCCTTTCCAGAGGGCTGGTTGGAAGCTGTGTGTCCACTTGAAGGCAGACACGTTTCACCTTTGTAGCCTTCCTCTCTCCTGATTTAAGCAACGGTGTTAATTCTGAGACCAAGCCGACATCTCTCTCAAAGACAGTGTGCATTTTTGCCCTTACCACTCCCTCTTGCCAAGCCTTCTGCTTTACATTATCGACACATGCTCAAGCCAGAATTGCAAGCGTCCGCTGCAGACCCACTTTAGAGGTTTGGCCCAGCTTGGCGTTACATGTCTTGAACTCATCAGCGCACACATTTCTTTCCTTCTTTTGCCCCCTGCCATGCTTGGACCTTTGGAGCCGCAGCTGAGGTCATCAAGCAGATGAGCCATTTTGCTGTAGACAGAGGGAGGAAAAGCAGCGATCCAGGCTGAAATGGCTGCACAGAGGTTTAGGCACTACTCAATGCCCAGCAGGCTCAGGCCCTTACTCACCATTAGCAGATGAAAAACCACCATAAGATCAGCCAAGTGCAGAAAACTTTCAATTCTAGCAGTCAGATAAGTGATGGGCTTTGCGCACCCATCCACCATTCCCTTTGGCAGCATAGTTATGTCGTCTAGTGGACCCACCTGTATTTGCCACCTTGGGCCATTCCACTTTCTCTCTGGGCGCCGATGCTAACTGTGGACTGGCCGTGACTGTGCAGGAGGCTTTGATCTCAGGACTGCTCTGGGGGAAAGCGATTATCTGCTGCTGCATCTGGATTTTGACAGTGGTTGTCTGTGATGGTGACTCTTCCGGCTCCATCTTCTCCTGAAGTGTCTGTTGAGAGAAAAATGTTAGGAATGAATTGGCAGTAGGGACTAATCAACTGATGACATCTTTCACTGGAGTCGTTACAGCACCTGGTCTGGAATTTCCATTGACATTCTACAGGTCTCTGCTTCCTTAGCCAATAGGGGTGTTTCTGTTACATTGTCCACAGATGGAGAGAGTGGAGGTGACAGCTGTGCCGGTTTCCTCCCAGCGGAGTGCAGGAAGGATTTAACCGGTGTGAGGTCTAGGTACACTCTGTCTGGGTCCTCTTCGTCTTTGCTTTCGCTTTGGAGTATTTCTTCCTGCAAAAGAGAAAGTATCATCTGAAAAGAATCCTGACTAAACCCTGCGGGAAGGCACAATGTCAGTCTCACGCTAGGAAGCAACAATGTTGACTTGGATGATTTGGGGGTAACATTTACATAAGCACCTAAGTATAAGGCCCAAAGTCTCATTGAAAGCCAGTGGACTTGGACTCCTCCTAGGATTTAGGTGCTTTTGAAAATGTTACCCCGTCTCTCTATTTTTTTCAAATGAATTGAATGATGGCAAAAAGTGTTGGCCTGAGACCCGCAGTGAATGAAAACCAATTGGTTGTTATCCTCAGGTCTGGTATGGTATGGGAAGGAGCAAGACAAACTTCTTCACACTGTCCATCCTAAGTAAAGGGCCAGTGTTCACGCAAGGGCCAGTCTTCCTGGTCCCTGGCCATTCCAGTTGCAATGATGTTGGTCAAGGTTCTGCACTGAGACCACCAGACTATTTCATTCATACTAGTGAACAACTGTTAAATGGCAACAATTTTCCACCGCAACCCTTCTGAATTCAAAGCCAGCAAGCCAGACAGGAAGGACTCTGTATTCCACTAACAATCCCCTAAGCCACGCGAGTCCAAGTTACTGCTTTTGAATAAACAAGCTAGGTGAGCAGATAGGCACACTCCGCAGGGAAGAAAGGGGAATTTTCCTGAAAGACTTAGCAAATTTCCCAGGGAGCAAACGGAGTTTGACTTTCGCTGGATGCTTAAAAAGATCTCCCCTTGCATTGCTGAAGGAAACCTTGGGTGTTCGGTGAGAAGTCTCCACCCTTATAATGAGACGTATCTGCAATTCAAGCAGTCTTTATCCTTTAGCCCTGAAGTATTTTGCTGCCCTGCTAGCCAAATATCCATGCTTAAGACTGTCTTCAGCAGATCGTAGCTGCAACGCTGCCAGCTAGAGGCCAAAGGGATCAATACACTTACTTGTCTAAGGACATGGCTACATTTGCACATGTACAGTGCTGGGAGTTAAACCCGCCTTCGGAGAGCGCAGCAGAGAAAACGCTGCTGAGTCTTTACACTCTCAGCTGGAAGCCCACTGGTGTGGCCACATGACCAGCTCTTGCAATGGCTACAAAGAGCAATGCATTGTGATAGTTATCCCAGGATGCCAATGGCTACAACATGCTTTTCAAATGGGGTGGGGGGAAAAGGGGAGTGTGTTGTGTGTATGTGGAGGGAGAGAGAGTGGGTTTTGGGGGGGCTGAGAGCATGTCAGCATGCTGTCTTGTAAGTTCAGACAGCAGCAGACCTCCCTCGCCCCTCTCTCTCTCTCTCACTCAAAGCAAGCAGCATTCCTTTGTTCCGGAGCAGTTAAGCAGCCAGCTGTCAGAAACGGAGCTTTGAAAGGGCATATCCGCATTCCTACAGCGAGTTCAAAACAATGACAAGAGTGGCCACTTGATTTAAGGGGATTATGGGACATTTCCGGAAGCTGATCACAGCACAGTAATGCAACATCTTGTCCACACTGGTGCCGCGGTGCTCCAGCAGGGGCACAGCAAACGTTATTCCACTTGCCGAGGTGGAGCACCAGCAGCGCTGTAGCCGCGGAGTCAGAGCGCTCTACATGCCTTGCCAGTGTGAACAGGGAGTGAGCTAGGGCGCCCGGGTCTCCTTTATTGTGTTGTAACTCGCAGGTGTAGCCAAGCCCTAAGAGTCTGAGTGCTCTCTTGGGACTCTCCTATCCCACCCCCTAGGGCATTCAGTCGGCAGATCAGCATCACCACTGAATCACGTCAGCTTTAAAGCAACTCTCGTTGTTTCAGTAGCTCTGAGAAAAGGGATAAGGATTTGGCCTAACTAGCAGAAGGCTGCTGCCATTGTAAAGCCGTACCATGGTCCCCTCCGACAGGTCCACGTCATCGTAGAGTTCCTCCTCCTGGGTCCTTATCTTCGGGAGGTTATCGATATAGGTGTTGGGCTCACAGCACTTCCTTTGCATTAAACTGTAAATACCCAAGGAGACATGCTTTCAAAAGTTGCAGGTGTCCCCCATGTTCCCATCATGCTGCAGTGCAGCCTCCACCCCCACCCCTACACGCCAGACCCTCCAGAGTCTGCCCTCCACACTGACTCCACTGCCAGTGTATCCTCTGTGACAGAGGTAGGACTTGCTTCTTAGTGCAATCCACAGTCTCCTTGCCTCAGTCCCGCTTATGAGCGACAATGGAGGAGAGTGAGCACCACACTGCCTTCCTGAGTGCCCAGCAAGGTGTCTGCAGCTGAGCATCAGGAAAACGTGATCTGCTGCTCTTCTACTGAGATCAAGAGCCTCTTGCGTCACACAGCCACCCACCAGCTGAGGGCCAGACTCCATTCTCCTAACTGTTACCCCTCACCGGCTACAGCTGCCTAGAAGATCAAGGAATTTTTCAAAGCCAAAAGTGCTGCCACTGTGACTTACAAGAATGAATTCTTTGCAGCACTCACGATGCAGGAAATCCTGTCAGCATCAACATAATCATAGGTGAATTCTTCTGGGTCCGTTTTCGAGCCTGACTCTGATAAGAGGAGGCCCAGCCAATGGCCCATTTCCTCAGAAGACTTGGCCTACAACATAGCCAAAGAAACAGATTTTTATGGCTGTAACAGCAGTTTCCAAGATGCTTAATATGCTTTAGATGGGAAGGTAAATTGCAAATTTATTGGAGTCTGTTAGGATAAATAAACTACAATGCTTTGAAATTAATCAAATTAACATGGGATTAAGGTCCCACATGTAGATTTTTTAGTTAAATTTATATTTTAAACTAGAGTATTTCTAAAAGCAATTCCTCATTTACCTCCCTGCCAAGACCAGGGCTCTGAGTTTTCCCTGTTGCAGTGGAAGAGAACTCAGTTGCCTACAGCCCCACCCCTGCTGGAGTCTTTCAGGCAATCCAGTTTTGCAGAGGAAAGCCTGATTTTTCAATCTTTGCCCAGTAGAGGGCAGTGATAAGACTTTCAAGATTCCTAGTATTAGGAGACCTGTGCAAAACTTGAATAATGAAATCTGCAGGCTGTCTGAACAGAACAAGTTTCAAGAGAACTTGGCCTGATTTATGGGTCCGAATCAAAACCCTGTGTCCAACATCCACTGATCATTTTCTGAGTGCATGGGAGGGAGGTTGGCAATCTAAACCCCAATCCAGAAAAAGGCCCGTGTCTTTGTAATGAAACACACTGAAACCCTCGGTGTTCACCAACAGCTCAAGCCACAGGTCACTGTTTGGTGTGTTCTCAGTCCAGACAGGAATTTTGGGACTTGAGACCATCTCTCGTGGAGAACCCTGTGGAACTCCTGGTTTCAGATGGCGTTCAGCTGAAACACTGCAAAACTGGGCAGATGCAGCTGAGCATTGCTGCTTGAACCCCAATATTTCAAAGAAACAAAGCAAATCTTGGGGGGGAGGAGGAGGGGAGAGAACTCATATCAATCAAAACTGGATAAAGTTTGCACAGATCCCTGTTGTTAAAAGTCACCAGGTCTTGTATAGCCCTAAAATTAAGCAGATTTTTGTTAAATCAGGCAAAATGTGGAATCTGTATTTTGGACTCAATTCTTCCTCTACCTCCCATCCCAGTAAAATTAGTGCAACCTGGAAACCAACCAGTCAGCTTGGACCTTGGCTATGACACTCCGATGAAGTTTAGTTTGCCCTATTTACAAATTGCTGTTATCTTTTCAAACCCTCTTTAGCTTTTACATCTGCCAGCAGATATATGATCTGTGATTCACTGGGCACCTCAGACATACAGCGGCCGGTCGGCTAAACAAAACACCTTCAGACCTTGTGGCAGTCGTTTCAAGTCTGTTGTTTAGCTATAAATATTCCACTCACTGGAAAACACAGGAAATTGCTCACATTGTCCTCCTCCTACTCTAATCATGCTGATGTCAGAGGAAACTAAGATTAGAGATAAACAGTCCAGGATAGAGACAAGTGAAAGTAGCAGATCTGAGTAGATTCACTTGTGCTTTCTGGGCCAGAACCTAAAGTGGGGTAAGTGAATGGCAAGTCAATGGAGTTGCACCTGGCCTTTTAAGATTAGTGTTCTTGATAACATGAAGGTCTCTGTTTCCAGTTACCAGCAGTCCTCTAGCTAAAGAGAGGTACTTCTGAGAACGTTACTCAGCTGAGTTCACTCTGCAGGGCAGTTGGAATTTTTATGGCCACCTTAGCTGATGTGTCCCGACAATTTCCTATGAGAAACATAGACCACCATACCTCTAATTTGGCTAGTTCTTCCCCACTGTGCAGAATACGGAAAGAATAGAGATGGTCTGGGGTGGGGTCTGGAATAATTTCACAGCCCACCAGACTCAGAGGTTGCTGTGCAGATTTACTTCTATTCTTGTCCTGGTAGAAATGGAGGTGACCATTTTTTATGTGACACCAACGGGATCTCCACTGGCTGTTCACTAGGATGTTCAGGTAATCTGCAAGCAAGCACATGCTGGCTTAGTAACATCTTCCACCACATTAGGACCTGGGCTTGGAAATCACATGCACATTTGAAGCCTCCATTGGGCCAGTATGTCAACAGAGACACATCTGGTTGCTGGTTTCAAAGGCGAGGGCTCACTACACATAGGTTAACTGTAAAGGTTTGGAGCCAAATTTTGCTGTGACATGGGTGGAAAACTACTCACACTTTTACCTTCAGAATTCAGGTTAGGTTCAGAGTGGCAAACAAACTGTGGATGCTTAGGCTGCAGCGCTTCAGCGTAGACACTCAGTACAGCGACAGGAGGGGTTCTCCTGTTGCCGTAGTTAATATACCTCCCCGAGAGGTGGTAGCTAGGTCAAGAGAAGAATTATTCCATCAACCTAGCACTGTCAATAGCAGAGTAGGTCAGGTAAGTACGTTACTCGGGGGCTGTAGATTTTTCACTCCTGAGAGACATAGCTTTGCCATATAAGCTTCCCTTAGTCAAAGCTTATGCAAAACTATGGAGCCCTGTTCACCCAAAGCTTTAAATCCCACACCAACCTCTCCCTGTTGAGCGTTCAGGAACGCTATGTTTTATGTTGCTTGCTGGGGACGGAAGCACAGAGGCCTTCTACATATATCTCTGATTTTTCCAGGGGCTGATGACTGACTGGCAACTCATCCTTCATGCTGCTACCTGCTCTTGTGAGCACAATTATCTTTAGGTGCTAGGCTGAAAATACAAAATTGTGGGTTCTGTTTCATGGTAACATCCTTCCGGACACTTACTGGAAGTTTCTAGTGTCCTTTCTGGACTCTCCAATGAGCTGGATTTTTTTCTCCCAAGGTTCATCAAGTTGCTCAGTTTAAGGCCAGTTGTACCCTTCTTCTTGACTAACACAAACAGAGAGAAATGTACAGTATGTGAGTCATGTCATTGGTGCCACACAAACCATGTTACCTGCCGTTAAAGCGACACACATGCTTCTCATTCCAAACTAGCTGGCGGGCATATTTTTAAAAATCTAGAATGCTAGCAGTGAATGCCGAAAATGAGTCAATAGTAAACAAATGCCTCACTTACTCTAGGTCCTCCCCATAAACAGCACAGGCTGTGCATACCAACGGGTACTCTAATTTGTACACAACATGCAGGATGTGCTCTAAGGCCCCCATTACCGTAGCATCTGAGTTCCTCGCAATCTTTCTTTTTTAATGAATTTATCCTCACAACACCCCTGTGAGGCAGGGCTCAGCTATAAAACTCCAAGGCCCAGGGAAACTAAGGGCCAGATTTTTCAAGGTATTTCAATGCCTAAAGATGCCGATAGGCACCAAGCGAGGTTTTCAAAAGCACAGAGGTGCCTGAATCCTATTAACTGCAATGGGAGTTAAGGAATTTTCAAAACCTCCATGTACCTAACTGCCTCTTGAGGCACTTACACACCACGGGAAGTCTGGCAGAGCTGGGCCCAGGTCTCGAGTCCCAGACTAACATCCTTATTATTGGTATAACTGCAGCGCTAGCGGCTCCACTCACAGGCCAGGACCCTGCTGTCAGAGAAACGATTTTGTCCCAGTAAAAGTCCCTCTCCCCAGTACAGAGCTCCCAGAAGGGCAGGGCTGGTCTATGTTCCCTCCAGCCCCCCAGGTCCTTTGTGTTCTCTGCCTTCTTTCCCGCCTTTCCCCCTCCATCCTGCTCCCCTCTGACCCTGGCTCACCCAATCTATGGCCACCCCTTACCCTCCAGCTCACCCAATCTCCAACCCCCTTCTCTCCCCGTCCCCTCGACCTTCTCTCCCCAGCCCGTCACTGGAGGAGTAGTCAGGACGGATGCAGCAGTGGTGACCACCATGACAGAATCTTATCCCAATCCATTGTGCTAGGGGCTGTACACTGCTAGCTCTAAACACTTGACAATCCTTCCTTTCCACCTGTGCCTGAAAAAAATGAAAGTTAACATGTCTACAGCTTTCACCCGCCATCAGATCAGTTTGGAGTTCACTGTGAGTGCAACGGGCAGGGCTAGTGATCAGTAATAAACAGAAACCCATCCAGGCAAGCTTCTCCCCAGTGCAGGGGGTGAACTTGCTCTCCGTTCACTTGGAGGCAAAGTAGCTCCCCCTGCCCCACCCGGAAAGCAGATTGAGGGCATTAGATAATCAGGCTGATGGGCTAAAGAGCCAATTAGCCCATCAGGATAAAGAGACACAGGAAGGAAGTGCTCGGTGGGGTGGGAGGAGCTTGGGCTCACAGAGGCCTCAGGGAAGAGAGGGCTCTGCTGCTCTCAGGCCTTAGGAGAGGTCTGAAAGCATAGAGGGTATTGTAAATAGACTGTTGCATGGGGACCAGAGTGGTGGTGATGGTAGTGGAGAGAACTCAAATACATGGTCCTGTGAGTCTATGAGGTAAGAAGACAGAGCAAAGGAGTGTCCTGTTACACCAGACATTGGTTTCTTTTACCATCTTTTGTTTCGATGGATTCCGGGTGGCCGTCCGTGCTGCTCCCGCTCTCTGATACCACAGAATGCCTCTCGGACAAGTCCGCCTGTCAACAAGGACCAGATGTGAGCGCCCCAGGGCCAAGGCAATACACTAACAACACCAAGAATGTCTTTGCTCACGCTCACACACACACACACACACACGGTCTCTATGCTGGTCAAGGGAAATTTGGTGAAAGTATTGACATAATTACGGGAACAAAGTGCGGACATCACAGAAAGAAGCATGAAAAGTCACATGTGTCCGATGTAGCAATCCAGGCACATTTGCAAACCCAGGTCTCAAAATGTGCGGGCCCCCTACCTTGGCTGGCTTGGAGCTGTGTAGCTCGGTTGAAATCACTGGAGCTAGGTGAGGATCTAGTCTCTACTCTGTGCTTTGGAGGCCCATCCACTCCTGTCAGGCAATTTAGCTAGAGTCCTTTCCCCTTTAAATTGTAGGCCAAGCCTTTTTCATTATTATTTTTTTTTACAAATATTTTCCTAAAAGTAAGATGGGATCCATTGCTGCCTCTTTTTTTCCCATCTATCTGTCCTCCCTGTGTCCCTCACCATGGTATCTCGGCACCTACTTGGGTTTATTGTGCTAATGTGATGGCCTAACACTGGAGAACCTCCAGTTCCCCAGCTCTCAGATAATCACCTTTGTGCTGCTCCGTGGGCTCTTTCTTAAGACTTCCAACATTTATTTGTGTTGGAGATGGTCCCAGGCTTCAATGTTTGAATCTGGATCTGAAATGATCCAAACTTTTGGAGAGTTTGGATGTTGGCAAATAATTATACTAGGGTCAGGGTAGGAACATAGCTCCTGGCATGCTAGGTCAGACCAGTGGTCCGTTCCGTCCACTAACATGTTTCCACCAGACACTTCAGTGGAAGGAGCAAGAAACTCAGCAGATGGCAGTTCAGGCCCTGTATGTATATAGAGGAAAATTGATATTGTTCCAACGACGCTTCTTTCAGCAGTAAAGTTTGGTTGCATTCGTATCAGTGTCAGCCTCCTTTCTGCCCAGATAAAGTTACTGCACTGGTGTAAACTCTGCATGTTTTTTGTTAAAGGAGTAGGCTGTAAAAGAAGGATTTAAAGCATTTTACACATTGAATATCACCTCGCTAAAGATACAAGCTGTACCTTGAGGTGGGAATCTGGAACGTATTGATTTCCTTCACCCACTCCTTCAGACTGCAGACCACTGGTCTCTTGGATTACCTGCACAGAGAACAAAGCAGCAAGCTAAAAGAGTTGTTAAATTACCAATATTCATCATCTTCAGAGGTATGCAGACCATAGGCAGCAAACCTCAACATCATGCCAAAATTCACCTAATGTTAAAAACCTGAACCTCAGACCGGCTTTGTCAAAGGGATCGTGAATGCAGGCTCCATAACCAATGAAACCGGAATGCATGGTGAACAAAACTGGGACCCATTGCAAGCAAAACCAGAATTAGGGTTTGATGTCAAACCCCTGCCCTGCTTAGGTAGGGTGCAGACATAAATGTAGGTGGAGCAAGCCGTTCTGACAGAATTTCTCTTTGAGGTTTTGGGTTTGTGTGGACTGTAAATGGAAAACAAAATTCAGAGGATGCTAGGCACTAGGAGCAAAATGAGATGACACAATTTGCATAAAACCCTGGGAACTGAAATCACTAAAGCCAGGTCTTCAGTTGGTGTAAATCATGTAACTCTTCGCAATTTATTTCAATGGGGTGACACCAACTAAGGCCCTGGCCTATAAAGTTCAAATGAACAAAAATTCTGAGGGCCAAATCCTGCCTTGACTTGACCTGTTGTGACCCGAGTGACTTCAGTGGGGCTGCACTGGGTTTAAGTCAGGGCAAAACTTGGCCCTCTGTATCAGTCCAGTGGGTGTGTTGAAGGCTGCAAGTGAACAGAGCTCTTCAGCCTGCTTTGAGTTAATCACTGATCTTTGTAAAGATTCATTGTTCTGCTGCAGTTTCCATGAAACAACCATGTTTCCTGTACAGTCCTTAGCTATTCTGCGTTTGGGACTTTCTCCAAAAAGCGTTCCCACACATTGTTACAGAGAGAGGCATTAAGCATTCTTCTGTTTCTGCAGCATTTCCCATTAAACATCAATTAGACTGAAGCTGGGAGTTCAGTGCTCTCTTGCTGAAAGACCTTCTTTATTCTGGCTGGAAAGGTTGAGCTGGGGAGGTCCTCTCCATTCTCCGACATACAGATGGTGGCCTGGGTTTTCTGGGAGCATGCTTGCCCTGGACATGAAAACGAAGTGGAGCATGTGTCTATGTGCTTGCAGCTGTGAATGAGGCCAGTGTATGTCGGAAGAACAGCGGAATGGAGTCCAACCTCCAAGCAGAGCCACTGTAACGTCTATGGGAGTTGTACAGCTAAGTTCCGGTGCATCCCTATGAATATAGTAAAAGCATATAGCCTGGTACCCAAACTCTTTGCTCATGTCCCCCTGACAGTCACTCTCTGTCCCTCTCCTTCTCTTTCTAACCCCCTCTTCCTGCTCTACTAACAACCCCACACACAGTCTCCAACAACTTCAACAATCCTAAAGGATCATTTTAGACGCTTCCTTTCCTGGCAATGTATCCTCCCCTTCCTTCCCTTAAATTCAGACCATAGTGCAGGGAGCTGGAGCTTTCGCTGCTGAGCTGATACTGCTGGCCCCGAATGACTGATATCTCAGCATGCACAATCTTCTGGCAGAAGTGCTGAGCCTGAAGAACGTGGAGATGTGTGAAGAGCCCAGCATGGAGAACCCAGGGGAGGGGATGGAGAGGTTCCCTGCCAGCAGAAATGATTCCAGCAGGGTGAATGGAAGAGACAGCCATTTCACCTCCAGGAACCCGAGGACCTTCTATATTCTTTTACCTTCTTCATAGCGAGAAAACTGCAAGGAATAACTTATTCACCGTGTTTCTCAGTCAGGGCAGAGCGCAAGGGAGTGCCAAGAAGACAGGCACGAGATACAGGCAGGGCCAGATTAACCCATTATTGGGGCAAACATACACTTCTCTCAGTCTGGCGTGAGAGGTGGCCCCGGGGGAAAGGTTATGCCGGCCACCCTCTCCCATCATGATGGAGGGCTGACTGGGCCAAACCTGAATGGGGCTGCAACCCTATGTGCCAGGTGGCAATGCCCAGAGCAGGAAACTGGGCTCAGCCCCCCCCAGTAGAGGAGCTGCTCTTGCAGGGTGGTGCTCTCCAAACACCACCATGGGGTCAGGATTAGGGTTGCAGTGCCAGGGCAAAGGGTGCTGCTGTGGGTGGTCTGCGCCCCCTCAGCTGGGCAAAGGGGAGGCGGCGAAAGATCCTGCCCTATGATTTTGGCCTCTCAACACCAATTTGGGCCCTAGCCATGTGCCTAATTTGCCTCTGGGTTAATCCAGCCCTGGGTACAGGAGTGCGAGCCCAGAGGGAGTTACCCCAGGGGCACAGCAGAATGAACAGCCCCCCTTTTCCACTGGTACAGTTAATCTGACATAGCCCACCACGGTGCGATCATGTAACAAAAGACACCGGCTCTTGGGTTACAAAGTGACATAGCTCCACTCACTCTGAGCCACTGCTCTGCCTGGTCCTTGCTCTGCAAGCCTAGCACAATCACATCTCCAGTCATCGGAATGATCTTCAGCTTGTGTTCTTTCTTCCTCACTTGCTTTTCCTTGTGTATGACACTGCAGCCAAGCAAGTTCACATCAAGCTGAGGGGTGTGGTCCTTGGAGCTCTTGTAGCACTGAGAGTAGAAGGAGTAAGAGATTAAAGTAAGTAATTAAGTAAGCCTTAAGTAAGAGATTAAAAGCATGTAAACTCAACATAACCCACTTCCTAACATCAGCACAAGTGGAGCAGCATGCACATCTGCAGTGGCTGCAGAGAACACAAAGAAGGTCCAACTCAGTTACAGCTGCAGCATCCAGATGTTTTACACACACCCCATAAAAATATATAGCATAGATATGTACCCACCCTCCCACACAGCAGCATCTTTCAGATAAACTATATCTCAAGAGATTTTACTGAGTCTAACCAACATGTTATGAGTAAAATAACAGCCATGGGAGGCTGCTGTCAGAGGAGTCAGGATTAGAACAAAGGAGTCCCTGACTTGCTTACAGATCACTAGGCCACGTGTAAAATTTTCTAAAGTGCTGACATGCCTTCGGCACCTAAGCCCCATTTTCAAAAGAGACTTAGGCACCTAGGGGGGCAGATTTTTTTAAAAAGTGTTTAGGGGCCTACAGATGCACCTAGTGGGATTTTTAAAATTCTTCAGTGAGTTGGATGCCTAACTCCCACTGAGTTTAAATAGGAGTTAGTCAGTTGCCTACTTATGCACTTCTGAAAATCCCACTAGGCACCTATCTGCTTCTTTAGGCACTTATATGCCTTTGTAAATCTGTCCCTAAATGCCACTGGTTTTCCATGTGATGTAAGCTTCTAAGTGCCTGATTCACGTTTGAAAATCGTATTTAAGCACTTTTGAAAAATAGGGAACAGATATTCGATAATGGGCTCTTCCACCTAGTCTCCAGAGGTAGAACATGAGCCAAGGGCTGAAAGTTGGAGCTAGACAAATTCAGACTGGAAATAAGGTGTAAATTTTTAACAGTGATGGTAATTAACCAGTGGAACAATTGACCAAGGGTCATGTGGAGTCTCCATCACTGGCAATTTTTAGAACAAGACTGGGTGTTCTCCTAAAAGCTCTGCTCTGGGAATTATTTGCGGGAAGTTCTATGGCCTGTGTTATACATCAGGTCAGACTAGATGATCATTGTGGTCCCTGGGCTTTGGAATCGATGAACATTTTACCCCACATCGTTTTCTATAACAACTAACAGCAATACTGCTCTACCTGCTCTTTCGCCTGTGGTATCACCTGCCTGTATTCTATTGGCTATGTTACCGAGTGGAAATCTTTGGAGAATTCCACATGGAGGCTAAGTGGATATTTCTTAAAGCATCTGAATTAAAATAAGACTCTCTGCCATATGGGAACTGAGAAGCCACTTCCCACTCCCAGTCTGAGAAAATAGGTTGTTATTTGGGGGGTGAGGGAGGAAATGCAAATGTTTGCATACCAGCAACCTAGTGTCCTTAATGACACACAGCTGTTTGGCCCACTGTCCCAGCCATTTCTTCCTCCAGAGGAAAGCACAGATGCGGGCATCTTTCATCAGCTCAATGGTGGCTTCAGTGGATGGCCATTGGTGGGTTGCTGACTTCCCTTTGCTGCTCTCTTCTTCATCATAGGATTCGTATGAGCTGCTGACTGCTTCTCCGTCTTCTGTAAAAAAGGCAAAGCTGGTCACCAAGTGTATTTCTGGGTGGTAATTCCTGTTTGTTTCATGCATGCTCACATCAGGCAAGTGAGAGTGTCCTTACAGCATGCCACAGTCACAAGCAGCTCAGGCTCTGCCCCAGGGCTTTCCTCTGTTGAAGATTTCCTAAGGCCATTTTCTTAGTGAATTTGATCTCCCAGCATCCGGTTTTTCCTTCTAGCCCAAACTGTTGCTTTGATTTTTTGCGTCTGAGATTCTCTCTTTGCAAATACTCAAAGGAGTCTACAATTTAAGAGTTTTCCTCAGATGCCCTAGCAGATGTTGGTTGTATTTTTCCAATTATATATTTTATATACTCAACTAGAAGCCAAAATTTCCAAACCTGCAACGTGATTGCAAGCTATGTCCAGTTCCTTCCAAGTCAGCCCCTGCCTCCTATATGTAAAAACAAACTCTGCAAGGCCATGCAACAAGCAATGAGTCATTGTATGTTATTCTGTGGTTCCCTTTCTGGGCCAACGGCTATATCAACTCAACCTGGAACGTATGGCAAGACATATATCTGAGCGGTGGCACCAGTGAAGGGATGTTGAGTGTGGCAGTAAGAAGTAGTAATAAACTACAGCCTTAAATAATAGTGATTGTTTTTATGTTCAGTCAAGAACAGTATGTAACTGTCCATTACATTCTTAATAAGGAGTGGGATTTCAAGAATGCTCAGCCCTGGCTTAACTCTGTTCCCACTGAAGTCAAGGGAAACAGTACCATTCAAATGAGAGCAGAGGCCAATGCTGACCGCGTTTGAAAATTACACCCACAATGTATAGTGCTACTCAGCTCTGATGTACATAGGTCATGAAGGTTTTCAGAAGGAGAAGATGGCTGGTCATTGGTGCAAAGTCCATTGAAGTCAATAGAGAGACTCCCCAGCAACTTCCAGGAGATTTGCAATGAGACCTAGGTGTTCATGATACAGATGTAATCTGCCAGCCACTCATTATTAGTGGGGTTCACATAGATCCATCAGAGGCATGCCCCAAGATATGTGCACCTCATGTTTAATTCGTGCATGTTCATCTCTACTGAACAGAATTACGATATTGATCTCATTATGCTGCTCTGATCAAGACTTAGTCAAATGTCCACTCAAGTGCAGTGTTACCGTAATATTGTAGGCATTTCTGAGAGAAAAAACAGAGAAAATACACCGCTACCTTGATATAACGCCACCCGATATAACACAAATTTGGATATAATGCAGTAAAAGCAGTGCTCGGGGGGAGGGGGGCTGCGCACTCCGGTGGATCAAAGCAAGTTCAATATAACATGGTTTCACCTATAACGCGGTATGATTTTTTTAGCTCCCAAGGACAGTGTTATATCAAGGTAGAGGTGTAGTTAAAACACTTTACTGTGATTCCTTGAAGCATTATCTGGTAAGGTAGGTGTATTCATTTTTAAAATAAAAGTAACTGAGAAGCCACAGCAATGTGACAATATTGCTCCCAAAATCTCCCCCAATTAAGTGTTACACGATAGCTCCAACAGGTGATTAGTGCAAAGCAACACTAATTAAGCCAGTGTCTCAAAAGGAGACTATCCACTTCAAAATTCACTGAATGCCCATGGGTATCGTGTTAATGGCCCATCATCAACCGATCAGGTAGTTCAGCTTTCAAAAGACGATGACTGTATTATTTCCTGCATACATGCCACTCTACAGCTTACCTCCTAGAAGACTTTGGAACAGATCCTCAGCTATTGTAAATCGGCATGGCTTCACTTCCAGAGAACTATGCCCATTTACACCAGCTAATGATCAGCCCCTTCACTGGTTGCAACATCTTCATCTATAAAAAGCAGTGCCATTCAGATGTACTCTGATAAAAAAAACTCTTTCTATATGGGATGAACCACTGATTGGCAAAAAGTGATTGCGAACTTCTGAATATCTCCCCCACCCTACCCCCGCCCTCCTGAATGGAAACGTATCCATCCAGGATGACAATGTGCCAAATGGGGGTGGTGATCCATCTATGCTTGTAAGAGAGGAATGCTGGTGATAACAAAATGGATAGTTTGGGCAGGGGATCCTCTCTGCTACAATGACAATAAATAGAAAGACAATGCCAGAAGTTCAGGCTTTGAAAACATGCCGTACCCATGGTTATTGTGGCATAAATTACTCCCTCGGTAACCTGTAACCCTGTCCTGGCTCCTGTAG
Organism: Gopherus flavomarginatus; assembly: GCF_025201925.1. Taxonomy (NCBI): domain Eukaryota; kingdom Metazoa; phylum Chordata; order Testudines; family Testudinidae; genus Gopherus; species Gopherus flavomarginatus. The sequence continues at coordinate 128,088,407 of NC_066622.1, read as the reverse complement.
CAGCGAGCCTACCAAGAATACCTGCATAGTCACAAGCAAAAAGAGAGAAAGAGAGAGAGAGAGAGCGCACATATTTTACATTGGTCCCCCTTGAACCAGACAATTCCTTTAAAAATGACCGTCAACATTAAAATCAGCTGGTGCAGATGAACTATTTCAATCTGAATTATTATTAATTAGGCAGCCATATTGTCACTCACATTCCCATTGTGTTTCATAACCTGCCACGCAATTACGCAAATGCAGTGCAGGGGTAGACTGATAAGGATGGAATCCATCTCAGCACTGACTTGAAGCAAAAGAGGATCCTAGTAATTAATGCAAATGTAACGAAGGGCAATGGCATTCTTAGATTATGTGCAAAAATACTGCGGATGAAGGAACAGTCACAAGACCTAACAAGCCTGTCTTTATTAGGTTCATTTTAATTTATTCATCCACCATTTGTTACGGTGTCTTTTGGTCCCACCTCTGATGCCACATGACTTGCTTATCTCCTCAGCCCATCTGGAGGATTTGCTTTAAATGTCTCTTCTTGGCAACATATTTGCTAATTTTATTAGTGCTGCTATTCTTGTTTTAATTTACTACATCCATGTGCTTGGAGATATAAGACTTAAATTCAAAAACTCAGTAACAAGAGACGAACAGCAGCTCCCCAGCTACCTGCATCTTCACAACTCTGCTAGGAAAGGATGCCCTTCTATAGCATCCTTGCCCCAGGATCTCAAAGCACTTTCCATCACCCCATATGAGAGAGATAAGTAACATTATCCCCACTTTACAGATGGGGAAATTGAGGGACAGAGGGTCCAGTCTTGCACCTGTCAAAGTCAACAGCAAAACTCCAACCTCAGAGGATGCAGGATCAAGCCTATGGAGATTTAAAGACAGAGCTAGGATTTGAACTCAGGTCTCTTTACCCAAGCCTTGTGCTGTAGCCATTATACAACAAACTCTCTCTTTCCCCTTGTACTATAGCTCCTCTTCAGCCACTTAATTAAATTTCTTCCTAACATCATAATCTCATTACAGATCTCCCATCTAAATTTTCATTCACCTAAAGTAGCTGCCTGAACTGTGAACTGGTCAGAGAGTGACTTTCACTAGGACCATGGAGCTTCTTGGCCAATTCTTAAGCTTTTTCCTTCCCATATAACCCCCCTGAAAAGGCATCTGTGCATAACCACCTGCAAAGTGCCTTATTTATGTCTGGGGCAGATACGAGCTGAGGAGCCCTGTGGTTCTGCAGTTAAGATGTGGGTAACAATACTGTCTACTCTAACATTCAGGATTTATCTGACCCTGCATATTCCCATCCCAGTTCACTTTATGGGCCTGATTCTCCTCTCATGCCATTTTATACAGGTGCAACTTCATTAAAATTATAGGCTATCAGATGTAACTCCATTAGCTAGCCATGATCTCTCCCAGCATAAATGACAAGAGGAGGTGGGCCTATGAAGAAAAGGGATTCATTTGGCAAAGAAGCCTTAAAACACAGTCCAGGTCAGCAAGCAGCCAAAATAGGGTTCTCATCTCCTACTGTAATTTGTTTCCACTTTGGACTTCGCAACTGTCACTGTGCTATGCACGGTGGCCGTAGAGGGAACAGAATTCAGATCCTTCCCCTAGCACTTGAGCTAACAGAGAATCTCCACCAACTGTTTGCACTACAGGGCCTGTGGCACAGTTGAACTGTTCTGATTCCATCCAGCAGAGGGCAGTGGTGTACGCCACCAAGTTCATTACCATTTTAGTGTCCAAGGATGCAGCGACCAGTTTGCAAGTAAAGATTTGGCCTCACCAGAGCCCTCACATTTAAAATAGTCAGGAAAGACAAACAAAGCTACCATCTGAACTAGAAGAGTATCTAAAGAGCAGCTGATGCCTAGGAAGGAGAACACTAACAGCTAACAATGACGCATTACACTCTCCAGCCAAAGATCACCTTTACTCATGTTGAATAGCACCTTATTCCACAAGTGGCCCCATAATAGATTTCAGACCCATCTGAGTCAGCAGAGCCATCTGAGGAGTAAGGGCTACTCAACATAAGAAAGGAGATCAGAACACGTCCCATTGTTCTTAACCAGTGAGCCTCAACTCTCCCAAGACAGGTACCATATATACTCAATCATAAGCCGGTTCATTTATAAGCTGACCTCCCCTCCTCAAGATGGATATGTAAAAATGCAAATTTTTTATGACCCATTCATAAGCTGACCCTATAATTCAGGGGTCAGCAAACTTTGGCTCCTGGACCATGACGATAAGCAGCTGGCAGGCCGAGATGGTTTGTTTACCTTGCGTCTGCAGGCACGGAGGTAAACCTAAGTAAACAAAGTGTCCCAGTGCGCCAGCTGCTTACCCTGATGGGCCAGGACAGCAACTGGTGGGGACATTTTTTTGGGGGGGAGAAACTGTGAATCAGAGGAGTAACCCCTGTGACCACCCCCTCATGACCCTGCCCCTAGCCCATGACCCCCTCACTCTCTTTATCCCATCCCTTCCCACCTTAGCTGGGGAGGGACAGGGAGGATATCTTTGGCCTGGCTGGAGCTGCTCTGGCAGGCTGGGCAGCACGGCCGCAGCCTGCTCTGGCAGGCCAGACCGGGTGACGCAGCCGTAACGTGTTCCAGTGGGCTGGGCCGGGCAGCACAGCCGCAGCGTGCTCTGGCAGGCCAGGCAGCACAGCCACAACCTGCTCCAGGGGGCAGGGCCGAGCAGCACAGCCACAGCCTGCCAGCCCTGAGCTGCAGCTGCTTCGGATGCTGGGGGGAAGAGCAGCGTGGCCAGAAGCAGAGAGACTCTGGCCTCGCCTCTTCTCTTCTGGCTCTGCTGCCTCTCCTTGCTCCCTCTGTTGGGGAGAGGGTCTGTGTCCCACCTCTCCCTCTCTATACCCATTCATAAGCTGACCCCCTTCTCTAGTGCTTCCCTTTTTTACTAAAAAACTCTGCTTATGAACGAGTATATATAGTACTTGGCAGTATGATTATATCCATTTTGACAGAGGAGGAAACTGGGGCACAGAACAGTTGAGTGAATTGCCCAAAGGGGCCTAGCTACCCAGTAACACACTGGGGACAGATCTCAGGAGTCATGACTCCCAGTCCCCTGCATTTATGCCATTCATTGGTCTGTATAACACGGAGCACATTTCTCATTTGTCTAATGATAAACTAACAATAGCAGCCACTAGACAGTGTTCCTGGTAACCAAAATCTTATATTTCTGACACTACCCCAAACCATCTTAGCCTGTTCGCTGTATGCCTCGTGCCTGCATAATCATTCACTAGAAACTTCTCAAAACAAAGGTGCCATCACAGTTATTAGAGGCATTCCCTGCCAGTGCATATGCTGAATTAAATATCCTGTATTGCCAAGCAAAAGAGATTTCAGTAGAATTCTAGTTCCCCCCCCCCCCCCGAGGTTTTCTATGCACAAAAATGTTGGTTTTATAAAACTGTCTGAGTAACATAACCCAGTTTAATTGGCATATATACGAGATAGAACACCTGGCTACATATGAATAAGTTTGGTGCATGTCCCTATGTGCTGTGCTTCTCAGCAGAGTTGGACAATTATCTTTTCCTATGCGCATGGCAAAAAATATAACTATTATCTCACTGCAAAGGCAATTGGAAAACACCCCAGCATGTATAATGCTTTCTGGCCTGAATGATGCCCCAAAGCAAGTTAGAGGCAGTCTTGGGCTGGCAGGTGGCTACACACAATTTAAAACAACAGGAAAAGAAACAAGAGGTATGACTCCCTTTTCTTTTTACCTGCTAGCTAATTCCCAACTTTATCCTGTGGGATGAAGTTTACAGCTGCCTTTTTGCTTGGGTAGGGAAAGAATCTGACATGAAACTGGCAAAAACTGGAGGTTTTTTTATTTGCAGGAGGTGGAGCTGATGGTGAATTTTTTGTCAGCAGAATTCTAATCCTTGGACTCAGAGCACTGGGGAGCATGACGCTGTGGGGCATCTGTGACTCAGAGGCCCACTTGCAGTTCACTGCTCTGTGTCAGCAACTCATCAGGCCTGACACGCTCATCACAGCTCGCACACTGGTATCAGGATATTTATTTAAAAGTGACATGTAATATATCATTTGAAATCTAACACCACGCTGGTCATTAGCGTCAGACTGAAGTGTTTGTAAAAAACCCAGTAGCTGAAATAATGGATATTGTCTGATATTATGTCCTGGAGACTCTAAATAGAAAGGTGGCAAAACAGGTTTCTTCTGTATAAAGGGGAAAGCAAATATGGTGGCAGATGCCCTGTCCAGGAAAGAGGGCTCTGCCCCGCCGCCTCTGGGTCAGCCAGGGGCCAACCCTCCTACGGCTTGTAAAGGAGCAGGCGTGGCCATAAGCATCCCTGTATTCCCACCCTATTGCAATAATGTTTGTATAAAATATCCATTTTGAGATATCACTTGAAAACTAATAACTCACTGACCATTAATAGTCTTGCATGATGTGTGTGTGCAGCATGTATTAAGAGTTATGGATATATGTTGGAATTATGACTAAGATATGTCTGGGGCAGTTGGTAAACAGGTCTGCCTTAGACAAAGGAACATGTATTGGATTCTCTGACCAGTTCGGTCCTCAGGCAAAGACAACAAAGGTCTATTGCTGGTTGTAACCAAGGCTAGTGGAAGCCAGAGTGGGCTACAGACAGGCCGCTAGGGTGAGACCTGCTGAACCAGGGCTGTCTAGCTCTTCAGGAGCCAGCAGGCTTGTAGACTGGTTGTGAGCACCCCGGGCTGTGAGCTACAGCAGCAAAGCATTGTAAAACACCCAGGGTTGCAGGGCAGGTGGGGACACAACCCCTCCCTCAGTGGTCTGCATAACAATATCTTGCACTGTCTCTGTCAAGGCTGCAACACCAAGCACTGAAAAAAAAAATCAACTACTTTTCTTTCTAAAAGTGTTTTACCTACTGATCCTGCTGGAGGTAAGATTTTCTCTGCACTCACAGGGCCCAGTAACCACCCCCAAAGTGCTGATCAGGAGTAACGGAGCAGAATTTGGCCCACAGTATTCTAACTGGAGCGGAGCCATTTAGATAAAACAACATCTAGAAGCCAACCAGTCCAGGGTGAGGTTTGGGAAACCCAAACCTGGCTTCCTCATTACAGAGATAGGACAACCCTGAAGGCTTTTATCTGCACCGCCCGAAACTATGGTGACTTAGAGAAAATGGAAACTAATCCAAGCCCCCAATAGCTAGCTGCATCGGGTCCCATGCTGCCAAGGCGGCACTGATTTGAACATAGAAAGAGATTGATGCAGATGGGGTGATAATTAGGAGCTAATACTCCAACTCACTCCACTTAACTGCACCTAATTACATCACTCAGCCTAGCCTCAAACTAATGCCAGGTCTACACTACTCATTTACTGCAGTAGAATTACATCGCTCAGGGGTGTGAAAAATCCACAGCCCTGAGTTACGTAGTTATACCAACCCCAACCCCCCATGTAGACAGTGTTGGGTCAGTGGGAGAGCTTCTCCCACCAACATAACTACCACCTCTCGCAGAGGTGGAGTAATTAAGTCGACAGGAGAGCTGTAGCTCCCAAAGGCTCCCTCTTAGAATCAGGGCCTCCATTGTGCTAGGTGCTGTACAAACACCTGGAAAGATACAGTCCTTATCCCGAAGAGATGGCTGTCAACATAAATTAACCTCGCATAATTTTAAGCGATGTCCCCCACTTTGTTTCTTCATAACAAATTTTAAAGCTCAGGGTTGCACAGTTGGGTCTAGTGCTGCTCACCCAATGGTAATGAATTCTGATCCAAATCATCAGCCTTACTTGTTACCCTTCTCTGAATTCCCTGACTTTGGTACACAAGACTGAAAGAGGGGACAGTCTAGTGATCTAGATCACTGCAGTTTATAAACTGTCACGCTTTACGTAAAGGGTACACTTATAAATAGCTCTTCAAAATGTATTAATTTAAAACTGTTTTAATAAATGCTTCAAGATTGATATAAAGTCCAATATACTCATTGAGTTCACAGATTTCAAGGCCAGAAGGCACCATTAAATCTTCTAGTCTGATCTCCTGTATTTCAGAGACCATTGAATCTCATACAGTTACCCCTGTATTGAATCTGGCTAAAGCATCTCTTCCAGAAAGACATCCAGTCTTGATCTGAAGACTTCAGGAAATGGAGAATCCACCAACACGTATAATATTTTATAGCCATCTATAAGACATACTGGTCTTGTCTATAGCAGGCGTATAACATCTACTAGTCATTTATTAATCCTTTATAAACTATAAATGTACCCTTCTTATGACCAGCAAATCCACAGGAATCAAAAAAGAATTGTATGAAAGTAGTTCTGTTTGATTGTTTCCACAAACATTGAGTTCTGCATCTCACTCAGGTTAATGATAGCCATGAAAAGCCGAGAACTGGCTCTGACGTACCATTCACAGAGATGTCATATGGCTCAGCCTCTTCGTAATATGCCTCTGGAGACTCAATCTTGGGGATCGAAGGCAGTTTCATTTCTGCAATCTGTGGAATGAATGAATAAAGCAAGCATATTTTGTAGTAAAGAGCTGAGCACTCCGAAACTTTGAACAACCCTTTTTGGTAATGCTAAAGTGTGGCCTCACGGAGGAATCCTTTTAGACGTGCAATTCATGACTTCTAGATAAATGGGTTCAGATTCAAGGAAAGACACATCGGTTAGTGCTAGTATTTAACTGGTTTTCGATATACAGCTCGCTGAATTAGGTTTAAAGGAGTATTGTGATGCTGCACTTAGCAGTTCTTATACAATGTCACAATGTTGTGGTGCTTTAAATAGGCAACGCTTCAAATTTCCTGAAAGCCTCAATTTTGGGGCTATAGGACAGACCCCCGGAAAAACTGCAGGCAGCTTGTTCATTCTAACCATGGATCTGATCCTGCTGTCCTAGTAAATGTCCTCCCTTCCATTAGGTCCAGAAGGCTGCACATACGCTATCCATTTTGATTAGGGATGTAGTTCGACACTAAGGAGAATAGTTATGGGATACCTGAGTGGAGGACAGTTGGGAGCAGAGGTAGAACTATTACCTACCTTTAGCCCAAACAGGCATTAGAAGTCTATTACCCTGTCTCAAGTTCCCTAACTGAATGTCACAGCCCAGGGGTCACATGGCACAAAGTCCCAAGTTAGGAAACAATCAGGCGTCTTTAAAGTCAATATGAGCAAAAATGAAGGAAGTGGATAAACAAAACTAAAGTGAAAGGAGCCTTTGAAAAGAGTCCAAGTGCTGGAAAAACCCTGTTTCATCTGCCAAATCCCTCCCCAAAACAGAAGCTGGCAGAGAAAACAGTTCCTTGATCCCTTGGAAAGACAGGCACATGAGCAAGACGGTGGGTAAAAAACAAACCCATTTACTTCTCAAGCCGTTCATATAACTGCGCTTGACTTCACTGAGCTGCAAATGTGAATGCAGCAGCAGGAGGGGCTCAGATCCTGCGGTGAGGATTGCAACATAAAAACCAGCACAGAACAGGATAGTGGATGGAGTTACAGCCCACACGAGGAGAGTTGGGGGCGGATGATGCTACCATCCTGTAGCTTAGCCCTGCTCCTCAATTTGTCCAGCACCAAAGATTTCCTCTCACATGCCACGCATAATAGAACACAATCTGCATTTGCTCAGGACCAGCGCTAAGGGTTTGAGCGCCCTAGGCGGACGGCAATTACATCGCCCCACTCGCTGGTCCCGCGGCTCCGGTGGAGCTGCCGCAGTGGTGCCTGCGGAGGGTCCGGTGCTCCGCAGCTCCGGTGGAGCTGCTGCAGTGGTGCCTGCGAGTGGTCCACCGGAGCCGCGCGAGCAGCCGACCGTCCGCAGGCACGACTGCGGCAGCTCCACCGGAGCCACGGACCAACGGACCCTCCGCAGGCACCACTGCAGCAGCTCCACGGGAGCTGCCTGCCTCCCCCTCTGGCGGCGCCCTGACCCGGGGACATCCTGGACTGCGGGCTGCCACGGCGGCTCCCTGACCCAGGGGACACCCTGGGCTGCCGGCTGCCGCGGCGGCGCCCTGACCCAGGGGACACCCTGGGCTGCCGGCTGCCGCACAGCTCAGACTCCCTCTCTGTCCCAGCAGCAGCGGCTGCTCAACCATTTAAAAAAAAATTGGGGGGCACTTTTTGGCACCCCTAAATCTCGGCGCCCTAGGCAACCGCCTAGTCCGCCTAAATGGTTGCACCGGTCCTGCATCTGCTATGTTCATGTAACTCAGTTAAAAACAGCTGAAGGCGAGTTATTTTAGCTAGTGGCAGGTGATTCTCTTAGTACCTGGGTGATGATGTGCTCTGGATTGCAAGTGTATGAGCTAGATTCTAGTTGGTACCAGCATAAGACATCAGCTCTGGTGAGGATGCTGGGAGTTCCATCAAGGACCAGCCTGCAATAGCCCTATACATAGGGGCTGAAACCTCACTTGTCTGGAGTAGAGATGCAGCCACTGGCGGGCAATGACGGGGACACGTCCCCTGCTCCTTACTATCCTGTTGATGATCTGTATAGCACAGGGCCAGGAATTGTGCATTCACTCCTGGCTGCCCACACAATTGTTTGTCAGGGGAGAGGCGAAGATAATGGGCCAGCGTCATCACAATGTGGGCAGGGCCAAGGGGGGAGTGCGTTGATTCAGCGCCCCCCTCCCACCTCACAGCCTCTGCCAGCAGAGTGCCTGTGGAGCACTAGTGCAAATTACAACTGCACTCCCTCCCTTGGCATCAGCCTCAAGGAGAGCAGCGACAGAGGCACTGCCTGCACTCTGCCGGGATGAATATCCTCTGGGGTGCCTGGGGCTTGGGCACAAGAAGGCATACCTCATGCCTCTCTGCACCTAGCACACCAGGTAAAGCTATAGCAGGACAGTGCTGATTTGCCTTTGCATTTTAGCCCAATGGCACAATGGGTAATAGTTGTTTATACATTTCAATTATTTGCCTGTTGGATAATACTTCTTTGGCTTTGGGGGACTAGTTTTTTTGATTATTTTATTTTTGAATTCTTTGATTTGAATTTTTAAATGTTTAGTATTAAAGAGCAAGGGTCAAGTCAAAATCTCTGGCAACTCTTAGTTAACCAGCAGCCTCTGGCTAATGGCTGGCTGGCACCTCTGTCCTAACTAAGGGGCAGATTGATGTTAGCATTTTTGCCTAAAGATCCGCAATTGTTCAATATGAATTTTGACACAGGAGAGCCATGCCTCGCAGAGCTGCCCTCAGGCAGCTGAGGACATGGCCCATTGTCTCAAAGCACTTTGAGCTCTCTTCAGCACGATGTATAAAATGGCCAACGTCTCTCAAGGCATAGGCCACAGTTGAAAGACTAGGCTAGATGGACCAATGGTCTGACCCATTATGGCCGTTCTTACTTTATGTTCTTATATCTATAGCACCATTCAGCCAAGAGAGGAATTATTGTGTTCTTAAATTAACCCACTAACCGGGACTGTTGGCCAACCAGGCTCTGAAGGAGAATATTAACACTGCAGTATTCCCAGTCTAGCCAGTATACAGGGATACAGTCTGGGTTAGTGATCACAGCAGTGACCTGAGACTCAGGACCTCTGGCTTTGGCTAGCTAGCTATGAGCAGGCCCATGGCGCAACCACGGGCAAGTTCCTGGCCCTTCTTGGTCTCTACCTCTGCAAAATAGGGGTAATTCTTACTTACCTTTGCAACATGCTTTAAGGAGAGGCCCTCTCCATATAGAGCTGTTAGGCATTATTAGTGTACTTTCCATTCCGTTTTTGAGGCTATACGGGGAATGTTTTACCAACGTTTTCCTACAATATTTAAATGCTTAAGAACTTCAGCGGAAGCATTAAACGCTCAATAGTTTTACTGGGTGCACTTCCTCAGCCAGGGACTAGTGCTATCATTGAAGTTGGGGCAGACTGGTGCTTGCAGCCAGCTAACATTGTACGTGGCAGAGAATTCAAAATGATAATCAGATCGGGAAGACATCGCTGTCTACATAAAAACTCGTGCTGTGATTGCTTCCTATGCTGTCCACCACAGTCTCAGGGGAGGGGAGGGGACGGTTACTTTGTTTAATACAAACAATGGAAACCAAAGGGGACTACGTGGGACTAGGCTTCGGCTTCTTTAGAGGTTATTTTTTTCTCTTTACCAAAGGCGTGGGCTTCTTTTGTCTCTAGCTTAGATCAAAAATATACTGTACTGTGTTAGCCAACCCAGTCTGGTCATTTCAGCACACTTGTCCATTTCACAATGGCACAATAAAGCAGGCAAACCCTAACAAACATCTGACACTATTGTACAGGAATGGCCCAGAGCACTGCAGTTTCTATGCTAATAAGTGGGAATGGTACGAGAAGACACTAGTGTGTTTTCACAGGGACAACTGGCAGCATGTGGTGAAAAGCAGAGCAGAGTGCAGAACTGCTAGTGAGTGCTAAGGCATGGGAGAAGAACAGGGAGAGAGTCGAATTAAGTACGATCCAAAGCTCATAGACATCATTGTCGTTATTTGAGGTTTATATTGCGATTGCACCTAGAGGCCTCACTCAAAACAAGGGCGCCGTTGTGCTAGGCACTGTGCATACACATAGTCAGCCCCCCATTGATTTCAGTGGGCTTTGGATCAGACCCACTTATGCTGGGCTCTAGCACTGAAAAAGGAGCCTAGAAAAGAAACATAGTAAGTGCCAGATAATGAACAGCTATTCCCAACACACAGGATAATGAACACCCCGACATCGTCTTATCGTTCTACAAGCAACTTCCCACACTTGGTTGTAGAGACCAGTGTGGTTCCTTTGTAGCTTTCAGTTTTTGTGGTCTCTGTTCATTAATCTCAGCCTCCCTGAGAGCATCGCTCTCCGGCCATTGCCCCTTTCTGAATCAAAGTTCAAAGCGAGGAGCTAATGTGGTTTTTCAATCCTGACCATGCTCTCTATTCTCCCTCCACAAGTTCCTGGGGTTCTAATCCACCTCACTCATCGCCGTCATTCTTTAAACCTCAATCGCAGTACGGACCTCTGGAGTGCACACAGTGCTGTTAGGGAAACTAGGACAATTGGCTAAAGGAGAAAAATTTCCCCAAATTGAGAGCAGCTGAGCACTCCAGACACTGCAGGGTTCACTATGTTGTTGCTGGAGAGAATGGGACATAGGCAAAACTAAAGCCTATTTTTGCAGACTGCAGCTGTCCAACATGTCTATGAGGAAGTGAGAGGAAAATTGGCAGGATATTGAAGGCCGGATGGTAGCCTGCTAATGGACCTGTGCAGGTGAGGAGGGAGTGAGCGAACTGGGGGGGGTGGGGGGGGGGTGGAGAGAAGCTTATACCTGGCTCGGATAACTCCCCTGCTGGAAACAAGGGGGAAACTCGCTTCCAGGACAGCACAACGCTTCACTGCCCTTTGCTTAGGGCTTCTGGAAAAGCCACAATTAGCCCAGAGGGATAAGTCCCATAGCTTCTTGAGCATGCTGATCAGTCATCTAAGAATTTGGGAGGTTTTAACCATAGGCTAATGAAGCCATGCCCACTTAATTACATCTCCCTGCAAACACACAGACACAGCCAACTGTACTAACTGGTGCTGACTGATATACCCACAGTAAGTTCCTAAAAAACACACTCCCACTGCCTTAATGTCAAGGAAAAACGCCCCAGGGACAAAAACACAGCAGAATCGATCTAAGTTATGCATCTTCAGCTATGTGAATAACATAGCTGAAATCGATGTACTTAGATTGACTTAACATGGTGTCTTCACTGTGTGAGTTGACTGCTGCTGCTCTCCCATCAACTCTGCCTGTGCTTCTCACCGAGCTGGAGTACAGGAGTCAACAGGAGAGCACTCGGCGGTCCATTTATCACGTCTAGACTAGACGCGATAAATCGATCCCTGCTAGATCGATCGCTACCCGCCAATCCGGCGGGTAGTGAACACATACCCTTAGTCTTATTCATTCACTTGCTTCATCCCTCTTTAAATATGCAATCGAATTGCTTGCTCTCAAAAATCAATGTGAATCCAAATGACAAGCAGAGCAGGCAGGGGCAGTACCAGCATGTCCTGCTTCGTTCTGCCAAAGCACCATCATCTTGACCTCTACTCATCCAGCCCAGGATGTCTCCCTTGAGCACAGACAGTCAATCCCATTACATGTATGCCAGGAAAAGAAAGCCATATGGAGAGAGTGTAACACACATATAAAGTGTGTGGCACATTCCTCGCTAGTGGCTGGTTCACATAGAGGATAACATCCTACTATTGCTACCATCTAACAGAGTTGCTCCTTTAGCTCAAGTTGTATACGCTGGGGCTTCAGTACTGAAGGTTCTAGGTTCAAACTCAACTGACTGGATGTGAGAGTCATTACAAGGGCATGAGAGCCTTGCATTTTTGATCAATAACTGGGCAATCTTCATTTAATGGGACAGAAATTAAAGAGGGGTATCAAGAAGGAACCACTGATTTATTGGGGGCAGGAGGAGGGCAGTGGTTTTTCCCAGGCCCACACTGTGCTGAGCTAGAGGTGCATTCCTGTATTTGTTCCACTGAACAACCAGGAGAAGCTGCCTCGAAGTTTCCCACAGTCAGAGCCAGTGTGTGTCTCAGCCTGTGCAGCTGTAGCTCCTCCGGCCATGTCGCACAGCACAGGCTGCATGATAAGAGCTGCATCTGCTTGCTGATTCTCAGGCAGGCTTTCCTTTTGGCGTGGGACTCTTTTGCTACCTCAGCCTGTGTCCTCATTTACCCATCTCGCTACTGCTAATTCTGCCACCACCTCCACCAGGAACAGCGCCCCTTGCGACCAGAACCAGTGACACACAGATCACTGCTCCCAGGAACAGGCCAGGGCTGCCATCCCTTCTCAGCATGGAGAGCATGGGCAGCGTTAACAATTAAGCCAGATGAGTTAGCTGGAAAAACTCCACAGCCTCTGGAACACATCCATTAGGACAACTGCAGTGCATCTAAAAGGCTTCTGTATTAATCCAGCCCTACTTTTCTCCTTTTCAGGCTTCATTTTCCCAGCACCCTGAAGTGACATCCATCCCCTAAACTCCCTTACAGCAGAGATCCCCTAAGACCCTTTATGGTAATCCCTTCTCTGACCCTCTGACTTCTCCTTCCTTTTAAAGGAACAGTTTCCCCAGTGAGCCCCTAGCAAACTCTACCCCCTCTCTCTGTCACCACACACATGCCCACATCCACCCACCCACTAACCCCTCTTTCAAGTCTGCTGTCCTTTTACATCAGAAAGTCCTTACTGCTGAGATTCCCATGTTTGATCGGCTGCTAAACAGTAAGCCCCACTTGTCAGTGTCTCTGGAGGATAGCTAGGGCTGCTCTTTTGGCAAGGAAACAAAATCCCACTGAAAGCTGATTGTGATGAACTGTAACCTAATTACATTTATAACTGGCCCATGGAAAAGTCCAAGGGAACGTTGGTTGTAGATTTCTTTTGTACCAAGTCTCAGGGAAAACTGAATCATGTATAATTGGTCTCTCAAGATACACACGCATGGAGCACACCTTCAAGCACCAAAAAGTATGCATGGGGAGAAAGCTGCTCTCAGGCTCCAACCTGCACAATAATGTTCCCCACCACACATTGCATTCTGCAGAGCAGATGCAGAGGCTGCTATAGTCTTAGGTAGCAGCAGCACTCTATGTCCAAAGAAAGAGAAAGAGAAGTGCCTTAAACTCCACTCCTTCCTGGCCATCAGAGGTGTTAAGATGGTCAGGCACACAAGCCCTTCATCACAGGAGAGTTTGCAAACTTTCTTCCAAGTCTTACACGTAACACACTCATTTGAATTCTGTGGCGAGACACTGACTGATTTGACTCCCCCTGAATTAGGATTAAATTAGGATTAAAGGATTAAAACCTACAGTGTAGCAAGGAGAACAGCAACGTTAATCAAGCTTCCTTTCTGCTTTTGCTCAGGGAGCAAGTCCCGATACTCACATCTTCTTCCTCTTTCTCACACATCCACTTGGCTGCAAGTTTCGTAAGAAACTGCCATACAGGAAGGGAACAATGGTCTAGGGTCTGGCCTGTCTCAGAAAGTGGACAATGCCAGATGCCAGCAAATCCCATCACATTCCATAGCAGTGATCAAGTGCAGTGTTACACAAGAGAGAGAGAATATTGTCCTGACACCCCATGGTGATTACCCGAATGTCCTGTAGTTTGAGGATTGTTGGCCTTTGTAAGTTTCTCCCAGGCAGTGTAACCATTGCTGCTGCTGCTACACACCTAGAAGAAGATTTTCAAAGACAACTGGCTGCTAGGTGCCTAGCTTGTACTCATGTCTTTGAAAATCTCTCCTTTAGTTACCTAAACCTGTTTTGAAACTTACCAGGACTAAACTGTTTGCCTCAATAGCATCCTGTTACAGAAAGAGTTTTGTGAATTACATACATTATATGTTGCATAATTTTAAAAATTGTCAGTGCTTAGAGCCAGTATGTGCCATGAAGAATTTAAAGATATAAAATTCTATCATTAGAGGTAGATTTGATTAAATATTAAGACTGTGAAAGGAGAAAAAGAGAGAAGAAAGTGCAATCAGGAATCAAACACGTACTATTTTTGGAGGAGGAAGGTCTGGCAGACTCTTCTGAGGAGGAGATGAATGGTGTCCTGATTCCCCATTGGACAAAGACTCTCCGCAATCCAGTGCTACAAACAGAAACAAGCAGGAATAATGACATGTGGCATGTCCCAGCAATGCCCTTATTACCTAGCAGTGGTGCAGCAACATCCGTGTGCTACGTTATATTTGAGTAGGAAGCAGGGTGTTAATTACAGAGTCTGCCTTTGATGTTTCGTGGTGACCATGTCATTTCAGATCGTAGCCAAGAATACAGTGCTATGGCACCACAGCTGAAGAACTAGTTCTCTTGGTAGACGCTCTTCTTGTTTTGGAATGTTTTTCCTCTTGGAATGAAAACTATGAAGACCAAAATGTCTTTTAAAATAAAAATCTCTTCACTTGTAATGATGATGTCTATATTAAGCTGTTCTAAAACGTTCACTCTGTTATTACTCTGCTGTACGTGGTTTCACTTGCAGGCAAAAAAAAATCACTTTCACTCTCCCAGTTCCACTCACTAACAATCTTAAAAACAAAGGGCCAGATTCTCAGTTGGTGGAAATCACGTAGCCGTACTGGCTTCAGTGGAGGTCCTGGCCTAAAGCCTTCAAAGAAGAAAGTTTCAAAAGTTCTTTCCCTTTAGGGAATACATACGTCATAGATCTATTGCACCACAATTAGAACATAAGGAACAGATTTATTTTCTACGAAAAACTGTTCCTATTGAATTTTGTCACCCCTGTACAATGAGTCGTAGCGAAAGGCTGGCCATCTTGATTAGGCCTTAGGAACATCAAAGGCTTTTGGGACATAGTGTGACATAGTGAAGAAAGCAGAGGACTGCATGTTAGGGGATCTTCTGAGAGTACATTCTATTCCCAACTCTGCCACAGACACCCTCTGTGGCTGGGCTAATCTCCGATTCTGTGCCTCCATTTCCGCATCCATAAAATGGGATAACACCACTCACTTCAAGCACAAAGGTGCAAAGTCCAGTTACTCTAATAATAAAATGAGAATGGTAACACTACTAACTAATGCATTTATATAGGACTTAATAGCCGAGGAAAAGATTGTTAGGAAAAAAAATATAGGGACAAATCCTCAGTGGGCATTTTCAGCATAGCTGCGTTGAGCTACATCGGTATACACCAGCTGAGAACCTGGCACTCTGTGTAGGAGAAGGTGTTTCCAACAGATCTAAGAAGGGAGGATATTTCAGTGATTCAGTTTTTAATCTGGGACTTGGAAGACCCAGGTGCAATTCCTGCCATGCCACAGACTTCCCATATGGCCTTGCACAAGTCAGTTAGTCTTTCTGGACCTCAGTTTTCCATCTGTAAAATGGATATAATAGCACTATCCTAATTCACTGGAGTGTTGTGCAGAGAAATACATTAAAAGATACTGCACTAAAGGGAGGCATATAAAGTGCCATAGATAGACAAGGGAATTAGGTGCCCAGCTCCCTTTGAATGGATTGCCTAACTCCTGTAGGCTCATTTTAAAAGCCCAGCCTCACTCCCTATGTGAATAGGGAAAATAGAAATTAGAACAGTCAGGGTGCTGTGCCTTTCCTCGGGCAAGTTACCATGGGGTTCAGAAGACTCTGGCAGGAACTTCGCTGCATATTTCTCTGTGTTTTATAAATAAAAGTTGGACCCACACGGCTCCATTTCAGTCTCAGTCTCGGAAGCCACAATGACAGCTCTGAATCTGCATCCTATAATGAGCCTCTGGCATGGTGGCAGAAGCATCGGTACAATCCGAAACACACAGTGACGTAATCCCGCAGGCTATCTGCTGCCTGTGGTGAAGCTTCTTTGCTTCCCTCCTTGTTAATGCCGGACAATTTCATTAAGCTGCAAGGTCAGAGGCAGCCATGTGCCAAACAGCTCAGTCAGTGAATACCAACTGAATACATCTGCTTGTTAGGCACAGCCACGACAGGCAAGGCTTCTCGGTTCCTTGCACAGTTGACATTAAAATTAGGCTTCCCCTGGTTTAAGGCGCAGTTTGTCTGATGATCAGCCTTGAAAAAGGCTGCTTTACTGCATCATGCAGAAATGAAGAGATGGCCCTGCAAAGCACCTCATGGTTACACTGCAAATACCCTGCTAACTAGCTGGTGCAGGAGCCTTCCCTCTTCTGTGATGCATCAGGAGTGCTACTTTCAGTACCATTGCTCCTGGAAAGAACCTAAGAATGTAAGAATGGCCGTACTGGGTCAGACCAAGGTCCATCCAGCCCGATATCCTGTCTACTGACAGTGGCCAATGCCAGGTGCCCCAGAGGGAGTGAACCTAACAGCTAATGATCGAGTGATCTCTCTCCTGCCGTCCATCACCACCCTCTGACGAACAGAGGCTAGGGACACCATTCCTTACCTATCCTGGCTAATAGCCATTAATGGACTTAACCTCCATGAATTTATCCAGTTCTCTTTTAGACCCTGTTATAGTTCTAGCCTTCACAACCTCCTCAGGCAAGGAGTTCCACAAGTTGACTGTGCGCTGCATGAAGAAGAACTTCCTTTTATTTGTTTTAAACCTGCTGTCCATTAATTTCATTTGGTGGCCCCTAGTTCTTGTATTATGGGAACAAGTAAATAACATTTCCTTATTCACTTTCTCCACATCACTCATGATTTTATACATCTCTATCATATCCCCCCTTAGTATCTTCTTTTCCAAGCTGAAAAGTCTTAGCCTCTTTAATCTCTTCTCACAGGGGACCCATTCCAAACTCCTAATCATTTTAGTTGCCCCTCTCTGATGCCAGTATATCTTTTTTGAGATGAGGAGACCACATCTGTATGCAGTATTCAAGATGTGGGCGTACCATGGATTTATACAAGGGCAATAAGATATTCTCCGTCTTAATCTCTATCCCCTTTTTAATTATTCCTAACACCCTGTTTGCTTTTTTGATGGGACATCAAGGGGGATACTTCCTGGAGAGGAGAACCCAAAGGGTAGCACCATGAAACTGTTCTGAGAGAGATGAGGAAACTCAGATTTAGTGGTCATATCTAGACAGCAAAGAACAATCCATGGCACAGAGTCTCAGAGCCTGGGTCAACGGTTTGCGGGGCTAAAAGTAGCAGCAGCAGCTTGGGCTCCAAGACCCCTCCCCCCCGCTGGGTTTCAGAGCCCAGGCTCCAGCTGGAGACTGAATGTCTACACTGTGATTTTTAGCTCCATGAGCCCAAGGCAATTGACCCATGCTCTGTGGCTCATCAACACAGACTGTAATTTGCAGTGTCACCATACCCGCTGGTGACCAGCGCATTCACAGGTACCCAGCCTCTCTCAAGAAGTGCGCTGTGTAGGTGCAGCTTTAGCAAAAAAATCACTTTGCCATTCTGTAACTACTGCACAGAACACAGCCTCCCTTCAAACATTGCAGACAATTAGAAGGACAAGTGGTGTTTTGTGCAGTGATCACTCATTCAAAATTCTGCATTCCTTGTGTGATGCCAGCATCTGCTTAAGCATAGCGAGTGTTAATGAGCATCACCATGCCAGGAATACATAGTTTGTTTTCCTTATTCATTTCCTACCCACCCCCTCCACTCCACCCCAAATCTACTCAGCAAATCAAGAGCAGGATGGAGACCTTTTTCCAGATACTCAACTGATGTGCATCAGCACAGCTCCACAGAGCTGAGGAGCTGGCCATGAGACGCAGCACAGTTTAGGTCTGGGGATCTCAGAGTTTTATATATAGCCTTTTGCTGTAGTACTTGGGCACTTTCAGGGTAAATCAGATGTGTATGGTGAGATCCCTGCTGGCCTTTAAGGAGTTTCCTGCTCTTCTCTCCTCCCTTTATAAGGAGGGATCTGCTTGAGGAATAATTCTTTTTCTAAACCAGCCATAAGCATCAACTCAGGAGTCTAAGGCCTTGTCTACACGACAGGGGGAGATCCATCTAAGTTACACAACTCCAGCTACATGAATAACGTAGCTGAAGTCGACGTACTTAGACCTACTTACCCGGGGCTGGCGCCAGGGTTTTTGCCGCCCCAAGCAGCAAAGGAAAAAAAAAAAGCTGTGATGGCAATCTGCAGCTCTGCCGCTGCCACTTCAGTCTTTGGCAGCAATTCGGCAGCCGATCCTTTGCTCCAAGAGGGAGTGAAGGACCCGCCACCGAATTGCCGCTGAAGACCCGGACATGTCGCCCCTCACTGTTGGCCGCCCCAAGCAGCTGCTTGCTGGGCTGGTGCCTGGAGCCGGCCCTGTACTTACCACTGGGACCACACTATGCGATGTCGATGGGAGACGCTCTCCCATCGACTCCCCTTGCGTTTCTCATTCAGGTGGAGTACCCGAGTTGACGGGAGAGAGTGATCTGCGGTCAATTTAGTGGGTCTTCACTAGGCCTGCTAAATCAATCGCCAATGCATGATTCCCTCAATAAGCATAGCCAAGCACTTACAAAACCAGTCTGCTTACACTGGCTTCCAGCAAAGGCATCGCAGAATTGTCCCTAATACAATAAGAGATATTTTCCGGTTCTCTCTTATGCCATGAAGTTGCTTAATAACAGGGCACTTAGTACAAGTTTCACTGGATCTGAAATTCCCCTACCCCTGGAATTTGGGCAGGTGACATTTAGAAAGACAAAAAACAGGCAAGAGGAAATAGTGTAAACATGCACAGTTTTAACAGAAATAAAATGTCCTACTTCTTTATTCTTATGCAACTGTGCTCTCCATTATCTGCAAACAAGGCAAATAACTCACAGATTCTAAGACCAGATGGGACCATTGGGATCATCTAGTCTGACCTCCTGTATGAGGCAAAGCAGAGAATTTCACCAAGCAAATTCCCGTATCCAGCCAAAAAACTGCTGCTATGTCTGCGTTTGTACTGTATCTTCCCTGCTGGTATTACCAAAGAACAATCTTTATTCATTTACCTTGGTGAATTCAATTACTATGCCATAAAAAGATACTCTGAAGGACTGTATTGCTCAGCTTGTCGTCTTATTAGTGCAATCAAAAGTAGATTCATCAATGAGAAAAATTGTTGGCCATCCCTCACCTGCTTTTTTCCCCCCTTTCTCTGAGCTGATGTGATTGTCTCTAGAAAACATCTTATTTTGCATTGCTCCTAAAGGGAATGCTTTCAGTGCAAGCTAACTGTGAATGGGCCCAGGCCCCGATCTGCTAGCATGCACCCAGCACCTATCGTGCAAAGTTCCATTGATTTCAGTGGGACTTCGCATGGGTTTAGGAGTCCACATTAGCACAATCAGGGCTTGAATGAATGAAACTGACTGGATAGGCAGATTCCAGCACCTGCACCCATTCAGAGCTCTGCGCAGATGCAGGGTTTCCCCTCCAGTCAGTCACAGAACTGGGGTCTTTTACACATCCATAACTAGGATTTAGACCACACACACACAGAACCGAAGCCACTGACTTCAGTTTTTCCAAACAAAACTTAGAAGTTTAACTTGGTCTGGGGAAGTGGTTGAAAGAGCAAGGGCCATATCCTTTAGGGAATGATTGCAAGTGGGGACTCAGGGCCCATGATAGGGACAAGGCTGAAATAATGACAGCAGGCTTTAATAGCCTGACACAGCTCCATGGCTCACTGCATTGCCTGGCCAAGTCTTATTTTGTACATGTCATGGGACCCAGGACACAGAATCCATGTAAATAAATCTTTCCATTGCCACTGATTTCCATGCTCAAGTCATGGCAGATACAAGCAGGCCTTCTGTGGTTTAATACTATAATTATGCAACTAGTGGCCCTGACCAAGACTGTGATCGATTGTGATGGGGCTGTACCTACATATAGTAAAAAGAGAATGCCTCATTTTCCGAAGCATTTGACATTAATCCACAATTTGGCTGCATGAAGCAGATTTAAACACAATAAAAATCGTGACACTAACATGACCTTTGCAGTCCACCATATTGTTCACTTTGCTTGTGTGTTGTCCCCCTTCCCTTACCCTCATTCTGTCTTGTCTATTTAGACTGTAAGCAATTTGGGGACAGGGACTGTCTCTTGTGTTTGTATGGGGCTCCATTCTCAGCTGGCCCTTAGGCTGTAATAAACATGAATAATAATAATAATGATGATAGGAAGTGGCTAAAAGGCTGATCTATATTTGTAAGCATGAAGCTTTGAAGATAAGGGGCCCTTTTGAGATTCCATAAATGTTGTGAAAGGGAGACGTTTGCACAAAATAGTTCTGAATTTTTGGAGAATTCCTTCCCATGTTGTGAATGCAAAACCAGGTGGATCTAGTCAGAAAAACTGTTGGAAGACAATCACGAGCATTTCACCCAGGGTTATTATTCTCAATTTATACAGTTTGCAAGGATACAGTGCTAGGATCTTCCTGGAAATATGCAGGGGGATGGGGTGCTACATAAATACAAGATATTATGTATATTCTGTGCATAAATAATTCATCCTGAGCCAGTTTAGACTTTTTGAAACCACCAGTTGCATGGTGCAAAGCAGCATGCTGAACATAGTAATCAAACAAAAGCTTTTAGACATGGATTGACTTGCTTTGGGTCTATATGAAATGAGATGACTTCTTTAAATATTTCAGTAGGGTTGCATGAAGCTGCATACTTAGCAAGGAGACATTTTTATCCCTAAGTACTGCCCTCAAAAGTGCTGCTTCCAGGAATAACCTCACTGTGTTAGCCAAAAGCATGGAATATGTGAAAATATAGTAGTCCTTCCACCCCTTCCATTGGCTCAATTCTGCACCCACTGAAATCAATGAGAATCATGTCTGATTTCAATGGAAGCAGGATGAAATCCTATGCCCCTTTATTCTATCTCCATTGGGAAGTTAAATCCCAGGCATTCGGTAGCCATAGATTCCATACCTCCACCTTCTTTCTCCTGTCCATCCTTTTGTTTAACCAAGGTCACTTTGTTCATGTAAATATATTCCTCATCACCACCTGCAAACAAAGGGAAAGAGAGATGTCTTCATGAGCCAGTCCCATTCACGCTGCTAAGTTTTCACACAGAGAGAAGCAAAATCTGTGCGCATGCATGCATATGTACCTTTAAGTCTCTACTAAATGCAAAGAACTATCATTTATACAATGTTAAATTGTTAAATTAAACACTGAAGAACCAGGAAATTCCATGAGTTAAAATTTCTGCTTCGATATGAAGTCAGCCAAATGGCTTGTCTTGTGTATCTTATGGTGTGAATTAAATAAACTAAGTTTTAACAAGGAAAACAGAAATTATCAGGAATCTTGGAAATCCTTTACTTCTAAAAATGTGTAACTCTGGTTATTTTTATATATAGTTCTAGTAATTTATATACACCTCTACCCCAATTTAAATACCCAATATAACATGAATTTGGATATAACACGGTAAAGCAGCACTCCAGGGGCACGGGGCTGCGCACTCTGGTGGATCAAAGCAAGTTCGATATAACATGATTTCACCTATAACACAGTAAGAATTTTTGTCTCCCGAGGACAGTGTTATATTGGGGTAGAGGTGTACAATTTAAAAACCAAATCCATCTCTCTCTCTCTCATATCCCCTCTCCCCAGTCCCAAATTATAAAAAACCCATATAACTCATCTCTCCCACCCATAATGTGCTGTATCCACACGTACCGCTTGTCTTTGTGTACACTCGCAGGAGGTCCGAAAGGAAGCATTTTTTCACTACAGCTGTGCTGCTGAGGCTCTCTTCATCCAGTATCTTCAGAAAATCCTCAAGTTCCGTAAGCAGCTGTTCTAGTGCTAAAGGAGACACAGCAAACGATTGCGATAATTTCTTTATAGGGCCATCTGGTTACATTTAGAGAAGCGACATGCACTGAACTTTTGATTCCCAACCGCTTGACATGTTTTTGATAGGGAGGGATTTGGATTTGAGCTGAACCATTCTTAGGGTTTTGGTTCTGGATCACATCTCAAAGTGGAAGGGATTTGTTTTCTGATTCCAGTTCAGCTAAAGCTGAAATCACACCAAGATTTTGTCCAGAGAGTTTAGAGGCTTTGTAAGAACAGCTGATCTTGTGAGAGTTTGGCCATTTGCTGCTGGAACCATGAAAGCAGCTGGCAAGGTTTTGGCACCGTTGAATATGACCCTGATTTTGCCTAGAGCCCTGAGCCCTAGTCTCAACCTGATCCAGACTGGGATCCAGCTGTAAACGCTGCCTTTTGGGGCCACTTCAAATTTGATTCCATTTATCTTTGCAGTGACTCAAAGACTCATGCGCAAGAAATAGAGTTTGCCCATGATACTCAGGGTCTTCTGGGACTATGCTGCTTGGAAGAGCTTCCAGCAATTTGCCACTTGCAATGAATGGAGATGAAGAGGATTTGAAAGCAAGCGCAGGACTGATCAGCACCTGAATAGGTGTTCAGGAGAAAGACGCCGTGGACAGAACACCCCCTTTATTATAACCTAAAGAGCGAGTGGAGAACAGGTCAAGTAGATCATGTCCCCAGCACCACCACTAAGCAGAGCCAATCAGTTTATTAGTAATAAGAAAATCCTTCCTCTTCCTATTGAATGGTTCCCTGTCGAATAACTTCTGGGAAAAAGCCCACACTCTATTAGCTAGCTTTCAGTTTCTCCTACTGTTGCCAGGGGTAAGTTAGGAACAGGGGCAGGAGACCATTCCAGCGCAGAAAGAACAGAGTGTTTTGTGAAGAAAGGAAATGCAGAATAAGAATGACAATGGGTGGGAAGGGCAAGGAGTCAGCCAGGTATGGTGATTCCTTCTCTTAGGACTCTTCTCTTGTACATTAACTCAGTCGCTTCCTGATATTCACGTGCTGCGCCAGAGACCCGCAACAAGCTCATGCTTTGCATAAGCATATTAATTGTTACAATTCCTTGCTGCACCACTAGGGGATGCACGGAGCGGTTAAGCTGGGGAGATGTGATAATTTATTTACAAGTATAGCATAGCACTCTTTACAATAGGATCTGCACCCCACAGCAATGAAGTATGTCAACACTCTGGGAGGTAGGAAAGCATTAAATATCCCCATTTTGTAGACAGGAAAACTGACACACAGCTAGATTAAGTGGTTTGTCCAAGGTCACAGAGAAAGAATGTGGCAGAACCAAGAATAGAGTCTAGTTTTCAGGCTTAGTCCCTAATCACAAGGCAATTTTTTCCCTACTAAAGCTATGTCTACACTACCACTTACTTTGGCAAAACTTATGACACTCGGGGGAATTAATATTTCACCCCAAGCGACATAAATTACACCAGCATAAGCACTAGTGTGCACAGAGCTGTATGTTGGTGGGACAAAGTCTTCCACCGACCTAGTTTCTTCCACTCACGGGGAGTGTTTTTTTATGCTGACGAGAGAGCTCTCCTCCATTGGCATAGAGTGTATTCACCCCACACGCTGTAAGTGTAGACATGCCCTAAGAGAGAGAGGGAGTGTAAGGGGGGAGGGATAGGTCAGTGGTTTGAGCACTGGCCTGCTAAATCCAGGATTGTGAGTTCAATCCTTGAGGGGGCCATTTAGGGATCTGAGGCAAAATCAGTACTTGGTCCTGCTAACAAAGGCAGGGGGCTGGACTCAATGACCTTTCAGGGTCCCTTCCAGCTCTATGAGACATAATGTAATATATGGAGATATGCCTATTATTATTAAGCCAGTATATTGGGTGGTAGCAAGTATTCACCACTCTAATGCCATATGATTTTATTTGGCTAACTTTGTGGATCCAACAATTGACCATCACTTCTGGGCTTGACTGTAAGCACCAGTCCACTGCCTCCAGATCAATTTATATAACTTAACTTAATTTGCTCAGGAGTCTTTGGTCTATTGCCTGGGAGACCTTTATATTTTATAGTGACTTCTCTACATTAGATTACTTCTATTTTGGGCTGGCTGAGCACCAATGGGCAACTTCAAATGTCTGCCTTCTGCTGCATCAGCTTGGCTTGGCTTGGCTCGGCTCGTCACCTGGCACAACCCATTGCAACACAAATCAGGTACCAGTAAGAACAAAAAGTCCCAGTGCTTTTCACAAGCAAGTGGAAATGGGGGATTACTTGTAAATACTGGGATTTTACCAATAACTGTGATTCAAACAGAGGAATGATTATTTGGTATCAATCACATATCTCAGGCATTCTCTAACCTGGGGAATTTGCTCTGAGTCCAGCAAACAGACAAAACACCACTGTGTAAATCACCATTTTCCTGTCTACAGTGGAATTTGTGCTGGCTCAGTGACTTGGGTGGCTGGCCATTGACTGCTGGACTTGGCGCAAAATCCCACTGGAGACAAAGCCAAAATATACTGTCCTATTAGCTTATTCTACCGGACGTGACACTTTACATATAAGTAACGATAACAGTAAGAGTACAACCCAAACAACATCACAGCTTATCTCGGAGCTACTGAAGTGGGTCAGCTTCCACCAGCTGTCCACATGGAAGTCAAGATAGAGTTTGTGTTTCTCCTTAAGGTTAATGATTCCTCCTCCCATCCCCCATTACTATAGAGAATGACTTCATTCTTCTCCCAAGCATCCAGAACTACCATAGCACACGGGGTCAAGTCTTTTACGAACAACACAGCTCATGCAATAGGTTACTTTTTCCAGCAAGGGAGTCAGAATGCCAGAACTGGCTTCAGGCTTCCCATGACTCAAAACAGCTCATTTAGGGCCTGATCCAACAGCCACAGAGGTCAGAGGAAAGATGCAGATTGACTTCCATGGACCTGGATCAGGGCCTTCAAGGAAAAACATTCAGCTCTTCTTCCAACAACAGCAATGTGTGCGTGGCCTCTTCCTATGCAAATATCTCTCTGAACTCAGTGGGGTGCTCCGTATCCAAACCTGATACCTGTACAAATAAATCGCTACTGCAATGAATGGGACTATTCATTTCAGAGGGGAGAAGGAAGAGAGGGAGGAACATGCTAATTTTAATAATAAGAAAGCAACAAGCACAAGTGGGAAAGTGAAGGTGAAGTCTCAAGGATGAATATGAAGGGAGCCAAAGGGATACTTAGTGCAAATGAGGAGGAAGAAGAAAAGACCACAGCAGGTGGGTAAGAATTAGCAATGGTCCAGAAGTGTCTCTGCATTAAGCCAAGGTAGGATTTTGAAATCAATGGAGCTACAGTGATTTCAACAAGCTGAGGATCTGTCCCACTGTGTGATCGGTATATTGATCCTAGTGATGGGCAAACCAGTCTGGAAATTATCTAGAGCAGACTGATACAAATGTCCTCAGTGGCTCCCCTCTGCCCTGAATGTGTATCTTGGATATTTATGCTGCCTCATCACTGTAGTACCGGAGCATCTCAAAATCTAATGTATTTATCCTCATCACACCCAGGCCAGTGCTATTATTCTCATCAATGATCTGGAGGATGGCGTGGACTGCACTCTCAGCAAGTTTGCAGATGACACTAAACTGGGAGGAGTGGTAGATACGCTGGAGGGTAGGGATAGGATACAGAGGGACCTAGACAAATTAGAGGATTGGGCCAAAAGAAACCTGATGAGGTTCAACAAGGACAAGTGCAGAGTCCTGCACTTAGGATGGAAGAATCCCATTCACTACTACAGACTAGGGACCGAATGGCTAGGCAGCAGTTCTGCAGAAAACGACCTAGGGGTTACAGTGGATGAGAAGCTGGATATGAGTCAACAGTGTGCCCTTGTTGCCAAGAAGGCTAACAGCATTTTGGGCTGTATAAGTAGCGGCATTGCCAGCGGATCTAGGGATGTGATCATTCCCCTCTATTCAACATTGGTGAGGCCTCATCTGGAGTACTGTGTCCAGTTTTGGGCCCCACACTATAAGGATGTGGAAAAATTGGAAAGAGTCCAGTGGAGGGCAACAAAAATGATTAGGGGGCTGGAGCCCATGACTTCTGAGGAGAGGCTGAGGGAACTGGGATTGTTTAGTCTGAGGAAGAGAAGAATGAGGGAGGATTTGATAGCTGCTTTCAACTACCTGAAAGGGGGGTCCAAAGAGGATGGATCTAGACTGTTCTCAGTGGTACCAGATGACAGAACAAGGAGTAATGGTCTCAAGTTGCAGTGGGGGAGGTTTAGGTTGGATATTAAGAAAAACTTTTTCACTCAGAGAGTGGTGAAGCACTGGAATGGGTTACCTAGGGAGGTGATGGAATCTCCTTCCTTAGAGGTTTTTAAGGTCAGGCTTGACAAAGCCCTGGCTGGGATGATTTAGTCGGGAATTGGTCCTGCTTTGAGCAGAGGGTTGGACTAGATGACCTCCTGAGGTCCCTTCCAACCCTGATATTCTATTATTCTATTCCCATTTTACAGATGGGGAGCTGAGGCCCAGATAAGCTAAGTGGCTTGCCCAAGGTCACACGGGAAGTCTGCGCTGGAGTAGAGAATTGATCCCAGGTCTCTCCAGTCCTTGGTTAGTGTCCGAACTATGGACTCTCTCTTCCTCCTGTGTTTTTGCCTTCTCACCCTGGTGGTCTAGAAGCGATCACATGGTAAGGTAGCACTGCTGTTGTGAGGCTGCCTTGCTAGTCCTGTCCCTGTGAGGCTTCTGACAATACTCACTTGATTCTAACTGCAGCCCCATGGCACTCTTCAGCCAACACCTCCAGGGCCTTTGTTTAGCGTATTAGAAAGCCAGGGTTCTGCAGCAGCAGCAGCAAGGGAAGGGGACTGCACTAGTAGAATCAGGGTGGGATTTTTTGATAGCACAGAAAGGGAGTTAGGAACACGAGTCCTTATGAAAGTCAATGAGGTTTGTGCATCTTACCCTGTGAGAGGCTTTACTTTTACCCTGTTCTAGCACCTTCCTTTTAAGAATCTATGTGATGTTTTCATACAACACTTATCAGCATGGCAGTAAAATCATACCTACCCTGAGAGAGCTAGAGATTGTCATCCTCATTTTAAGCCTGTCGAAAGAGAGACTCAGATTAAGGGACTTGCCCAAGGTCATCCAGGAATTCTGTCATAGAGTCAAGAAATGAACCTCAGTCCCCTAAATCCCTGCCCAGTGCCTTAACCACCAGACCATCTGTGCCCTGTAACATGTGGTTACTAGGAAATGATCATTCAAAGGGCCCCTAGAAATTTAAAATAATATTTAAAGGGCATTTAGGAATCTCAGATCCATGAGGAAGCAGGTAACTGGGTAAAAGAACTATACGGCTCTGCCAAACCCCATACAGCGTCTAGTCTGGCATTTGTGACAGCAGACCCTTAACAATTTGGTCTTAAGCCCATTTGCTCTAGTTTGGATCTAGATGGGCACCAAAGCAAAGCGCAAGGAAAGTGAGTGCAAGAGAATGGGCTAGATGGGCAGCCCTGAGAGATTTGTCAGGGTGGGTTTACAATCAGCCTCTGGGATGCTTTTGAGGTTCTCCTATCCTATATTTAACTCTAAAAGCATGAGTTGGTGATAAGAAGAATGAGGAGTACTCATACCTCTAAAGTGCCACAATTACTCCTCAGTCTGTATCAGCAAACAGAACAAGGAGTACTTGTACCTCGAAGGTGCCACAAGGACTCCTCGTTCCGTTTGCTGATACAGACTAACACGGCTACCACTCTGAAACCTGAGTTGATGATGTCTTCTATCCAGTTTTATTACTGCTACTTCTACTATAGCTTCCTAGAAGCAGCCTAGTCCAGTAATTCCACCTAATTCCAGCAAAGGAGCCTCATTGCTAGAGTGACACATGGAGAGTCGGGAACTTTAATGTTGCAATAACAAAGCTGCTTTCCACACAAAGGCTGCATGCTCCACTCACAACATTTGGCTGTGGATGCATCTGACCCCATCTTGGCACGAGTCTAGGGCTATGCTTGGTAGATGAAAAGAAGTCTCTTGCCTCAAAGGATTGGCTATCCAGTTTACGTGAAACCAGAGCCAAAAAATTAGCAGTTCACATCAGATCCAGAGGCAACACGCTCTTTGCCAAGTAACCACAAGTTATGCCCAACATTAATGTTGTTAAAACGTAAATGACCATTAAACAGGGCTACAAAAATATTCCGTCCAACAGCCTCCGATCTTTGCCATTCTGCTCTGATGATGATACACATCTCTGTCTAATTTGAAGAGACCAGGTCACACTCTAGTATTATAAGGAAACAAGAAGGCAGGCTGAAGATTAACCTTTACACAAGGGTTTTAGAAATCCCTGTTGAACGGGATCGAACCATCTCATTTAATCTAAACTAAATGAATTATTACCAATTATTTATGTCAAGGTACAGATCCCAACCAAGATCAGAGACCTATTGTGCTAGGCACTGTACAGACATATAGTAATGGATAACTCCTGCCCTGAAGGTTACACTGGAAGTAGATGAGACAGACACAAAGTAGAAAAAAGGAAGCATTCTTTCCCCCTTATTTACAGATGGGAAACCAAGGCACAGAGAGATTAAGTGACTTGCCCAAAGATTCTGTGGCAGAACCAGGAACTGAGCCTGGTCCTTCTGCATCCCACTCTAGTGCTTCACCCCAAGAGCATCTTTGCTCAAACATTTAAGAGATTCACTGGAAGATTTTCTAAGCGATTGGGAGCGTTGACACCTGTTGAAAGCAGAGCATTACTACTGATAGAGTAGAGAACTTCTTGCTCTTATGCCTGTCCCAGGCTGGGTTAAAACGGGGGGCGGAGGAGGAAGATGAAATCAAGCACCTCTCTCACACCGTATGTATCCTGGAGGGAGCTATAAGTACTATTAGTTCTGTATCCTCATCTGGTGAGTATAGTGTACTGTTCCAAACCCCTTGGAATGTCCAAAGCTATAGCAAAACTGACCATGCTCCCTTGATTCTTAGAATTGCAATGGGCAGAAGCAGTGGAGGTGTTTCTGAACAACTCAGTCAGAGGGCACTGCGCTACCCTGGATTCCCCTGAAAACGTCTACTCAACACAATGCAGAGTGGAGGCTTTTCCGTAGCAGCTTTTCGTTCTCTGGTTTCCCCTACTAAACATTCTAAGCTGGCAGCATTCTAAGCTCTCCCATGAGGCTGCTTTGGCAGAAGGCAGTTGCCTTTTCACTTTGGTTTTCTTTCTTTGCTGCAGGGGGAAAAAAAAAAAGAAAGATCAATAGACCATGTGAGAATTGCGTGCTGGGTAAAAGCCGATTTAGAGAGAGCATTCAAATCCCTGAATAGTGAGTGTTAGCAGCATACCGTGGGGAGCTACCCCATTCTTACTAGGCTAATTGGGACATTTATAAGGGCTGACTGTTGCTGGGAAGGCAAGAGTAGTCTGTGGTGACAGCAGAAGAAAGCTATTCTCTCTAGTTGTGAGAAGAGCCAGATGCGTTGCCAATGACAGCTGCAACAGCTGGATGACCCTCAGAAGAGACGGTCTTCCAAAATAACAAAGCACTCACTTCTTCAAATAAGCAGCCATCTCTCCACCTTACCCACTTGAGATTCCTATGAAGGATGAGCTGCGAAAATGGTAAAATAACCACCGCATAAAGGCAGGATTCCTCCGTTAACTTCAACAGGATCAAGACCGGACAGTGCACACTTTGAAAGCAAGCTGCATTTGCATCCCAATTGGTACACAGCAAATGTTTCATGTACTGTACAGAACTGATACATGGTACTGCTGTAGAATGATGCTCACATAGATTGGATAGGTGCCACATCAGGAGTAGGAAGATATGCTGAACCTTTAAACACATGTTGTACACTGCAATGTAACTTGGTTTTGATGTTATCAGTTCAAGGCCACTGGAAGGTGTAAATTTAGGCTACAATTTTCAAACGTGGGTGTGTCAACTTAGGAATTAGACTTGGCACTTTGTTTGAATGAAAACAATTTTTTAATTAAAAATGAGAGAGGATTCCCTCAAACATTTTTCATGAAAAACTATTGACTGTTGCGCAAATGCTTCATTCTTCATGAATATTTTCAAAATGTTTTCAATCAAAAAATCAAAAGGATTATAGAAATTTTTATTTATTAAAAAATGAAACTTCCAGCAAACAAAAAGCCAATACCATTCTGATGTTTAAGATACAAATTTACATTTTTTAAAACCCCCACAAAGAAAATGGGGCATTTTTGCACTTTGCAAAATGGAAACAACTTTGAAATTTCAAAATGTTTGTAAACTTCTCCCCCCATTTTCAACCAGCTGTAGAAAGCTACTCAGAGCACATTTTGGCACTTGAACAAATTGTTCTGGTTTTCCAAAATGCTGAGCTCTGGCAGAGAAAAAAAAAAAGAGACACACACACACACACACACACACACACACACACTTCAACTGAGGTGCCTAAATAAGGTTTTAATTGCCTGGTTTCCCACATCCAAGTTGGAAACATTTGGCTTGATCTTGCTGCAAAGGCTGAAAAGGAGGAAGAGGGGCAGACAATGCGTCTTGTGGGTCATAGGCTGAGAACGGAACAGTTGAGCCCAACCAGCTCTGCGTGGGCTGCTTTGGATGTTTCAACAAGAATCTTATTGACGAGCCGGCAGCTCTAACCCAGAAACTCTGAACTTTAACAAACCGGCAGCAGAAGATGCACAAAAGGCTTTTCAGTTTTCTGAACAAACAACAGACTTACTTTCCCTGCTCAATCGGAAGATGAGAAACAGCATCCGGGGGGCGGGCGGGGGGACTAGGAGGAAGAGGGGGAGAGAAAGCATGAAAAGCACTCAGACAGCTGAAATAGGGGCTTTTCTCTGAGCGATCCCACGCCTTTGGGTCACTTACTGTAGCTTTCAAGACAAACACAGCGATGCCCCGCAGAGATGTGGGTCTCTCATCCTTTCCATTACAACCCAGCCAGTGCATCACACCAGACTCAGCTGTGCCACAGGAGGTCTTGCTCTGGCAAGCAAATTTTTGCACGAGATTTGAATAAGACCAGCAGCATGTCCCCTTCATAACAGCATCTTTATAGAACGCCTGTCATCCCAAAAGATCCCCAAGAGCTCTGTAAACAGTCTGTGGGCTGATTCCTGCATGCACTCACTACCAGTCGTAGCGCTTAATGCTGTGAGTTACTCCCCAGCGCACCGATAAATATAACCATGTAACCAAGAGTCCTCTAAGACGTCACAGTGACTTGAAGACAAGAGCACTGCTTATGATCATAAGCACTGCACCTGTAAGTGGACATATCTCGAGCTTTACACACTCCCAGCAATAGCAGACACTTCTGGGGTGGAGTCGGAACAGACAAATACCCACTGCACCATAACGGGGGCGGGAAAATTTTGGCCAAGGAAGCCAAGATGAATTGTGCCTGAAGTGAACCCTACAATGGCTTGGCATGTAGGCATCCCTTCCCCTACAGCTGTCACCTTGTCTCTTCCCCTTACCGTGACCTTTTCCTCTCCTCAGGTTGCTTTTTTCCTCCTTTCGTTTTCTATTTTTTCTCTCTTGTGTGATCTCTGGGATTTTTTTTGCTTTCCATGCCCATTCCCTACTCACCAGAAGGGCTACATGCTGCTGACTTTGTCTGGGAGTTAGAGAGACCAGCTGCCCTGTATGCTAACAGACAGCTGTTTGGTGTCTAATGTGGTTTCTAACCATGCCCAGAAAGCACATTGGATCATATAAAACAGCTGTTTTCAAGACAGAATCATGCACAGAACCTGACAGAGAGACAGCACAGGGCTTTGCATCATGAATGAAGCACTGGAGAGAGTTGTCCCTTGACAAGCTTGCTCCAGTATTTTTCATACACCTATCCTTTGTTTCCTTTAGTTAACCTGGGGGAGATCCACTGATTGCTCCATGCAGATGGGCAACATATGGTCTCTTGGCTGAGCTCAGCCCTGTGGGAACAGAGACATGGGGAACTAACTCCTTCACAACACAACTGGTTCAGATGGCAGGCTCCTACCTGGGCATCGGGCTGCTCCTGCTGATGTCTGAATGAAGGGCTGCTGCAGATCAGTGAAAGAAGGTTGGCTGCTGTTAGAGGGCCACCTAGCACTTTACCAGCAGCTCTTGGAGTGCATTTGTAGTGGTACA
Source organism: Gopherus flavomarginatus (assembly GCF_025201925.1). Lineage (NCBI taxonomy): Eukaryota > Metazoa > Chordata > Testudines > Testudinidae > Gopherus > Gopherus flavomarginatus. The sequence continues at coordinate 128,055,805 of NC_066622.1, read as the reverse complement.
GCTGAGGAAGATTTAGGGTCATGAGACTTTCCCCATTCCAGGTGCACCTCTTATCCCACTCCACCGCCCTGTCTGTTCCTGCCCTCCTGTACCAGGCATAAGCACTGCACCTCCCCTACTGTCTGCCCCGGCAGGGAAAGCAGCACAAATTGGTGTCTATTTTAACATGTTTGGTTCCCACAGATCCTGGCACATCAGCCACCTGGCTAGAAACACAGCTTCCCTGAGGACGTTGGGGGCTTTGGCTGTGGGATCCTCCTTGGTAGCTCAGTCTTCCCCTCTCTACAATGAGTTCCCCAGCTATCATGATTGTGGGACCGCAAATTCCTGATGATTAGTGCTGTCATAATTACTGCCAGTTACAGCACAGGAGCAAAACTCTGCCATGTGTACCAGAACCATAGGAATAAAGGAGGTTAACCCTACCCAAAGTAGCTGGAGCAGGATCTCTCTCTTGCAGGCAAGATACAATTCAAAGGAATCTGTCAGACATGGATGGAGGAAGGACCGACACACCACCGAGTCTTAATATCCATTAGTATCCTTCCTGTCTTTTTCTTCTAGTGTTTTCAATCTTTTACATGGCTCAAGACCATCCTTTCTTAAAATGAGCAACTGAAACATAACAGAAGGCGAAAGAAAAAATATATTTTCTTTGCAACTTTGTTGCATTCAGAGCAAAGGACTGAGAATGGGGATATGCGATTTTCCCCCTCCGCTTCACTGAAGCACTGATTCCCTGTGTTACACTGATGGGCCATATTAACTTACTCTGTGTCTCTGCTTACCCATCTGTAAAATAGGTGTGATGACACTGTTATTTCACAGGGAAGGGATGTATGCCAAGTACTATGAGAGGTTGGTTACCAGGTGCCATCGCAGGGCCTTTAGTGAATAAGTTTCATTACTTAATATTCTTGCTCTATCACTGTCGAAAATGTTTCATATGATCCTCATCAATCCTCTCTAGAGTGACAGCAGGGAGCATTCAGTTAGACTCTGAGCTCTAGTCATTGTGCCAATACGCAAACCAGTTATTTCCTCTGGCATCATATTATGCAATTGTGCACAGGGGGCAGGCAAACCCACTCCAAAAAAAACAAACAAACAATCTATACACTCTGTTCACAGTCAAAACCCATCTGTCTCCTAATGACATAATATAAAACAACAGAAGCTTCAGCACATGCCTTCTCTGGCTTAGTAGTTCCCAGGACTTCTCCCTCCATACTTCTCAACTGTATCTGCCACTTCCATTTCTCTTATATCCATGGTGAAACTAACAAACTCCATCTCCCATGGCAAGTCAGAAGGACTGGCTCATTTAGCATCTCTCTGCAGGGTTCCAAGACCAGTTAATACCGTGAGGCCTCAGAAGATCCCAGTCCCCTACTTACAGCTGTAAACACCATGAAGGCCGGTCCTGCTCCCTTTAAGATCAAAGAAAAAATTTCCATTGACTTCAATGAGAACAAGATCTGGCACATAACGTGTGATCCCTTATATTTAATAGCAGGGCAACATCTTGGCACATCTGCAGTCTCACATAACACATTACATTGATTTCTAGGCAGAATTACAGCTGCCCAGGAGCACATAACACAGCACATTGGTTATTGATTACTGCAATAATCTGGCGCAGTTTAAAATGTGCATCGTGCAAGGGAGAATAGCCATATTTTATAAGTGACATCATTTGCCACAGTGACAGTCCATGCAATGTAACTCACATTCCATTACTGAAGTGGAGATTTCCCCTCAATCACTTCAAACCCCAGATTTTGTCTTGTCAGTTTTCCAAATCCCACGATTTGTACATCAAACTCATCACTTTCTTCTAGGACTTGACTCATGATTTGGGGCCATTATTTATCTCTACTGTGTTAGCACATGGGAGCCCCAGTCCTGGACCGCATTGTCCTAGGCACTGTACAGTGCTAAGTAGGGTTCTTTCCTTTCCACCAGATTTCAGAGTATTTCAGTCAAACAACTCTCCCAGCTTCCACGTTGCTAAGGAAAATTAATCCCACCCACTTTACCAGTCACAGAATCCAGCCTTTCCACCATGCCATAGCTCCGGCATGGAATTGTTGTTGAGTTGGATAGAAAAAAGGTGCTGCCAAGGCCATATTCTTCAGCTCCTTAGTATTGCCTATCTCTGTACCAATATGAATATTTCTCAATTCCTTTTCATAGATTCCAAGGACAGTGGGGACCATTGTGATCATCTTCTAGTCTGACCTCCTCTGGAACACAGACCAGAGACCTTCCCCAAATTCATTCCTAGAGCAGATCTTTTAGACAAACATCCTGTCTTGATTTCAAAATGGTTAGCCATGGAGACTTCACCACAAAACCTTGGTAAGTTGTTCCAATGGTTAAGTATGCTCACCGTTAAAAAGGTATGTGTTAGGTCCAGTCAATTTGTCTAGTTTCAACTTCCAGCCATTGGCTCATGTTATGCCTTTCTCTGCAAAACTGAAGAGTCCATTATTAATCACTTCTGCCTTTTTTGCATTAATATTAATAATTCTACAATTTTCATCTTGCAATGGACCAGCATCTTTGCTAGGATTTCTTTTGTTGTGAATATATTAAAATACTCCTCATTATTGTCCTTAACTCCGAGGGACATAGACTTCTCCTTGAGTCCTTTTGCTTCCCTTACCAATTTTCTACAATTCTAGTTTTTGATTTATATTCATTACTATCAACTTCTTCTTTCTTCCATGTGCATGTGTATTTTTTATAGCTGCCTTCAAGTCCCCTTTTTAACCAATATGGCCTTCTTCCTCAAGTCTGTTTTTTTGGGCAACTAGTAAAGTGATCTTAAACAATTCCCAATCACCATTCACATTTGTGAATTACTGTGACAATATTTTTGGCTAAATATTGTAGACTCAACTTGATTATTATTTTGATTATTAATAATAATAGAATTTGAATTGCTGTTCCTGGCCTTTGATTGAGCTACTGCGTTGGAGCAATTTATCCATCTGAAACACTCCATTTTCCAGCTTATTCAGCTAAAATTCAGAGGGGAAAAAATGCCATTGTACCATGTAGTTTCATGCCCTATATTCTACAGCACAACCTACTGTGGCCTAAATGATCCCCTGCATTACACAATGCTAAGGGGACAAGAGAAGCAGAGATCCTCCAGAGAGCCACAAGGCAGATGTGTGCTAACATCTTCCTCTACTCTGCAGTCATCTCCATTCCCACTTCCACTGGAACGGGGGAGACAGCCCCTCACAGCTGAGTGGGGGTGGAGTGAGGAGCCATTACCCATGAAGAGCAGCACTAACGTCTGATAAAGAATGCCTCTTCCACTTGAATTGATTGCAAAGGAAGAAGAACACATGGGCTTGGACACCCAGAAATGGAAGCGTGGCACAGCACAGTTTTTGATTGTGCAGATGTGGAGGGGAGAGATATCCAGTGGCATTTCTCTAGATAAGCAAGGCATGCATTGCATGCCCCACTTGGGCTGTCTTCCTTAGAGAAAGATCAGCTCCACTTTGAGCACTTACAAGCCTAGATAGGCCTGCAATACCCTCCACCCCCACTGCCTTTTGAGACCTGAGCACTTCTAGCCTCTAGGGGCAGTTCAGCCTTGGATCCAGTTTTGGATCAGAATTTTGCAGGCCAGTCCAATCTGGAATTAAAAGATGGAAGGTGAGAGGGGCTTATGGCAATGTGTGTTGAGGTAGAATGTAAATTATAATGGATGAGGTAAGTATTCATTAGGCTCTAATGCTGAGAAAGGAGGAGGCATCAGACTGGCTAAATTATAGCCAAGCTGCAATGATTTGTTGGAGGTTTGTTAATACAAAAGGGAGATTAAAGAGTCAAATCTGAGTTTAAAATGTCCCCAGGAAATGGAGCTCCCTGGAAGGGGTTCAACTTGTTCATCAGCAGTTTCTTGTTGCAGATTTTCTGCTGAAACGTTAAATGAAAACAATGATCTAACTCTTAAATCTGTGATAGGATTAGCGATACCTTCTCAGTGTTTATGTAATGGGTTTCAGAGATTTAATTCAGATTATTATTTCCACTCTGGATAACTGGCTCTTGTTCATGTAAACAAAATCCAGGACAGACTAAGTAACGAAATCTCTTTTATCCGGTAAATAGTTGTTTTGCTGTGTTTGAGAGAACTTTCCCTCATTTCCTGTGCACCTTAATATAGCTTCACTGTTAGGATACAAAGGCAGGATCTGACTGATTCATGCAAAAAAAGCCCACTTGCAAAGCATGGTCCATAACCTGCACTTATTTACATCCCCTTGATTGCTATGGGTGTAAATCAGCCCAGAATTTGGCCTGCACAATGTATAGGTGGCATTTAGATACTATTGGCCTGATTTTCTCCCCACACCATTTTCCACCAGTGTAACTCCATTGACTTCAGTAGTGTTGCTCCGGATTTACACCGAGGTAAGTTTGGAGAGAATCCAGCCATGTGCTCCTACTGTTTGCTCAACTTTCTCAGCCATGGGATGTACAAAGTCAGGCTTATATCATATTCCTATCAGCTCCATGTCCCTGATTTTTGCTGCTTAGTGAAAGATTCCCAGGTAGGAGCAATGAGGTAACTCCCACAGGAACTTCTGCGCTGAGTGTTAATGGGTTTGAGAAGGTCTTCTGCTCTGTTCTAGAAGAGGGGCATGATCAGGCAGATCACAGTGGAAGTTGCTTAACTCAGTGATATGTGCAGTTGTTCACATGGTTAAGTAAACTGGGTGGGAATCCCGCTTGGCAGCGAGTAGACACAACATTACTTTACATGGGCCCAGTGCAGTAGTCACTTCTGTTACATACATTATCCTCTTTCTCCCTGTCCTGCAGCTACCCAGAGAAAGTTCAATAAGATCTTAGTGGGCTTGATCTTGGCCTCTGTTCCCTTCATAAGTAGAAGGTATGGAAGAGGAAATCCTTGGGTTTATCAAGTCTGCTGCTCCTTGAAAAGGATGGGTTGGCAGCACAGCAGAGTTGGGAAGGAGCATGGCCAGCAAAATCCATACTGGGCCTAGATCCATAGAAAGCACATAAGAACCACCCAGTGACCTCTGCAGTGGAGTGCCATGACATTTTTAGTAGGCAAGCAACAACTCACTTGCACGCCTGAGGCAGTCCAAAATGGTGTTCTTCATGCAGCGTGACCTCGCACATACTGTGCATGTGAAGTCACACTAGGTGGAGGCTGGACAGAATCATCTGGCCCATGGGCCACCAGTTGAACAATGCACAGCCGAGGACTGTAGTTTCCCAGCTCCTTGAGAAGCTTTTAACCAGCTCAACTTGCTCCTGAGAAAGATTTTTTTTAGGAAAGCTTCTCTCTCTCACCCACAGATAGTTCAAGGAGCTGGGAAACTACAGTGGATCCACTGTTGAAAAGACAAAGTCATAATTAATCTTGATCAATAACGACGTTCATCGCTTGTATGGTTCTTTACATCTTCAAAAGGTCCTGACAAACACTCCAGTGAGGGAAGTAAGTAAACAGGAAGGCTGGGAAGAGGAGATAATGGTGCATGAAGGGCAGACAGGCAAAAATGTTCTTCATCCTTTTTCCAATGTTCAACGATTTCCCCCTTTCCAAAGCTTGGGAGCCCATTTGGATTCTTGCCATTTTTTCCCATTGAAAATAAGAACGTTTAATTTAAATTTTCAAGTTAAGAACCTGTTAACTTGAAGGTGCTCCCTGTTAACTTAGTAAAACCATATCCGGGCTGGAAAAGACTCCTTTTGCCTTCAGCTGTGGAATTAATTCAGTTGAGCCTACGATTACTATCTTGCAAACACAAAGCACCCGCAAGTGATCATATTAATACTGAGGACATATACAAATGTTCATTCACGGATGTTCGTCAAGCACTTTGAAGATGAAGAGCCACAACCCTGGTAATATTATTCCAACTTCAAGGCAGGGAAACAGAGTAATAGTTGAAGTGACTTGCCCCCAGCCACAAAACAAGTGAGCAGCAGAGCTGAGAGTAGTATCCAGTCCTGTACTCAGATCACAGCTCTCTCCATTCTGATCAGTTGACTTCAGTGTTGCCGTTTAAGGGAGGCTACAGTTTTGGAGAATGACATCGCTCTATACATGGAGAAGGGATCCAGCCAATCATAGCCTGGGGGATGGTAGCGGGGAAGAGTCACGCATTCTCCTTTCACAACCACCACTGACAATTCATTCCTATATCCATCCTTTCCCACACAGGCTGCTACCACAAACAGTCAATATTTTAACCTTCCCTCAAACAATTATTCACTTAAACTCCAGCTCCCAAAGGCAAATCAATGGCAAGTCAGAGAATGCTGCACCATAGAGCTTGAAAATCCTCACAAGGCTAAGAAAACATGAGGATTTTGAGGTTGTGGTTTTGTTTGTTTCATTTGTTTTGCCTTATCTATTTTCCCCAGCTTTTTGAGACATGAGCGGGGAGCTGAGAAAACTGGAAGTGAGTTGAATGGGGGAGAGGGGGAAGAAGTTAATCATCCTTGGGCCTGCTGTGCAACCCTTACGCTGGTGAGCATTTACTCCCACTGATTGCAGGGGAACTACTTGCGTGAGTAATAGCTCACCAAGAGGAGCAACGGCAGGGGGGATTTGGGGATAAAGATTGGTTCAGTCCACACGCTTGGAATGAACATTCCTTTTATGTCCCTGGAGTGTGGCAGAGGCACGAGTAATACACAATAAATAGTTTCAGGCCATGTCTACATCTAAAATTTTGCAGCGCTGGTTGTTACAGCTGTATTAGTACAGCTGTATAGGGCCAGCGCTGCAGAGTGGCCACACTTACAGCAACCAGCGCTGCAAGTGGTGTTAGATGTGGCCACACTGCAGCGCTGTTGGGCGGCTTCAAGGGGTTTCGGGGAACGCGAGAGCAAACCGGGAAAGGAGACCAGCTTCGCCGCGGTTTGCTCTCGTGTTCCGCGAACCACCGTGCAAACCGCAGGGAAGGAGACCTGCTTGTTCGGGGAACGCGAGAGCAAACCGCGGCGAAGCTGGTCTCCTTCCCCGGTTTGCTCTCGCGTTCCCCGAACCGCCGAGCAAGCAGGTCTCCTTCCCTGCGGTTTGCAGGGTGGTTCGCGGAACGCGAGAGCAAACCGGGAAAGGAGACCAGCTTCGCCGCGGTTTGCTCTCGCGTTCCCGGAACCACCCAGCAAACCGCAGGGAAGGAGACCTGCTTGCTCGGGGTTCGGGGAACGCGAGAGCAAACCGGGAAAGGAGACCAGCTTCGCCGCGGTTTGCTCTCGCGTTCCCGGAACCACCCAGCAAACCGCAGGGAAGGAGACCTGCTTGCTCGGGGTTCGGGGAACGCGAGAGCAAGCCGGGGAAGGAGACCAGCTTGATTACCAGAGGCTTCCTCAGGTATGCTGGGATACCTGCTTATTCCACGGAGGTCAAGAAAAGCGCTGGTAAGTGTCTATACTTGATTACCAGCGCTGGATCACCAGCGCTGGATCCTCTACACCCGAGACAAAACGGGAGTACGGCCAGCGCTGCAAACAGGGAGTTGCAGCGCTGGTGGTGCCCTGCAGATGTGTACACCTCCTAAGTTGCAGCGCTGTAACTCCCTCACCAGCGCTGCAACTTTCTGATGTAGACAAGCCCTCAGAGTAGCAGCCATGTTAGTCTGTATCCGCAAAAAGAACAGGAGTACTTGTGGCACCTTAGAGACTAACACATTTATTTGAGCATAAGCTTTCGTGGGCTACATTCATTTGTTAGTCTCTAAGGTGCCACAAATACTCCTGTTCTTTTTACACAATAAATATATCACAGGGCTAAGATAGGCAGCTGTGGGAGCACATTTGTGATGAAGGGCGAGGGGATGGATCGATCCCCTCAGCTGCACTGCAGTGATCAGTTGTTCAATATTGGCTCATATACTCCTCCATCCCGAACAACAGCCTTTGAGATTCCCAAACAGCAAGTACCAAGTCGAGAGGGTTCCCCTGCCCCATAGAAAAGGAAATGTGTAGCTGGAACTGTCCCAGCTACCAGCTTCTGCTAGATTTTGCTGCCTCTGCATTCAAGCCAATACCATGGTATGCACTTTGTAAAATTTATACCAGGAGCCATCATGTAGAATGCCACAAGAATAACCTCAGAGGCTCTCTGGACAAGTTAGTCTCATGTAGGGTGTTACTGATCATATTTTTGCTGATGCACAATGTAATTAGGGCTTTGGTTTTGCTGCGACATCTGCAAGGGGCTACTTTCATCCAAGGGGTGATGAGAATGGGACGTAGGTTAGTCAGAAAGCAGGTCTTCAGTGCGATGCAAGAGTCCCTGTCCTCGGTTGTGGAAAAGGAGTCGAACTCCTCCTAGTCACCCAGGGAGGCGGGGTGAAAAAGGGAAGAAGGGTTAATCGAAAAGGGGTAGTGTGTGTATGGTAACAACCATTGTTTCATGTTCTCTGAATACATCTATAGCTTCCTACTGTATTTTCCACTGCATGCATCCAATTAAGAGGCCGTAGCCTACAAAAGCTTATGCTCAAATAAATGTGTTAGTTTCTAAGGTGCCACAAGTACTCCTGTTCTTTTTGCGGATACAGACTAACATGGCTGCTACTCTGAAACCTGTCAAAAAGGGGTGTGTGACCAGGGGCAAGTCTCATTCAAACTGTTCAGTGATGGTGCAAAATAGTCATGGGATGGACAGATGGTCTTGTGGACAGGGCACTTGGCCAGAGATCAATCCAGGTGGTACTTGGTTTGCAAGGACACCACCACTCTTTGGGATTTTCGATGCCGATATGGATGTGGACTCAGGGGAGTTGAACACAGCTTTCAACTCAGCCAGACTTCCTGCATGACCTTGGGCAAATCACTTCACCTACACCGTGCCTCAGTTCTCCATCTGTAAAATGGGCGCTAGCATTCCCCTCCATCACCAGAGTGTTGTGATGCTAAAATGTATTGATTGTCAGGTGCTCAGATACTGTGATGATGAGGGCCACAAGTACCTAGCTAGACAGAAGCAGCCCAAAAGTGACAGGCTGTAAGATAAAGCAGCCATTGCAATGCACGTAGAAACATACACACTTCCATTCACTCCTGTGCTCCCTCCTCAACCTATTGCTTCCTATGTCAAAGCAAGGAAACTCGATAATTAGGCGTATGCCTCTGAGTGTTACTGATCATGTCTGCACTGCATGTACACACACAAACACACACACACACACACACCACTAAATCTCTCCCAGGCCTTGGCTACATTAGCGCAACTTCCCAGTATTTCACAGCATTTTTTGCACCTTTGGCCATTCTGTAGTTCCTCTATTAATCTGCCCTATTTGAGCAGATTAAATGAGTATGGCATAGCACCTTTCTTGCCCAAATCAGCATCAAGCAACAGGAAAAGTCACTGTTTGAAACTGAACAGAAGAGAAATTATTTGGGGGAGGGGAGAAAATAGAACTGAGTTGGGTTAGTTAGCTGACTGGCAGCAGGAAAGCTTCAGAAAAGGCAGTGTTAGGAAAGCAAACTTCAAAAGGAGAAGTGACAAGAACAGACGTGTTTGTGATACGCCTGAGGAAGTCATTAACATTTATAAGATAGATAAATCAAACGAGCACTGTAGGCCCCAGAATCTGAATCACTTCCAAAGAGCAGAATGTCCCTTCTGCATTTATCCAGCTCCTGCCCCACATTAGAAATGCAGGATCCATAAATATCACTTTCTTAAAGCTCCTTCCAGCAAACTATTGCAACTGCTGACAGGGCCGGCTCCAGGGGTTTGTTGCCCCAAGCAGCAAAAAATAAATAAATAAATAAATAAATAAATAAATAAAGCCGTGATCACCATCTGCGGCAATTCAACGGTAGGTCCTTTGCTCTGAGCGGGAGTGAGGGACCCTCCGCCGAATTGTGACCGAATACCTGAACATGCCGCCCCGCTCCGGAGTGGCCTCCCCGAGGCACCTGCTTGCTAAGCTGGTGCCTGGAGCCAGCCCTGACTGCTGAAAATGAAAGGAAAAATTCTGCCCTTGCAACTAAATGAATCCTAGTCTCCTTCCTCTTTTCTGTTTATTAATAGCAACTTCTTCGTCGTCATTTTTAGGCAGGAGAGGGTTTCTGTAGAGCCTTCAGGGAAAAGATGTTTCTTGAGGTCTGGATTTATATGATAGCTAAGCCATTGGTTTATCTGTCTTCCCGTGTTTCCCCGAGGTGTTGTTTCTTGAAACTTCAAGTCACACCTGTACAAAGCAATGTTTGCTCTGCCGATTGCTGGCCTGCTGGGTCGAGTATTGGGTTATTTTTGGAGGTGGTGGAATCTCCAATTAAGGTCAGGCTTAAGGAAGCCCTGGCTGGGATGATTTAGTTGGGGATTGTTCCTGCTTTGAGCAGGGGGTTGAACTAGATGGCCTCCTGAGGTCCCTTCCAACCCTGATAGTCTATGATTCTATGATTATTAGAACCAAGCATATGTGATGTTAGATGAGATTTCTGCAAATTTCAGTGGTTTCAAGTCACTGGGGATTTGGGCCAGATTTTTTTGTGCTTGGAGTTACACATCTTCATGACACATGAACTTAACTTTTACGTTCAAACACCCTAAGACTCCAAACAAAAAACTCAGCCAAGGCCCGCCACATTTTACCTCAGTTCTATCCAACACAGTGAATCAGCCTGAGAACCCTCAACACTTGGCCCAGTTCCAGCAGACAATTTGCAAACCTCTTAGTGAATCTGGCCTGAGTTACCAGTTTGTAACAAAACCCAAAACCAGGGTTGAGTTACAAATATTTCGGCCCATTCTGGAATGGGTCCAGATACCATGCATGTGTTCATTACTGTTTCCATGTTCTCCTTGTCATGGAGAATGAGCATACCACACTGAAGCCAGTGGAGCCGCTGGTGTAAAGCTGGAGTAATGCAGTGATTATTAGGCTCTATAAGTGAACATGTCTAGTGTGAGGCACTACCGCAATAGCAAAGAATAAAATGAACCAAGTACCAACTAGAATAAGGTCCTTCCCCATCAAGCTCTTTTTGATTTCAAGATTCATGGGCCTTTGTCCCTTACAGAAATATCTATGACAATATTACAACAGCAAATACTAATGCTGTAAAATTTAAAGCAATGTTCTCCCTTGCCATCTTTGTCTGATTCAGATGAAAGTGGTAGGGAAGTCCAGGGTCACAGGCCCTGTAAGACCTACAAAGTGGCAAGGACAGGATCTGGTGCTATTCTACAAGGATCGGGTCATTAGTGACAAGCATCCACAACTGGGTCAATGTGAGCATTCTGTGGGGAAGGGGCGGTGAAGATCAGGGCTGCCCAGAGGATTCAGGGGGCCTGGGGCAAAGCAATTTCTGGAGCCCCTTCCATAAAAAAAAGAGTTGCAATACTATAGAGTACTATATTCTCGTGGGGGCCCGGGCAAATTCCCGCTCCCCCTCCCCCGCCCCAGGCAGCCCTGGTGAAGATGTTTTCATACCTTGAATCTGTCACATGGACCAGAATGTGGTCTCTTAATTCTTGTTCAGATTCCCTTATTGACAATGTGGCTGTGAATCTCCAAAACTAACTAAATGAGAATTTCATCGGCAGAACACAGTGACTAGGGAAACTAGTTAATGACGATGGTTATTTTTCTGTTTGGTCATTAGAAAAGGAGGAAAGAACCCAGTGGCAATGACCAAAATTAGTCTCTCCCATTGTTTGATTTAACTCCTGCATGCTGCCATTTCTTGAGAATAACCTATGCTCATCAACAGAATTTTTGCTGCATCTCAGACCCAGACACTGGCATAGACAATTAACATATGACTCAACATCTGCTCAAAAGAGAAAGACTTAGCAGCTCCTGTATGGTTCAGGTGCGATCCTGTGAGTCATGTGGGAGGAATGAGCTCTTAGTGACAGAAGCTACCAAGGGGAGTTCTTCAACATTATGACTAACTCTTATCCTTGTTTGCTTTGTGTTATTTTTCAGCTCTCTCCCGGAGTTATTTAATGTGTGGCAGGAGTGGCAAAAAGTCCCTAAAAGTCGGGGGGAGCCCACCGGCACCTGAACCATGGCTCTGCTCCTGTGCCCTCTCCCTTCCCCCCAACAAGGCCCTGTGCCCATGCCACCTTCTTCCCGCCTCAAGCCCCACTCCTGTACTCCCTCCTTCCCTCCCCAGTCCTGCTCCTGTACTGCCTCCTTCCCCTCCCCCCGGCCCCACTTCCTCACTGCCTCCTTCCCCCGCAACCCAGTTCCGGCTCTGCCTCCTTCCCCCTCTCACAAAGACCACATAGCCCTCCCACTTTTAAAAGTGATGGGGCCATGCCCCATGTCTTCCCCCCCCCACCCCGTTCCAATGCCCCTGATGTGTGGCCACAGCTGAAATAGTTTAATCTAAATCAGGAAACAATAACCATTTCTGGAATGTAGGAAACAATCAGAGCCTCAAAATTGGCCAGGATTTTGGCAGCATGCTCTCGAATTGGTGTGACTTAAATCTCCATTCCAAACTGTGCATACTTACACGGCCTGAGCATCGCCCACAGATCTGCCTCTATGGTCCTATTCAATCAGACTAACCCGCTGTAGCTTCACATGTTCAAAGGCGTAAGTGCCAGGTTGCCAGAAATTACGTCCAGACATTAATATAACGTGACAAGCCGAATCGAGGAAATTTAAAATCAAAATGATTAAGGATGGGATAACCCAAAAGTGTTCAGATGATTGGTTCAGTTTGGTTAGGCGATGCTCTTTTCTTTAGATTCCACGAATTCCCCATCTTATCCAAAACTTACCCACCATTCCTAAAAAAAAGTCCAAGTAATAAAGTTTACCCTTTTATATTGCCTTTCATCAAGGATCTACATATACTAATTAATTCAGCCTCAACACTTCTGCGAGGGAGATACGCAACAGAAATCCCACCACTAAAAAGCAGCCACTTCTGAGAAGGGATGCAGTATAGGTTTAAAAGAGCCGAGCAGCACTATACAACAGTTTAGGGCCAATAGTTCAGGACAGGACATGAAGTAGACCATTACAACAGATTGAAACTGCATGGGGAAATTCAGCTGGAGAGGATGCCCCAGGTGGGAATCTGGTTGTGAACCAGAGTTTACATGGCTAAATGCCCAAAAAGCATCCTGGGATCCTTCATGAGCACAGGTGGTAAAAATCTGTGGTGAAAGATGTCACTTCCAGCAGCAGTGCACCTATATCCCATGCTGATGCACTGACTCAGTGGAAGAGTGTGTCAGCTACTGAATAACCATTACCATGTCCAGCAGCCTAGCTTGTTCCTTCTAGGCTGAGCTTGTGAGATCTGATGGGACCAAGATGGTGCAGGTCTTTTGTACACTTCATTGAAACTTCTGATCTCATGGATCTTGGTACGAAAAAGGGTTATTTTAAATATGAACTGAAAACCTGATACAAGGCCAGCAGTGGTGTTCAATGGAACAAGTTTGTTTATTGGCCATAAGATCATAGAAATCATAGATTATCAGGGTTGGAAGGGACCTCAGGAGGTCATCTAGTCCAACCCCATACTCAAAGCAGGACCAATCCCCAACCAAATCATCCCAGCCAGGGCTTTTTCAAACCTAATCTTAAAAACCTCTAAAGGAAGGAGATTCCACCACCTCCCTAGGTAACCCATTCCAGTGCTTCACCACCCTCCTAGTGAAAAAGATTTTCCTAATATCCAACCTAAACCTTCCCCACTGCAACTTGAGACCATTACTACTTGTTCTGTCATCTGGTACCACTGAGAACAGTCTAAATCTATCCTCTTTGGAACCCCCTTTCAGGTAGTTGAAAGCAGTTACCAAATCCCCCATCATTCTTCTCTTCTGCAGACTAAGCAATCTCAGTTCCCTCAGTCTCTTCTCATAAGTCATGTGCTCCAGCCCCCTAATCATTTTTGTTGCCCTACGCTGGACCCTTTCCAATTTTTCCATATTCTTCTTGTAATGTGGGGCCCAAAACTGGACACAGTAAACCAGATGAGGCCTCAACATTGTTGAATAGAGGGGAATGATCATGTCCCTCAATCTGCTGGCAATGCCCCTACTTATACAGCCCAAAATGCTGTTAGCCTTCTTGGCAAGAAGGGCACACTGTTGACTCATATCCAGCTTCTCATCCATTGTAACCCCTAGGTCCTTTTCTGCAGAACTGCTGCCTAGCCACTCGGTCCCTAGTCTGTAGCAGTACATGGGATTCTTCACTCCTAAAGGCAGGACTCTGCATTTGTCCTTGTTGAACCTCATCAAGTTTCTTTTGGCCCAATCCTCTAATTTGGCCCAATCCTCTAATTTGTCTAGATCCCTCTGTATCCTATCCCTACCCTCCAGCTTATCTACCACTCTTCCCAGTTTAGTGTCATCTGCAAACTTGCTGAGGGTGCAGTCCACACCATCCTCCAGATCATTAATGAAAAGGGAAAAGATAAAATATTACTCCTGGAGATATTGGCATGCTTAGAATGGTCAGAGTAGATACTTTGCCTTTCTATTTAAGGTAACTCACATGCAGATAAAGCGCCACAGTGTCTCTGTTCTGTCTCCAGACTCCGCCATATGGTAGGGTACAATTGTGAGAGAAGTTTGCCCAACATTTATCATCACGGTTGTGCCTACGGGCTCTAACCCCAGTGTGCTAGGCACTGTGCATACGCATAAAAAGAGACAATCCCTGCCTAGAACAGACAAAGGCTAGGAGGGAACCAGATACACAAAAGTGTCTTGCCCAGGACCAACAGCAGGCCAGTGGTCCTGACTCCAGTCTAGTGTTCTCTTCACTGGACCACTCTGCCTCCTTGCCTCTGTTCCCCTTCCAATAATCAGGGGAAATTACGTGCAACCAAAATGCTGGTCTTGCATATCGAGAAGAGAACAGACCCTGCTGCATCTCCCTTGTTACTTTGAATCTGCGTAGCATTACAGCCACACGTTTCCCTCTTTAGTCATAGGGTCGCGCTGTAGGGTTAAGTTACACTGCTCTGCCCACCTTATCTTTTCAGTCTAGTCTCCTCTCACACCCCTTTCCATCCCCCAGACAAGACCAGCCTTGATTCTCCCTCACTTTCTTTCTCTGTGCCTTTTGCCATGGTGTTCCCACGTGTGAACTGCCCCACCCATCAACTCAGACAGGTGTCTCCTGACACACTGCAAAATAAAGTAACAGCCATTCTGATTGTGCACACACCCAAAGAGAGCAAGCAAGTGTTACGACTGTAACCCTTCTCCTACCTCATCTCTCGCCCACTGCTTGTCACCCTCTCCTTGGGCCACATAAGACTGTGATCTTTTTGAGGAAAAGATAATAGACCAGATCCTCAAGTGTATTCACCCTGAGAAGTACTTGGAGCAAGTTATGGAGGGGCACTATGTGAAAGAGAGCATAGATCAGGCCCTAGATTTTACTTTACAGCTTAATACACAATTCATTGCTACAGAGTTAAGAGAGTTTCCTGCTTCTGCTTTGCAGAGATGTGGCAAAACTCTGTAATATAGACCTGGCCTCAGTGAGAGGAGACTCCAGAGAGTGTTTCTGAGTCACCATTAGATACGGCCCCAAACCAGAACACTGGGTGTGAACCCCACCCTCACCCCAACCCTCTGGGTAGGTCAGATCAGAATCTAAGCGTGGCCATCTCTAGTCGAAATACACGTGCTCCCACTAGAGAGATGCTTCTTATTCTGTCTTTCATGGCAGAGAAAAACATTACAATCACAGCTTGCCGACTTTCCTTATTTTTTCCCATTGCTAACAAACAATTCCTGTAAGTGCATGACACAGGAGCAGGACCGTGGGTTGGTTCCGTGAATTGCTTGTCCCACACTGACCTCATCATTAAGGAATAGCTACAATATTCTTAGCTCTCTTTTAGAAGCTTCTGAGAAATAAGGAGTCTGCTGATGATCGTACTTACAACAGCATAACTCCATTGGGTGTGGTAGGAGTTATTCCTGGTTTAGACTAGTGTAAATCAGATCAGAATCTGGTCTCAGGGCTGCTTCTTTGCAACAAGATGGAAAACCAGCATTAAGAACAAACCAACCCAGAATCAGGAGGAGTCAGAAAGCATCCACCTCCGATATAAAATTCAACTTCTGTTTGAAAATATTTAGTCAGGATATCTTACTGAGTTGACACAGCTGGTTTCCAGAAGGAACTCGGCTTCAGAGCTGTCCTGAACAAAACAAAACTGTCCGTAACACCCAAGAAAACAGGGAAAAGATGAAAAGCCTGAAATAAACCACTGAAATCATCTAATGAAGACAGAACTGAAATCAACGCCAGGGGACTCTCAGCAGCAACAGGCTCAGAAATCTTCGCTCCAGTTCCCCAAATTATCCCTATTCAACAAAGCACCTAAGTACATGCTGGACTTGGAGCACAGCCCTTTGATCCCTGTGCAACAGAAAAGTGATCGGAGGGTGGCAGTGTTCATGTATCCCCTATCCCAGATTAATGAAGCCAATTTCAATACTTAGGGAAAGACCAAACCTCTACAAAATGCAGTTGTTGCAGCTGACCTACCTACCCATGGTCCATTCAGCAAGGTACATGCCCCTGACCTGCCAAGGCTGAGATAGAGACACCTATCCCATGGCACCAGCTCTGGAGCTGCCACGGCGGGGAGAGGTGCCTCTCCCCCTACAGCCCAGCTGCTGCTTCTGGAGGAGAAAGCTGGGGAGAGTTCTCTCTCCCTGTCATAGCCCTGGGGCAGCCTGCATCCCAAACTCCTCATCCCTGGTGCCACACCAGAGCCCACAGCCCCAACCAGAGCCCTAACCCCCCCAACCCTCTGCCCCAGTCCTGAGCCCCTCATCTTGGCCCTCACCCCCACCACACCTCAACCTTCTGCTCAGCCCTGAGCCTCTCAACCCAGCCCCACCCCAGAGCTTGCACCCCACCCCAGAGCCCTCACCCCCTTAACCCTCTGCCCCAGCCCTGAGCCTCTCACCCCAGTCCCACCCCAGAGCTTGCGCCCCACCCCAGAGCCCTGACTCTCTCAACCCTCTGCTCCTCATCTCTGGCCCCACCCCAGAGCCTGCACTCCCAGCTGGAGCCCCACCCCCACCCCAACCCTCTGCCCCAGCCCTGAGCCCCCCTCATCCCTGGCCCCACCCCAGAGTCCACACCCCACCTGGAGCCCTCACACCCCTGCATCCCAGTCCTGAGCCCCCTCCCACACACCAAACCCCTCGGCCCCACCCCCGCCACATGAATTTTGCTATGTGCACCAATATGAAGGTGATGTGTCACACATCACCTCCACATTGGTGCACATAACACAATACATTCTGCACGTGTGGGAAAAATGAGAGGGAAAAAACTGTTCATCATGAGAGTGAGGAAGGTGTAACTTGCTCTCTGACATCACACCTCCCCCTGAATCTTTTCAATACACTCCGAAAACTTTCCTAGAAATGAACTTCATTTGCTCTCCAAGTGAGGTGCATCCTAAGGGATCTGACAATGAAAGGAAAACTGGCTGGTACATGCATGAATATCCCCCAAACTTGTGTTCCCAGTAGCGAAGGAGCCAGGAGCTATGTTATTGTTTAATACACTATAAATAATAATCAAGATTCTGTTCCACTTCCAAGTGCTCTCCATAATCTGAGCAGCATTAACAAAGGCAAGAAGGCAAACAGAGAACATCCCCAGGGGACATGGAAACACCCAGCTATTCCCAGAATACAAACAGATTAGACAGCCACAGCCAGAACATGCCTGGGAGCCGACTCCTGCTGTGTAGAGTGGCCTCCCAGGCCAGAGCTCTCACAGGCAGTGCTACAAACAGTGGGTCAAGAGGTGCATTCCTCCACTAAAAATACTATGAGAAAGAATGAATGAGCAGCAGGCACAGCTCAGAGCATGCAGCAGCCACTTTCTACCAGCAAAGACTGAGGGCTTGTCTACACTACCTGCCGGATCGGCGGGTAGTGATCGACCCAGTGGGGGTCGATTTATCGCATCTAGTGTAGATGCGATAAATTGACCGCTGAGCGCACTCCTGCCGACTCCAGTACTCCACCAGAATGAGGAGCACAAGCGGAGTCGATGGGAGAACATCAGCTGTCGACTTACAGCAATGATGACACCACGGTAAGTAGATCTAAGTATGTCGTTATTCACCTAGCTGAAGTTGCGTGTCTTAGATCGACCCCGCGTGATAGTGTAGACAAGCCCTGAGTTTACCTACAGGATATTATTTAGACTGAGCACTTCAGGGCAGGGACTGTCTCTCACTGTGTGTTTGGATGCACAGTTGGGCTCTGGTCTTGGTTTGGGTTCCCTTGGAGCTGCTGCAATAAATAATAATTTGTATTATTTGTATTGCGGAAGTGCTTAGGGACCCCACTGTGCCAAGAGACGGTCCCCACCCCAGACAGCTTGCAATCTAAGCAAACAAATAAATAATGCAATGATCCTGCTCTCTTCTGAGTGGGTGTCATGGAGGAGGGAAGGAAGACAGATGGTAAAGACAGAAAGTAAGCATCACCATATCCAATCCCCATCACACACGTGCTGGCAGTAGGACACAATCACTCCCTATCACTAAGGGAACATTAGGAGCAATGCCCAGATCCACAGGAGAGTCATAAGGTGTGGTCTGTTAGTAAAAGTCAATGGCCACGCCCTGCAGCAGCTGTTAAGCACGTTAGCCTCAGTATTTAGAGAAGTGAACTCCATTGAGCAGCGCTCCTTGCTCTCCTCAGGGAACTGTCTTTTCCAGCAGGAGGATGCAGTGACCCCCATAAGAGGAGCTGGCCCTGCATTAGTCAATACAAGGGCCGTACTTAGCAGCAGGAGTTACTCGTTTAAAAAACAGTCTGAAACCAGCATCAAAAATAAAAAACAGTAACAAGCTCATTGCCATCAGGCTTAGCATTGTGGCATCCAGACACCAGGGTCCTGTATGCTAGCATCCTCCTGGTAACCTTCTGAAAACCATCCACTATTCGTTACACACTGTGTGGGACAACAATGGCTATTAGTGTCTGCGCTGCCACGTTACAATCTGGCCACGGCTAAGACTTTCCTTGGCTCCTGCGTACTAGAAGTCAACCCATGTATTAGCTTTTCCTTCCAAGATAGCTGAAAGCCACCACCAGACCACTGATTAGAACTTTACTAATGGGATTATGAATGAATAAAAACAGAAATTCCATTGTCTTAAATCTCCACAGCACAACCACAGGAAAAGACGGCTTGCAAGAACAGACCACATCCTTAATCCATCAAATCCTGTTTTCAGCTATGACCAGTACCTGGTGATATTGCAGAGAAAAGGGGACCTTCCATGAGACAGCTTGACCCCTGAATCAGTCAATGTGGTCTGGTTGCTGGAGCACTGGACTGAGACTCAGGAGACATGGGTGGTATCTCCAGTTTTGCTGCTTTTTCCCTACCACAAAAAGGCTCTGATCTCAGCTGGGAGCGCTAGGTACTATAATAACATGCTACCTGATTCATAGATTCCAATGCCAGAAGGAATCATTGTGAGCATCTAATCTGACCTCCCGCAGAATCCAGGCCACAGACTTTCCCCAACAGAATTCCTAGAACATACCATTTAGAAAAACAGCCAATCTTGACTTAAAATTTGCCAGTGATTGAGAATCCACCATGACCCTTGGTAAATTGTTCCAATTGTTCTTCCTGGCACAGAGGCAGATGTTAATGTTAGTTATACAGTCATCTAGCCCTTTTTTAAAACCACCCAGCCCTGTTAAAAAAAGCATTTGACTCTTTGACCCAGGGCTTTGGAGCTGTGCTCCGGCTTCACTCCTGCTCCAGGCAAAAACGTGCAGCTCCACTGCTTTGGAGCTGCTCCGGCCTCCAGCTCTGGGCTCTGCTCCAAAGCCCTGCAACCTAAGGTAGTGAATTCTACAGGTTGCCTGCATACTGTGCAAAACAACACAGGTATGCTCTCTAGAGCAGTGGTTCTCAACCAGGGGTATATGTACCCCTCGGGGTATGCAGAGGCCTTCCACGGGGCACATCAACTCATCTAGAGATTTGCCTAGTTTTACAACAGGCTACATAAAAAGCACTAGCAAAGTCAGTGCAAACTAAAATTTCATACAGATGACTTGTTTATACTGCTCTGTATACGATACCCTGAAATGTAAGTACAATATTTCTATTCCAACAGATTTATTTTATAATTTATGATAAAAATGAGAACATCAGCAATGCTTCAATACTACTGTGCTCGGACACTTTTGTATTTTTTTATGTCTGATTTTATAAGCAAGTAGTTTAAGTGAGGTGTAACGTGGGCATATGCAAGACAAAAAAATTAGATTCCTGAAAGGGGTACTGTAGTCTGGAAAGATTGAGAGCCACTGCTCTATAGCACATGCATCTGAAGAAGTGGGTATTCACCCACGAAAGCTCATGCTCCAAAACGTCTGTTAGTCTATATCAGAGGGGTAGCCGTGTTAGTCTGGATCTGTAAAAGCAGCAAAGAATCCTGTGGCAGCTTATAGACTAACAGACGTTTTGGAGCATGAGCTTTCGTGGGTGAATACCCACTTCTTCAGATGTATGTGGTGGAAATATCCAGGGGCAGGTATATATATGCTAGCAAGCAAGCTAGAGATAACGAGGTCAGTTCAATCAGGGAGGATGAGGCCCTGTTCTAGTAGTTGAGGTGTGAAAACCAAGAGAGGAGAAACTGGTTCTGTAGTTGGCAAGCCATTCACAGTCTTTGTTCAATCCTGAGCTGATGGTGTCAAATTTGCAGATGAACTGAAGCTCAGCAGTTTCTCTTTGAAGTCTGGTCCTGAAGTTTTTTTGCTGCAGGATGGCCACCTTAAGGTCTGCAATAGTGTGGCCAGGGAGGTTGAAGTGCTCTCCTACAGGTTTTTGTATATTGCCATTCCTAATGTCTGATTTGTGTCCATTTATCCTTTTCCGTAGCGACTGTCCAGTTTGGCCGATGTACATAGCAGAGGGGCATTGCTGGCATATGATGGCGTATATTACATTGGTGGATGTGCAGGTGAATGAACCAGTGATGGTGTGGCTGATCTGGTTAGGTCCTGTGATGGTGTTGCTGGTGTAGATATGTGGGCAGAGTTGGCATCGAGGTTTGTTGCATGGATTGGTTCCTGAGCTAGAGTTATTATGGTGCGGTGTGCAGTTACTGTTGAGAATATGTTTCAGGTTGGCAGGTTGTCTGTGGGCAAGGACTGGCCTGCCACCCAAGGCCTCAGTGCCTGGCTGTAGACAACGGATCGTGTGATGTGTCCAGGATGGAAGCTGGAGGCATGAAGGTAAGCATAGCGGTCGGTAGGTTTTCGATATAGGGTGGTGTTAATGTGACCATCACTTATTTGCACCGTGGTGTCAAGAAAGTGGACCTCCCGTGTAGATTGGTCCAGGCTGAGGTTGATGGTGGGGTGGAAGCTGTTGAAATCATGGTGGAATTTTTCCAGAGTCTCCTTCCCATGGGTCCAGATGATGAAGATGTCATCAATGTAGCATAGGTAGAGAAGGGGCGTGAGTGGATGAGAGCTGAGGAAGCGTTGTTCCAGGTCGGCCGTAAAGATATTGGCATATTGTGGGGCCATGCGGGTGCCCATAGCAGTGCCACTGATCTGGAATATATATTGTCATCAAATTTGAAATAGTTGTGTGTAAGTATAAAGGCACAGAGCTCAGCAGCCAGTTGTGCTGTAGCATCATCAGGGATAGTGTTCCTGACAGCTTGTATTCCATCTGTGTGTGGGATGTTTGTGTAGAGAGCCTCTACATCCATGGTGGCTAGGATGGTGTTTTCTGGGAGGTGACCAATGCATTGTAGTTTCCTCAGGAAATCAGTGGTGTCACGGAGATAGCTGGGAGTGCTGGCGGCATAGGGTCTGAGAAGAGAGTCCATATATCCAGACAGTCCTTCAGTGAGAATGCCAATGCCCGAGATGATGGGGCGTCCAGGATTTCCGGGTTTGTGGATCTTGGGTAGTAGATAGAATAACCCTGGTCGGGGCTCTAGGGGTATGTTGATTTCTTCTGGTGTTAGTGTAGGGAGTGTCCTGAGTAGATGCTGTAGTTTCTTAGTGTATTCCTCAGTGGGATCTGAGGGAAGTGGCCTGTAGAATTTGGTATTGGAGAGTTGTCTGGCGGCGTCCTTTTGGTAGTCAGACCTGTTCATGATGACAACAGCACCTCCTTTATCAGCCTCTTTGATGATAATGTCAGGGTGGCTTCTGCGGCTGTGGATGGCATTGCGTTCTGCACGACTTAGGTTGTGAGGCAAGCGATGTTGTTTTTCCACAATTTCTGCCTGTGCACGCCGGCGGAAGCATTCAATGTATAGGTCCAGACTGTCATTTCGACCCTCAGGAGGAGTCCATGTGGAGTTCTTCTTCTTGTGCTGTTGGTGGGAGGGCACCTGTGTATCAGTGCACTGTTCAGTGTTGTCCTGGAAGTATTCTTTGAGTCGGAGACGGCGAAAGTAGGCTTCCAGATCGCCACAGAACTGTATCATGTTGGTGGGGGTGGCAGGGCAGAAAGAGAGTCCTCGAGATAGGACAGACTTTTCTTCTGGGCTGAGTGTGTAGTTGGATAGATTGACGGTATTGCTGGGTAGGTTAGGGGTACCACGGTTGTGGCCCCATGTGGCAGGTAGGAGTTTAGACAGGTTACAGTCCTTTTTCCTTTGTAGAGAGGTGAAGTGAGTAATGTAGATCTCCTGTCTTATTCTAGTGAAGTCCGTTTGTATAGAAGTTTGGTTATTAATGAGAGTCTCCAGGTTGGAGAGCTCTTTTTTGATGTTTTCCTGTTTGCTGTATAGGATGCTGATCAGGTGGTTCCTCAGTTTCTTTGACAGAGTATGGCATAATCTCTCACTGTGGTCTGTGTAGTATGTAGATAGCAGTGGATTTTTTACCTTTAGTCCATTTGGTATGATGTCCACCCGCATGGCCCCACAATATGCCAATATCTTTATGGCTGACCTGGAACAACGCTTCCTCAGCTCTCGTCCACTCACGCCCCTTCTCTACCTACGCTACATTGATGACATCTTCATCATCTGGACCCATGGGAAGGAGACTCTGGAAAAATTCCACCATGATTTCAACAGCTTCCACCCCACCATCAACCTCAGCCTGGACCAATCTACACGGGAGGTCCACTTTCTTGACACCACGGTGCAAATAAGTGATGGTCACATTAACACTACCCTATATCGAAAACCTACCGACCGCTATGCCTACCTTCATGCCTCCAGCTTCCATCCCGGACACATCACACGATCCATTGTCTACAGCCAAGCACTGAGGTACAACCGCATCTGCTCTAACCCCTCAGACAGAGACCAACACCTACAAAATCTCCACCAAGCATTCTCAAAACTACAATACCCGCATGAGGAAATAAGGAAACAGATCAACAGAGCCAGACGTGTACCCAGAAGCCTCCTACTGCAAGACAAACCCAAGAAAGAAACCAACAGGACTCCACTGGCCATCACATACAGCCCCCAGCTAAAACCCCTCCAACGCATCATCAAGGATCTACAACCCATCCTGGACAATGATCCCACACTTTCACAGGCCTTGGGTGGCAGGCCAGTCCTTGCCCACAGACAACCTGCCAACCTGAAACATATTCTCAACAGTAACTGCACACCGCACCATAATAACTCTAGCTCAGGAACCAATCCATGCAACAAACCTCGATGCCAACTCTGCCCACATATCTACACCAGCAACACCATCACAGGACCTAACCAGATCAGCCACACCATCACTGGTTCATTCACCTGCACATCCACCAATGTAATATACGCCATCATATGCCAGCAATGCCCCTCTGCTATGTACATCGGCCAAACTGGACAGTCTCTACGGAAAAGGATAAATGGACACAAATCAGACATTAGGAATGGCAATATACAAAAACCTGTAGGAGAGCACTTCAACCTCCCTGGCCACACTATTGCAGACCTTAAGGTGGCCATCCTGCAGCAAAAAAACTTCAGGACCAGACTTCAAAGAGAAACTGCTGAGCTTCAGTTCATCTGCAAATTTGACACCATCAGCTCAGGATTGAACAAAGACTGTGAATGGCTTGCCAACTACAGAACCAGTTTCTCCTCTCTTGGTTTTCACACCTCAACTACTAGAACAGGGCCTCATCCTCCCTGATTGAACTGACCTCGTTATCTCTAGCTTGCTTGCTAGCATATATATATACCTGCCCCTGGATATTTCCACCACATACATCTGAAGAAGTGGGTATTCACCCACGAAAGCTCATGCTCCAAAATGTCTGTTAGTCTATAAGGTGCCACAGGATTCTTTGCTGCTCTAGAGCTGTGCTTTTCAAACTTTTTTCGTTTGTGAACCCTTAAAAAATTTCAAATGGACGTGTAGACTCCTTTGGAAATCTTAGGCACAGTTTGCAGAAACTACTGTTTTATTGTAACAACCACCTTTCACGGGACCCTTTAGACATAGTCTGTGGACCACAGGTGGAAACCACTTTCTAGAGGCTTCTCTATCTCCACCCCAGCCTAATTAGTCACTTGACCTGCCTATTATGGTGACTGTGATATTTCTCTCCACCTGGGGAGGAGAGCTGAATGAAACACAAGTGGCCTGGACCCAGAGCCTCTTAAAAGTGGCATCTGTCATACAGAAAATGGGGGAAACAGAGAGAGTAGTTAAGGCCCAGATTTTCAAAGGTATTTAAGCACCCAAAGATGCAGATAGGCACCTGGTGGGATTTTCAAAAGCACAGATGCACCCAACTCCCACTGAAATCAACTCAATCCAGCTCTACTTATCTCCGGGAAATATCCTGTTCCCACTTGGCGGCTTAACACAGATATTATATTAGCACATTACATATTAGCACTAGTACATTATCCAATCCTATGAAATGCTGAGTGTCTCTGGTGAGGAGCTGGGGCACCTTAAATTCCAATCAGCCATATGGCCACTGCCCCAAGGGGCTGTTCTGGAGATAGGTAGGGTGCAGGAACACTCCAGCAATGCCCCACTAGCCCTTGCCCACACCCTGTATGGCTACAGTTTGAGGGTAGGGCACAGATGCCTCTATGGCAGCTCCACAAGACCAGAGAATTCTCCCTGCACAGGCGAATCTGAGGCTCAGGCCTGGAATTAATAAATCTGGGGCCTGTAAATGAGATCAAAATAAGGCCCCAGCAATTGGAATTGTCAACACAACACACTAAATTCTTCCATCAAGTCTGGTCCTTTGGGAAGAGAGAAAGAAAGAATCATGCTTTTCTGCACTGCCCCCATCTTGGATGGAGTCACGAGTCTTAGAAATCTTAAAGTGCTTTATTGTTCTAGCCCCTTCACTTTTCTGTTCCTCCCTAGTGCTAATACACAATGTTTCCCAAGGAAAATCGAGCAAATTGGCTCCATTATTTTATCCCTGGTGGCTGCTTTTCTTGAATTTCACTCTTGGTGATCCCGTTACACTATTGAAATGTATTTGTTTATATTTGCAAATCACATGACGAAGCAGAGGTGTTGGAGACACTACAACTGCCTTTGTATCTGCCCAGAATCATCTGTGCACAGCTTTCACCACCCACCCTATGAAGATTTTCCAGCCTTTGTTTTGTAAATATACACATGGAGCCAGATGACTCAGCCTATTGTTCCTCCCCCTCCCCGATTTAAAGCGGAGATATGGGCAGTAGCACATTCTTGGGTCGAGGGAGGGGTTACTACACGTGAAAACAATGTCATGTTTTTTCCAACGTGCATTTGTTTTTCCATGCAACTCCCAACCTCTCCCACAGAAAGGATATGCAAGGTACAGTGGATAAGAAAATGCAAGAAACTTATAGTTTGGCTGTGGTCAATTTTATAGTGAAGCAAGATCACTCCCAAGGTGTAACCATCAATCTACTGTTTTACTGAACAACTGGAGTTAACCAGGGTGCTTCCCAAAACAATCCTCAGACAGCATTCCCCAAATGCAGCTGTTGATGTTACAGATGTTGAATTGTTGCCGATTAACAGAGTTTATGTCAATCTAATCTCTTAAGCAGAAGAAAAAAAGTCCTGGAACCCATCGCTCCCCACCCCCAAACATCACAGATTGCTGGACATTTGGCAGAGCCCTGCTGTGTTGGAGGAATGGAAACCATGACAGTGGTCCCATTTCCAGAGTTACAGATGTGCACTTACACTAGAAAGCTCTCCTGCCCAGCCAAGCTGAGACCCAGATGTTAGATCATCTGGCTCGGAACATCCCAAGGAGGCTTCCAAACCTCTAAAAATAGAGGGCAGCCAAAGAGAATCTCCATAGCAAACAAGGACTCATAGCAGGATTGGAGAACAACTTTACTGCAGGTTTTTACCCAGGTTTTTTCCTCATGGGGAGGGAAATAGAAAAAGGCATCTGGCAAATTCATATCCCTGTTTATTACAGTTATCATTGTTGTAGTCCTGTATGTTCCAAATATGAGACACACAAGGCGGGTGAGGTGATATCTTTTATTGCACCAACTTCAGCAGGTGGAAGAGATGTTTTCAAGCTTCACAGAACTTTCTTCTTTAGCTCTGGAAAAGGTACTCAGACTGTCACAGAAAAAGAAGAACAGATTGTTTAGCACAAGTAGTTAACACATATTCTAAGAAAGAGAAGGTGGGTGAGATGATATATTTTACGGGACCAGCCTCTGTTAGTGAGAGAGACAAGCTTTGGGGCACAGACTTACCGCTGGCGGCTCCCGGGCAGCAGCACAGCCAGGGTGCAGACGCAGGCTTCCCACCTGTCCTGGCACCACGGACCACGTTGCACCCCAGAAGTGGCCAACAGCAGTTACGGCTCCTAGGCGGAGGCACACAAATGGCTTTGCAAGACTCTCGCCCTCAGACACTGCCGTCCCCCACCCCAGTTCCCATTGGCCAAGTGTGGAGCCAGTGCTTGGGACGGGGGCAGTGTGCAAAGCCCCGTGGCCCCCCCACCTAGAAGCCAGACCTGCCGCTGGCCACTTCCAGGTCACAGCACGGTGTCAGAACAGGTAGGCACTAGCCTACCTTAGCTGGGCAGCACTGCCGACGGGACTTTTAATGTCCTGGTCAGTGGTGTTGACCAGAGCCAGGTGACCCAGTGCCTTACATGCAGCTGGTTTGAAAAACACCGTGCTAAGAGACCATTCAAAGTGAAGTGGCCTGTTAACATTTGTCCAGTCATAAGACAAAGAACTCAAAAGATCCAACCACAATTCATCCAGGAATTTGAGGATATCATAAAATCCTTCCTCAAACAACTGCATGAGTAATTCTAAAACATCATCTCCTGGGAACCCTTTCTATATGCTTCCCAAGATCCACAAACAAGGAAACCCAGGCAGACCCATCATATCTGGCTATGGCACTCTTACTGAAGGAATATCAGGATGCATAGAAACCATCCTCAAACCACTCACACCACCCTCCTTCCTCCAGGACACAACTGGCTTCCTCCAGAAACACTGCAGTATTAACAATCTCTTTCAGAACATCATCCTTGCCACCAAGGATGTCACTTCCCTCTATACTAACATCCTCACAACGTAGAATTGGTTACCAGCAGTGTCTTTGGTACAAGATCTAAAGTACCAGCTGATCTGGGGTAAGTGACTAGTCTCTGGGGAGTAGAAGCAACCTGATGTGGTGTCTTTTTTGGTTTAAATAACCTTTTATCACAAAGTCCAGTTTGTCTGGATGGCAAGATAGACTGGCGAGTCTAAGGGGACTGTCTGTGACTCCATGGTCAGAGTGGTATACTGATTCACGAATTCACGTTTGTTACTGATATGATGAAATCCAATTATAGAACACAACAGCTGCAGGGGGAATCTGCTGCATTTTCTGACAGTCTGCTCTGAGGTAGGTGCACTTGCAGTGGTGAGCTACTCCAGACAGTGCAACACTCATGTTTAGCTGTATATCCACCATGACCCACAAATCTGTTTCAGAGTCACTGCTAACAACACTACAGAATCACATGACTCCAGAAACTGGCACTTTAAGAAAACCACCACAGATTATGTATGAGCTTTGAGTTAAAAATGGCAAGAGAGTTGACAACACTGGGATATACAATTAGGATGCTCTCAAGGTCACAAAAAGATCAATATTCCAGTCATTTTTAATGTGATGTAAGGAATTCCCTTTTCTCCCTTCAAAATGACATGGTACTTTGCTAATCATGAGGAACATGTTTATATGTCAAGAGACAAGAGGCTGACTTCTGAAATCTATAAAATAGGCCTCGTGGCCAGGACAGTTCCCTTTGTCTCTGGTGCCAACGGAGATCTCAGCTTCAATATTTTAAGGACAGGACAGTACAGTACATCATGAAGCATCTGATTCAGTGTAAGCTGGGGGCATAGATCATCTAGTTTAGCAACAGATAAAAGTGTCTCAGTCAAGAAGGTTTCCTCTTTACAGTTTTATTGTAGCTATTTTAGAGTGGAATTTTTTTTACAACTTAACTTCTTCCCACGCTCTGCCTCCCAAGCTCAGAACACAGGTCATCTGGGTAACAACTGGATATGGGACTATTAAAAAGGCATTCCTTGCTTATGGCTCTTTTTTAATAGAGTTTGCTGTATTTCTGAGTTGACCTTCACTGTAGGTATGTAGCTGCAAACATAAGAGCAGTTCCACCTCTTTAAACTGATCACGAGAGGCAAAACTTCTGCTCGTGCTGAGGGAGAGCTCAAATTTTATGCAGAACTTGAATGCTACTTGTGCCGTATTTTGAGTGTTTTACTGGTGCACAGGCCTCTGGCTGGCCCTCTGCACACATGTGAACTTCACCGTAGGAGCGTGATTGCTTGTGTAACTCCTGAAGAAAACTTTAGCTTTTGTTTCACATCAACTCATTTTAAACAGTCAGTGGACTATAGTAACCTTGTGATGGTTTTCACTAGCACATTCCATGGCTGGGGGACCCCAATAACAAAGTCCATTCTGATGGTTGGGGGATATGAATGGTGTAGGCAACCCTGTCTCATTTGTAAGAGCCACACTACCCAGATCACACCCCAGAAGTGGGGGGCCTCTGGCCAGACAAGGAGTATATCCAGAACGGTGTTGAAATGTGCTGATTCAGCCCATCCCCTGGTTAGCCTTCCTTGGCAGGGCTGCTACGGAGCCCCAGCTGCACACTGAGGGTATGTCTACATCTACAATTTTGCAGCGCTGGTTGTTACAGCTGTATTAGTACAGCTGTATAGGGCCAGCGCTGCAGAGTGGCCACACTTACAGCAACCAGCGCTGCAAGTGGTGTTAGATGTGGCCACACTGCAGCGCTGTTGGGCGGCTTCAAGGGGGGTTCGGGGAACGCGAGAGCAAACCGGGAAAGGAGACCAGCTTCGCCGTGGTTTGCTCTCGCGTTCCCCGAACCACCCTGCAAACCGCAGGGAAGGAGACCTGCTTGCTCGGGGGTTCGGGGAACGAGAGAGCAAACCGGGAAAGGAGACCAGCTTCGCCGCGGTTTGCTCTCGCGTTCCCCGAACCACCCTGCAAACCGCAGGGAAGGAGACCTGCTTGTTCGGGGAACGCGAGAGCAAACCGCGGCGAAGCTGGTCTCCTTTCCCAGTTTGCTCTCGCGTTCCCCGAACCACCCAGCAAACCGCAGGGAAGGAGACCTGCTTGCTCGGGGGTTCGGGGAACGCAAGAGCAAACCGGGGAAGGAGACCAGCTTCGCCGCGGTTTGCTCTCGCGTTCCCCGAACCACCCTGCAAACCGCAGGGAAGGAGACCTGCTTGCTCGGGGGTTCGGGGAACGCGAGAGCAAACCGGGGAAGGAGACCAGCTTCGCCGCGGTTTGCTCTCGCGTTCCCCGAACCACCCTGCAAACCGTAGGGAAGGAGACCTGCTTGTTCGGGGAACGCGAGAGCAAACCGGGGAAGGAGACCAGCTTCGCCGCGGTTTGCTCTCGCGTTCCCGGAACCACCCAGCAAACCTCAGGGAAGGAGACCTGCTTGCTCGGGGTTCGGGGAACGCGAGAGCAAACCGGGGAAGGAGACCAGCTTGATTACCAGAGGCTTCCTCAGGTATGCTGGGATACCTGCTTATTCCACAGAGGTCAAGAAAAGCGCTGGTAAGTGTCTATACTTGATTACCAGCGCTGGATCACCAGCGCTGGATCCTCTACACCCGAGACAAAACGGGAGTACGGCCAGCGCTGCAAACAGGGAGTTGCAGCGCTGGTGGTGCCCTGCAGATGTGTACACCTCCTAAGTTGCAGCGCTGTAACCCCCTCACCAGCGCTGCAACTTTGTGATGTAGACAAGCCCGAAGTGGGGGGCCTCTGGCCAGACAAGGAGTATATCCAGAACGGTGTTGAAATGTGCTGATTCAGCCCATCCCCTGGTTAGCCTTCCTTGGCAGGGCTGCTACGGAGCCCCAGCTGCACACTGAAAGTGCCTCCCTTCAACATAACCAACATGAACAGAACCCACAGCTTGTAAGAGGAATGAGCCTGGGTTACAGCTTCCCCAAAGTTCATGGTTATCTGAATCCAGTGTTGGTTTGGCCCATTGTAGGGATAGAAACTGCCCCTAAAATTCCAAGCAGGGCATGTACAGATCTGAGATTCTTTAAAATTCACAGAAGTTCAGAAATGATCAAAGTTCATCCAGAAATAGACAGCACTCCTCCCTCCCCCTGTAATCAATGGAAATGTGGTTTGGGACTGCACAGCCATTGAGGACAATGTTTAGCTTCATGCAGCTTCCATTTTGTTTACAAATTTTAAATGGAGGATCCCACCATGGACGTCTTCATCTTCAGCACGGCTATGAGCTTCACATGAGAAACTCTTTTTTCTGGCCGGAGTTATTGTCCATCAGGTTTCTGTAAGTGCATGTACATTTGTCCCTGTGCAGAACCACTAGAGGGCCATTTTGTCATCTCCAGAAGACAGACAAAAATAGCTACATGACTAAATGGACCGTTTCTCTGGGACATCTATACTGCATTGACTACAGGGGTGTGAACTGCAGAGTGCACCAAAGAGCTGTGCTCTAATTGGCCCATGCGGATGCTGCTGGCACGAACTAAAAGATAACTAGTTTGCATTAATGTAGTCTTGCAATCACTTATGCACCCACAGACATTAATTTCATCTGGACCACTTTCCCTAGTTTGTCTATGAGAATGTCATGTGAGACTATGTCAAAAGCTTTACTTAAAAATCATGATATATCTCCCTGCCTACAGGTGCTATTTATTTGTGCTCATCCTTCCCAATGTG
Organism: Gopherus flavomarginatus; assembly: GCF_025201925.1. Classification (NCBI taxonomy): domain Eukaryota; kingdom Metazoa; phylum Chordata; order Testudines; family Testudinidae; genus Gopherus; species Gopherus flavomarginatus. The sequence continues at coordinate 128,024,565 of NC_066622.1, read as the reverse complement.
TCCATGTTTCTGCTTTGTATAGGATTCCTTTTTGATTTGGGGGTCATTAAAGAGATCCTGATGGAGCCATAGTGACCTCTTACTATTCCTCCTTGCTTTCCTTTGCATCAGCAGAGTTTGCTATTGTGCCTTTATTATTGTCGCCTTGAGAAACCACCAGCTGTCCTGAACTGCTTTTTGCCTTAGATTTTTCTTCCCATGGGACCTTACCCACCAGTTTTCGGAGTTTGCTAGAGTCTGCTTTTTTGAAGTCCTTTCACTCTCACTCCTTCCTTGCTTTAGAATTGTGAAATCTTTTATTTCATGATCACTTTCACCCAATTTGCCTTCAGCCTTTACATTTGTAACAAGTTCATCCCAGTTAGACTCAAGTCTAAAAAGGGCTGTCCCCATGGTTACTTCCTCCACTTGCTGAAACAAGAAGTTGTCCCCAGCACATGTTAAGAATTTATTTTGTGCTTCGCTATTTTGCTTTTCCAACAAATGTCTGGCTAGTTAAAGTCCCCCCGTTAATACCAGATCTTGTGTTTGGGATATTTCCATTATTTATTCTAGGAATGTCTCCTCCTCCTCCTCCTCCTGATTGGTGGTCTATAATAGACCTCCACCATGAAGGCACCCCTCTTTCTCTTCCCTTATATAGGCAAAGGCTTTTAAATGTAGACAAGGGCCTAGAAAGGGGTTGCAAGTATAGCAAAAACTCTCTATAGCTTGCACCAGTTCCCTGGAGGGAGCATAATGGAGTCTCAACTAGAGCTTTTGCCAGCACATCTATGTTGGCTAGGGGTGCGATTTCCGCCTTCCCGCCCGCCCCAATCTAATCGATATACCTATGCCAATAAAACTTCCCAGTGTAGACCAGGTCCTAGAGACAGGGAAAACAAATTCTCTAAATTCGCTAAAGAGAAAGAGATGGGAAGAGGATGAAGTAGTACATGACCTAGAATTCTTAGTTTAAGGCATAGGATGACACATTGCATCTACCAAGAAATGTTATGAGACACTGGCTGTGATCAGTACTGGAGACAGAGGAAGCCAGATGGACTACTAAGAATGACAACAAGAGAGCGCCAAAGGTTGTGCATTCATCATTGAATTCATCATTGCACATTCATCAACCAAACAGGTTGCCTTGTTTAAAAACAGGAAAAGTGAAAAGAGGGGAATAGAGCTTCCAAAAAGCAAACATTCATTTGATAGAAATTAGAAATGGAAAATATCCTTTAAGTCATCTAGTCTATTCCCAGTCAATGCAGGATGGTTGCATCTCATCCCCCATATCTCCAAGGCGTTTGTCTAGTCCAGGGGTAGGCAACCTATGGCATGCATGCCAAAGGCTGATTTTCAGTGGCACTCATAATGCCCGGGTCCTGGCTACCAGTCCGGGGGGCTCTGTATTTTAATTTAATTTTAAATGAAGCTTCTTAAACGTTTTAAAAACCTTATTTACTTTACATATAACTATAGTTTAGTTATATATTATAGATTTATAGAAAGAGACCTTCTAAAAACGTTAAAATGTATTACTGGCACGCGAAACCTTAAATTAGAGGGAACAAATGAAGACTCGGCACACCACTTCTGAAAGGTTCCTGACCCCTGGTCTAGTCTTAATCTCTCATGTGACGGGGCTTTCCGCATTTCCCTTGGAAGATCATGAACATGTCTAACTGAGCATTAAGTGATGTGTGATTCTGTCTAATTATTATTACTTATATTAAAGTAACATCTACACAACAAAGATCAGGGATGGGCACTGCACCACCACATAGTCAGAGACAGTCCCTGCTCCAAACAGTTGGCAATTTGAATAGATAAGACAGACAAATGGTAGTAGAAAGGAAAATCCCAATTTTTCAGATAAGGAACCAAAGCAGAGAAAGGTGACATGACTTGCTAACGGATTACACAGCAAGTCACTGGAAGATCAGGGATAGAATCCAGATGTCCTGACACTAAGGTCATGTCTACACTACTGAGCTGTACCGATGCTGCCGTGCCCCTATAAGATCACTCGTGCAGCCGCTCTGTGCCAATAGGAGAGAGCTCTCCCATCAACATAATTAAACCAACTCCAACAAGCAATCTCCCGCCCACATAGCGCTGGCCACACCGGCACTTCTGTCAGTGTAACATGATGCTCAGATGCAGGGGCGGCTCTAGCCATTTCGCCACCCCAAGACGATGGCACGCCACAGGGGGTGCTCTACCGGTCGCCGGTCCCACGGCTCCGGTGGACCTCCCGCACGTGTGCCTGCGGATGCTCCACCAGAGCCGCGGGACCAGCAGACCCTCCGCAGGGACGCCTGCGGGAGGTCCACCAGAGCCGCCTGCCACCCTCCCGGCAATCGGCAGAGCGCCCCCCACGGCATGCCGCCCGAAGCACGTGCTTGGCACGCTGTGGCCTGGAGCCGCCCCTGCTCAGATGGGTGTTATTTTCACACCCCTGAACAACGGAAGTTATACTAAGGCTCTGTCTACATTCCCCGAGTTTGAACTACAGGGGTGCAAATAGCAAGGCGCACCAAAGTGCCGCACTATCTCTCCCGTGTGGAGGCTGCAGGCACAAACTGAAAGGTTCCTAGTTTGTATCAGTATAATCCTCTTCAAAACAGGTGCACACTGCTATTCACACGCCCTTAGTCCAAACTAAGGGGTCAAAAAAGAAAAGAGAGGCAGTCAAAAAAGCAAACAAGATGTTAGGAATCATTAAAAAGGGGACAGAGAATAAGACTGAGAATATATTATTGCCCTTATATAAATCCATGGTACGCCCACATCTCGAATACTGTGTACAGATGTGGTCTCCTCACCTCAAAAAAGATATTCTAGCACTAGAAAAGGTTCAGAAAAGGGCAACTAAAATGATTAGAGGTTTGGAGAGGGTCCCATACGAGGAAAGATTAAAGAGGCTAGGCCTCTTCAGCTTGGAAAAGAGGAGACTAAGGGGGGATATGATAGAGGTATATAAAATCATGAGTGATGTTGAGAAAGTGGATAAGGAAAAGTTATTTACTTATTCCCATAATACAAGAACTAGGGGTCACCAAATGAAATTATTATGTGGCAGGTTTAAAACAAATAAAAGGAAGTTCTTCACACAGCGCACAGTCAACTTGTGGAAGTCCTTACCTGAGGAGGTTGTGAAGGCTGGGACTATAACAGGGTTTAAAAGAGAACTGGATAAATGCCTGGTGGCTAAGTCCATAAATGGCTATTAGCCAGGAAGGGTAAAAAATGGTGTCCCTAGCCTCTGTTCATCAGAGGATGGAGATGGATGGCAGGAGAGAGATCACTTAATCATTGCCTGTTAGCTTCATTCCCTCTGGGCACCTGGCATTGGCCACTGTCAGTAGACAGATACTGGGTTAGATGGACCTTTGGTCTGACCTGGTACGGCTGTTCTTATGTTATGTTCTTAATGTAAGCAAGTCCCTACTCACGGCCCTAGCCATTAGATCACACAGCTTTCCCTCCCTAAATCTTGTTCAGTTATCTTTCTAATGCAAGTAAATCTTTATGTTTTTTTCTGAGCATTAGTTCTGATTTTTTTTTAAATGGAAAATTTTCCTTGTTGCGCCCAACAACATGGCTACACTAAAGCTGATGAAAGGAAGAGACATAAAGGAGAAGAAATCCATACAGTGGAAATTCAGTCCCTTGCACTGTGACTGACAGATGTTAAAGAGCTACTACAAACACACCCTCTATGCTGTAAGGGCAGGACTGATGCCAGAATGAGCATGGCTTAAGCTAATTACATGCCATGATGATGCAAACCTTGGCTCCAGCTTTGCTCTCCCTGAAGTTAACAGGAGTTATGCCATAAACCTGAACAGCATCAGGTCCAGGACCTTTATGTGCATGTATAAAAACACTTTGTGTGAAGTTTACAGAAATCTATACTGAACAAATAGAGATACCCAGGCTTGTGACAGAGATTTTCCCCTTCTCTCTTAGAAGTGACTGTTAAGCACACTTAAAAAAAAAAAAAAAAAAAAAAGAGCTGAGTGCAAAAAAAAATGAGAATTTCCATCCTGTGGGAAATTCTGATATTTCCACTGTTGTTTTAATTATGAATAGGGATGAAAAGTTGAAATATCAAATATTCTCAGCCAGTTCAGCTTTAAACTGCAACTCCCTATGGTGCCACATTCCCTCTTAGGAGCTGTAGTTCCGGTGCCCGATGGTCCCATTTTTCCCTGTGAAACTGGGCCACCTGCTGGCTTACACACTTGTTCTGGCCCACAGGCCAATTCGGTCAGCCCCAGAACACATCAGCCCCTGCAGCAGACCTGCTCTAAAAAATGGAGTCCACTGTGTGGCATAACTTTGCATGTATAGTGCATGTGTGGTCATGACCTCACATGTATCATACTTGTGAGGTCAAACCACAAGGAGGAGGTCATTTTATTTCTGTATGTGGCCTGTGGAGGGGCTGTGTAACTGACCGTGCAACCCACGCCACTGAAAAGATTGTAACACCTCTCTGGCCAGACTGCATCTCCCATGATGCACCTGCAGGCATCTGATTCCCATGATACCATCACATGGTTCAGTCAGAGGGGACACCGCATTGCATCATGGGAAGTTCAGTTTAAAGTTGGACTGACCTGAAATGAAATATTTTTCATCAGTTCAACAAATAAATATTTGGAGTCAGGTCAAACAAACAAAAACGATTTTGTTTCAGTTTGTCTGAAGTAAAAATAAAAAATGGCGAAATTTAGTTGTGTAGAAACTGCATTTTCTTTTGAAAAAACATTTTAAATGGAAATTTCACAACCAGTTCCAATTATTTGATTTGGTCTACTGTTTCACAACTTTATACAACAAACCAGGAAACTCACAGTCCCAAACTATGTTAGTCTGAAGAGGATATTTCAAATGAAGAACAACATTTGGGCTCTGTCCAAACAGGCATGATTCAAGAGGTTTAATGGAATCAGGGACATGGTAAATTCCACAGAAGAAGGCGTTTATCCATTGCAAAGTAAATAATGGCTCCATCTTGGCCAAAAGATATTCGTCAGTTTCCTAATATTAAGAGGCACCTACACTTTAATCTGAACAGGGATCATAAGTCCCTTTGCTCCTGGACCACAACCATTGTGTCCAGTTACTGTACATTTCCACAATTGTACTGAGATTTGGCAAGCTCCCCAACCAGCTGGTTGGTCTCAGATCATCCAGATTGGGAAGAAAATATTTTTCCGCCCAGATTTCTCGGCAGCTGTTTCTCAGAGAAGACATATGCCAACTTTCAACAGGGCTGGACAGAGCTTATGCAGAAAAGATATGCATTTGCTTTGTCATTGGACGCGGCAGTTTTGAGAGTTTCCCCCCGTGAAGCCCCAGCATAAGAATGGCTTCTCCACAGTACAGAAAGTGTCTCTAGAGTTAAGCAGAAGAGGCTTATTTATTGCACTAAATGTAAAGGAAACGTCTGTGGTGTCTAAGCTAAAATTATTGCGTGACTGTGCGTTTTAAGCCAAACTCTTCTCCATATTTCAGCAGGCAACTTGTGTTAATTAACCCCAGGAGACAATGCTAGTGTCATTGTATTTATTATTATATCTCAATCACGAACCAGGATGCTATTGTGCTAGGCACTGTACAAACACAAAACGCAATGACAGTTCCTGCTTCCAGAGTTTACCATGTAAATACAATGTGTCTGGCTTTTACATTATTTTGGAAGAAGGCTCCTGAACATCCTCTACCCTGTTCAGTTTTCCCCCAGGCTTGGCTTCCCCAGATAATATGCTTTGAATGGGTGATAGATCGTCTTGTTTCTAGTTCACAGATGTTTTTATACTGAGGAAACAAGACATAAAATTTTCTGCTCACGTCAGCTTTACACAGCTGTTCCTCCAGTTATTCCTGATTTGCATCAGCGTGAGAGCAGAATCAGCCTGAGGGAGTTTGCATTTACTTCATGTATTCACCTCCATCTCTTATTTTATTTATTTAGAAATGGCTTTTGGTCAGATCATTCCATCCTTCTCTTTGCCTTTGGCATTTCTCTGTTAATACTGACCCACACGCACATTCCACTTTCTGTGATGGCTTAGTCCAATCATGTTTAAAGATTGGGATTTTTCCCTTGGTTGTTGAATCAATGGCATCTTTTCTTATATACTAACCCAGTTCAGACTAGTGAACCAATTTCATTTTGGGAGACTTTCTCAGAGGGATCATTGTTTCCTGCCAAATGATCCCATTTAGTTAATATCTGCTAGTGTGAATGGCTGATATTCATCACTAAATGAATTGCCAATTAGCCGGGTGCAGCATTGTGGCAATCCTCACAGACTGCTCAATTTACCTGCAATGCAATCCTCTCCCTCCCCTCACTCCTACCCCTTCAACATCATTTAAAATAAAAATTAGTTGGCAAATGTTAGCCTGTTTCATGCCAAATGAAACAGGCTTTCAGATTAGTAATACAGATGCTAGGCCAGATTCTCAGGATAAGCCAACTGGCACCCAGTGCTGCTAAGAAGGTTGAAGGAACAAAGATGGCTTGAAGTGGGATCATCTCTAAGTTGCATCGACCGATAACAGAGCCTCAAGGGCTATTCCAGCAGCGAGGTGTAACCAGAATGCTGTAGAACTCTGAGCAATGCTCCCTTTTCCCCGGCCACCTTCCCATGCCCTTCCAGCACCTATAGACATAAACAAACACTAAAGAAAATGTGGCATATAATAGAACCCTTTGCACAAAGAATCGAAAGATCTTTACAAATATTACTTAATTAAACCTTTCAAATCCCCTACAAGGTAGGCAAGTATTATGTTGATTTCCTAAATTAATAACAGCCTGAGGTTCAGTGACCTTGTTCAAGGTCTCAGCGAGACAGTGGCTGGGTTGGGAACTGAAACCAGGAGTTGACTCTCAGTTTCCTAGGTTCCTCTGTACTGGATTGTCACCCTGTTAGTGCCATGCTGTCCACATGGAGTCTCCATTCTTCTCTCTCCAAGGAAACACAGTTCTGTCTTCTAAACAAAACCATTTTCTTATCTCACAGCTCCATCTTCTTGCTCTCCTGCAGGCATAGAGTAGCGAACTATCCCTTCTAACACATTGTGATGGGGCTTGGGAGTGAAATTCATCCCTTTGCAGGGGCCAGCAGGGCTTAGGTACCATTTTAGCCCCATGTTGGGTGATAAGGGGGAAAATGCAGCATTGCACAGGCCTTGTACCAGTCCTCTAGACAGGGGTGAATTTCACCCTAAATCACTAGCATAACAAGGATTTTTCACTGCTGGGTGCTACTTTCTACGGTCTTCCACCTCTCTTTTAGAACCAGATCCAAACTCCATTGAAGTCAATGGAAAATCTCCCACTGACCTCAAGGGGCTTTGGATCAGACCCTTCCTGGGTTAAAAAAAATTATGGAAAAACCAGTCTGAATGGAACTTTCTCTTGCAATTAGCAGGTCTCTCTTAGAGGATGTTACTATACAATTTTCCATCTGTGTGTTAGGCCAGTCCAATACTGACCTCAACTCATTTCCATTGATTCTGATTACATAAGAGTGATTTAACTTGCCATAGAATTGAATTTTCCATGTGTTTGGACCCTTTTGCCGTTGCTCCATAGAAGCACAATTTCCTCCTTCCCTGCTGGACTCAATATTCATTATTTTCTCCTACCACTTAATTATACTGATCATCACTGTCAAAAAAACATTATATCAGATGATCAAAATACACCTGCAGAAATTTTCATTGTATCAGTTTCTCGCTGCCTTAAATGCCCCTCAGCACCAATATTGCTTTATGGAGCCTCAAAACTCCCAGTATGTGTCTCATTATTCTAGCTGGTGGTCTGATTTTGTTAAAATGCAGACTAAAAAAAAAGTTAGTAACTGTTCCTCTGGTACCATCGTTTTAAAATACTTCCACTGATTGACATTTATAATTCGTATGCATCAATTGTATGAGACCTGGAAACTGTCCAAAGACACCAAGAGATTCTAAAGGGTATAGCTATGGGCATAGAAAGTTAGATTAATTTTCTAACCGTGTATTTCCAGTTTCCTCTCAACAGAAATGTCTGCTTTGTGGATACAGGAGTTTAATGTCAAAGGCTCACTCCTATGCTGAGCACCCTGAACATCCTCTGACTTCAGTAAGAGTTACAGATACTCAGAACCTTTACTACACTTAAGAGCCTTGCCGGCACACCTGTGTCAGTGATGCTGGAAAAAGCTTTTGGGTAGATGCTGTTATAGTAGCAAGATAATAATAAATAATAATCCTTTTGCTGGTCTAGTTCATTCTTCTCAGTGAACTGGTATAAGCTTTACTGCTAAAAGAACTCTCTTGCTGCTACACCACTAGTGGGTTTTCAGGTACAGCTCTACTAGTATAGTTATACCACGAGACACTTTCTAGCATAGACAAGACCTCATCATGTTATAGCATGGCATATTTCATGGAGGGAGTAGAAAGCATTTTCCAGTTTCTCCTTTGTTATAATTTACATATTAACAATGCAGTAACAGTAATAAAAAAAAAACTTTTATTCAAGGATCTCAAAGCACTTTGCAAACTTTAGTTAATTAATTCTCGCAACAGCTCTTCAAGTAAGGAAATACTATATACCCATTGTACAGATGAATAAGCTGAGACACATAGACCAAGACTGAAAACATTATCCACCAACTAGCAGCCCAAAAGGGGAAGACAAAAAAAAATACCTGTGCTGCCATAAAACACAGTTATGCACTGTATTTAACTGTCACCTATTGCCATACTGCTTTCTATCTACATAAACATACTACCTACACTGTGTTCCTTCCTTATACCTTCTTTCCTTTCCTGACTTCATTGTATTTGTTTTTCCCCTACTAGGGCTCCAATCCAGGAAAGTAGTTCAGCACATACATAACTTTAAACACACGAGCAGTCCCATTTAAACCAAAGGAATTACTCACATGCTTAACATTGAACATGCACGTCAGTGCTTTCCGAAATCAAGGCCTGTATTTATTCCACAGTAATTCTTCACTTAACATTGTACTTCTGTTCCTGAAAAATGCAACTTTAAGCGAAACGATGTTAAGCGAATCCAATTTCCCCATAAGAATTAATGTAAATGAGGAGGTTAGTGTCCAGGGAATTTTTTTCACCAGACAAAAGACTACACACACACAGAGAGGATAAGTTTTAAACAAACAGTTTAATACTGGTACACAGTGATGATGATTTTGAAGCTTGGTTGAGGTAGAGGAGTCAGAGAGTGGGATATTTCCCTTACTGCTAAATGATGAACTAGCAGTTGGCTGAGCCCTCAGGGGTTAACTCTCTCACTCGACAAGGCAGTAAGAATGGAGGGAGGAGAGACATTGCAGACAGAGACACACACTCTGTGTGCATTTCCCCTTTAAGTACACTGCTTTGTTCATTAGATCAGCTTCCTGAGACCACAGCTGCTGCAAGCTCCCTCTGGTGTTGCCCCCCTGCTCTATGGAAGATGGGGTAAGCAGGGTGCAGGAGCAGTGGGGAGGGGGACACCCTGACATTAGCCCCCCCTTTTTCCTCCCCTCCCCCCCCCACAGCAAACAGGAGTCTTGGGGAGCAGCTCCAAGGCAGAGGGCAGGAGCAGCACAGGGCAGTGGGGAGAGGGACAGCTGCAATTGTTAGCCTGCTGGGGAGCTGAAAGAGGGGCTGCCAGTTCACCCTGGTTCCAAGCCCCCACCAGCTCGCTGCAATGGGCTGCTCTTCCTGCAAACAGTGGATAAAGCAGGTGGCTGCCAAATGCCGTTAGAAGGGAGCACAACTTTAAATGAGCATGTTCCCTACTTGATCAGCAATGTAACAACAAAACAACGTTAACCGGGACGACTTTAAGTGAGGAGTTACTGTAATTATTAGCACTTCAGTAGCACCTAGAGGCCCCTGTCATCACATGAGGCCCCATTGTGCCAGGCATAGTACATATTACATTTTGAAGACTAGTGATCTATTGGACAGTGGAATAATCTCCAGAGGGAAATGGCAGAAGCCACATGACTTGGAATATTTAAAATGGGATTGGAGTAAACACACAAAAAAGTGTACTTTAAGGAACAAGGGACGGACTAGATGACCTATAAGGTTTTTTTCCAGCTTTCATTTCTGTGAGAAATTATACAGCTTCCTAGTCCTGATTCTGGAACAGATCCACTGTATCAGCAGAATGGTTAGAACCCAGGCCATGAGCATCAAAAGCACGATTTGGTACTGCTTCAGCTACATGAGTGATCCGCACAGCTCTAGGGAGCAGGTTTCTACTATCTACCAGCACCAACTGCTAAAGGAAGCATAGATCTGTCACATCCACATCCATAGCTAATGTGTTACAATCGCGTCTTACAGCTTTGTGGGTTTGAAATATACCTTCTCCTAGAGTCACATTATGATTTACTCATTTCTGTTTTAGAAAAACAAGACATGACTTACTGAGGGCCTGTTGGAGACTGGGCCCTGGGCAGTCTGGCCTAGTGATTAACATGAGAGCGGTGCCTACCACTTAGAACTGGGTCCTGTGGGGGCAAAGTCCAGGAACAAGCAGAGGTTCAGTGCTGGAGGGATAGAAGCCAAATGCTAGCGCTGGAGTTAACCAGAGTCAAGGTCAGAGCCAGACCTGAGGATCAGTCCCGGAAAAGAAGGAGTCACAGGGGAACAAGGGCTGGAGCAGAGCAAGAGCCAGGTCTGGAACAAGCAGGTGCAGGGACGAGAACAAGGGCAAAAATAACACCAACAGACCCCAGTCATCAGCAGGCAGGATCAAACTTGAGATCCCTGAAGCTTAGTGTATGAGCCTCTACTGCATGAGTGCATTAATCTCTACGTAGTCTAGGTGGGTTACACAAGCACATCTACAGACATGATACTCATTGGGAAGCTGGAGAGCTGCTGCTGGGCTTAAGAACTAACCGGCTGCCCTTCCTGACTGATCAGATAGTGCAGTCAATCAGGGGAAGGAAGATATGATCGCCCTCTATAAATACATCAAGGGATAAATACCAGGGAGGGAGAGGAATTATTAATGTTAAACGCCAATGTTTACACAAGGATGAATGGACATGAACAAATTCAGGCTTGAAATTAAGTGAAGGTTTCTAAACCATCAGAGGAGTGAAGTTCTGGAACAGCCTTCTAAGGTGAGCAGTGGGGAAACCTAACTGGCTTCAAGATTGAGCTTGATAAGTTTATGGAGGGGATGCTATAATGGGACTGCCCACAATGGCATATGCTCCATCTGTGACTGCTAGTAATAAAAATTCCCAATGGATGGAAATGCTGCACTAGATGGGGAGGGCTCTGACTTACCACCAAGAGTTCTTTCCCAGGAGTCTGGCTCTTGCTGACATTCTCAACTGATTGCTATATTTGAGGTTGGGAAGGAATTTCCCCAGGTCAGATTGGCAGAGATCCTGGAGGGGGGTTTACCTTCCTCTGCAGCATGGAGTGTGGGTCACTCGCTGGTTTAAACTAGAGTAAATGTGGATTCTCTGAAGTTTGAAGTCTTTAAATCATGATTTGAGGACTTCAGCAACTCAGCCAGAGGTTATGGAGTGGGTGGGTGAGATTCTGTAGTCTGCGATTTGCAGGAGGTCTGACTAAGTGGTCAAGATGTCCCTGCTGGCCCTAAAGTCTATGAGGTAGCCGTGCTGCAAACCAGCTGCACTTGTTGGGTTGCTAGGAGACTGATTCTGCTGCAGGTCCTGGTCCCTGATGGGGCCACAGACTGACTGGCCTTCATCCATGTTGGGCATCTCCCATGATGCCAGCTTTTAAAGGGATTGAAAGATATTTCCTGTTTATAGAAAATGGTGAATGAAGAACATCTATATGGCTTTTTACATATACGTCGATAATGGCAGTTACATTTTCCCTGGATAATTATATTTTGCCTAACTAAAATTCCCTCTACTTTCAAATGCGTAAAATATTGTTCACTTTCTGTGCAGAAGAGCTGCCAATACCGCTCTGCACCATTTTCCACTTCTAAGTGGGGTGCGTTTTCATAAGGTGGTGAAAAGATCCCCACATATGTAGAGCTCAATTCTCTATTGGGATACAGCCCCTTTGCAGTGCTGGCTTAACTGGCCCAGGAGATGTGGCCACAGGAAGAGGGGATGGCTGGATAACCAATGTGACATTGCACTCTATATGATTTTATGAAAATATGCTAATGTAACTGGAATATGCTTCATGCAAAAGGTCTCTTGTAAGGTATCATTACAAAGCTTATAATCTACTGAGGGTGATCATCCTATTTGTATAAATGTACCACTCTTGTATCTGAAACTAGAAATATGAAATATAACTCTTGAGGACCTATTGTAATTATGCAAAGTGTAGGCCATTAATGTTGGTTTGGAATCTTGATGACTCCCATTAACCAGGACAATTGACTGCAGATGGCTCTGTTTTACCTGTAAGTCTTCGTGTATGTGTGTGTGCTGGCAAATGGGTAATGATGTCTTACAATGACATGTGATCATGTCACCTGAACTGGAATCCATCTTTAACCTAGTGCTTTTCCATTGAACCCAGAGGGACAAAGGACTCCAGTCTTATGCAAAAGATATATAAATGGGTGGAACAGAACAAGGTGAGGAGCCATCATGAGGAATCCCCTACCTACCACCTGAGCTGGAACAAGGGCTGTACCAGGGGAAAAGGACTATGCCCAGACTATGAAGGCATCCAGTCTGTGAAAGAGAGACTTATGGAAAATCTTTCAGGGTGAGATTTTATGTGTACTCTGTTATAGCACTGTATTAGGCTTAGATTTGCATGTTTTATTTTATTTTGCTTGGTAATTCACTTTGTTCTGTCTGTCACTGCTGCAAACCACTTAAATCCTACTTTCCGTATTTAATAAAATCACCTTTTACTTATTAACTCAGAGTATGCATTAATACCCGGGGGGGCAAACAGCTCTCACTCTCTATCAGTGTTATAGAGGGTGAACAATTTATGAGTTTACCCTGTATAAGCTTTATACAGAGTAAAACAGATTTATTTGCATTTAGACCCCCTTGGGAGTTGGGCATCTGAGTGTTAATGAGAAAAACACTTCTGTAAGCTGGTTTCAGTTAAGTCTGCAGCTTTGCGACAAGTAATTCAGACTCTGGGTCTTTGTTGGATCAGACAGGCATGTCTGGCTCAACAAGACAGGGTGCTGGATTCCCAGGCTGGCAGGGAAAGCAGGGGCAGAAGTAGTCTTGGCACATCAGTTGGCAGTTCCCAAGGGGGTTTCTGTGATTCCACCCATCACAACTAACTATGGCCAGATCACCTCCTCTGCAATGCCTATGCACTTACTTCAGATTCATTATGTCCTTCAATGGCTCATTAAGTGAGGAATACTCACAATTTAGCTCCCTAGTAATTTCTTCCACTATTGATTTTAAATTAATATCTTAGTCTAAATTGCTTCTGAAAGTAATTCTACAGCATGATTCAGGCTAGGACAAGGGCACCCGAATTTTGCCCCAGAAGGGGTCAATGTTTCTCCTTGGAGCTTAGTAAATGTGAAGGGAGAGTAAGGCCAAATCGTAGAAGTGCATGGGGCACATTCAGCCTAGAAACCACACTTAGGCCACTTCTGAGCTAAATATGGCAGTGCCTTTGTTAATTAATGAGTGTTCATTATAGTTCTTAATCCAGGCTGCAGCCTTTCTATAGATGAAGTGTGCTCATGTAGAGGGATGGAAGTCAGCATCCCGCACAACTGGATGTTAAGAGCTGCTTTCCTCTACACACCTGAAGTTGATTCCATAGGACTAAATGGAGTCTGTTTACTTGCCAAGGTGAGATATAACTGAGCAGTGATACAACACCTAGTAGGTCATGATTAGGATGCCGGGAAACAGCATGCTAATGGGTAGGGAGGGGCATTAGATTGGGAGTCAGGAGACTGAGGTGTGGTGTCACTTTGGGCAATTACTTCATCTCTCTCTGCCTGTTTTCCCTCCCACCCTTTGTCTGTCTTGTCTACTTACATTGTAAGTTCCCATGTGTTAGCAGAGTGCTTGGCACAATGCGGTCTCAGTCTTGGTCAGGGCCCCTAGGTAGTACTGGAATGCCAACCAACAATAATAGAACAGAGTATGTGGCTGCAAGGTGCTTCATTACTGCCTATTAATAGTTCTAATTATTTCTAGTACAAGTGTTAGTCATGTTAATTATACTAAAGCCCTGGAATATTAGTGCTTTCATTTTGCTAATGATTTGCCAACTCTGCCTTACTCCTGTAATAGAAACAGATTTTGCTAGGTTAAAATTTGATTTTGGGACTTGTCAAAGGCAAGAAACACAGTAATAAAACTGGTAACCTCTCAGTAAACCCAGCATAAGATCTTTGAACCAAACTGATCCCCAGAGTCACTCCTTTGACTTTACTGGAGTGACACCACAAACGAACTTGGCCTTTTGTGTTTCCTTTAAATTAGGGCCAATGAGACAGCTATGTTTGTGGGGAAAAACAAGAACATATGCTGAAAACGGAGAGTTTCCAACAAAAACTTAGTCCACCATGGGAATGAAATTCAACTGCAAAGATTTTGTGGTTGGCTGAAGACTTGGTCTGAGATTTTTGTACTGAAAAGATAACGTTATACAGCCCAAGAGCACCTTCCAGAATTTAAATCTTAGTAACAAAGAGAGTCCAAATAACTGAACTAGGTCCCAGCATGCTGTTTGAAGTAGAATACAATAGCCAGGGTGTGTATCGTTTTCTATAGTGAAATTGACTTTGGACATAGACAATGGCTGCACAAACAAACCTGCCCCAAATATGTGGATAACAACTTCACTTCATCACCTGTATAGAGCTGTGAGAACTGTTTACAACACTAACCAGATATCCTATAAGTGATCATCATGTCCCACTCTGATGATTAATTAGAATTCCCTGGTGCCTGAACACACTGCAAGTGCTTTTGTTTGACACCACAGCATGCAATTCCTGCAGTATTCTTGCACAAAGCTTCAAGAACAATCATAAGAGCTAACATGGTATTGGCAATACATAAATAATCTGGGGAAATGGCATTGTTTAAATCAAAAGTATAGCAGGAAGGTTGAGCTAGCCATTCTTTATCTAAATAACCACAGCAATTCAATTCCACAATCCCTAATAAATACATAAATTCAAATGTGAACCAACATAAAATGTTGCTTGTGTGTGCCACCCAGGAATCTATTAACAAGCTGCACTCATGAAAGGAAGTGCTCTGTAATATAGTCAAAGCACTTGACTAGCAGTCAGGACACCTTTTGGCCCAGAAATCATCATCATTATCCTTGTGAGATGCCCCAGGCTTGTTATACTGAGCACTGGAAGGGCACTGACAGGCTAGAGGACCAATGGCAGTTTTAGTAGGCGATATCTAGTGAGTTAAAAAGAAATGATTCGGTTATTGGGATGCTGGAGTTCTTGACCTCCTGAGTTTATAAAGTATCTGTTTTTGTTCTTGGCCACATAAGAGAATTCAAACTTTACAATTCTGCAGTAGAATTTTCATTTTGTTTTCTTTTCCTAACTCTCATTCCCATTTCTAGAAATACGCCTTGTCTATACTAGTTAGACTACAACAGTTTAACTAAAGATATGAAATCTAGAGCAATTTTTAAATTGATCTTGGGCAAATCCCAATGTAGACACACTTAAGCCAGTTTAAGTCCCGCTTAAATCTGTTTAGCTTCATCTATAGGTTACCGATTTAAGCTGGATAAACATAAGCAGGGGTAAATACCTCCATGATGGTCACGATTTTGGCCCATACTGGTCACTGACCCATAGACCTCCAGTGCTGAAAGGGAGAACCAGGTCCTGCAATTCTAAAAGAGAGAGAGTGTCTCTCTAGCTTGACCCAGGCTCTGACACTGGGATCTGTAACTGCCTCATGTCCTCCTTGGATTAAGCACAGAGAAGGAACTTGTAACACCTGCTGACCAGCAAGTTGCACATCTATATCAGAGGTTTGCACCACATTAAATTGATTTAAAAATGTATCTAGTTTGTTAAACCGGTGCAACTTTATTAATACAGACAAGGCCGCAGAATCCAATGCTTTGTACCATATGGAGGCAAACAGACTCCAAGTCCAGCTCCCAAAGGTTATTACAATTATGACAGGGTCTGAATCAGTTAGTGTCTATACAGTATTCCACTAGCATGGCCTTCACCAAGTGGAAGATGCCTGGGCGCACCATTGGGTTATCGTGTCTTCATTAAGTGAACTGGTCTGAACAGCAATCACAAGATTACCAGCTGCAGGAGAATAAAGCTGCCATGGGTTTAAAACAAGGAAGGTAAATAAGCAACACATGAAATTGAATGAACCAAATGACTAAAGCAGGGGAATTCAAATGGAGGTGCAAATATATCCAGTCATATAAACAAGAGGCTGAGTGAGAATCTTAGTTGCACAATTCAGCCTGTTATGGTGTTAGGAAAGCAAGGGCGTTACATATATGGAACGTGCAAGAAGTTATGATCAACACAGACTAGGTCTCCACTGCAAAAAAATAGTTGTATGTTTAATTGGAGACAGCTATGTCAAATGAAATCCTAGTGGAGACCAGGCACATGTAGCTTTTGCACTGATGTTGCTAGTCAAGGTCTATTCCACACACCCCGCCTTCTGGGATTTACCTCAACCATGAGCAGCAAAGTAAAATCTACAGAGGTACAATGTGCTACTGTTTGTTACCCAAAGCCCTGGAATCCAATTCTCCTTCATAGTCTTCTTCCTATGCATGGCTTTATCATTGTTCATTGGCTGCCACAACAGAACTATCCCGTAACAGCTATGGAGTGTTACATTGTAATCTGTCCTCTCGGGCTGACTGGATTTGCCCTAAGGCAACAATGCCTCTAGTTTTTAAGGAAAATGACAATAAAAGCAACAGGAATACATGGTTGAAAATTTGAAAGTAGAAGGCAGCTTGGGTAAAAGTGATCATGAAATGGTAGAGTTCATGATTCTAAGGAATGGTAGGAGGGTAAAACAGCACAAGAAAGATAATGGATTTCAAGAAGGCAGACTCCAGCAAAACTTGGGGAGCTGGTAGGTAAGATTCCATGGGAAGCAAGTCTAAGGGGGGGAAACAGTTCAAGAGACTTGACAGACATTATTAAGGGCACAAGAGCAAACTATCCCACTGCATAGGAAAGATAGGAAATGTAAGGCAAGAGACCACCCTGGCTTAACCAGGAGATCTTCAATGATCTGAAACACACACAAAAAAAAGGAGTCCTACAAAAAGTGGAAACTAAGTCAAATTACAAAGGATGAATATAAACAAATAACACAAGTATGTAGGGACAAAATTAGAAAGGCCTAAGCACAAAACAAGATTAAACTGGCTAGAGACAAAAAGGGTATGTGACCGTGGTTGCTGGAGGGGCTTCACTGAGGTTGAGCAATCAGGGCAAAGTGCAAAGAATGGGGCAGAGGATTTCCAAAACCGGTGGTTTATTTTAATACTTAGATTCAGCAACAAAACAGCTTCTACTACACCTTCCTAGTTACCCAGAAGCCAAAATCACAGCTCCCCTCAGGCAATCCAGTCCTGGCAGGATAGCCTCTTGACGGAAGATAACACAGTAGGCATTCCTTGGATGAAGAATAGGTAATATTCATTGGTGCTTTGAATTAAACCTCCTATTTCCTAGCCACACACTGGTAACTAGCTGCATGCATTAGCATAAGATAATTAACCACTCTAGCAGTTCATAGACAGTTTACTACAAACTTCAAAGAGAAATACAGACAGTGATATTATTACATCCAAAGTTTCATCTAAATATAAATATTCCCTTTTGATCTCTGCAGCAATAGAACATAGGAACAGACAGGAACAGAATTTTAGCATCTACAGGCTAATCTGGTTACACTGTTAATATCTAACAATATATAGGTGTAAACAGATAAATACAAATAGTATTTACTTCTAGTTCTCCAACAATATAGGTTTACATGTCAAAGGTTTTAGTTATCAAAGCCATGTAAGTGGACTATCTACAAGAAATGGTCCTGATTATAATTTATTTCTCCTGGGGGAGTTCTGCACAAAGCAGAATTTTGCAAAAATTAATATTGTATGCACAGAATTTCCTTTCTCCCACAGACGTTGGCTGCAGTGCTGCTGGCCACCACTGGGGGCCGCTGGACCTGGCAGAGCCCAGCTCGCACATAGAAGACATTGCTGGGGGGAGGAGGGAGGAAGCTAGATGGTTCCCAACCGTTGCAGCTCCCCACACACTCTGAGGGAAGGAGACAGCCGTGTGCAGGAAACTCCACACAAGCCTGGGATCCAGCATGTGGGCTGTGGGGGCCCCATGGCTGGGCTTTAGTGGAGAGGGGATTTGGGTATCTGGGCAAAGGGGTAGGGGGCTGGGCTCTGGGAGGGTGTATCTGGGCCAGGGACTCCCATGGGAGGGAGTGAGTGCAGGTATCTGGGCTAGGGGGGCCCCTTGCAGCTGGGCTTTGGGGGGGGGTGCAGGTGTCTGGACCCCTAGCTGGGCTCTGGGGGACAGAGAAACACGAACTGGGTTGTCATAGGGGTTTCTGTAACTCTCTATTCCTGGGGGAAATTCGTGCATGTCTTGACTTTAGTAAGGCTTTTGATACTGTCTCGCATGACCTTCTCATAAACAAACTAGGGAAATGCAACCTACGTAGAGCTATTATAAGGTGAGTGTATAACTGGTTGGAAAATCGTTCCCAGAGAGTAGTTATCAGTGGTTCACAGTCATGCTGGAAGGGCATAAAGAGTGAGGTCCTGCAGGGATCAACTCTGGGTCTGGTTCTGGTTCTGTTCAATATCTTCATCAGTGATCTAGATAATGGCATAGAAAATACACTTAAGGTTTGCAGACAATACCAAGCTGGGAGGGGTTGCAAGTGCTTTGGAGGATAGGATTAAAATTCAAAATGATCTGGACAAACGGAAGAAATGGTCTGATGTAAATAGGATGAAATTCAATAAGGACAAATGCAAAGTACTCCATTTAGGAAGTTGCACACATGCAAAATGGGAAATGACTGCCTAGGAAGAAATGACATGGAAAGGGATCTGGGGGTCATAGTAGATCACAAGCCAAATGAGTCAACAATCTAATGCTGTGGCAAACAAAAGCGAATATCATTCTGGGATGTATTAGCAGGAGTTTTGTAAGTAAGACACAAGAAGTAATTCTTCCGCTGTACTCTGCGCTGATTAGGCCTCAGCTGGAGTATTGTGTCCAGTTCTGGGTGCCACATTTCAGGAAAGATATGGACAAATTGCAGAAAGTCTAGAGAAGAGGAAGAAAACTGATGCAAGGTCTAGAAAACATGACATATAAGGGAAGTTTGAAAAAAATTGGGTTTCTTTAGGGCTGGTCTACACTACGGGGGGAGTCGATCTTAGATATGCAACTTCAGCTATGTGAATAACGTAGCTGAAGTCGAATATCTAAGATCGGATTACTCACCCGTCCTCACCGCGCGGGATCGATGTCCACGGCTCCCCCTGTCGATTCTGCAACTCCGTTGGGGTTGGTGGAGTTCCGGAATCGATATAAGCGCACTCGGGGATCGATATATCGCGTCTAGATGAGACGCGATATATCGATCCCCGAGCAATCCATTTTAACCCGCCAACACGGCGGGTAGTCTAGACGTAGCCTTAGTCTGGAGGAACATGATAACAGTTTTCACACATAAAAGGTTGTTACAAGGAGGATGGAGCAAAATTGTTCTTAACCTCTGAGGATAGGACAAGGAGCAATGAGCTTAAATTGCAGCAAGGGAGGTTTACGTTGGACATTAGGAAAAAGTTCCTAACTGTCAGGGTGGTTAAGCACTGGAATAAATTGCCTAGGGAGGTTGTGAAATCTCCATCATTGGATATTTTTAAGAGCAGGGTAGACAAAACACCTGTCAGAAATGGTCTAGATAATACTTAGTCCTGCCATCAATGCAAGGGACTGGACTAGATGACCTCTTATGATCCCTTCCAGTCCTATAATTCTATGTTGGTAAAACTACTGGGCGACAGACCTTTGTACCTTTTTATGAGATGCAAATGTTCTTTAATCTGCTCTATGGAAAGTAAAATTATGCAGACATTAGTCGTGACTCCAAAGTTAAGATTGCAACAAGATTTGGATACATCTACCATATCCTTAGCGAGCATAAATCAGTGAAGCTCCATTGACATCTGACCCTATGCCTGCTTTATATAGTTATGCAGATATTGTCACTGGTTTTTAAAAGCAGCCTCCATTTTTGTATTTACAATTTTATGGCTGCAATGAGTTGTAGTTGCAAATTGTGCACATGCTGTTATGCACAAACTGCCTGTGGATACCAAATGGCTTCTGATTATATTTACACTGAGTACATGCAGTGCACATATCATTCACAATAGAAATGGTAATGTTGGATGTTTGAGTTGTCTAGCACAGAAGCCAACTAGAGGGGTCAGCCATGTTCAGTGGTTTGTCCAATACTAAATGAAACAAACGAGTTGCTAGAATGTTGCAGAGCTGCAGCTGCTGTGATGAAATTCTTCGTGCAAGAAAACTCCAAGTTGCAAACTTGCTTGTGGAGAAACATACAGTTTAAATCCACCAGTGACATGGCATAAGCTTGCCTAACAGTTGGCTGTCAGCCAACCGTTTCCTCCTGAGTCTTAATGGTTTTCACACTCAATAATAAAAAGATTTGTGGGGTGAATTTAGCTCAGAGATCTATTCTTGGATATATGTATATCAGGACAAAGAAGCCTGTACCTGTACATTCCATGCACACCTGAAAGAGTTTGTTACCTGTGCGAAAGCAGGATCGGAAGGATGGGAGCCCCATTACGCTAATTTTACCACCAATGCCAAAGTCTGCTCTCCATTTTCTAACTATGGCCTGACCTACACTTAAAAGTTAGGCTGACGTAACTACAGGACTCAGGGGTGTGAAAAACTGCCCACTTAACCCTTCACATAAAATTCTTCAGTCAACCTAGTTACTGTAGCTCAGGGAGATGGAGTTCCCATGGCAATGGAAAAACCTCTTGGAGAATTTTCCCAATCAGACTCCTCTCTAGGATCAGTTTCTGCTGATATATTATGGATCAAACTTTCAAAATCCCTTAAGTGATTTACAAGCCTAAGTCACTTGAAAATGAGACTTAGGCATCTAAATCACATAAAGGCTTTTGAAAATTTGACCCTATATCATAGACTCATAGACTCTAGGACTGGAAGGGACCTCGAGAGGTCATCGAGTCCAGTCCCCTCCCCTCATGGCAGGACCAAATACTGTCTAGACCATCCCTGATAGACATTTATCTAACCTACTCTTAAATATCTCCAGAGATGGAGATTCCACAACTTCCCTAGGCAATCTATTCCATTGTTTAACTACCCTGACAGTTAGGAACTTTTTCCTAATGTCCAACCTAAATCTCCCTTGCTGCAGTTTAAGCCCATTGCTTCTTGTTCTATCATTGGAGGCTAAGGTGAACAAGTTTTCTCCCTCCTCCTGATGACACCCTTTTAGATACCTGAAAACTGCTATCATGTCCCCTCTCAGTCTTCTCTTTTCCAAACTAAACAAACCCAATTCCTTCAGCCTTCCTTCATAGGTCATGTTCTCAAGACCTTTAATCATTCTTGTTGCTCTTCTCTGGACCCTCTCCAATTTCTCCACGTCTTTCTTGAATTGTGGTGCCCAGAACTGGACACAATACTCCAGTTGAGGCCTAACCAGCCCAGAGTAAAGCGGAAGAATGACTTCTCGTGTCTTGTTTACAACACACCTGTTAATGCATCCCAGAATCATGTTTGCTTTTTTTGCAACAGTATCACACTGTTGACTCATATTAAGCTTGTGGTCCACTATGACCCCTAGATCTCTTTCTGCCATACTCCTTCCTAGACAGTTTCTTCCCATTCTGTATGTGTGAAACTGATTGTTCCTTCCTAAGTGGAGCACTTTGCATTTATCTTTATTGAACTTCATCCTGTTTACCTCAGACCATTTCTCCAACTTGTCCAGATCATTTTGAATTTTGACCCTGTCCTCCAAAGCAGTTGCAATCCCTCCCAGTTTGGTATCGCCCGCAAACTTAATAAGCGTACTTTCTATGCCAACATCTAAATCGTTGATAAAGATATTGAACAGAACCGGTCCCAAAACAGAACCCTGCGGAACCCCACTTGTTATACCTTTCCAGCAGGATTGGGAGCCATTAACAACTACTCTCTGAGTACGGTTATCCAGCCAGTTATGCACCCACCTTATAGTAGCCCCATCTAAATTGTACTTTCCTAGCTTATCTATAAGAATATCATGCGAGACTGTATCAAATGCCTTACTAAAGTCTAGGTATATCACATCCACTGCTTCTCCCTTATCCACAAGGCTCGTTATCCTATCAAAGAACGCTATCAGACTAGTTTGACACAATTTGTTCTTTACAAATCCATGCTGGCTATTCCCTATCACCTTACCACCTTCCAAGTGTTTGCAGATGATTTCTTTGATTACGTGCTCCATTATCTTCCCTGGCACAGAAGTTAAACTAACTGGTCTGTAGTTTCCTGGGTTGTTTTTATTTCCCTTTTTATAGATGGGCACTATATTTGCCCCCTTCCAGTCTTCTGGAATCTCCCCCGTCTCCCATGATTTCCCAAAGATAATAGCTAGAGGCTCAGATACCTCTTCCATTAACTCCTTGAGTATTCTAGGATGCATTTCATCAGGCCCTGGTGACTTGCAGGCATCTAACTTTTCTAAGTAATTTTTTACTTGCTCTTTCCTTATTTTCTCTTCTAAACCTACCCTCTTCCCGTAAGCATTCACTATACTAGACATTCCTTCAGACTTCTCAGTGAAGACCGAAACAAAGAAGTCATTAAGCATCTCTGCCATTTCCAAGTCTCCCGTTACTGTTACCCCCTCCTCATTGAGCAGTGGGCCTACCCTGTCCTTAGTCTTCCTCTTGCTTCTAATGTATTGATAAAAAGTCTTCTTGTTTCCCTTTATTCCCATAGCTAGTTTGAGTTCATTTTGTGCCTTTGCTTTTCTAATCTTGCCTCTGCATTCCTGTGTTATTTGCCTATATTCATCCTTCGTGATCTGACCTAGTTTCCATTTTTTATATGACGCCTTTTTATTTTGTAGGTCACGCAAGATCTCAAGGGTAAGCCAAGGTGGTCTTTTGCCACATTTTCTATCTTTCCTAACCATCGGAATAACTTGCTTTTGGGCCCTTAATAGCGTCCCTTTGAAAAACTGCCAACTTTCCTCAGTTGTTTTTCCCCTCAGTCTTAATTCCCATGGGACCTTGCCTATCAGCTCTCTGAGCTTACCAAAATCTGCCTTCCTGAAATCCATTGTCTCTATTCTGCTGTACTCCCTTCTACCCTTCCTTAGAATTGCAAATTCTATGATTTCATGATCACTTTCACCCAAGCTTCCTTCTACTTTCAAATTCTCAACAAGTTCCTCCCTATTTGTTAAAATCAAGTCTAGAACAGCTTCCCCCCTAGTAGCTTTTTCAACTTTCTGAAATAAAAAGTTGTCTGCAATGCAGTCCAGGAACTTATTGAATAGTCTGTGCCCCGCGGTGTTATTTTCCCAACATATATCTGGATAGTTGAAGTCCCCCATCACCACCAAATCTTGGGCTTTGGATGATTTTGTTAGTTGTTTGAAAAAAGCCTCATCCACCTCTTCCGCCTGATTAGGTGGCCTGTAGTAGACTCCCAGCACGACATCACCTGTGTTTTTTACCCCTTTTAGCCTAACCCAGAGACTCTCCACCCTTCCATCTCCTATGTCCATCTCCACCTCAGTCCAAGTGTGTACATTTTTAATATATCATCTCCATTTTGAGGGTTCACACTGACTTCTTTTGTAGCACCAAAGATTCCCTATAACCTTTGGGGAAATTTTGGAATCCCTTATAAACTGTGATAAGAAACCCACAGGCTGAATTGCCAACAAGACTTACAGCTATTTCCCTTCATTTATAAGAATCATGCTATGCATATCCAAAAACATCAACACAATGGGGTGGGGAGAAAGCACCCATGAACAGCAGACTCTTCCATTTGAGGAAAAAAGGATATCAGCTTTTCTTAAAAATCACAAATGGCACAATATGCATGTTATGTGGGAGTCACAGTCTGACCCCATACTACTAGGATATTTGCCTTCAGTTATAAACAGCTCTGTCTGGAAATAATGGTGCCGTACACCAAAACATCAGATGTGCTTTCCATGGAATTTTGCCTATGAAAAAGGCAATAGGTCAGTGGGAAAAAAGTATTTAAGTGAAAGTTACCCTTCATATTTGGAACTTTAGACCAAACAATTGCCATTTTCTCATGCTTTCCCCTGAATGATTTCAAACATATCCCCAGCTGCTGATACCCAATGGGGTCCATATTTCCACAGCTAAACTCTTTCACCACGTTCTAGTCTGCAGTATAACAGTCAGTAAGTCAGGCTTTCCTTGCCAGCTGCAATTACCCATGCTTGTCTTTCCCTTAGTAACAGCTGTTCTCACTGATTTTTGGCCCACCCACCACATTTACTAAACTACGCCAATCATTAGCATTACCATTTGTTTCTGAAGACATCCAGCTTCAATTCCTTTCAGTCGCAGTTATCCACTCTTTGAGCTGCGGCTGCTGCAGAAACAGCAGTACAGATTCCCAGCTGAAGCTGAGCTCCACTATGAGGTCATGGAGCATCACCAAAGCATAGAGAAGCCCTGCCTCCTCCATATTCCCTTCCCTGGCATACGCCTCATGATAGGACAGGTGGAAGGGCAGCTGACTTCACAAACCAGTAGCATCTCCACTGGTGGAATTCTGAGCAGGCCAGTATCTGACCCCTTTATGCTACCTGAGTGGCCTAATGCAGTCAGATCATTGCCAGGGTTGCCAACTCTGATGAGTTTATTGCAAATGTCATGATGTTTGGTCTTTTAAGCCACAGCTCCTGGAGTCACGTGATTCTCAGCCGTCATAAAAAAATGTTTCTATCAACTTCATGATTGCAGAGAAAATAAGTTTGAAACCATGTCTGATGTATAACATAAAGCCTCAGAAACCAGAAGACAAAGAAAAAGAACCCCAGATTTTTTTTAAATCTCATTTTTAAGCCAAACTCATAATTTTGAGGGTTCTCACTCCTGATTTTTGAACACTTGGGTTGACAAGACTGTATATAAGAATCTGGTCCAATTTGCTCAGCACAGATAACATCTCCCTGGCCCGCTCACAGAGTAGGCCCTGAATGGCTAACAGCTCTGAAAAGATTCCCATATCATCCCCGTTTGCTGGGAAGACTCCAGATATGACACGGGCCTTCAGAGGGAGGGAGAAGATTAACAATTTAGCTCTCCAAGGATAGACATAAGCGTCCTTGGTGATCTTCACTGAAGAGTAGGTCTCCAGTCCACCTCTTTCCCCTCCTTCACTTCTCCATCCTCATTTAAACTAGGGTCTTCAATCTCCTTTGGACCTGCACAGCCTCTCAATTTGCCACCCCACCCCAGGAGCAAGTAGAAATCCTCATACCCCTGCCTGCCCCAGTCTCCCGGCTCCTTCACGCTTCTCTGACATGGTCTATGCTCCCACCATGACTCAGCTTGCTGAGTTAGCTCCTAATCCAAGTGGGAGGTCAGGAATCAGCCATAGAGGAAGCAAACCTTCTCAGGACCAAGAAGATGACAGGGAGTGGGGTGGATGATTTACAATATGGGGAAAATGGATCAGAAAGGCTCCCCACCCAACCCTCCTCCCACCATGTCTACACTGCAATTAGACATCTGTGGTTGGCCTATGCTATCTGACTCAGGCTAAAAGGGGCTAGTACTAAGGGTCTGTTTAATTGTGGTATAGACATTTGGGTTTGGGTCCCTCGCACCTCACAGGGTTCTAAAGCCCAGGTTCCAGCCTGAGCCCAAACATCTACAGCACAATTAAACAGCCCTTTAGCCGGAGCCTGTGAGTCCACGCCAGCTGGCACGGGCCACCTGTGGGTTTTTAACTGCAGTGTAGACATAACTCAGTGTCCAGAAATCCCCCTCTCTTCCTGGCCCAGTGAAATGGCCACCTCTAAAAGCATTCACTGGGGAATTATTTATTTAGCCTTCTGAACACCTCGCCTTCACAGCGATTTAAATGTACAAGGCAAAGTGTAAAATCCACAAGGCACATGGACAGAATCCACATTGACCTGCCCAGACCACGCTGACTGCGATAGCCACTCCCTGACCACATTCACTCCCCCACTCATTCCAGCTTCATCAGCTGGTGCAGGTTTTATCGCACACTCTTTGGTGTTTTTCTTAAAGCTCCAGCTCCTGGAGACCTGTGATTGTGAGACACTCTCAGCTTTCATTTAAAAAAAAAAAAAAGCCAGTCTCGTGATTTTTTGAGGGAGCCTGGCTCATGACTGTTGAATGCTTGGGGCTGGCAATACAACTGCGGCCCCCACAGATGAGCTTTGCAGCATGCCACAAGCAGGATCGGCCTGGCCCACCGGAGTATCAGGAATTCTCCCAGGGAGTCTTTGTTTTATTAAAGCTTTGTCTGGCTGGGGCAAACACCACTCTCCTCTGTGGGATTTAATGAAAAACATGGGCACATACACAGACCCCTCAGCCCACTCCTCTCCCTCACAGGACCCTGCCATTCCCTCCTTCTGAGGCATGGCTAGGTGTGGCAATCCTTTGAGCAGGCCTCTCACCTAAAGCATGGAGAAAAGGGGAAGATTGAAGATCCTTCCCTTGTGGCCTTGCTATGTGTATGGAAACCCTCCCAAAGCAGAAGGATGGTCCAGTAACTCAGGCATTGCCTCAGCAGCAGCGGGTTCAGTTCTCTGCTCCACCACAGTGCTTGATCCCAGGCAAGTCACTTTGCTTGAAATCCTGCCCCACTGAAGTCAATGAGCATTTTGCCAACTGCGGGGTAGGAGTTCACCTGTAGTCTCTTAACCTCAGCTTTCCTAGCTGTAAAATGGGGATAACACCACTGCCCTTTCCTGCCTGACTGCAGCGTTGTGAGGATAAATACAATTAAAGATGGGGAGGGGCTCAGGTACAATGGTAATGAGGCCAGATAAGCACCTAAGGGAGATAGAAATGCCCCTCCCTGTGTGAAAACTGCGAAGTGTCACTGTTAGGATCATGCCTAGTTTTATATTCTAAGGCCATGTCTACATCTAAAATTTTGCAGCGCTGGTTGTTACAGCTGTATTAGTACAGCTGTATAGGGCCAGCGCTGCAGAGTGGCCACACTTACAGCAACCAGCGCTGCAAGTGGTGTTAGATGTGGCCACACTGCAGCGCTGTTGGGCGGCTTCAAGGGGTTTTGGGGAAGGCGAGAGCAAACCGGGGAAGGAGACCAGCTTCGCCGCGGTTTGCTCTCGCGTTCCGCGAACCACCCTGCAAACCGCAGGGAAGGAGACCTGCTTGCTCGGGGGTTCGGCGAACGCGAGAGCAAACCGGGGAAGGAGACCAGCTTCGCCGCGGTTTGCTCTCGCGTTCCGCGAACCACCCTGCAAACCGCAGGGAAGGAGACCTGCTTGCTCGGGGGTTCGGCGAACGCGAGAGCAAACCGGGGAAGGAGACCAGCTTCGCCGCGGTTTGCTCTCGCGTTCCGCGAACCACCCTGCAAACCGCAGGGAAGGAGACCTGCTTGCTCGGGGGTTCGGCGAACGCGAGAGCAAACCGGGGAAGGAGACCAGCTTCGTCGCGGTTTGCTCTCGCGTTCCGCGAACCACCCTGCAAACCGCAGGGAAGGAGACCTGCTTGCTCGGGGGTTCGGCGAACGCGAGAGCAAACCGGGGAAGGAGACCAGCTTCGCCGCGGTTTGCTCTCGCGTTCCGCGAACCACCCTGCAAACCGCAGGGAAGGAGACCTGCTTGTTCGGGGAACGCGAGAGCAAACCGCGGCGAAGCTGGTCTCCTTCCCCGGTTTGCTCTCGCCTTCCCGGAACCACCCAGCAAACCTCAGGGAAGGAGACCTGCTTGCTCGGGGTTCGGGGAACGCGAGAGCAAGCCGGGGAAGGAGACCAGCTTGATTACCAGAGGCTTCCTCAGGTATGCTGGGATACCTGCTTATTCCACGGAGGTCAAGAAAAGCGCTGGTAAGTGACTATACTTGATTACCAGCGCTGGATCACCAGCGCTGGATCCTCTACACCCGAGACAAAACGGGAGTACGGCCAGCGCTGCAAACAGGGAGTTGCAGCGCTGGTGGTGCCCTGCAGATGTGTACACCTCCTAAGTTGCAGCGCTGTAACTCCCTCACCAGCGCTGCAACTTTCTGATGTAGACAAGCCCTAAGACTTGGATCTGCATTTTCCTGGAATTCAAGTGTGTTTGGCTCAGGTAGTTTTGGTCAGGCCCATTTCTACATGGAACCCGTTCTCTTGAGTCAAGAAGGTGCGTGTGTGCGCGCACTCAAGACAAAGATGCACGTAGACCTAGTGCCAGAAAAATAAAAAACAGTTTGCAAATAAACTAGTGTCACCTCATGAAGCTTCCTCAGCCACTGGCAAACATGGCACCGGTCTGTCCGGCTTGTCAGCCTGGGATATAAGATGTGATAACTCAGCAGTCTAAGCCAAGGGAATAAACTCAGGTTGCAGGAGCCTGCTTGAATAATGTAGGGTTACATTCACACAGCTTTAAAGAATGCTCAGCCTTATACATACATACTCATGTTTTGCCTAGGCTTTGTTTCCTGCACATCTACCTCGTTTTCTTGGTTCCTGTCCCTCCAAGTTTTCTTTTACCGGTCTCACAGAACTGGAAGGGTCATTGAGTCCAGCCCCCTGCCTTCACTAGCAGGACAAGTACTGATTTTGCCCTGGATCCCTAAGTGGAGTAGGATCCTCTCAAGGATTGAGCTCACAAACCTAGGTTTGGCAGGCCAATGCTCAAACCACTGAGCTATCCTTCCCCCCCACTACTACTATTACTACTTCTTCCTCTTCCCACTACTGTGAGCACTTCAACTGCTGTCACTTTGGGATGGATTTTGTCGTCATGGTTTCCTTTAATCCAAAATGGGCTTCAGTCATTTTGAAGAGCACAAAACAGGTTATTTGAATGGTTGTAATATTTCTGAAAGGAAGGCCAGGGCATAATTACATTTCACAGAGAAAAGGTCCCCTTTGGGAAGGTGTTTATAGCATGAGCCTAGGACATGGGAGACTGGGTTGAAGTCCCTGATATGCCACAAACTTCCTTTATCACCTTGGACATCTCACTTAGCGTCTCTGTACCTCAGTTCCCCACCTGAATAAGAGCACTTCCCATTCTCACAGGAATGTTGCAAGAACAAATAAATAAATACATTAAAGATTGAGGCACGCAGGCACTACCTGTATAGGGGCCACATAAGTATCTTAGATGGACATTTCTACTGACTCCATTTCTTGCTGTACAGTACCATATTATAAAGTTGGTCAAACGTTTAGCCTCAGATCCAAAGTTGGAAATGTTTGGAGTGGGTTTGTTTCTAGCATTTACATTTGAAAAGTCAAATATATCCCTGTGTGGAATCCACAAAACCTTGTGGGTCGTTGCCAAGTCTACTACAAAATTCACACCCCGACCAACACAGAAGTCAGCAGCATAGACACAGTTATACCTCAGTTGTGCCTGCACAAGCTGCGTCCAGACTAGGAGGGTTTTGCCAGGGTAGCATACCCATACAGCTTAGAGTTCCTAGTGTAGACCTGGCCACATTACTGTAATTACCCACTTGTGCCCAGTCCATTGCTGCAAAGAGCACTACAAACCTCAAACATTCCAGAAGAATACCATGGGCATTTTTGCATATCCACTTAATATGTTCCAGGGCTGTGGTCTTCAGTGAAAAGACTCAGTGAAAACTCTAAAACAATAAGCTCATTCAAACACAATCTCTCTTCCCCAGCTGGGAATCAATGCAAACAAATCCTGTTGTGTAAGGACAAGGGGGGAAAAAGGGGGTGGGGGGCAAAGGTGTGTGTATTTGGGGAGGGGAGGAAGCTTTCCCATTGCCAAGCTGCAACATGACAAAGAAATAAACACTGCAACATAAAGGAAGGGTGGGTCCCACAACGTTTTACAGGTATTTTACAAGGGGCAATTTTGGAGCGCTGGCTTGTTGCATTGTGAGCTGTTTCCCTTTGTTAAGTTGTTCAGTGGTACCATCCTGGGGGGGTGGTGGGGAAGAAGAGGCAGGAAAGGGTGGAGGGAAGGGTGTTGTAATAATAAAACCCATTTATGCAGCCCATTTCATTCCAAAGTACATTACAGACTGTGCACACAGTGTCTCACCATCAATCCCATTTTTCTGGCTGCTAGCATGTGGAGCAAACCCCCAATGCTCATTGCACACTGTGGAGAGGATAAGGGGATATTCACATACCTAACAGTTAAAGGCATGTACAAAAATATATAACTCATCAAATTCAATTGTGGATGATGCCAAAAATTTCCCTGATTCTCTTCAGTGAAGCCTACGTCTGCAGAGCCCCAAGAATGATTAAAGGATTAGAAAACCTGCCTTATAGTGGTAGACTGAAATAACTCAATCTATTTATCTTAACAAACAGATGGTTAGAGATTAACTTGATCACAGTCTGTAAGTACCAACATGGAAAACAAATATTTATTAACGGGGTCGTCTGTGACATTGCACTCCATAATGTTTTATGGAAATATGCCTATGAGCGTAAATATGATATAACTGGAATATGCTTTATGCAAAAAGTCTCTTGTAAAGGTATCATTACAAAGTTTATAATCTACTGAGTGTGGTTATCCTATTTGTATGAATGTATCATTCTTGTATCTGAAACAAGGAATATGAATTACAACTCTGAGGTCCTATTGTAATTAAGTGCGCCACTTAGGAAGGAACAATCAGTTTCACACATACAGAATGGGAAGAGACTGTCTAGGAAGGAGTATGGCAGAAAGAGATCTGGGGGTAATAGTGGACCACAAGCTAAATATGAGTCAACAGTGGGATACTGTTGCAAAAAAAAGCAAACGTGATTCTGGGATGCATTAACAGGTGTGTTGTAAACAAGACACGAGAAGTCATTCTTCCGCTCTACTCTGCACTGGTTAGGCCTCAGCTGGAGTATTGTGTCCAGTTCTGAGCACCGCATTTCAAGAAAGATGTGGAGAAATTGGAGAGGGTCCAGAGAAGAGCAACAAGAATGATTAAAGGTCTTGAGAACATGACCTACGAAGGAAGGCTGAAAGAATTGGGTTTATTTAGTTTGGAAAAGAGAAGACTGAGAGGGGACATGATAGCAGTTTTCAGGTATCTAAAAGGGTGTCATCAGGAGGAGGGAGAAAACGTGTTCACCTTAGCCTCTACTGATAGAACAAGAAGCAATGGGCTTAAACTGCAGCAAGGGAGATTTAGGTTGAACATTAGGAAAAAGTTCCTAACTGTCAGGGTAGTTAAACACTGGAATAAATTGCCTAGGGAGGTTGTGGAATCTCCATCTCTGGAGATATTTAAGAATAGGTCAGATAAATGTCTAACAGGGATGGTCTAGACAGTATTTGGTCCTGCCATGAGGGCAGGGGACTGGACTCGAGGACCTCTCGAGGTCCCTTCCAGTCCTAGAATCTATGAATCTATGCAAAGTGTGGACCATGAATGGTGATTTGGAATCTTGATGGCTCCCATTAACTAGGATAATTGGTTGCAAATGGCTCTGTTTAATTGTAAGCCTTCCTGTATACAGTGTGCCAGCGAGTGGGTAATGAAGTCTTACAGTGACGTGATCATGTCACCTGGACTGGAATCCATCTCACACCTGGTGCTTTTCCAGTTAGAAGGAGGGATGGGAACCCAGACAGACAAAGGATTCCTGCCTTGTGCCAAAGCTATAAGAAGGGCTGGAACAGAACAAAGGGGGCTGTCATGATTTCATGAGAAATCCCTGAGCTACCACCTGAGCTGGAACTAACAAGGTCAGTACCAGCGGAAAAGATTGGGCCCAGACTAGGAAGGAATCTAGTCTGTGAAATAAGCTTATTGGAACATCTCTAAGGGTGAGATTTACCTGTATTCAGTTTCTTAATGTATTAGGCTTAGACTTGCGTGTTTTGTTTTATTTTGCTTGTTAGTCTTTAAGGTACCACAAGTACTCCTGTTCTTTTTTTGTTCTGTCTGTTATTACTTAAAACCACTTAAATCCTACTTTTTATACTTAATAAAATCACTTTTGTTTATTAAACCGGAGTAAGTGATTAATATCTGGGGGAGAAAAACAGTTGTGCATCTGTCTCTACCCGTAAAAAGAACAGGAGTACTTGTGGCACCTTAGAGACTAACAAATTTATTTCAGCATGAGCTTTCGTGAGCTACAGCTCACTTCTTCAGATGCGAAAGCTCATGCTGAAATAAATTTGTTAGTCTCTAAGGTGCCACAAGTACTCCTGTTCTTTTTGTGGATACAGACTAACACGGCTGCTACTCTGAAATCTCTCCACCAGTGTTATAGAGGACGGACAATTTATGAGTTTACCCTGTATAAGCTTTATACAGAGTAAAATGGATTTATTTGGGGTTTGGATCCCATTGGGAGCTGGGTGTCTGGGTGCTGGAGATAGGTGATCTGCTGAGCAGTTTTTGGTTAGATCTGCTGAGCAGTTTTTGGTTAAAGTCTGCAGCTTTGGGGTCATGGACCAGACCTGGGTCTGTGTTGCAGCAGACTAGCTCAAGAAGGTCTGGCTCAACAAGGCAGTGTTCTGGAGTCCCAAGCTGGCACAGAAGATGGGCTTGGAGACAATCCCAAGCAAGGCCGGCTCCAGGTACCAGCGCAGCAAGCTGGTGCTTGGGGCGGCCATGGAAGGGGGCGGCACGTCTGGGTCTTCGGTGGCAATTCAGCAGCAGGTCCCTCAGTCCCTCTTGGATGGAAGGACCGGCCACCGAATTGCTGCTGAAGAATGAAGTGGTGCAGCGGAGCAGCTGTCGAAGTGCCGCCGATCGCGGCTTCTTTTTTTTCCTCCCCCCTCTTCGCTGCTTGGGGTGGCAAAAAAGCTGGATCCAGCCCTGATCTCAAGGGTCTCTGTGACCAACCCATCACAGTGGCATAGTCGAGCAGGATCTGTGCACAGTTGATTGCTTTGAGACAGTGGTAGAGATTTTAAGTGAGTTTTGAGTGTGGTGGCTGGAGAACAGACAAAGTGGTTACTGGTTTGTTATTTTCTGTTTGCTTATTTCGGATAAGGGAAAGAGAGGCAGGAAAAACAGTGAAATAGGAGAGTAAAGCTCAGAACAAGCTAGAACTGCACAGGTTACAAATGGCTGAGAAGGAAAGAGAGCCAGCAAGCCCTTGACTTAAAAAGACAAAGAACTTGAGGCCCAGAAACAGGCTCAAAATGAAGCACAAAAAGCTGCCCTGGAAGAAGAAAAGGCTGCGCATCAGCAAACCTTGGACTTAGAAGACAAAAAAATTGAGGCCCAGAGACAAGCACAAATCGAGACCCAGAAGCGTGAACTGGCTGTAATGGAGTGCAAGAGGTGCACAGAGATACTTATCTTGGAGGTGGAAGTTGGGGTCCTGGTGACTGCTCCAGTGGGAGCAGACCCCAAGGACTCTGTAGCTGGAAGCAAGCCCAACCTGAGTGGGAGGGAGGGGATTTTACATGTACTGCATTCGCCCTGGGCAGTGTCCAAGACTCCAGCAGTAAGTTCAGGAGGAGGGTGCGATGTTGCATTCCGTAAATGTTTTATGGAAATATGTTTGAGTGTAAATATGATATAACTGGAATATGCTTCATGCAAAAGGTCTCTTGTAAGGTATCATTACAAAGCTTATAATCTACTGAGTGTGTTCATTCTATTTGTATGAATGTATCATTCTTGTATCTGAAACTAGGAATATGAAATAAAACTCTGAGATCCTACTGAAATTAAGCAAAGGAGGCAGGAGGAGGGATAGCTCAGTGGTTTGAGTGCTGGCTTGCTAAACCCCCCATTGTGAGTTCAATCCTTGAGGAGGCCATCTGGGGATTCACCTTGCTCTGAGCAGGGGGTTGGACTAGATAACCTCCTGAGGTCCCTTCCAACCCTGATATTCTATGAAAGTTGGGACATTAATGGTGGTTTGGAATCTTGATACCTCCCATTAACTAGGACATTGATTGTAAATGGTCCTGTTTAATTGTAAGCCTCCCTGTACACGTGTGCCAGCAAGTGGATAATGAAGTCTTATAGTGACATGTGATCATCTCACCTGAACTGGAATCCATTTTAACTCTAGTTCAGAGGTTGCCAATTAGATCAAGTTAACTAACAACTACAAACATCCTAGGCTGAGTTCTAGATTACTAGACAAGATGCAATACATCAAACACTACCCACCAATCTACCAGGTAGTATAGACATACCTGCCAAGTGATCATGGTGCCACTAGATAGGACAGAACACCGCAACCAGGTGTGTGGGTACACCAGGTCGGTTAAACCTCATTTAAAATGGGCATGACCACCACAGCTTTGGTGCAGCTACTTCCATTCTAATAAAATCTTGTTGCTGTCACACTAACAAGTATCAATTAAATCAAAAGTCAGGCTGGAACTTGTTGGTTGAGCACAAAATTCCCTGTTAAAAAATCACTAAAACAGCCTGAGGGGGCCCAGTGAATAAAGCAACTGCCACTTCTGTTCCACAGCATAAGCATTTATAGGCTTTCCTTGCAGAGAACAGATCAGCTCCATCTTCCAGAGATGGGAGTCTTGTATGGGAGCAGGATCAGACCCTAAATGCTCACTAGTTTAGGGCATCCCCCCAGAAGGGAATGGTTGGAGCTGACCAAGTTATGTTTTGCCCAAGGCTTGGTCTACATTTATCCTGGCATAGCTATGTCATTCAGGGATATGGCTTTTTCCACACACCTGACTGGCACAGCTATGCCAGGATTACTCTCAAGTGTGGGTGCAGCTATACTGATGGAAAGGGGCTTTTAATCAATGTAGCTAATGTTATTCAGGGAGGTGGCATTCCTGCACTGACAGGCCCCTTCTGGCAGTAGACTGTGTCTACACTACAGGGCTCTGTCTACGCAGGAAGCTCCGTAGCTGGCATAAATTGATGTAGCTGCAGGCTGATTTATACCAGCTGAGAGTCTTGCCTGTGATTGTCCTTTCCTAAATAGGGACAGTCAGCAGGTGTGCATAGGCTGCAAAGAATTTAAAAACAGGCCACCCTAAGGGTCAGGTTGATTTTTATCTTTGCTCTCTTCAGCTATCCCTGGATGATGTTAGCCAAGGGAGTTCACTGGTTTTTCAGTGTCTGAGGAGCCCCATTTGTGCCCTGCAGCTTTTCCCACAGATGTAATCTTGGAGGAGACGTTGTTGTTGGCTAGACTGTTGCGCCCTTTCTTTCCTCCCTTGTGGCTTCTGTCTCAGGAGCAGGTCTGTTCTCCTCAAAGCGAGCTACACCGGCATCAGTCCCTAGAAACCCATTGACCGCGGTGCATTTACACCAACATAGCAGATCAGATTCTGGTTCCACATGTTACAGTCCACTGACTCAGCAACCCAGAGCATTCATTACAAAAACAACCCACTCAGCTCAATAGCAGAACAAAACACTTATTTGGAGACCAGCTGCTATTTCCCCTCCAGCAGCTTGTCCTAAAATAATGCAACTCGTGTGGATGTACTCTGAATGAATGCCCCCCACGCGCACAGTGGGGGCAGGTGGGAGTCCTTTGCGCTGCAGAAGCGAAAGGAGGGCAGGTCAGCTTTGCTCACGCTTTGCCAGGGCTGAGGCTGGGAATTTTAGCACATCCATGGGGTTCGCTTTCTGGGGCCAAGTTCCATTTGTACGGGTCCGTGCCTCGGATCGAGTCCTGGGCTGTGCATTTCTCCAGCCAGCGCTACACTGGATTAGTAACTCTGACACACACACGACCAAGTCAACCGGCGTCTTTCCACTGGCTTCCCTGGCCAGCGACCACCCTTCACAACTGGCTTAAGCCCGACCAGCCTCTCTTCCTAGATCACCTGAAACAGCAGAGCTTGCCCAGGGACTGCAATTAGCTTTAATCTCCCAGTCCCAGCAGCTGCAGCAGCAGCATCTTGCAGGGGCGCGGAGGGAGGATTTGGCTCGGAAGCAGGAAATCTGCTCAGTTCCCCGCTTGTTGCCTGGGTCTGCGCCTGTCTGCACTTGCTGCTGTTTCCATTTCGGCTGGACGCCGCCCCACTGCTCCCAAAGCAACAACGCGCCCACCTGAACCCGCCCGGCCCGGCCAGGGGAACTCCGGCTCCCTCGCGCTTCCTCCAGCCCCGCATTGGTTTTTTGGGCTTCAGTTTTGCCCTATCCCTGAATTCCCCTCGCTTCCTGTTAATCATCAGCCATCCCAGGAAAGCCCCGCGGCTCTCAGGGCGAGCATCCAACGGAGCCAAGCGGCGGAGCCCTGGGGGGACGCCCCCAAACTGAGCCAGCTCTGAAAACGTGCCCACGGCGATACGCGGCAGGGTGTCTAGCCCTGCCTCCCCCCTTCTTTTTCGGAGGATCCTGAAACTGCCGGGGCGGCGGGGGGGGACAAAAAAACCCAGATCAACCCAAACACGCGCCGCTGCTGGGGCGAGTTCTTCAGTGCAGAAGCCCGAGCTGCAATTTCCAGCCGAATCCCCCAGCCGATCACGTCTGCTCCAGCGCTCTGAGTCCCCAGCGGACGCCCATCAGCCGCCAGTGAGGCAATCTGGGCAGGCACTGAAATTGAAAGAAAACTGGGATCGGCTCCCCAAACCCCTTTAAACCCATGTGGGGGGAAAGAGATCCCTTTGCAGGCGTGTTTCCCACACAAAACCTCTCCGCTCCCACCCACGCGCTAGCCCTACCCACCCAGGAATAATAAGCACCATCCCTAGTTTACCTTTAAATTTTTCCATCTGGTTTGTAGGCAGATCCAGGCAGGGGCTCGGTTATTTCAGCCTCCCAGCTGCCCAAGGATTCCCCCACGAGAAGGCGACCGCTTTCCCACCAATCCAGTGATGTATTTCTCTGTCCTAAAGCCACTTCTCAGCCTCTTATTCCGGCTCCAGTCAGTTTCCCTCGCTCCCCTCTCTGAACGCTCCTCCCTGTGAGATCACACACAGCAGCTGTGCCCACTGGGGCTAGAGTAGCTAGTTGCAAAGTTGACTGCAACTCCAGCAGGCGTGTGTCTGAAAGGGGCTGCGTGTCAGAACTCCCCGGTAGCCGTCCCCGAGTCCGTCACAGCTGCTGCTACAGCACCCGTGAGGGGAACAGATCGAAGCAAAACTGAGCTACCTTTAAAAACAAGCAACAAACCTAGGACAATAGGTGGTTCCTTTCCCATTACTGTCAAGAGGGTGGGGGAAATCAGGGCTTGGAAAACAGCAAGCTTCGAGTATTATGAACAGTTCCTCTGCCAGAGCAAGAGGCACAGCTAATGACTATTGCTGAAATGTGGTGCCCAAATGAAGGACCAAACTGTTTTATTTCTGTGAAAGCAGCAAAGAGTCCTGTGGCACCTTATAGACTAATAGACGTATTGGAGCATGAGCTTTCGTGGGTGAATAATCACTTTGCCGGATCCACTGTTGTATTTCTGTGGACGGTTCCACATAGGAGGGCAGTGGGAGCCCAGAGCTGAGGGAACCTCCTGCAAGGGCTTGGAGAGATGTTCCAAGGCACTGCATTTAGCCGTATGGAGTGGAAATCCATCAACCTCATGAAGAAACTTGCACAAATACAGACAGATATCATCTTCCTTTCCAAATGCAAACGGATGGACATCATACCAAATGGACTAAAGGTAAAAAATCCACTGCTATCTACATACTACACAGACCACAGTGAGAGATTATGCCATACTCTGTCAAAGAAACTGAGGAACCACCTGATCAGCATCCTATACAGCAAACAGGAAAACATCAAAAAAGAGCTCTCCAACCTGGAGACTCTCATTAATAACCAAACTTCCATACAAACGGTCTTCACTAAAATAAGACAGGAGATCTACATTACTCACTTCACCTCTCTACAAAGGAAAAAGGACTGTAAGCTGTCTAAACTCCTACCTGCCTCATGGGGCCACAACCGTGGTACCCCCAACCCACCCAACAATATCATCAATCTATCCAACTACACACTCCGCCCAGAAGAAAAGTCTGTCCTATCTCAGGGACTCTCTTTCTGCCCTGCCACTCCCACCAACATGATACAGTTCTGCGGCGATCTGGAAGCCTACTTTCGCCATCTCCAATTCAAAGAATACTTTCAGGACAACACTGAACAGCGCACTGATACACAGGTACCCTCCCACCAACAGCACAAGAAGAAGAACTCCACATGGACTCCTCCTGAAGGTCGAAATGACAATCTGGACCTCTACATTGAATGCTTCCGCCGACGTGCACAGGCAGAAATTGTGGAAAAACCACATCACTTGCCTCATAACCTAAGTCGTGCAGAACGCAATGCCATCCACAGCCTCACAAACCACCCAGACATTATCATCAAAGAGGCTGATAAAGGAGGTGCTGTTGTCATCATGAACAGGTCTGACTACCAAAAGGAGGCTGCCAGACAACTCTCCAATACCAAATTCTACAGGCCACTTCCCTCAGATCCCACTGAGGAATACACTAAGAAACTGCAACATCTACTCAGGACACTCCCTACACTAACACCGGAACAAATCAACATACCCTTAGAACCCAGACCAGGGTTATTTGTGCTTGCTTTGGACTCAGGACACTCCCTACACTAACACCAGAACAATTCAACATACCCTTAGAACCCAGACCAGGGTTATTCTATCTACTACCCAAGATCCATAAACCTGGAAATCCTGGACGCCCCATCATCTCGGGCATTGGCACTTTCACTGAAGGACTGTCTGGATATCTGGACTCTCTACTCAGACCCTATGCCACCAGCACTCCCAGCTATCTCCGTGACACCACTGATTTCCTGAGGAAACTACAATGCATTGGTGACCTTCCAGAAAACACCATCCTAGCCACCATGGATGCAGAGGCTCTCTACACGAACATCCCACACACAGATAGAATACAAGCTGTCAGGAACAGTATCCCTGATGATGCCACAGCACAACTGGCTGCTGAGCTCTGTGCCTTTATCCTCACACACAACTATTTCAAATTTGATGACAATATATATCTCCAGATCAGTGGTACCGCTATGGGCACCCGCATGGCCCCACAATATGCCAATATTTTTATGGCCGACCTGGAACAATGCTTCCTCAGCTCTCGTCCACTCACGCCCCTTCTCTACCTATGCTACATTGATGACATCTTCATCATCTGGACCCATGGGAAGGAGACTCTGGAAAAATTCCACCACGATTTCAACAGCTTCCACCCCACCATCAACCTCAGCCTGGACCAATCTACATGGGAGGTCCACTTCCTAGACACCACGGTGCAAATAAGTGATGGTCACATTACCACCACCCTATACCGAAAACCTACCGACCGCTATGCCTACCTTCATGCCTCCAGCTTCCATCCCGGGCACATCACACGATCCATTGTCTATAGCCAAGCACTGAGGTACAACCGCATCTGCTCTAACCCCTCAGACAGAGACCAACACCTACAAAATCTCCACCAAGCATTCTCAAAACTACAATACCCGCACGAGGAAATAAGGAAACAGATCAACAGAGCCAGACGTGTACCCAGAAGCCTCCTACTGCAAGACAAACCCAAGAAAGAAACCAACAGGACTCCACTGGCCATCACATACAGTTCCTAGCTAAAACCCCTACAACGCATCATCAAGGATCTACAACCCATCCTGGACAATGATCCCACACTTTCACAGGCCTTGGGTGGCAGGCCAGTCCTCGCCCACAGGCAACCTGCCAACTTGAAACATATTCTCACCAGTAACTGCACACCGCACCATAGGAACTCTAGCTCAGGAACCAATCCATGCAACAAACCTCGATTCCAACTCTGCCCACATATCTACATCAGCGACACCATCACAGGACCTAACCAGATCAGCCACACCATCACTGGTTCATTCACCTGCACTTCCACCAATGTAATATATGCCATCATATGCCAGCAATGCCCCTCTGCTATGTACATCGGCCAAACTGGACAGTCGCAACGGAAAAGGATAAACGGATACAAATCAGATATTAGGAATGGCAATATACAAAAACCTGTAGGAGAACACTTCAACCTCCCTGGCCACACTATAGCAGACCTTAAGGTGGTCATCCTGCAGCAAAAAAACTTCAGGACCAGACTTCAAAGAGAAACTGCTGAGCTTCAGTTCATCTGCAAATTTGACACCATCATTTTAGGATTAAACAAAGACTGTGAATGGCTTGCCAATTACAAAACCAGTTTCTCCTCTCTTAGTTTTCACACCTCAGCTGCTAGAACAGGGCCTCATCCTCCCTGATTGAACTACCTTATTATCTCTAGCTTGTCTGCATATATATACCTGCCCCTGGAAATTTCCACTACATGCATCTGACGAAGTGGATATTCACCCACAAAAGCTCATGCTCCAAAACGTCTGTTAGTCTATAAGGTGCCACAGGATTCTTTGTTGCTGTTCCAAGTTTGTGTACTTGTGCTACAGCTAACTTTTATGTTTTTTAAAGCCCCCAATTTACCAGTAGATAATTCCTCTGTACTTTTAAACTGCATCATCTTTCTGCTCTTAGTGATAAATCCTCTCATACGGTCAGCTTAAAAATTATAGGAGCAGTTCCTGCTTTCCTGGAAATGTGCTTATCATTTACTTCCATCTATAAAATGGAGATAATGATACTGACTCGTATTTGTACAGGGCTTTGGGACCTTCTAAGCTGAAAGTTACTGTATAAAAGAATGACTGAATATTATTCTGAGAGGGGATTTGGTTTTATTTTATTTTTCCTTACTTGTGTTATAATATCACCAAGAGAAGCAGCATGATCCAGTAGATAGGACACTGGACTGGGAGTCAGGAGATCTGGGTTCTGTGCTCAATTCTGTCCCAGAGCTGCTGGTGTTACCTTGGCCAATTCACTTGTCACTTCACCAGTTTCCCCATCAGTGCTGTCAAATTAGCTTGTCCACAGGAACAACAGGGAGTCTGGTGGCACCTTAATGACTAACAGGTTTATTTGGGCATAAGCTTTCATGGATAAAAAGCCACTTTGTCAGATGCAGGCATTATATACTGACACATGAAGAGAGGGGAGTTACCGCACAACTGGAGAACCAGTGTTGATAGGGCCAATTCAATCAGGGTGGATCTAGTCCACTCCCAATAATTGATGAGGCGGTGTCAATTCCAGGAGGGGCAAAGCTGCTTTTGTAGTTAACCAGCCACTCCCAGTCCCTGTTCAAGCCCAAATTAAATGGTGGCATATATAACATTAGTAGACATACAGCTGAATGAGCCCCTGTTGATGTGGTTGGGTCCTCTGGTGGTGTCACTAGAGTAGGTATGGGGACAGAGTTAGCAATGGGATTTGTTACAGGAATTGGTCCCTGGGTTAGTGTTTCTGTGGTGTGGTGTGGTGAGTATATGTTTCAGGTTGGGGGCTGTCTGTCAGCGAGGACTGGCCTTCCTCTCAAGGTCTGTGAGAGTGAGGGATCGTTTTCCAGGATAGGTTGTAGATTGATGATGATGTGCTGGAGAGGTTTTAGCTGGGGGCTGTACGTAATGGCCAGTGGTGTTCTGTTATTTTCTTTGTTGGGCCTGTAGTATACTACTATAGTTAGTCTTTAAGGTGCCACCAGACTCCTTGCTGTTTTTGTGGATACAGACTAACATGGCCACCCCCGATATTTGACACCTGTCCATAGGCTGTCCCAAACCTAAAGGCCCACCCTCTTGTCTGAGGGGGAGGAGCCACTGAGCCAGAAGGCAAGCGATTGCCACAGAGAACAACAAATACAATAAAATAGAAAACAGGGATGAGATCGAGAATCAATGGGCCAGAACAAGGAATCCAGAGAGGGATGCAGGCAGAGCAGAGGACCCCTGACTGCACCTCAATAGAGTCCATAAGTAATTTGCTCAAGGTCACACAGGGAGTGTGTCAGAGCCAAATTTTGAACCCAGCTCTCCTGAGTGCCAACCCAGTGCTTTAGACAAGAGACGTAGGGTCTAGTCCCAGCTCTGCCACTGATTTGCTGCTGTGACCGTGGCCAATTCACTTCACCTCTGGGCCTCCATTTCCCTGTCAGTCTTGTCTAATTAGACTGTAAGTTCTTCAGGGCAGAGACTCTCACTCTGTGTTTGTATGTTGTCCCTTGTCCGGAGGAGCCCTGATCTCATTTGGGGCTTCTGTTGTTGGGCTCCACTACCATTTTAGATACCTGGCTTTCCCCATGATTTATATATTCATTGGCTGGGCTCGCAAAACTCTATGCTCAGCTTGATGGCATTTCTCTGAGTGATACAGTAACTTCTGAACACTGCTTCTGATCAGTTCCAAAATATCAGGGAACATTCCAGGCATCCGTGGGCTAGACCCTTTTATTGTGATTGAGGAAAGAAAAAAGGAAAAGAAAAAAAAAGAAAAGAAAACCTGAAAGGGAGGGAAATGGGCGACTCATTGAGCCCCTGGCAGCTGGTTAGCAGAGCTGCCAGTTTCAACCCACTCTGCAAATGGTGCTTGATGGCAACCATTAACACATTCCAGCATAACAATACCTCTCATTTTAGCTCCGTCCATTCTCCCAACACAGTTTAACTTGGCTGACACCTTGAAGGAGAAAGAAAGGAGAATAAGAATGGTGAAGGTGAAGGGAGAAATGGGTGGGCACAAAACTCCTGAAAGGGGCGTGGGGGTAAGGAATGGGACCACACAGAGTTCCTGCAAGGGGTGGGGAGAATGGAGAGGTCACAGTCAGGACCTCTGATGGGGAGAGAAAACAGCCTGGTATGTGGGGAAATGGGCACAGGGGAAAGGTGGGTATGGGACTGCACATAGAGGCCCTGGCATGCGTGGAGGAGAATGAGGCATTGTGGCAGAGGAGAAATGGAGGGCACACAGAACTCTTGGCATGCTGGGGGATGGCAGTTCTCACAGAACCCCTGAGGGTGGGAAGGGAATGGCAGTGGGGATCACAGTGAGCCCCAGACATAAGGAAGGAGGGGAGGAGCTGCTGAAATAGAGGGGGATGAGGGTGGGAATAGAGGAGTGCAAGGAGCCCCTGGTGTGTGCAATATGCTCAGCCTACAGAAGTTACAAAACCTGCACCCCTCTACCACAAAATAAGTAGACCAATAAAAAGGCAGGTATAGCTGACGTGGAGGACCACTGGACAGGAGAGAGGCAAATAAGAGGTGCCGTGATAAAAGTAATAGATGGTCTAGAGAAGGGAAAGAAGAGTCGTCTGTTCTCTCTGTCTCATAAGAGCAAAGGGTCAGTCAATGAAACTGAAAAGTAGCCAATTCAAAACTGATGGAAGGAAATACTTTTCCACTCAGGGAGCAATTAGCCGGTGGAACTCACTGGCACAGGATGTCACTGAGGCCAAGAGGAGTCAAAGAGGAATTGGATTGTTTATATGGATAACAAGAAGAATACCCAGAGTTACAACAGTTAATGCTAACAAAGACGTTTGCAAGGGATAAAAGCCTCCTGCTTTAGGACTCAAACCAGCCTCTCACTATTAGGGAATAAGTTAAGCATGTAATGGGGAGGCAGGGGGAAGATTACCTCTCACCTGCCAAGTGTAGGATTTTTACAAGACGTGCCTCAGAGGAATATCTGTGGAGACAGGAACGGTGGTTCTGATCCATTCCACCAGTTCCCACGTTCCTCTGCAAAAAAAATAAAAATAAATATTGCCATGAGGCAAAATTGCTACATATGAGAGCTGAAAAATAAAATAGTAAAATATGCTGTCTAGCACATCGGTGTCTCTAACAGACTAGCAGGACTTAGCCCTTCTGTGTTAAGTGCTTAGATAATCATTCCTGCCACAGAGGGCTCACATTATATCTATACTCTCTGCTGTACTATGTAAGGGTCCAACACTCCATCTTTCACTACAGTCATGCCTTGCACTCAGCCCCCAGAAGCTCCCGTTGTGACCCACTGGACAGATTTTCAGGAAGGCACGGTAGCCACTGACCTGAGCTCTTTCAAAGCCCTCGTCCAGACTAACCCGCGGCATCGGCGGGTTAAAATCGATTGCTCGGGGATCGATATATCGCGTCTAGTCTGGACGCGGTGTATCGATCCCCGAGCGCGCTTACATCGATTCCGGAACTCCATCAATCCGAACGGAGTTCCGGAATCGACGCGGAGAGCCGCGGACATCGATGCCGCGCCGTCCAGACTGGTGAGTACCTCGATTTTAGAAATTCGACTTCAGCTACGTTATTCACGTAGCTGAAGTTGCGTATCTAAAATCGATTTTAATTCCTAGTCTGGACGTGGCCAAAGATACGGACACTTACCTTGCTGCATGAATGGGAGCTGAGCTCTTTCAAATACAGTCCAAGTGTCTTCCACGAATAACCTGAATTAAGCTTCACAGCACCTATTTGAGGGAGTATTCTCATCCCTGTTTTACAGATGAGACACAGTGTGGTGAGGGAAAAGGACTTGCCTAACACCAAGTAGGAAGGCAAATCGGGGAATAGAATCTTCATATCCTGTTATACCATAAGATCATCCATGTCTTTGGGCCTCAAGTCAGAGGCAGCTTTGGGATGTGTAAGTGCCACATATACAAGCAAGATCTATGCCTCTGTTCAATGTACTTGTTACTTTATTTGGA
This sequence comes from Gopherus flavomarginatus, assembly GCF_025201925.1. Classification (NCBI taxonomy): domain Eukaryota; kingdom Metazoa; phylum Chordata; order Testudines; family Testudinidae; genus Gopherus; species Gopherus flavomarginatus. Next base: position 127,979,767 of record NC_066622.1, on the reverse strand, counting down.
AGATGTGAACAAGCTCATGCAGCACTAAGGGGACAGAAATTGGACCTCTCTCTTGAGCAGGCATAGAACTGGCACCGCTGGCATGGAGCTGGTGCTTATGCCACTCCGTGATGCCCCTAATATAGGCCATCCTAATCTATACCTGAGCTGGGACAAAACACAGAGAATCAGAGAGACACAATCAGCTCCCTTTCCCTGCTGCATCAACAGAGCTGGAATATGGTCTGGGATATTGTTTACCTACACATCAGTGTGAGAGCAAGGCTGGCTACATAATTCTGGGAGGCTCAATCCAGCAAGAAAATAGGAAGCCTGAATCTGTAGAGAGAAACTGCTTTGATTCTGGTTCTTCCAGGTTTTCATAAAGTTGTGTCTAACCTGGCTAAGGACTGGAGTAGAATCGCATGGGATTCTAACCCAGCACAAACAGACCATGGGGATTTAGGGGTGAGGGGAGGTGAGTGGAAGTTAGTTTTCCTAATTAATTTATCCCAGCTGTCTAGCAGTTTTGTGTAGTACAGACAGGAAGTGTTCTCCGTTGCTTTTGCCCACCCTTGTTTCCTCTCTTCTCTCAGATTTGATGTTTGGGCTGGTGAGGAGCAGTCTCTGATGTCAGCAAGACTGAGGAAATCCAGACAAAAGCCATCACCGGCTCAGAAACGGCCTGAATTTAGGAGGGCCTTCTTCAAGCAATGCACAGGCTTTCACACAGCAGGGAGACGCATCTCAGAGCTGTTCAGAATTGGTTCAGCAAACTCTGTTGAGCCACACAGAACCCATCTTCCCCTCTTTTCTCAAGTTGTATCTTTGCCTAGATCCACTAGTTTAATATGCAGACTTTTTCTAGAGCAATATGCCATTATTCAATCCTTACTCCAACTTCCAGAATCTACTGACCTAGTCCTGATCCTGCAAATGCTTAAGGAACTTGCTTATTCTAAAACAGGAGTAGTCCCACTGGAATCTAGTGCTAGTTATATGCATAAAACTAATCACCAAGCTGTGTTTGCAAAATCAGGAGAATCCTGGAGACCTCTGCTGCCTGAAAACATGAATCTGAGTCTGTGTTACCTACTGTCCCTCTTCACTTCTCCTCATGACTGTGATTAAGACTCTTTGGAATCCAAAGATTGCTGGCCAGTCCCAGAACAATTGAGATTAATTAGTGACCATGACAGAGGAACAATTGAAGAAACAATAATGGGCAGAAGAATAACTTGTTCTTCCTGTCTTTCCCCTTTCTTCTGCCAAGGAAGTATCTACCAAACACATAGTGCTCCTATATGAAGACTATGTGAGAGACCTACCTTGTTCTTTGGAGTCTAAGGGCATGGTTACACTGGAAACTTCAAAGCACTGTCGTGGGAAAGCTCCCGCGGCAGCGCTTTGAAGTCCAAGTGTGGTCACGAGCGAGAGCTGGGAGAGAGCTCTCCCAGCGTTCCTGGTAATCCAACTCCATGAGGGGATTGGCTCCGAGCGCTTGGAGCCTGTTTACACTAGTACTTTAAAACACTCATACTTGCTGCAATCAGGAGAGTGATTTTTCACACTCTTAAGCCAGCAAGTTAGAGCCCTATAGCAGCGCAGCCAAGCCCTAATAAAACTAGAAATTACTAGTGCTGGCAATTAATCGCAGTAAACTCACACAATTAACTCAAAAAAATTACTCCCAATTCATCGCAGTTTTAATCACACTGTTAAACAATAGAATACCAATTGAAATTAACTATTTTGGGATGTTTTTCCTACATTTTCAAACATATTGATGTAAATTATAACACAGAATACAAAGTGTACAGTGCTTACTTTATATTATTATTTTTGTTACAAATATTTGTGCTGTTAAAAAAAAAAAAAGCAATAGTATTTTCCAGTTCACCTCATATAAGTACCATAATGCAATCTCTTTATTGTGAAAGTGCAACTTACAAAGGTAGATTTTTATTTTTGGTTATATAACTGCACTCAAAAACAAAACGATGTAAAACTTTAGAGCCTACAACTACACTCAGTCCTACTTCTTATCAGGGTGGACAAAAAAATCAATGATTAAAAAAAAAAATTTAAATCAGATTTTTAAAATTTAAATAGGATTTTTTTTTATAAAATGCTTTTTGAGGGAAAAACCTATCTAAAGATAGGAGTACTTGTGGCACCTTAGAGACTAACAAATTTATTTGAGCATAAGCTTTCATGGGGCTGCAGCTCACTTCTTCAGATGCATAGAATGGAACATATAGTAAGGAGATATATATACACATACAAAACATGAAAAGGTGGAAGTAACCATATCAACTCTAAGAGGCTAATTAATTAAGATGAGCAATTTTCAGCAGGAGAAAAAAAAGCTTTTGTAGTGATTATCAAGATAGCCCATTTCAGACAGTTGACAAGAGGTGTGAGGATACTTAACATGGGGAAACAGATTCAATCTGTGTAATGACTCAGCCATTCTCAGTCTCTATTCAAGCCTAAATTAATGGTATATAGTTTGCATATTAATTCAAGTTCAGGAGTTTCTCACTGGAGTCTGTGTTTGAAGCTTTTCGGTTGCAAAATTGCCATCTTTAAGTTTGTTACTGAGTGACCAGAGAGGTTGAAGTGTTCTCCTACTGGTTTTTGAATGTTGTGATTCCTGATGCCAGATTTGTGTCCATTTATTCTTTTGCGTAGAGACTATCCGGTTTGGCCAATGTACATGGCAGAGGGGCATTGCTGGCACATGATGGCGTATATCACATTGGTAGATCTATCTCTTAGAGTTGATATGGCTACTTCCACCTTTTCATGTTCTGTATGTATATATATCTCCTTACTATATGTTCCATTCTATGCATCTGAAGAAGTGGGCTGTAGCTCATGAAAGCTTATGCTCAAATAAATTTGTTAGTCTCTAAGGTGCCACAAGTACTCCTGTTCTTTTTGCGGCTACAGACTAATATGGCTGCTACTCTGAAACCTATCTAAAGATAATTTTAATTAAGATACATTATAGCTCAAAGATATCTCATGGAATAGGGATTGTAAATTCTAATTCTATAGTATGAGACAATATATTCATGTAATGTTTAAGAAAAGTTTTGTAAATTAGTTCCAATACTTTCTGGATTAGGGACCCAATCTTGTGGGGTTTCAGGGGCTTCTGTATAGATTATTTAGGTTAATCTTTCTATCTAAGCAATGGGACTCAGTCTAGAAGATACCATCACAGATGCTTAGTTTTTCAGCTCTCAAACTGTGGGTTTGTGTCTCCAGAGATAACATGCTTATCTCTTAATAGGCAGCAGGTTTAATTAGTAGGCAGCAGGTTTAAAATAAATACAAGGAAGTTCTTCATGCAGCGCACAGTTAACTGGTGGGACTTCTTACCTGAGGAGGTTGTGAAGGCTAGGACTATAACAGCATTTAAAAGAGAACTGGATAAATTCATGGTGGTTAAGTCCATTAACGGCTATTAGTCAGGATGGGTAAGGAATGGTGTCTCTAGCCTCTGTTTGTCAGAGGATGGAGATGGATGGCATGAGAGAGATCACTTGATCATTGCCTGTTAGGTCCACTCCCTCTGGGGCACCTGGCATTGGCCAATGTCAGTAGACAGGATACTGGGCTAGATGGACCTTTGGTCTGACCTGGTATGGCCGTTCTTATATTCTTAACAGCAAAAATGTTTTTAAATAAATATAATATATAGAGGTGAGAAATAACAGATCTCAACCCTATTGTCCCTCTGCAAATTTGTGTACACAGAATCAATCCCTATCCTCTCTCTAAAAGTGCAAAGTTTCAAAAAGTTCAATGAATAGAAGATTGTTGGGGCAGAATAGATCGGGATAAGGAGAAGTCTGGAGATAAATGTGAGAAGGGAGGGACCAGCAGTAGAAACAAAAGTGAAACTATTTGAGCAGCATATTCCAGAAGTCTTGAGGTCTTTCTGAATGTAGCCTTAATTGATTTGAGATCTACCATACCATTCTCTCCCTATAAGGGAAAACCTATAATGGCAGCAGGCCGTAAAAGAGACCCAGTTTGGGTCGCATCTATCTCATCTAACTCTGGAGTTGTGAAGAATATGTATTAAGGTTATAACAACCAACAAGAATGCACTTTTATGTAGAAATCCATGATTAAATCGAGTCTTCCTGACTAGTGATTTAAATCATGATTGAAATCAATTTGATTTAAATAAAATCCACCCTCCTTCTTATTCAGCCAATTGCTAAGATTGTTTACATTTACGGGAGATAATGCTGCCGGCTTCTTATTTACAATGTCACTTGAAAGTGAGAACAGGCATTCACATGGCACTTTTATAGCTGGCATTGCCAGGTATTTACAGATATTTACATGCCAGATATGCTAAACATTTGTATGCCCCTTCATGCTTCGGCTACCATTCCAGAAGACAAGCTTCCATGCTGGTGACACTCATTTAAAAAAAAATGCATTAGTTAAATTTTGACTGAACTCCTTGTGGGAGAATAGTATGTGTCCTGCCACATTCTGCCATATTTTTCATGTTATAGCAGTCTCAGATGATGACCCAGCACATGGTGTTCATTTTAAGAACAATTTCATGGCAGATTTGACAAAACGTGAAGAAGATACCAATGTGAGATTTCTAAAGATAACAAGTGCACTCAACCCAAGGTTTAAGAATCTGAAGTGCCTTCCAAAATCTGAGAGGGATGAGGTGTGGAGCATGCTTTCAGAAGTCTTAAAAGAGCAACACTCAAGATTCAGAAACTGCAGAACCTGAACCATCAAAAAAGAAAATCAGCCTTCTGCTGGTGGCATCTGACTCAGATGATGAAAATGAAGATGCGTCTTTCTGCACTACTTTGGATCATTATCAAGCAGAACCTGTCATAAGCATGGATGCATGTCTTCTGGAATAGTGGTTGAAGATGAAGGGACATATGAATCTTTAGCGCATCTGGCATGTGAATATCTTGCAATGCCAGCTACAATGGTGCCATGCAATTTCTGTTCTCACTTTCAGGTGACATTGTAAACAAGAAGCAGGCAGCATTATTTCCTGCAAATTTAAACAAACTTGTTTGTCTGAGTGACTGGCTGAACAAGATGTAGGACCGAGTGGACTTGCAGGTTCTAAAGTTCTACATTGTTTTGTTTTTGAATGCAGTTATTTTTTGAACATAATTCTACATTTGTAAATTCAACTTTCATGATAAAGAGATTGCATTACAGTACTTGTATGAGGTGAATTAAAAAATACTATTGCTTTTGGTTTTTACAGCACAAATATTTGTAATTAAAAATATAAAGTGAGCACTGTACACTTTGTATTCTGTGTGGTAATGGAAATCAATGTATCTGAAAATGTAGAAAACATCCAAAAATATTTAAATAAACGATATTCTATTAACAGTGCAATTAATCACAATCAATTTTTTTAATCGCTTGACAGCCCTGGAAATTACATGGACTCCTTAGTGCAAGGAGCTGAAATTCCCAGCCCTGGCAGCACTTCATCTGAACCAGTCTCAGGCCCATCCATTTGCCTGTTAGAGCATGTCAGGAGGTAAAGGGTCAATAGGAGATTCCTACCTGTTCCCTACATTTTTCATTATTTTTTCTTATGAGCAGGGTCTAAGATGTAACAGGCCTCCAGGGCTGTCCACATCCTGATATCTTTGTGGCCAATTAACTACCCCTTAAAACAGAGCTGCATATTATAGTTTAGAGAGAGTGTTATAGTAGCATAAGATGAGCCTTTGCATACTAATAAGTGCATCCGTCCCTAGTGAATGCCAAGTTAATCATGTGTCTTGATGTGCTGTAATTTTATGCTTTCCTATTTGTTTTTCAAGCTGCCTTCTGGAGCTAGCTTGGTCGTAAAACACAAAGGCCATGAAAAGGGGTCTCTTCCCTATTATACATTTTTAACGCCAGGGACAGCCACCCGCTAAATAGCTTTGTTCATTCTGAAACACTACATTGAAATTTGATCATTTCCTTTTTGTTTAGCCCTGGGCTATATTCAAGTTTGCTCTTTCAAGAAACTTACCAATATTGACCAAAGATTTACATTCATTACTACTTTGTTATTACACTTACCTATGCATCTCCTTTTGGCTCCAGTCCAGGTTAGAATGTCTAATGTTTGTTGAAATCTTTGTTGTAACTCACTTTCTTCCTTTCTGCTAACTTTGGATTTGATCCTCTCCTCACACAGGACCTGATCCAAAGCTCACTGAAGTTAGTGGACTTCTCATTGTCTCCCATGAGCAATGGGGCAGCTCCTTTCACCAGTTCTATGCTTAAACTTCAGAGGAGTGAATCTTAATTTGCACCATAAGAACAGAATTTGGTTCAGTATGTCAGAAAGCGAATACAGCTTTGAGGTCATTTTATCCATCCCCATGCTAATATAGGACTGGTCTCTACAACATATTATCCAGTGCTTTATCCAGTCTAGTTTAAAATGTCCCAACTTATAAGTCTTCCAACTTTTTCTCGGGGAGACTATTCTAGTCTACTTGACCTCAGAGGCAGAATTTTCTTCCTGATACTGATGGCATCTTTTCCTTTGCTCAGGTTATTCTATTAGTCCTAATTATACCTTATAGTTCTTCTTCAGTGGTGCTGTTACACCCTTTGAATACTTGTAGACAGTTCTCCCTTTGTTTTGATAAAACAACAAATAACTAGAGAAAGAGCTCAGTAAATCTTTCTTCATAAATAAGCCCCTCCAGCTTTTTAATCATTGTTGTTTAAAACCTCTGATATTCCCTCCAATTTGTCTACAGTTTTCCAGGCCTGCGGTGCTCAGCCCTGTCTGAATGTGATATTGTGGGCCAGATTAGGTTTATACTCAGCCATGTTGTGCAGTGGTTAGCACACATCTCCCAGGGAGCATCGTCCACAAAAGTGCACTTGTGCACTGAGTGAATTGCGACAAGTTAGAATTTGCAGCAGGAAAAAAAAAATAAAATGCAAATCAACTTTGTTTCTCCACTTCCTGCCAAAACCAGACAACTTTTGATATGGTGAACTAATTCAGCCTCAGAAAGCCTCCCTGGATGTGTAGCAGCGGAATATAGCCCTCAGATCATTTCAGCAAAGCCCAGTTAAATCAGATGAAAAATAAGTTTGGCTCATTAAAATCTTGAAGGAAGAAGAGATGTATAAAATATTCACTGTGTGCAGATACAGGGCGATGGGAGACTGGCTTGTATTTCCGTGAAACAGAGCCATAATTGGTGCAGTTTAGAAACGGTAATGGCCAGGCCCAGGTTGCGTACATGCATATTTTTACATTTAGCAGTAGGTGTGAGCATTTACACGGAGATGCGATATGACATCTTCACAGATGTGGCTGAGGAAGGTGTAAAAGCACCTCACAAAGGTCTGAATAAGCAACAGCTAAGATAGACCGGAAGCATGTTAAAAGGAGGCATTTAAAGTAAATCTTAATTTACTTGACCAAGAATTGCAGCAACTAACTGCTAGGTCCAAGGCCCCATTCCAGCCTCTTTGTTTCACTATGGTATGGTAGTACAAATGGGCTATAAACCTATCCTAACCAGGAAAGTGAGGATTTCCTGAGCACTGGAGGATCTCCAGGTATCATGGGAGGCACATGGGAGATGGCACTGAGGATAGATACCATGGCCAGAGCAACGCTGCACTCTGGTAACCCCAAAATGGCATATCAGCCCCTTCGGTTGAACCATAAGGCTGCTCTAACCTGTGTGAAGGCCAGACGAGCCCCTGGATTACCCAGGGATCAGGGAATAAGAGTGGCACTTTCTGTTGTCATCCCCCAGCGAGGTTCTGTCTCAAGGAACAGGGCCTAAATCATCTGGGTAGTCCTGGAACAAAAGTGCTACCCCAATGTCCCACACCTGTACTGGAAGGAGTCTCCTCTAGCAGTAAAAGTTATTTCAGCCGCCACAAGCCACTCACTGTTCTCCTGTGTCTCTTCTGAGAACACGAATGGGGAACAGGGGTTGTCACATACACATTTGTTCACTAGGAACTGAATGGAGGCTATCACCTTATTTCCTGGAGGCCGCCTGTGGCTCAGATTTAAACAGTGTACAGCTCTATCTATAGTCCATCACTAAAGCCATTAAAACATCCGGACCCCCACATGTAGGAGAGTGTGGAACAAATTGTGGTAAGTGACACTGGCATGTGGCTCACTGTATAAGAAAGCTCAGAATCCCACACTTCTCTCATTCATGAGCATAAGCTGCAATAAACTTCATTTCCCCAGAGACAGCTATCCTGTACTTCAGGCCAGGTTACTCTCTTGTTCCAGTAAGTGATTGGAGTCCGCCAGGGCCATTCTCCTCAGAGAAGGTGCAAAGGGAAGCAAAGCAGCAACTAGGGCAGTGTTTGGGGTGGGGCAGTGGTTGCAGGTGGGAGATAGTCAGCTCTTCCGTGGGAGAGAAAGAAGTCCCTGTTTGAGACCATGGGGAGAAGCTTCAGCCTCAGAAGGATCACAGACATCTTAACTCCATCCTGTTGCTTACTGCTTCTCTCTCTGAAGCACGGTGAAATTCTGTGCATGAAAGGCAAGGGGCCTGCTTCTCCTCTTCCATTGATAGGGTTGCTATGACTTCCATACAGTGATTTCTGACTGGCAGTGATGAAAGGGAGACAAATTAGGCCCAATATAAACAAAAGCAGGAGCTGTTTAGCTACTCAACTACACAAAGTCTTTGACTTTTATACATTCCAATGATGCTTTAGATTCTCTCAGCCATTAACTGTTTCAAAATATCATGGTTTTGGGGGTGGGGGAGGGAATTTCCCATTAAGAGCAGCAGGGCCAGCTGCCTTTTGGGTCACCTCCTCTTGGCTTGCATTGCTTTGACATTTCCTTCTCAGTGGTCTGATCCAAACTGTACATGTTATGAATTATAGCCAGCTCGAGCAGTGGGAACAAACACTCCCTCCCCTGCAGATGGCACCTCCTTTGGGTGAGAGTGGTCTTGAAAGATGATACTTCTGTTCATTCTGGGGCTGGTTCTCCTTTCACTTCCAGTGCTCTTCCAGGGGGACTTTCCACACCAGTGTGGGAAGTCACACAACTAGTTAAAGCATGACCGCACCCCTAGTGTGGCTATAGTTATACTGGTATAAGTGTGCTCCTACCCTTTTGGGAAGGGGATTAAACTACATCAGTAGAAGGCACCTTTATACTGGTATAACTGCATCCACTGTAGAGCTTGTACCGGTATTATATCTCAGGTCAAAATGACCTGGCAAGAAGAGGGGGAAGGTTCGGGGCGCCGGCTCCAGCTTGAACATCTGTTCTGCTACTTTTAACTCCACACCACAAGCCGAAATCAGTTGACCTCGGCTCTGAAACTGTTTTTTTTTGCTGTGTAGACATACCCTTAGCATCTTTCAGCAGCACTAAGACTCCTACATTGGAGAGAGAAAAATTAGTTTAACCAAAATCTGGGAAAACATGAAATATGACATGTTACTTGCTGCACTGTCACCAGGATTTTTGTTTTTAGTTCCCCCTCATCTACGCAGACTGTGGTCTGATGTCAATTGTGAGTTCACAGAAGGTTGTTTATTCTGGCATTATCCCCAAAGACAAGGTTTTTTAGCAGTTGCCTTTTCCGTAGGCACAAACCACTTCAACCCAGCCAAAGTCAATAACCAGAAGCACCCTTCTGAGGTCAACACTGCTTTCATGAGCAAAGAAGCCAGTGATCCATATATAAAGGCACAAATAAATTGGAATTTATTCCAATGTGTTAAAGGACATGTGGTTGTTGAGTATTTGCCATAAATATTAAACCTCAGAACATGACAACACAACCTGCTTCAGTGAAAATAACTTCTGGGGAACATATTGGTCGCTATCACTGAATCTTCTCTTTTCCATCTTCCCATAGCAGAATTTATGTTAGCGTCAATCAGCTAGCTTCAGGAAACAACAAAATAGCAGCTTCAGTTTCCCACGAAGACTAGCAGAATTAAAGTACTCCTGCCTTTCCTAGCACCATTAAGCTTTCCATTTAAATAGGCCAGATTCAGTACATCTATAATGAAGTTATACTGTATCTTCCTTTTATGCTGCGTCCTCTGGGGAGAAACATCACTGTAATCCAACTTCCTTTTTGAAAAGGCCTAATGTAGCCACATGAGATCTTCTGGCAGAGACAACTGAGAGAATATAAATAGAAGTTTAAAAGGGAGTGGGGAGGAGGGGAAGAGAGAGATGCCAACAGGGCTGAGTAGTTGAAATTCACTAGTTTAATAGGAAGATGGATGATGACTGGAGTGACTGTTCTGGGACACAATTAAGACTTTATTTAGGTCCTTTTCCATTATTTGCATCTGATAAAATCTCCTGTGAAGGCGATTTCACACTGCAGAACAGGTGCCTCATGAGTAGTACTATGCCATGTATTCAAAATGCATAACACTGCACTGGCTGGAGGTGGGGAGGGGAGATGGACCTAGTTGTGGGATTGTGGGTTTCAGAAGATAAGTCGGGTCTTTTACTTCCTCCCTCAACACAAAGAGAAACACCAAGAGTAATGCACTCACAGGAGACTGACGCACAAAAGCTGTCTCTGCTAAAGGACAGTGGAAAGTTCTACCACTGAACGTACAGCCACAGGCCTGTCTGCTAGTCTGTTCTATTTAGAGCCGATAAAAAAAATAAATTCAGTCAAAGCTTTTTTTTTGTGGGAAAAAAAAACACAACAAAACTTATGCAGATTCGGCAATACTGAGATGTTTTGTGAATTCATGTTGGTTCCACTCAATTGTTTCAGTCAAAAAAAAAAAAATCCCCTAACATACAAAAAAAATTCAAAATATTTTTGATATTTTCTAAATAAATTGTTTAACATTTTTGGTTCAAGATTTCCTTTAATTTTATTTTTAGGAAAATAAACAAACACATCGTAAAGTGCTCAAAAGTGAACGAAGTGTTTCAATGGTCTCAAAACAAAAATCTTGCATTTGACTTCAGGTGACTTTTTTCAACTTTTTGATTTGCCAAAAGTTTTGAAAAAAAATTCAGTCTTCAGATTTGCCAGTGAATCAAAAAAGCCATGAGCAGCACAGATCTAATTCTGTTCTATTCAGCTTCTTATACCTTCCTCGATAGTATCTGAGCATCTTCCAAGAGTATGTTAAACAACCAGACTAACAGCTGCCATGTGTGGCTCCTTCTCTCTCTCATCCTCACCCCGTCCCCTCTTATTGTCACATGTAGTTTATTCTTCCTGGCATGCACTTCTCTGCTTTCAGGGGTGCACCCCTGTAACTACACAGACTAGGGGAAAAGGCCATGTTGACATTTATGCTGGTTTTACTTAAGTCAGCAGGAACAGGTTACACTGACATAAGCTACAGGTTTGCACTAGTTTAACTGAACTAGAGCAAGTTTGTCCCCAGACCAGTCCAATATGAAACCCTTATGAAAACCAGAGACACTATGGGCTGGTCTACATTTAAAAGTTAAGTTGACATCGTTACATCACTGAGGAGTGTGGAAAAAAACCACACCTGTGACCAACCTAACCCTCAGTTTAGCTGCTGCTGTGTTGAGGGAAAGATGGGGGGTTATACCTATGCCGGCAGAAAAAACACTTCTGTGAGTACAGGCTGTGTCTCCACTCCAGGGTTATCTGGTATAGCTATGCTGGTGCAGGACGTAGCCTCAGGCCTATGGGGACCTGTCAGACAAGGAAAAAGCAGAGTGCAGGGGAAGGAGTCTGTTAGTGCAGAGGTCATTTAAAATTCACAGAGTGAGAGCAAAGGAAGAGGATCTGAGGGTAAAGAAGATATAGGTATGTATTCAATCTCTCTCCTTAACTGCATTCCAATACCAGGAGGTTCTATCAGTCCAAACAATAACAGGCTGAGAATTACACTGCAAGCAGCAACACTAGACTGAGATCGGCTCCTGACTTCCACAGTCTCTAGAGAGATTTTCTTCTTCGGGGTCATTCTGAACCAAAAGTTTTCTGAGTGGTTTCAAGTTTCCCCTCAAAGGCTAAAATGGCTTATTTAGAAACAGAGCAGTCTGTTTGTTTTGAGACAAAATCCTCCTGGGTGGCTCTTAATAATGGGAGCTAGTGCCTTTAACAGTGCTTTCACCTGTAGCTCTCAAAGCAGGTAAGCATTATCCCCATTTCACAGATGGGGAAAATGGAGACACAGGATTGCTCAAGTAGGCCAATGGCAGAACCAGGAACAGAACCTGGTTCCCTTGAATCCACTGGGCCCCAGTGCCTCTTTTAGGCTTGCTACACCACTGAACATGCTAGCCCTTTCCTCTCCCTGTACTAGTCCTGCTTAAAATAGCCACACAGCAGATCCTGTCCTGTGCACTACAGCAGAAAGCCTCAGGGTTGGCTCCTCCATATAAACTGGGGTGGAGGAAAACCTTGTTGGACTGGGAAGTCCCATGCAGGCTTGCAGAGGCACAGTTCAGTATACTTTAAAACAGGGGGTGGAATAGTGACTGCAACTCTACACACTTTGGGGAAGAATTCCAAAGCTGCACAGACCCCCGTGGAGCTTGGTCTCCTCAGCCTTCGCGTGCATGTATGCCTGTTGAAATTCACTCCAACTGAAGAGAGAGAGCCTTGTTTAAAGGCCCATAATCCACCACAAACCATATTTGATGCCTTTGAATGGGACCGCAAAGAATTCTAGCCCAAAGTGATTAACTATTAAGTTTTGCTGCAAATCTGTTTTTGATGATGTCTTATTATTGCCAGTTCATGGCTAGGCATAGTTGAGTAATTGGGACATAAGCATGATGGGAAAAATAATTCTCCCTCATGCTCAGTAATTACTTTTTAAACTTTAATATCTCAGCTGTCAACAAACATTTTACCTCTCAAAACACTAGATGGCTGAGTGCCTATGGACCAGCTGGCTGAAAAATAAAAAAAAGTTTTCACAATTCCATTAGATGCAGTCAATACACATGCCAAGTTTTAGCACAACATGCAGTATGTAGCCAACTCAGCACAATGCCACAAATCATAGAACATTAGAGTTGGAAGGGACCTCTGAAGGTCATCTAGCCCAACCCCCTGCTCAAAGCAGGACCAATCCCCACATTGTTACCCCGGTTCCCCAAACGGCCCCCTCAAGGATTGAACTCACAACCCTGGGTTTAGCAGGCCAATCCCCGGGAGGTTTTTCGGTTCCCCTTGGAGGGGACCTCAGAACTCTGCAACACTGGATCCAAGTGGTAGAGACTCCCCCCAAACCAGCCAATGACCTGGAGTTTTAGGGGTAAATTCCCAGAGAGTTTAAGATTAGATGAAAACAGTGGCAGCCCACGTGCCTGGGATACACCACAGCTTCCACCCTATTGGTAGCATCAGTGCGCGGGGAAATAAATATATATTACTCAAGTGTTCCCAGATAGGTACACCTTGTAAAGCCTGGATGCAGCTAATCTCACTCTTGATTGACTTCTTGTGAATGTTAATTTCAGGCAATTGGGAGCTAATCTCAGAAGCTAGAGCAACATAATCTGTTCAAATGCAGCATCACCATCGCACCAGGCTCTTCTCAAAGTACAACAGTGTGCAAAGCATTTACTGCTAGTACCAAACTGCCTCTGCCACCCAAAAGAGTGTGAACTATTAAAAATATGCAACTGCAAAGCAACTGGCTACTGCAGAAACATTTGCTAAAATTTCCTCCAGGAGCTGGACTGGGTAATCAATTAAGATATACACTAAGGCCTGGTCTACAGTGGGGGAGATTGATCTAAGATACGCAACTTCAGCTACGAGAATACCATAGCTGAAGTTGACGTATCTTAGATCTAATTAAAAAATGACTTACATCGCATCCTCGCTGTGCGGGATTGATGGCCACCGCTCTCCCGTTGACTTTGCTTCTGCCTCTCGCACTGTTGGAGTTCAGCAGTCGACGGGAGAGCGATGGGGGATCGATTTTATCGTGTCTACACTACACGTAATAAATCAATCCCCAATAGATCGATCGCTACCCGCCGATCCGGCGAGTAGTGTAGACATACCCTAAGAGTCATGTATGGGCATCTGCTCTGATAGCAGAGTTTGTTTCGGGAAAGTTTCAAACAAGGAAAGCCCAGCATGAGAGTGAATTGACGTAAAGACATAGGGGAGATGGTGGTGAGAAAGAATCCTTCACTGGTTGGTGAGTCTTGTGACTCCTAGAATGACATGCACCATGATGAACAGCACCATGATGAACCAATACTGCTGAGCAGGACATCAACTGGGATTATTTGCAATCTCAGAGCTACAACATCGACTATCAAGTGAGTCTCCTTCCACTCCACAGCATGGGATCCAAGGATTCCTTTCTACTCTCTCTCCAACATGCTGAGCTTTACACGGCATGGCTCCTCACGAACCCCAGGATATGGCAGTCCCCTGTTCTCCCCCTCTGAGAGTGCTTGTCCACCTTATGGATTCTTGCACCTCTAGTGTATATGCTCTGCAGTTAAGCAGTGTGACTTACTTACCCCACTTTCAAAGCAGTACTGTGCATTTGCCATGGAGGCTTGTACCAGAATACCTACAAGTGGTGAAAAAAATCTCTAGTCTGATCTAAGGTGAGACCTACATCAAGCTAGGAGTGTGATTCCTCTTTGTATGCCCATATACTCATGCTAGCTCGATGAAAGCTAGCACATGTGTACACTCAAACCGGAGGGGGGAGAGAGAATATTGCCCTTAGCTCATAGAGCCTTAGCTGGAAGTATATAAAAATAGAGCTGAGCTTAATGCTTTGTCTGCATCCAAATGATCAAAGGGCAATGAAATGGTGAGAGAACCAAAAATGAGAACAGCTTGGCACAACTGCCCTGTAAGAGCACAGGAGCAGGGTTGCCAACTTTCTAATCCTACAAAATTGAACACCCTAGCCCCGCCCCTTCCCCAAGGCCCTGTCCCCACTCACTACATTCCTTCTCCCTCAGTGGCTCACTCTCCCCCACCCATTTTCACTGGGCTGGGGCAAGAGTTGGAGTGTGGGCTCTAACTGGGGGTGTGGGGCCAGAAATGAGGGCAGCAGGGTGCCGGATGGGGCAGGGAGTTGGGGTGCAGGAGGTGGGGAGGGCTCCAGCTGGGGGTGCAAGCTCTGGGGTGGGGCTGGAGATGAGGGATTTGGGGCAGTGGTGTAGCCAGATTCTAAGAGCAGTGGAAGCAAATATTAAAAAGGCGCCCCCCCTTGGCTCCTCCTCTGGCCACGCCCCTTGGTTCCTCCTCCGGCCGCTCCGCACCCCCCCCCCGGCTCCTCCTGCCGTGCCGCCCTCCCCATGGCTTCTCTGGCTGCGCTGCGGCCATGCTGCGCCCCCCTTCAAGCCTGGGGTGCGGCAGCCGCCTCCCAATTCCAGCCACATGTGTGTGCAGGGAACAGAGGGGGTTACAGCCTGGATTGGGGTTACAGGGCCCGACTCTGCTCAGGGGTTCTGACTCCTCACGGCTGGCCGGGAACGCAGCTCCTGGCGGGTCCGAGCCCCTTGGGCAGCAGGGCAGTTTGGGGGAGTTTCTGTGCTCCAGGCTGAGCGCTGGCCACCCCAAATTCATCCCCCGCTTGCCCTGCTCAGGCCGGGAGGCAAAGAGTCAGAGGCTCCCACCTAGGCTGATATCCCCACATGCCTCTGTTCTTTCCTGTGTCCTGCCTGCTTCCCATCACGCACCCCGGAGCAGCGAGAGAGCCACCAGCTCCATTCACCTGTCTCCTTCCCCTTCCTCACCCGAGGCCACCCTCGTTCCTCCAGCAGCACCCTCCCCCCGCATGGCTCCTCTGGCTGTGCTGCGGGCTGCCAAGCTGCACCCCCCTCGTTCCTCCAGCCGCACCCTCCCCCAGCATGGCTCCTCTGGCTGCGCTGCGGGCTGCCAAGCTGCACCCCCCTCGTTCCTCCAGCCGCACCCTCCCCCCGCATGGCTCCTCTGGCTGCGCTGCAGGCTGCCAAGCTGCACCCCCCTCGTTCTTCCAGCCGCACCCTCCCCCCGCATGGCTCCTCTGGCTGCGCTGCGGGCTGCCAAGCTGCACCCCCCTCATTCCTCCAGCTGCACACTCCTCCCCCATGGCTTCTCCAGCCACACTGCGGGCTGCCAAGCTGCACCCCCCCTCATTCCTCCGGCCGCACCCTCCTCCCCCATGGCTCCTCCGACCACGCTGCGGGCTGCCAAGCTGCACCCCCCTCATTCCTCCAGCTGCACACTCCTCCCCCATGGCTTCTCCAGCCACACTGCGGGCTGCCAAGCTGCACCCTCCCTCACTCCTCCAGCCGCACCGCCCCCCCCATGGCTCTTCCGGCCACGCTGCCCCCTCCCCATGGCTGTTCCGGCCATGCTGCCCCCGCTTGCCTGCAGGAGCCCTGCGCCAGCCCCACAGCCCAAGTTTCAGTGCGGAGTGTGGGCCCCGCCCGCTGGCGCCATGGTAACCCCGAACTAAGGTGCCGCTTTTGGAAAATGTGCTGAGGGGAAGCAGCTGCTTCCCCTGCACCCCCCCTAGCTATGCTACTGATTTGGGGTGCAGGAGGGGGCTCCAGGCTGGGGCTGAGGGATTCAGAATATGGGAGGGGGCTGCGGGTTGAGGCAGGGGGTTGGGATGTGGGAGGGGGTACAGGCCCTGGGCTGGGGGTGCAGGCTCGGGGCTGGGGCTGCAGGAGGTGGCTCCAGGCTGCGACCAAGGCATTTGGAGTGTGGGAGGGGTCTGTGCATTGAGGTAGGGGGTTGGGGTGCAGGAGAGGGGGACAGGCTCTGGGTTAGGGTGCGGGCCCGGGGCTGGGGCCAGGGGTGAGGGATTTGGGGCATGGGTCGGGGCTTTGGGGTGCAGGGGGGTTAGGGTTCTGGCAGGGAGTGCAGGCTTTGGGGTGGGCCTCAGAATGAGGGGTTTGAGGTGCAGGAAGGGGCTCTGGGTTTGGGGGCCAGGGCTTGGGTTTGGGCACGGGCTTACCTTGGGCAGCTCCTGGTCAATGGCACGGGGGCAAGGCAGGCTCCCTGCCTGTCCTGGCTCCGCGCAGCACTCCGGAAACAGATAGCAGGTCTGGCTCCTTGGCAGGGGAGCCAGGATCCTCCACGCGCTGCTCTCACCCACAGGCACTGCACCCCCCAGCTCCCACTGCCTGCGGTTCCCAGCCAATGGGACTGTGGAGCCGGTGCTCGGGGCAGGGGCAGTGCACGGAGCCCTGTGGTCCCCCCTCCCCCCGCTTAGGAGCCAGGCCTGCTGGCTGCGTTCGTGGCGCAGCATGGAGCCAGGACAGGAAAGGACTAGCCTGCCTGAGACCTGCAGCACCACCCACAGGACCTTTAACGGCCCGGTCGGTGGTGCTGTCTGGAGCCGCCAGGGTCCCTTTTTGACCGGGCGTTCTGTCCGAAACCGGACACCTGGCAACCCTACACAGGAGAAACATGCATTGGTGCTGGACTGACTGACAGGTCAGTGCTCTAGAGCGCATCAACTTGTTGTGGTGTAGCCTTACAGGCCTGCTGCCCTCTTGGGTTGGGCAATGATTTACTCAGACCTGGGAGCTGAGCGCAAGATGCCCCCTTTGTGTGTGTGTGTGGATCTCATTTATTAACTCCTTTTACAGAGTACAAGAAAACCCCTCTGTACTAGGCCTTCAAATCCAGCATCTCTGCTGGGCGTGGGGCTAATGCCCACAAGCATCCACTTGCACATTCAGACAGCCTTGGCCCTCCCCACAAATCCAGGTTACTATGGCAAACAAACTCACACGCCTCCCATAAGGAGTCCACAACTCTGCTCCTGCATCTGGGTTATGATTCAGGCCAGCTGAAGCCCTCAATCATCTTCTCCCCACCTAGTCCCACTGCTTTCAGCTCACGCTTTCAGTTTAGAGAGATTAACAGGCCACAGTCTTCTCTCCTCCTCTTCCTCCTGGTAGAATCTCTAGGGGAATGCCTCCCTCCAATGAGCTCTGGCAGCATTTATCAGGTTCAGATGTTGTTAGTCAGTTGTCTGGTTGGCAGCTAATTGCTTACTGGTGGGCTTATTCTCCTTAAAGAGCCTATTGTGAGTAAACTGGGCCACCCCATGACAAACTGTCTTGCAACTTCTGCCCCGTGCAATAAGGGCAGACTGAAGAGGACAGAGTGCAACCAGGGCTGGGATCCAGGACCACCTGCATGCTAATCCAGATCTTCTCCTGACTTTGCAGTTTAGATGAGTTACAAACTCTCTGCCTCAGTTTCCCTAAAATGTAGGCTTTAGGACTCCCCTGAAACAGGGGGATGTAAACCATTCAGGTGAGGGAGCTGTCTTGTTGTTTGTGCTGTAGAATGATGGCATAACATAATATCAAGCTCCTATAAAATGCTTTCCATCAGTAGCTCTCAAAGTGCTTTACAAAAGGAAGTCAGTATGATTATCCCCATTTTATTGAGGGGAAACTGAGGCATATGGGGGGAAGTGACTTGCAGGCCAGTACCAGAGCTGGGAAAATTGGACCCAAGTTTTCAGAGGCCCAGTTTATTGCTCGATCCACTATTATTAGATCAACCACTAGAGTGTACTATTGAGACAGACCAGCTCTAGGAAAACCTAGAAGAAGCACTTTTATAGGCTCTCCTTACCCCTTTAGCAGGTGTCCTGCACGTGTACTTTGTCTTACAGAAGATCATACACATGGTGGAGAGGTGGAAACTCGTTCTTGTATAGGTGATACCTGTGAGCCTAACTGGACAAAGAAATCAGAATGGGCTTGGTAAGAGCAGTACGTGACTTAATTCTCTGTGGTCAGCTCACCTCTGCCACAGGAATGTGAAAAACCTGTGTGAGTTTCCTAATCTATTGTTTTGTTTGGTGCTCAAAAGGAAAAACACCAGAAGAGGTCAATGATCTGTAACCTGTAGAATAGGTTAGTAAGAGAAAACCCTCTAACCATCCAAAGGGATTGAAATATCTCATATGTTGCCCTCAGGATTGTTAAAGTGACAGACTGCCTCTTAGTATGCCTCCCCCAAGGAGAGATCTGCTCAAATATTTATTGAGCTCAGATGAAATTATTTTTTCAGTTACTTATTTTCACAGCCCAGTGAGACATGCCCAATTAATTGTGTAACGATAAAAAGAAAACACAAGCTTAAATAAATGACTTGTGTTTCAAAATCTCAGGCACTTACTTACCTTCTTCCACACTATCTGTGCCCTTAAATACATCAGTGATAGTGGAATAATTCATTTAAATACTCCAGTAAATCTTGCTTAAGTCCTTTGTGTTGCAGGCATCAATTAGCTAGCTGGGATTCCTCTATGCAGTGATAATTTAGGGCTCAGGGCTAACTGAGATACTACAGAGATCTTTCCTGGCAGTCATTTAACATCCAGTTAGGTATTAAGGCCAAAAAGGAGATATTTCTCAGCCATGATTTGTTCATTCACCAAAGAATTGTTTTGGATTATTATTAGCTTGTCTACAGCTTCACAAAACAGGTTTGATTAAAGGTCTCAAAATGTGGCAAACAGTGGATTCCTTTAATCAGCTCAACTGTATTTCATTAACCCAGTCTGCATTATTATTGGTTTTTATTTGTATTGGAGAAGCACCCAAGATCAGGACCCCATTGCATTAGGCATTGGCCAAATATGCTGCAAGAGACCTGTCCTGAAGAGCTTACAGGCTAAATAGAGAAGAGAGTCAAAGGGTGGGAGGGGAAGCAGAAACACAGAAGCAATATGACTTTCCCTGAAGATTGGTCTCAGAACCAGGACTAAAACCCCAGCTCTCCTGGCTCCCAGTCCAGGCAGAGCCCTGTTCAAAAGGCCACAGTACCTCCCAAGCTAAATTGCTCTACAATAGGTTTTATACCAAAAATTTCCCACTGTTGCTTTCACTAGTTTATCTCCATCAGCGGTAGCAACAGCAGGAGCCAAAGTGTACATCAAGTGCCAGCATCCACAGGCATTCTAAGCACTGTAACGTAGGTTTGCTCAGAAAAGAATTGGGGCTCAGGTACATTAGAAAATTTTACTGGCAAAAGCATAGTGCTGCCAACAAAAGTATTTTGGCTGCCTGCCTTCACAAGTGGCTGCCTGCGATAGTGCAGTATGTGCATGTGTAACATGTTGGCGGCAGGTAGGCTCAAACCTGGGACTTAAGTGTATGAGCCTCTACTGCATGGTCTGAGTGCCACTAGATGGGACAGAACACCACCCCCAGAAGGTGCATGGGTTACATATGCAACACTAGGTTGTATTGGCATTGGGGGTAGGCATCAGTGTCTTCCACACCTCCTTCTGGCACACACACCCCTTGTGGGAAACTTTTGCTATGGATTATGTGGCCGTAAGTATGTATTGTGGGATACCTGTACTTGTCTCAGGAAACTGTGGAAATCTGGGGTCAAAACCAAGTGTGGATGCAAGCAAGGCTATAACAACAGAAGAAAAGTTGTACTGTTCAAGCTTTCTAGTGCAGAGAGAGAGTCTCTATAATCACTGTATCTGACTAGAGTCTTGCTTATGCTGGTTACCTACAGGATCAGAACCAACAGGCTTGGGAGCCAGGACACCTGCGTTCCCAACTCAGGATAAGTGGAACTGACTCTACAGAATATATATATATATATATATATATATTAGGCAATATACCCAGTACAAGCCTTAGGAAATTGACATGTACCTCGAAACAATTGTCAGCAATGGGTCCCCTCGCACCAGTGGCTGGTCCCCTTGCAAGCAGACTTTTTAATATGCAGAGAAGATACCATTTTTACACAGCCAATTTTAATAGTAGGACCATATTAACCAAAGCTGCTGCCACACCCAGA
Organism: Gopherus flavomarginatus; assembly: GCF_025201925.1. Taxonomy (NCBI): domain Eukaryota; kingdom Metazoa; phylum Chordata; order Testudines; family Testudinidae; genus Gopherus; species Gopherus flavomarginatus. The sequence continues at coordinate 127,959,002 of NC_066622.1, read as the reverse complement.
GATGTGCTTTCAAGAGGGCTCAGGCCCAGCTCTTTATTTTGGCTGATGGAATTTTCAACATTGCACCAGACACCTACTAGACTGGTCCCAACCTACCACCCTGGTCCCAACGTTGTTGTGCCCACAATTCAATTATGGGCTCCAATCTGAGCAATGTGCACACACATCTCTACAAAAATCTTTGGCTCGTGCAGTACACGAGTGCTAAAAACCAGGGTCCCAATTAGATACTTGTGTAGTTATATTGTCTTCGTCTTGAGCTCATTACAAAAGCAGCTTTGCCTCTGCTGGAATTGACACCTTCTCATCTATTATTGGGAGTAGACTACATCCACCCTGATCCAATTGGCCCTGTCAGCACTGGTTCTCCATTTGTGAGATAACTCCATTCTCTTCATGTGTCATTATATAGTGCTTGCATCTGTAACTTTCACTCCATGCATCTGAAGAAGTCAGTTTTTACCCACGAAAGCTTATGCCCAAATAAATCTGTTAGTATCTAAGGTGCCCCTGGACTCCTTGTTAATCTTGAGGTTGTTCATGAAGAAAACTAGACACAGCAGCTGTCTGAAACCCAGTGGCCCATTGGACACAAGGACAACTTCCTGTTTAAACACTGCTGGTTTGCCGATCTTTTGCAAATCCTTGAAAATAACCGGAACTCCTCAAACAAGTTCTCTCTCCCCAAGCCACAGAAAACAGTCAATATGTGTTCCCAGGGTCATTTTTACAACAGAAAATGGCAAACAGGATTGAAGTTTTGTTTATTTCCCACCCTTGTCTCAAATTGCACACACAAATGCAAGGGGAAAAAATACAGTGGAAGGAGGGGATATTGTAGTCTTGCTGCATAAATGTTTCAACAGCTTTTTGATGGGGGGGATTAGTGGGGTTTTTTGTTTTTTGCTGTCCAGATAAACTTATTTGTGATGTTAGTTCTTGCGGGAGGAAGTGGTCTCAAGAGTGACAGCAAATTAGCACTGACATTTGACTCATTTTGATCTTATCTATTTATAGTGGTATTTTTAACATGCTGTGAAGAGTCTCATAGCCAGATGCCTTGCTGGGCTGTAAGATGTAGTGCATTCTACAGCCATTACTCAAGGGTTAGCAATCCAAGATTATTTTAGTAGGGGGAAGCGAGGGGAAAGACTGGATTTAAGTTTTTTTGTTTGTGTCTCTGTATATTTAAATGATGAGGGACTAAAAGTCCATTTGTAACACATGGAATAGATACATAAATGGAACTGATGAGTTGAATGGATCATTAATGAGCATCCAAATGCTATGCCTCATAGCACGTGGAGATATTCGTGTCCTGAGCTGCTATGGATAGTCCCACAGGAATATACACTACTCTTGTATTACACCAGAGAAGATCACCTAGATCTCTCCTCATGTCCTGCTGTGCCCAGGATCCAGTGGCCCGCTCATAGAAGCACAAGCCTGCACCCTCCTACTCAGTAGGGGGCTTATGGCCAGCTGGTGCAGCCCAACGAGCAGATGGATCTGGGCAGGCTGGGGTAGGCTCTGCTGGAGGGGTTCCTATGGAGCCCTGATCAGATATTAAGGCTGGCAGATGAATCCCACTTCCCTCTCCATCAGATCTCACTAGCACAAGGAGCCCCCTTTGCACAGCCTTAAGCCACTGGCTGTTAATCTGGACCAGAACATCCACCCAGAATTTGCATGTGGCGTAGATGCTTGGAGCATGGACTTTCCCCCCTCCCTTGCGCTGTGTGGACGGTGTGGTATTTGGAGATAGTGCCTTTAATGGCTGAGTTTCCCAATCAGTGAGTCTGGGCAGGGCCCCGTGAAACTCTGGTTGTTTTGTACAGCTAGTTGGACCTGGGCCTAGAACAAAGCTGGTCTCTTGCATGCTCCCTAAGCACTGATCGACTGCTTCAATGTTCAGGGGCGGGCAGGGAACGGCCAGTCTCCACAGCACCAAGCCCTGGGACTCCCTAAGGATTTCTATGCAGAAGTCTAGATGGGAGGTGACGGAGCTTGGAGCTGCCCGGGGAAACCCCTTTCTGATGCCATGCTGCCTGGAGAAAGGGGAACCAGCAGAACAGAAGCCTCTCTGCAGAACAGCTCCTCTTCCCTGCAGGGCTATAGAGTCAGAGGGGGACAGTTTACACATTAAGTAGCTCCCCACAAGCCTCTCCCCACCAATGAGGAAGGTGATGCCATGGCAACTCCGGCACCAGGCCCCAGGGCTGGATTTGTCTCTGAGTCACTGCCCTCCTCTAATTTACCATTTGTCTCATGTTAAATCCAGGGAGGGCTGCTTAACAATATGAGGGCAGGTGACAAGCTTCTTGGCTATAGCCCTGCCCCGCCTATCACTCACAGCTTATCCTTCAACAGGTCAAGAGGGAGGGTGGCTTGTTGCTAAAATATGTTCTTTCATTTACCTACAGCAGGCCCTTGTTGGACCTTCTCTTGTGAATGCCCCCGTAGCAGATATCCCAACTGACCAACACAGCAGGTACTGCTCCAGGTTGAGGTTTCCACACATGAGACTGGTCCTTAAAATGGGAGGGGAAAATGTAGGTTATTAATTAACCGGCAGCTTATTTCTGATGGTCTACGTTGCATTGTCACAGCTGAGGGCTGGACAGGAAATAACTGCAAAATGGAAAATACAAAGAGAAACACATGGGTTCTAGATCAGCAAGGTACTTGCGCATATTTGCAGCCCTACTGAAGTCAGTGGCATTATGCACATGCTCATACTTAGAATATAAACTCTTTGGGGGAGGAACTGTCTTTGTTCAGTTTGTACAGCACCTAGCACAGAGGGGTCCTGATCCATGAGTGGGTCTCACAGAAGCTACCACAGTACAAACTACAACAACATGCTTAAGCACCTTGCTGACTCAGTCCGAGTCTTTTCACTATGTGCCATTTCCAGGACTCAACAAAAAATGGAACTCAGTTCTTGTTGTCCCCCCTCCCCCAAAATTTAATCCACTCAGATAGGCCATCAAAATAGTCCAGGTGGCATGACAGTCCCCACCCTCTGCGTTCGGGGATTCCACCACAAAAGGCTCCCTCCTTTCTGCAAGCCCCAGTGCTAAAACGTGGATTCCAAAGAGCTGCTCCTGCTGGTTCATTCAGCACCACCTCCATGCAGTGAATACTACTTTTGCATTTGAGCTTGATTCATGAAAGGCCTGATTCATCAATGGAAAAAACTGGGGGCAGGAGGGGATTCAGCACCTCTGGAATTTAGGCCTTACACACATGTACCAAGGTACGCTGGAATAAAACTCTAATGGGCAAACTTTACCCCCACTCTGGGGCTGTGGAGAGTCCCCTAGCAGCAAAAGTGATGTGTGTGTGGTGGGGGGGAAGAGAGACAGGATTTGGGGGACACTACAGCAGGGCTTGCACCACCTGCCCAGCCCTGACTTCCTGTGTGCCAGTCTGTGGAAGGAAGACTGGAGAATTGCTGCTACATCAATTCCCCTGCCCTCTCCCCCTAGAGGGGACACTGGGGCTAAGGGCTGCTATCCACAGTCATTCCAGAAGAGGGATTTTTCCCTACCCCCCTGCATATCCCCAGCATCCAGTCCAGCTATTCTGGCTAAGGACTTGATCTCAAATAACAACATCCCCCACTCCAACCCTTCCCCTTCCTGCCCCACCTTTTCCCCAAAGTCCCCACCCCAACTCCACCCCTGCCCCTATTCCAGCCCCTTCCCCAAATCCCCACCCCTGCCTCTTCCCCACCTTCTCCCCTGAGCATGCCATGTGCCTGTTCCTCCGCCCCCCCACCCCGAGCTTGCAAACAGCTGTTTGGTGGCGGCAGGCAGGAAACCCTGGGAGATAGGCAGAGGAGTGGGTACACGGCGGACTCAGGGGAGAAAGGGGGGGCAGGGGGTAAGGGGAGGTTGGCTGCCGGTGGGTGCAGAACACCCACTAATTTTTCCCCATGGGTGGTCCAGCCTCAGAGCACCCACGGAGTCAGCACCTGTGAGCAGAGACAGGACAACACTCCCATTTTAGCTGCCCTGCCTACTGTGCGCAGGGATGGCAGGAGGCTCAGATCAGTTCAGTGCAGCTATACCGGGGTGGGTCGGGTATGAGACCCAGAGCTGCACAGAATGAAAAGTACAATTCCATGTAGATTCTGTTTGCACTAAAGCAAAGACGATCTTGGCAGCTTCACACGGTACTACCATGCCAAAAGAGTCTGCTTTCTACTGAAGCACTTCTCTTCTGAGTGCAGGGTGGGAGGTGCTGAAAATCCCCCTGGTGTGCTGAGTGCCCACAACTGCCACTTGTAAGAAGCTAAACAAGATGACTCTGCTTATCACAGGGTGTCTACTGCTTATTTCCAAGAATGGCTTCTTCATCTTCTGTATCCTATTCATAGATGGGAGGTTGAACTGGATGGAAAAGACTCCCATTCGGAGAGGTATTTACACACATGAGAAATCCCACTGACTTAAATGAGTCATGGGTTAAAGAACATTGCTGAATTGCTTACCACGCAAGGTTGAGCGATCTTGCTGCAAGGAAAAAAATGAAGTAATTTAGATACCCAGTCAATAAAACAGTTTTACCTTTCTGTCTGCTGTGACGGTTACTAGCATGCTTTTGAACCAAAAAGTAACTGTGCTGAATTACCACTAGTTGGGTGTGTGTGTGTATGTATATTTATATATAGATTTTCATAGTGACTTTCTTATGGGAAACCACGAGTACTGTGCTGCCAGTAAATATCCTTTGCAGCTCATCTGCCTCCATTTGTTCAGCTCTATGGAGGTTTTTTTCTTTTGTTCTTAGTAAACATCCTGATTTATAAAAAGACTTTAATAAAGACCCATGAACATGAAAAATAAAAAGGAATGAAACAGTTTGCATCCACTCCTTAAGAATAAAGCACAAAACTTTATTCATTGACTTGATTTGAGTACAACAGTGATGTAGATTATAGTGGCATAGGAGTGCAATATGTGTTGCTCGCAATACGAAAGTGGAGAAGATCAGTAATTGTACAGAACAGCAACCTAGGTCAACTTCTCATTTCGCAAACAAGAGGACTTACTGTACAGACAGACATCAATTCACTTATACAGAGAGACTTGGAAATAGAGCTATATCGCAAACCACTGAAAAAGAAAGGGAATCTTTCAAAAAAGGCTGGTTTGTCAGGTTTCTGAAGGGAGGGGAGAAAACATAATGAAACCTAACCCAAAACAAAAAACCCATCAACTTAAAACAAAATATCTTTTTAAAGTTAGTTTTATTTCCCAAAACTTAAACCCCAGCCATCTATAAGGCCCCCTTACTGCAAGGGTTGTTAGCAACTCACACACAGTCACTCTGCTTGCACAGAACAGTTTCATTAATGATACAAAAAGCTCATTACTATGGGAAGAAATGGCTTCTGGGATAGATTTTTTTTTGGCCTAGCCAGCTGAGTAAGGGCCTGATGCAAAGCAGGCTGAAGTAAATGAGAGTCTTTCCATTGATTTCAATGGGCTATGGATCAGGTCCAAAAGATGCATATAGGCACCTAACTCCCAGTGACTTTCAATTCCTCTCTGCATCTTTAGGAATTACGCACCTAAATATATTTGAAAATCTGGCCCAAAGTGCTGTGTTTGATACATTAACCATGAACATTCTGCAAGATTGTGCAGCTGAAATACCTATTTACCTCCAGAGCAAAACGTAAGGGCCACTTCATCTCAGAAAACTATGATCACAAAGCATGCAGGATCAATATTCTCTCCTGTGGATGAACATTCTGAGGAAGTAATTAACATAAATGCATTTCCTTGTTAGAAGCCCTTCGGGAAATGAAGTAAGTCATGGCAACAACACTGATGGCCAATTATTCCGCCCCCCCCAATAACTTCCTGAACTGGTGCTTACATGTAAACAAATATGCTTATTGGCATCAGAGATGATGCCTGACAAGGGGGGCCTTCAACTGGAACGTCCAAATCTATGCACGACACTGGTCTTCTTATCATTTAAATGGGACACAAAAGGTGGAGGAGGGAATCACAAGACAAAATCCACACCAGCTGCCACCCACTGTGGGTCTTGTAGCCAGCCACTGGCGGTGTTTTCATGCCAAAGGAGAAAGGCACATTGTTCTCTCATCGCAGACCTCAGTAGCACTTTCTATGCTCCTCATTAACTGCAACAGCAGACGACCATACCCCAGGTCTAAACAGCCCTCCCCGGGATGTGTCTGCACTAAGATTCCTGCTGCCCTTGTTTGCCTGAACAGTCCCATGAAGTCCGAGTGGGTGAACAGTGCAGTGGCACTGGAGTTGCTCAAGTGAGTGCTGACTGCAGAATCAAGACCCAAGTGTGTGTAGGGGACAGAGATGATCATGGCTCCAGGACAGGCTGGGTGCTTTGCTTGTTCCCTCCAATGGGGTGGGTGGTGAATCTTCTTGTGACTGTTCTTTTCAGTGGATATAAAGTAACGTCCAACACGTGGAGCGTGTCATAGCAAAACAAAAACCAAACTGCCCCTCCCCCCACATTGAATCCTGAAAGGTGTTAATAGATATCGAAAAGGGGAAAGGGATGGAGAGAAAGAGGAGGTTTTTCATTCATTACATAACTCCTCTATCCTAAGGTCCAGCCCTTCCAAGGGTTGAGTTCTCCCAACTTCCATTGAAGTTGATGGGGGCTACAGGTGCTCAGGCCTGCTCAATATTAGGTCCTTGGGATACAGCATTGGCTCTCTTTCTGTGGGCTGATTCTGCGGTCACCTGTTACACCAGCTTATTTCCATTGACTTCAGTAGACTTACTCATGATTTACACCTGTTACTCCAGATTTACATTTGTCCATGACTCCAATGACTTCAAGGGGCTTTGAGAGTGAACAGCGCTTGGCTTATCTGCAATTATTTCCTCTTAAATACTTCAAAATCACCTCCGAGGAGCCCTGGAGTACCCTAGCTGAGCCAGACCCACTCCCCACCTCAAGGAATCCCTGCCATATTTATAACATGTAAAGATTAACTTGCATTTTAAAACTGGCCACAGCATAAACATCTCGAGAGAGGCCACTACTCATCAAAGGGATTTGGCTTCAAAGGCTGGTGGCTAATTCAAGCTTAACAAATCTTTCCAAAAAGACCTGGTGACTCTCCCCAGATGACAGGGCTTTTGGACCATCTGGGCGAAGACGACTCTCCAAGGTGTGCCTCTGAATGGGGAAAGGATGGCAAAACCTTCAGCATCAGAGCAAGTCAAACTTTAAAACAGGCAAACGTCAAAGAAAAGACAGTCCAGGGACAGGAAACACCAGGACATTATCAGAATCACAAAATTAAGTCTTGCACCTTGTAAGACCAATAAGCCTCTCGTCACTTTTCCAGCCTGACTCTTTTCACCGCATATGGCAGCTGATCTGAGTTCACAGGCCACCACAAAGCATATTTAAGGAGCACATACTAACCAGAAACTGAGAACAAACATGCATTGTTGTTAGACAATCTTTTCAAACTCTTAACAGGGCTCCAATCTGTTTTAAATGATACCAGCATGAAGTTATCCATTAAGGACGACAAAATAATAGAATGAAGCTCCTCAAACAAGTTCTGAAAGGAAAAAAATGATTTCATGTTTCACTGGGAAGCTGAAAGTGTTAGACAAGTCTAAAAACTTCCAAATCTATCATTCCAGCTACTGGCTTAATCCTAAAACCTGCAGAGAAGACACAATGCACATATTAAGGTAAATGCACTATCATTCTGATTTTCAAGCCTGAGTGGAAATGACTTCACTTACAATATAGTGCAAGGAAACTGGACTGGCCAAGTCTTCCTTCATGCTTCTTTCTAGTTTATATAAAAATTCTCGCGTCTTTTTTCTGTCTCTTAGTTGACAGGAGAGGGGACAAAAACGGTAAGTCAAATTACTTGATTCCAATGACACTGACAAATATTGCTAAGCTACACACAGCATTCCTTAGCAATCTCATCATGGCTGGTATGGGTGCTGCAGACCTGAAGGAAAGGCAATAAGTAATGGGCACCATTTTCAAAAAGAAGTGCCTATGGCCAAATTCTGCACCGATTTACACCCAGGCCAATCACGGCAATGCACTAGGTACACTCAGAACACGCAAACATGTCAGCAATCAGGTAACTGCGTGCTCCAAATATGCATTTTTATCTGAAAATGGGAACCTACATGAACAGCACCATATCTTCAGGGAACGTCGAAGGAGGAGGGGGAATTTACCTACATCTTGAAGATATGCCCCAAAACAACAGAATATGGGAGTGGTGCTAGGAAAATGATTCACAAACTGACTAACAAGCCTCTCCTTGGGGCTGTGTCTCTGTTTACGAGGCTGCTACTTGCCTTCTCAGGCTGATGGGAAGTTAGAAAAACTTGTGGTGAGAATTACTAGCTTCTCACTGGAGAAAACAGGCTCCAGGGCTGCAGCAGTGATCCTCAAAGACATGGGATCTCCTAGGGGTTGTGTACATGGGGACACTCAGGGAAGTTAAGATGAAATAACTAAAGTTGTGAGGTAAAGCAGCATTACTTCACAGTAGCACAGGATTTAGCTACAGTGAACTAACATCACTTTTGTCCTGAAAGACAGCATTTACACAGGGGTGTAATCCTTTGTAATTAATGTGATTTAACTTCACACATTTATTTGAGTCATCTTAACTTTCCTGAATGTCTTCATGTATTTCTTAGCAATGGAGAAATCTATCGTTGTAAAGGACAATGACACCAGCTTCTACATAGCAAAATCCTGAAGATGTGTGTAGGCTAAGATGTCTGGGGCATCTAAATTGGCTTCTCTTTCATTTCTTTCTAAGCAGGCATAGCGATGATAGTTGGAACTGGTTAGAAATAGATACAATCTAACCTGAAGTCATTTTTCATAGCTTGGGTTTTTGAAAATAAAGCGCTGAAAATAATCAGGTCAGATATTTTGAAATTCAAACTTCGCTGTTTTTCAACTTTTCCGTTGGATAATGTTTCCTAGTCAGCTGTAGAGATGTTTAATAATAAATCTACAGATGGAGGGAACAATGTGGTCTGCAAGCTTGCAGCTTTTCCTGTGCTATGCAGGAAAGCATCCTTTGAACTGAAAATTAGAACCTGGAAAAAGACTAAGGCTGACCCTCCAAATCACTGCTCACCAGCATGTGTCACACTATGTTTGTGTGGAATCATCTGCAGGGTTGGGGCCTAAACAATTTCAGGAATGTTTTAAAAACTGATACCCAAAATATCCGGCTTGAAATTGAGCCATAATCTGCAAGAAACAAACAGCAAATTTCAGTAAGTTCCAACCCTACGAAACTCCCCAATCATAAGCTGTTTGCCCCTTCAGTATGCTGTGTTTGGTTTCATTGGTAACCTGGATTTGCATCTCATTTCAGCTATTCCACTCCCATTTACTTGTCAGTAGTAATCTGGAAATGTTTATTATTCTAGTGCTGGAACATGAAACAAAACAACATGCTGAACTGATCCTTGCTGTAACTCCACTGAAGTCACTGGAATTACCCCCAGGGATTCGTTTGGACCAGTGTTATGCTGTTCACTGAGAACTTCTGTGCTCTGGTTCCATAGGGGTAATGGCTGACGGCACTGCATGGTAGCACCTCCACCAGCTCATCCCCTGGTCTGCACTATCCCTTTCCCCTGGCTGTGATCTCTAGTATCCAGGCGGTATGGACCCCCCAAATACTAAACTCTCTGCCCAGATCTCTTCAGTGGTTCTGCTGGATCACGCCTCTCTAAGACTGCAACCAGAAAGCAGGATTTGGTTAATTCTGCACATGGAGAAGATTAGTTATAGGACAGCATGCAGTCCTGCTGGAGCAGAAGTGCAGAACTCAATGCAATGATCCAGAATCTCAAATCTCCTACACGACCTAACAGACCCAACCACCACCTCCTCCTGATGTCTATGTGTTAGTCCTCAGTAATGGAAAACACAAAAGGCTCTGGTGTCTCCCGTGAGAACTATCAAATCTAAAAGGACAATCTTAACATCCCTCTGTAGACTAGCGCATTCATAAGAGAGGGATACATTGGCAGTTCAGCACCAATGTAGAGAAGACGCTGACCTTTCAGCAGCTAAGTATTCATTCAGGGAAGGTAATGTGTTCCTCACGTCCTTGTGAGAACACAACCTGCCCTCCAAGCAGTGAAGTTAATTTCAGGCAATCTTCGCACTCTGGAGCACAGTGGGAAAAGAATGCAAATAATAAGCACAACTCGATTCAAAAAACTATCCTGCATGATTTCCTGCACCCTACAAAGCATGCCAGGCACAAAATAAAACAAAACAAAAAAATACCAAGGCTGCATCTTTGTAGCATCAAAGGAATTCCAAACCCTCTTTTCAAAGCATGAGTGAAAACACGTTAAACAATAAAAAAGTGCTCAACTTGATACACTGTGCAGTATCCTCAATGTCTGCAACAGTGATGTAACCACTGAGCCTATACTGGGAGAACATGGTGCAAGATAGGACTATAATTCTCTGCTGGTGCAACTCAGCGTAGCTGAGCCATTTTGCAGCAGCAGGGAATTTGGCCCAAAGTCTGTGGGTGTGCACCAGAGAAGAATTTCCTTTTAACCCTTTCATTTCCTCCACCCACCACCCTCCCTAAATCCCCAGACTAAACAACAAGAAAACTGCCACTCCTACACCATTCCCTTTACTTAAATGACTAGTAAAGCCCAGGCCATGTTAATTAAAGCAGAAAGTATGGAGGAGGGAAGATCTGAAAACATACACAGCAATTCACTATTGATATCCTAGCATATATGTAGTACAAGTACAAGCAGGGAATTTGTTTTCCAATAATTTGGTTGGTATGCAGTGGAACAGAGTCTCATTCTTTCATATCAGAAAGAATATGCTGTTTTAAAACAGTGCCAGTTAAGAAATGGTGTGCAAAGAGGATTCATTTTACCATATGGGTATACTACAGAATATATGTATACATATTCATTTCTTGAAGAGATTACAATTATTTCATTCTACTAGGCATCCTAAGAGCACTTCCTGGCTCTAGCAATAAAGTCCATCATATTCTGGATAAAAATAAAGGGAATATTATTGAGGGAGAAGAAAAGAACCGCTTCCTATCATGTATACGACATGTAAAAAGTTTACACATGTGAAAACTGCCATCAAGTTTCTGAACACAGAAATTTTTACCCCATTGGCAAATGTTCATGTTGGCCCAATTGCTATGAATACAGGTGCCTGTGTCAGATTTTCCCTTTTTGGTGGATGAGTAAGTTGCTCTCCAAAGAGAATATGGACTTTATCATACAATATCCTATGCAATTTGTTCTGTTTTGTTTAAAGGGCTATAAATGTAGAGTGAATTAAAAGAGTTTTGCTTTCTTCTTCATGTCGTTGCGTCTCCAAAGAGGTAACTTGTCAAACTCTTGTATTGTCATGCCAAATATTTCTTGAAAAACTTCTGGTGCTAAGTGACGCTAGAGAAACGGAGAAAAGCACAGACAGTCAGTCACAACCATGGAGATGCCAGTGGAGAATGGGCTAATTAAAGATTTCTTTCCAAAGCACAGCAGTAGTCTCAGGGAGCTCGGGTAAGTTGGCAAGCAGCTCCAGTGCTAGCCTTAGGGGCTTGATTAAAGGTCCAGGGACACACACTGAAATAATGCTAACAAAGCTCTCAACGTGCTTATCCACCACAAATGAATTCATAATACCTACACATCTTATATAGTGATTTTAATCAGTAGGTCCCCCAAGCACTTTAAAAGAGAGGTCAGTATCATCCCGTTGCATAGCAGGGGAAACTGAGGCACAGAGAAGTGAAGTGACATGCCTAACATCCCAGCCAGCCAGGGGCAGAGCCTGGAATTGAACTCAGGTCTCCTGAATCCCAGTCCAGTGCTCTATCCACTGGGTTTCACTGTGTCCCATTAATTAGGCTTCTCAGCTACTTGCAACATAGGTATTATTGTTTCCATTTTAAGAGCGGGAAAACAGACAGAGCGATTAAAGGGGAAATGTTCAGAAGGACTGCCTTCCTTGCATGGCAATACACTGGGCCAGCTAGCATGTGCAGCAGCATGCAGCCACACGTGCTAGGGAAGGAAAGGTTTGATCAAGCCATCTCTCCAGCAAACCATGCTCCCTAAAGGCTGTGGTGCACCAGCACCTGCACTGGCCACACCCCCTCAGAGGGCTGGCTCAGACTCTACACAGGTTTCTTCCTCAGATGCTGCTTAGAATATGGTGGGTGGGGGGATGAAGCTCTCTCTGGTGCATGAGCAAAATAAAGGGCAGGATTACACCTATAGCCCACAGATCCATTCCTTTAAAAACATAAGTGACCATAATGCTGTCTGGATATTGATGGCCCCCTTCAAAGAAACTGGGTTTAGAACCACAAGCAGTCAGAACATCACACAACTGCCCAAGTCTCCTTAACTCACATTCATGAACAATTTTTTATGTGGAAGTATAGACATAAACCTCATGCTTCTAGACAAAATCCAGACACTAATTAATGGCAGCTGGGAAGAAACTTCTGCTGTGGGCAGATTATTCCATGGCACTCTGGGGTCCCTGGCTCCTCCATAGCATCTGGCAGGGGGGCTGGAACAATCTGTATAGTGGGGGTGCTGAGAGCTGATGAACCAAACAGTAAGCTCTGTATACGGTGGAAACCACTTCAAGCCAGGGGGGTGCAGCAGCACGCCCAGCACCCCTAGTTCCAGCACCTTTGGCATCTAGAACCAGCCATTGTCAGAGATGTGATACTGGACCTGATCTCATGTTCCTATGAATACTGGATAATGATTTACCAATATCTGCGTTCTCATTAATTTATGAGCAAATACAACTGGATGCTTGAGCAGCTCCGTTGATGAGGTTAAATGAGACATTCATACTCATTCCTCGATGCAGATTTGCAATTGCTACAGTATTTAACCCTACACCTTTGCTACCACCTCCTGAATCCTTCCGCTTGACAAATCTCCATTGCTACACAAGGCATTTCTGAGAGGGCTTCTTGGTTCTAACCAAGGGCCCACACTTCTACATTTGATCGTTCAAATGAGGAACAATAAACTTCAGTAGAAAAGTACATTTAGGAACTTGCTTCCTTACCTCAAGCCGGGTTCGGTCTACATCCCGTAATATTTTATTTCGTCCTCTGTTGGTCACCATGAGCATTTCATATGGAAAAATCTGTTCGTGTATAAGAGGGATGGGGGGAGGAAGAGATGGATTTACATTCGAAAACAAAAGAAAACACGTGTATTCTTCACCCAACCACTGTTCTTAGAAGGAAATAACAAAACTATAAAAAAGCTTCTTTAAGTTGCCTGAAAGTGAAGTCCAATCTGGCTTGACCAAATACTCCTTCGCTAACAAAACCAACTCGACCACATTTTGTAGGTATAATACATGACAGCACCATTTTCAGAGATGTGTATATCCACACTTCCCATAGACTTACATAAAAAGGTACTATATATATATATATATATATATATATATATATATTTGTTTTTAGTCACAAAGATGCATCTCTAGTCAATTTTTTGCCACTTGGTAAGTTAGTGTGGAGTTTATTTAGGAAAAAATACGTAGCATTCATGAACAAGTTTGATGGTTGCAATAATTTGCACAGTTAAGGAAAAGAACTAAAGTTTATTGTACTTCAACCACCACCACCTGAAAGTACAGTCAGAAAAAAGTAGCATCTCTTAACAACTTTGTTAGTTATAAAATTGGGCCTAGCGTTGAGTGAAATTTATCAGATAATTTTTTTCATGTTGTTTGTTGATTTGTTTACAAACAAATCACAGGTCCCCACTGTGCATTTTGACCTTGACATCATGGATGGATTGCAGGAAAAGATTTCATAGTAGGAATTTATCTTACATGCCTTCCCCTTCTTTAACATGGCATACATCCGATCTTCTCTACAATATTTTATGAGGTTCTCTGGTTTGATTAATATTGTACTGAATAGTCAGATATTCTGCATTAATCAATTTTTGGAACTAAGGAAAATCATGCTCTTCATTTGTTTGGACAGGTTTAATGCCACAGTTTTAAAATGAAAAAAGCCTTGGATCTTTTCCTGTCAGCTATTCCCTAATCAATCTAACCCAATCAAAATGATATGCCACAGAAAGGAATTAATAAAATTTGGTGCCTAAAATAAAGTGCTGGATTCATAGCCCTGGAAACTGAAGTCCTCTGTTTAGTTATCAAACATCTACAGCATAGACAGCAACAGTGCAGGTGTCCCTTCGCCAAGATACTTATGTGTCTTTGCCATAACTTAAGAGAGACCATGTCTAATGGAAAATCTAATGGTCCACCTTCTATTGTCCATTTCACCTTCGGTCTCTCTGCTGAGCAAGCCCATAAGCTTCTCAATTAGGGCCTGACTCAACTCTTATTTAAGTTAATGTGAGTTTTTCCATGGGATTCAGTGCAAATTGGATTGGCCTTTATTGCCAGCTGTGGTGGTGGTTTTAGTGATGTGGATATTTGTCCACTGGGGAAAGGACAGCGACCACCAAGTGCTCTCACAGAAACTGCTACGCAGCCAGCCAATGTTATAAATACACTTAACGTTCTTAGAAATTAAGACTGTCCCTGGTAACAAAACTCTGTGTTGTCCTGCTTCACTAAGTGCATTCCATTGTCACCAACTATCCCAACAACTTTTTCAGAAGCACAATAAATAAGATTCAGCCATAAATGAACATACCATTTAGTTTATTGTAGTTAATAACTTAAAAAATGTGTACTTCACCATATCTTACAACCAGTATGTCTTAGAGTCTGACATTCTCATAATTGTACAATTAGTTCTACTTTATACTTTAAGAGTTACAATGTTTCTGTTCAACACTTAAAATAACTACAATACACAATTTTATATGAAAAAGTGTAACTTGTCATAAAATAACCACAGTGAACACAGGGAAAGCTTAATTCAAAGGTTTGAGGTCATCATCACGTTTTATATTTCAAAATTCACTACATAGCATAGTTCATAATTCTTGGTTTCAGAATACACAAACTCTGACCTCCTTTTGAGGTACCCGCTCCTTGTTTCTATTGGATGAAGTTTTGTGAAATTCACTGATTTCCCCATCCCACATTTTTCATGGGCAATAAACACACATTTTGAGCCAAGCCTCAGCTCATTTACATTGCTGTTGGCAAGTTAATTGGGCTATACCAATTTACACCAGCGGAGATCTGCCCCTACATTATTAAATGTCAACACAAACTCAACTTTTACTACAGCAAAATTCCTACATATTTTATTCTTAGGAAAATGTCACAATTTGGCACCCAAAGCAAGAATAAAACAGTTATTTAAAAATATGTTGCCTGGGTCCATCAACAGCAATGGTGGCTGTAAGGAGTTATACTTCAAAGCAGGCATTATATTGGAGTAAGGAGCCAGAATAAAGCAGGATCTAAGGTGTGGTGAATTCCCCAAGGTAGATATATAAACATATTTTTAAAATATACATTTCATTTAGGTCAAGACTTATGAAGCCAAGGCTAGGGCCTTCTATAATATGTCTGGCGCTGGCTCAAAAGCAGAAAAAGCAACGTTGTCTCCAAAAATTGCTGCTCACCCTAAAGGCACAAACATCAACCCTTATGATTTTGGCAAAACCATAGTTTTTCAGCAGGTTAACGAGCAATAGAGAAATGTATACAACGTAAAACACAGCTCTAATTGAATCCCTCTCACTATTAACACGCTGTTTCAGTCCCAAAATGCCTTTAGACACAGTTGTAAAGTATTACATTTAATATCCAGGTGATACCATCCCTTTCTCAACAAACACCCTAAGAATCCCTCTTTTCAAAAGTTAATTTAGGTCTGATGAAGGCAGTTGGACTGACAGCTCTGGAGATGTAAGTCTGTTATTCATTGTTAGAAAAGGTACAGTATGGGCAGCAGCACCGCATGCTTCCCACCATCTGTCTCACTTCTCGAGCTCTTCAAAACTGGGACCATCCCGTAAAAATTCGGTAGAGGTGGCAGCTCAATGGCCAGGTGGATGACAGTGCTGCTCCAGCCGCTTTGCCTGCTTAAGACTTTTGCTTCTCTGCTGAGGTTACCAACTTGGGGTCTCCGTTTGTGCCAATTTAGGTGATAGCTAATTTTGGACGGTGCCATCTGCAGGTGAGGAAATGGACTAAGACTTCCCCCCTAACTCCCAATTCATTTCTCATAAGCCACATTTCACATTAGCTGGTAACAATCTTTTCCCTGTAACTATGAACAGTAATGACCAAGAACAATGCCTCTGTTTACTTCCTTCACTATGTTTTACATGAAAATCCAAGATATTGTAGGACCATAAGAGCTGAGTGTAATCTATACACATGGGGATTAATGCACCTGGGTCACATGAAGGTTTCATTTTAATACTGAGAAATGACAGATTTTGGTGAGCACGCGTCAGTCTAAATGTTTGTGTGGGAAGCGGAGGTACACCTAAGGAACATTCCTGCCAATTGGACAGGTAGCTGTGCCAATATGTTACATACAGTACTGTCAAGGCAGGTGCCATACAATTACACAGGAAAGGATGCATTGCTGCAGTCCCTTCCCATTGTGTTTCAATTAATCTTGAAAATAATGTTTTCATGCTTTTCTTTTGGTTCACTATTCCATTCAAACAAGAGTGGAATTAAACAGAAAGAGAGAATCTCAGAAAGGCAGTGAGTTTTGCTCGAAAGCAAAGGTGGGGAAAATGCATCTGTTCACTGTACCAGGCAGCTTCACATTATCTCTTCATAAGGAGAATGATCTCTTCTTATGGGTCAGTGTGCACCCCTAGAAAGGTGTGTTGCTATAACCCACAGGCTTCAGATGAGGCGTAACAGCTGTGCTGATAACTGCATGTGTTTTACTAACAGTCAGCACACACAGTTGGGTAAGTTGGACAATGCCTGTATATAAATGACTTCTCTTGCTGCTCCAGCAACTTGGGTATCAAACCTTATTTAACTTTTAGGATCTGATGCTCATTTATACTAAGGCCTCTTTCCACAGCTGGAGTGGCATAAAGAGGCCCTAGTGTGAGAATTAAGCCCTTCCCTTTCTACTAATGCTCTGTAATGAACCCGGCCTCATTGCAGTTAAACGTGCCTGTTCCCGAATTATGTGTCTATCCAGGTTTAAGCACTGTGGGTTCCTGCTGTTTTGGCTCTTTGAATGTGGCAGCTTCACAGCTGGATGGGGAATTAGCTGCATTTGGCTCCACTCAGGCGCTTTCAGCCTCTTGATGTTGCTCCCTGGAATCCCTCCCTGGGGCTGCACACTGTGGCTGCTCTTGCCCCACCCCTGGAGCAGACAGGAGGCACACCCATGCGAGGTGAGGGCCAGCACAGAGGGAGAGATTTGGCACATAAGGAGCAATGATTGGGATGAGGTCAAGAGAAACAACAGGGACCCAAGACATTTCCTAGAGTATCTCATCGGCAGTACATAGTCAAACCTTCACTGTCTCGAAGGAAAGTGAATAACAGCCACACTTGCCTTTGGTTCCAACATGTTAGGCATAGACACTCCTCTGTCCATTCTCATTCCGGGGACATGACCATCCGGGAGGGACTGCATCGGATACAGGTATACGTCAGACACACAGGTTACACAGACACACACAGGGTAAAGGTACTCATGTCATGGTGAAAACAGAGGTGAATTTATGCTCATACTTTCCTCAAATCTTAACAATTAATCTTACCATATGGAACCCTGTCAAAACTCCTGCTTATTACTTTTCTAAGGTGAGCTCTGGATCCCATCTCCCTCAAAGGCTCTGATCTGCTCTCTGCTCAGTAGGCTTGGACATGGGTCATTGTGGAACGCATCCATACCACTCCCAATCAATCAGGGGGTTACTACAGAGTGGCCACACCTTTCCTGTCTCAATGGCTTCCTCTGTGGGCTTGCAGCTTGGAACCTCAACTCAGATCCCACACGACAATGTGTCAGGGCATTTTTAACCACTTGGATAGCATTAGAGTGTGGCTCTACTCTGAAAAAGTAACTGCAAAAATGGCACCATGAAATTCCACAGATGTCTTTTTTCTCATAACAAACGGCACTCAGTTATATCCAATATGCTCAGTTGACAAGTAAAATGGTTTCATTTCTAACTGCAAACTCTACCTGTATGTGACAGTCAGTCTGGGTTCTTTCCGTTTCACACATTATCAGTAATAAAGGCTTTGCAGGTCCTGTTACATAGGCTCTGTTACACCTGTGCATCCTACTTTTCCATTTTATCTTCATTGACACCTGGGAAAACCTAATGCCTTTTGCACAGGGACAACTGATTGAATCTTAGGGCAACTCCCACTGAAGTCAATGGAAAGAGATTCTTTGACCTCGAGTGGGAGTTAAATCGGGCATTTAATGAACGATTCTGCTGAACATGTACCAGCATGAATAGACTCCAGTTTACACTCTGCTAGGTGTATCGGCTCTGCAGTGATAGCAGGTGAAAAAGTCGTATCAACTTATTTTTGTCACAATAGGCAGATTTTACTGGGAATGCATACAAGAGGCATCTCTTGGTTAAGAAGGTGCCATTTCTACATAGTTACTGTTCACAGCACAACCACACTTTAAGCATAATGCATGGCACGACAAATATATCTTGTAATTCTCTCACTGCAGATCAGTCTTTGATAAGGTACATAATCAATTTGCCCAAGTATTTAAATTATAATAATTTAGCGTTTATATTGCAATAGCGCCTACAGGCCAACCATTTTCGGGCTTCACCGTGCGAGGTGCTGTACAAATACGTATTATCGTGAACATTCATTAAGCTAGGCAATGGCAAAAAGTTGTCATGGGGATCTGGAGAGGAGGGGCTGGCACTTGCAAGAGCATCTACTACTGGAAAATCTATGATGACAGCATCATAGGAGGCCACTGGCCAACCTTCTCAGCTGGAGGGTGAATTCCATGTTCAGAGCCACAGACAAAAAGGGATAGTTTGAGGCTCGTAGTACGGAACATGGGGGGCCCCAGAAGGAAGAGGAATGTGTCTAGACCATCCTTTGGTTGGGACAAGACATGGGGAGAGAGCACCCATGCTCAGATGCCAAGAAGGAACCACTACAGATAATTTTCATTTCAACATCAATTAGCTTTACAAAGCAGGTCACAAAACTGGCGTGTGGGCCTCCTCACCCATACAGTTCTGAGGCTGTACCATGAAGCGTCTTAGCTGTGCCTGTCCCTTGTTGATACATGTCTACATCGTCGATTATGCTTAAACATGCAGATAAACTGAAACAAAGGTCTTAAAAAAAACCCCTTCCCTGTAGCAGTAATTCAGACTTGAATAACAGAGTGGATGTTTTTATCTCTGCTGTCAGTTGATGGATGAAAACCCGTACTCTACCTGGAAATCTGAAAAGCAAAGGAAAATCTCGTCAGCATTAGAATGCGGAAGAACATGGATTGGTCACAAACACCAAACAGAATATTTTAATTGTTCAGCAAAAGCAATATCAGATCAGTTTGCAGCTTCCAGCAAACATCAGCTTGCTATTGACCACTTTGATACTATTGATGCTTCTCAGAGATATCGGAAGATAGTTACTATCAATTCACAAAATGGTGCATTAGCTCCAGTAATTCAACTCAGCTTATATTATAATGAAGCATGAAAGAGATAACAGTCTCTGCGTCTCATTCAATCTACAGTGTTGTAACTGATGTGATGTACTGATGTTGTTGGGGATATATCTGATTTTTTGATTTACTTGAATCCAAAGGCCTAGGGTGACCAGATAGCAAATGTGAAAAATCAGGACGGGGTGGAGGGGTAATAGGAGCCTATACAAGAAAAACACCCAAAAATCAGGACTGTCCCTATAAAATCAGGACATCTGATCACCCTACAAAGGCCTGATCCAGTTTCTACTGAAGTCAAGGGAAAGATTTAAGGAAGAAGGGAATTAGAATCTAAGGCCTTATCCAAATGAGAAAATGGTACCAATTTAATGATACTGCTTTAGAAATTGGCTTAGTTAAATCAGTGCAACATCCTATGCATTAGTTAAATCTAGGGCTATCAAGCGATTAAAAAAAACTAATCGCGATTAATCGCACTATTAGAGAATAACAGAATGCCATTTATTTAAATATTTTTGGATGTTTTCTTCTTTTCAGATACACTGATTTCAATTACCACACAAAATACAAAGTGTACAGTGTTCACTTTATATTATAATATCACAAATAGTATTTTTCAATTCACCTAATACAAGTACTGTAGTGGAATCTCTTTATCATGGAAGTTGAACTTACAAATGTAGAATTATGTACAAAAAAAACCTGCATTCAAAAATAAAACAATGTAAAACTTTAGAGCCTACAAATCCATTCAGTCCTACTTCCTGCTCAGCCAATCACTCAAACAAGTTCATTAACATTTGCAGGAGATAATGCTGCCCACTTTTTGTTTACAGTGTTACCTGAAAGTGAGAAGAGTCGTTCTCATGGCACTGTTGTAGCTGGTGTCGCAAGATATTTACATGCCAGATGCGCTAAAGATTCATATGTCCCTTCATACTTCAACCACCCTTCCAGAGGACATGCATCCATGCGGATGACAGGTTCTGCTCGACAATGATCCAAAGCAGTGAGAACTGATGCATATTCATTTTCATCATCTGAGTCTAATGCCACCAGCAGAAGGTTGATTTTCTTTTTTGGTGGTTCAGTTCTGTAGTTTCCACATCAGAGTGTTGCTCCTTTAAGACTTCTGAAAGCATGCTCCACACCTCATCCCTCTCAGATTTTGGAAGGCACTTCAGATTCTTAAACCTTGGGTTGAGTGCTGTAACTATCTTTAGAAATCGCACATTGGTTCCTTCTTTGCATTTTGTCCAAGTGAAAGTGTTCTTAGAACGAAAAACATGTGCTGGATCATCATCTGAGACTGCCATAACAAGACATACGGCAGAATGCAGATAAAACAGGGCAGGGGACATACAATTCTCTCCCAAGGAGTTCAGTCACAAATTTAATTAACACATTATTTTTAATGAGCGTCATTAGCATGGAAGCATGTCCTCTGGAATAGTAGCCGAAGTATGAAGGGGCATACGAATGTTTAGCATATCTGGTACATAAATACTTTGCAATGTCTGCTGCAAAAGTGCCATGTGAATGCCTGTTCTCACTTTCAGGTGACACTGTAGATAAGAAGCGGGAAGCATTATGTCCCATAAATGTAAACATACGTGTTTGTTTTAGTGATTGGCTGAACAAGAAGTAGGACTGAGTGAACTTGTAAGCTGTAAAGTTTTAGATGGTTTTGGTTTTTTGAGTGCAGTTATGTAACAAAAAAAAAATCTGCATTTGTAAGTTGCACTTTCACGATAAAGATATTGCACTATGGTACTTGTATGAGGTAAACTGAAAAATACTATCTTTGTTTATTATTTTTACAGCACAAATATTTGTAATAAAAATAATATAAAGTGAGCACTGTACACTGTGTAATCTGTGTTGTTACTGAAATCATTATATTTGAAAATATAGAAAAACATCCAAAAATATTTAATACATTTCAATTGGTATTCTATTGTTTAACAGTGCCATTAAAAGTGTGATTAATCGTGATTAATTTTTTTAATCGTGACTAATTTTTTTTTAGTTAATCGCGTGAGCTAACTTCGATTAATCAACAGCCTTAATCAAATCAGTACACTCTTCCTGTGCAAGTCGTAAGTCATTATGGTAACAAATATAAACACTAGGGCACAGCTGGTAGAAATATATTTCTTGTGGGTCAATTCAAGTGATGTTCATAAGTACAAAAGTACAAATTATTATTTAAAATAAATCACCATCAAAATATTAGTTTCTGCAAGTGCATTGAACTCCCACCACATCAGCAAACTCCTGTCAGCACTGCAGCACTGCTATGCCTCACAGAGCAAAGAGTATGGACTGGTCTGTCTTTCATGGGATTTTCTAACCGTCCCTGAGCCACAGAGTCTTACTGTAGATGGGCTGGTGGGAAACCTCACAAAAAACTTATTCCAAATCCACTCGATTCAATTGGAAAACTTTCACTGAGTCAAAAATTGCAACATTTCAAATGATACAAACATTTTCTGTGGAAATCTTCAGACTGCTTGAAAAGGTATTTAAAAAAAAAGAACCTGACAAATTGTTTTAGCCGACTCTATGGATTTTACAGTACGGACAGGATCGAAGGTGAGATTGTCAAAGAGGGCTACAGGACCTCCCAATGAAAGTCCAAAGTTGCACAACAACATGATGGCAGAGCTGGGAACAGAATCCAGAAATCCTAACTAACCTTAGCCAGAGGCCCACTCCCCTAACATGACATTTACAGAAAGTAAGTTCATATTCTCTGTGTATGGGGTATAAAATACACATGCAGTATTTAGCTACTCTGCTGCACGCTATTATGCTGGACATTGGGCAGTGTCCCTTCACTTGCAGAGGAGAGCTGAATATCCAACACAAACCACATTCAAGGAGCAGTAAAGAAAATGTCATAGGGAATAGGAGAGCTTTCAGGAAACTAATTCAGATGTACCAGACCAGTTGTCTATCCCTGGCTAGATCCATCTTGAGAAATACTATATAATCATGTCTGGAGCAGTACATGCTTATTGATACATAGAACATACATCTGAACGATCCCTAAAGCCTTTAGCACATGCAGAATTTGCTGTTTAACTTTTTAGTACTAAGGAGGACTGTCTGTCTCCATATTCATTAGAATTGCTGATATTAAAAAGTACCAGTTGTTCCTGTTCTGATGTGTACAACAAGTTACAACCCAAGTCAGAGAAGAAAATAAGTGTAGACTTTGCACTGTTTAATACAGATGAGGCCCAGGGAAGCTGGTTTGATTTTCATCCTGTAGGCTTTTCCATCAACTGACTGATTCATCCATCTCCTGACATTTTACAAAGCTATGAAGTGCTATGAAAATACCTGACATACTTTGCAGGTCTAAGATAGCTCACTGAGACTCCTAAATGCTACATTTGTGAACACAAATGGTTGGGATCCTTCCCTCTAGAACCTCTGCAGTCCTGGTCCACACACATGGGACCATCATTTCTGCTTGAATGCACTGAAGGTTATCCCAAGAGGTTCTTCACTTGTCAGATAAGCAGTTAACTTCATTGGCACAAGGACCTGGGATATCCCAACATTAAGACCTTTTAGAAAATGGGAGAAATCACAAATAGCAGAAGGCAGCACAGCAAACCCAGCTGTATCATGTAATGATGCCTGAGTTCTCAGTCCCGTCCATTTTCTAAGCCTAAGATTACATTACAACTTCAGCCATGTTTTTGTAGCCAGGTCATGACACCCACATCAGACCTGTTACAAGCAGGTTGAGCTGTGAACACGCATGAGCTTTTTGCCCAATGCAACCATGTGTCAACCTTGACTGAGCATCAACACCCACATCAATATCTAAGCGTGTTTGCATTATGGAAAAATCATAGCACCTCTGAGTGCTGGGTGGGGAGGTACCCAGAGCAGTACCAGCACATATGGGACAACGCATTCCGAAGTGTTCTACGGAAGAGTAGGGAGGAAGAAAATCTGGCTAGTCTAGATACACCAGCATGGTTGTGGGACCCGTATGAGCAGAGAATAATATTGTTATCTCCTGAGACATTGATAAGCCAGCCAGGCCCACCGTCTTGGGTGACACATGGTTAGCAGTCACCATTACTAACCGTGCAGTAAACGTTATTCATGGGAACAGAAACCTCATTTAAAACTAACTGTAAATGAACATGTAAAAAAATGGTTAAAGTACAGATAGAGCCTGACTCATAATTGAAAAGCTGAATGAAGGACACCTTCCCTTCTCCTTCCCCATACTACAGCAACATTCCCTGGCTGGAGAGGCCTACGGGGGACTCTCTTCACGGCCCCAAAAGGCTACTCCAAGAAGAGGCATGTCATGTTGCCACTGCCCTGTGGTTCTCCTGGAGGCTGCCAGTTTATGGAGCACTGTCACTGGCAGCACAACCTCCAAAGCGACTAGGCTGGCCTTCAAAGGGTTAAGTTAAAAAATGTTTTAAAAGGACGAAGTGTTTCTCTTGTTTTGGAGATGATTAGCTGTGATATCTTGCATCAATTCATGCTTTGGCACCTGTAAGCCATAATCAATGCAACTTGTGATAAACTGCAGTCAAGGCAAGTGATGTATACAAAGGGCCCTATTCCAGTCTCACTCTCAGCATTTGTACACATCGTAGCCAGTGGAGTTACTCCTGATTTACATTAGCATAGCCGATATGGGAACCAGACTCATGTGCCTAAGCTTTCAGAATGAACCTGAGACATAGACATGTTGGCCACTACAGTCCCAGACTCATTTGTCAACTAAGAAACGGAGCCCACACCTCTGAGCAGCACCTTGTCATTTTTACCTGGTACATTTCTCACAACAGAAACCACAACAATAGGGAGCGTGAGTCTAGGGCTTGATGTGTTCAAAGAACTTTGTAAATATTAATCAACACATTTTACAGATGAGGAGACTGGGGCACAGGCAGGTTACATGTCTGGCCCAAAGTCACGCAGCAAGCCAGCGGCAGACCTGGGATTAGAATTTAGCGCTCCCTAGTTCCTAACCTTGTGGCTCATGATTCCAGACCATGCTGCCCATGGTGTATCATTTGCAGTTCCATAATACAGCAAAACAGAACTCAGTGCCCATCCCTGAATAAATACATATAGTTTGATTCTCCTTTGCACTGAGACTCCTTTGTACTGCTGGAACAGATCCCTGCTGTAAATGAGAATCTACCTCATAACGTGGTTTGGAAAAAAAAAAAGTTGACAAATGTCTGCACATTTTAAGTTAACTCTGGAGTTTACCGGACGGGGTAAAAACTGAGATGCAGACAGGAGACCAACCACATTTGCTGCCTTAAAAAGGAACTGCAGAAACCAAAGTGAGTGTCACAGTTCACTCAGGGGCCAACGCAAAACAAGAAAAACAAAACAAAAAAACATCTCAGCCTTACCTCGAACATCACCGCTCACATCCCCATAACTATTGTACTGACCAAAGTCTGTAGACACCGGCTGTAACAGGAAGGAAAACACAGACATATAAATGCACAGTTCACATATGCATGAGTGTGCAGATATTTCTCATACAAAGGTCTTCAGCTCTCAGGTCTTGCTGCATGGTACACATTTCCATCAGAATCTAGTCAGTACGGAGGGGCAAGGCTCTTGGTAGCAGGTGGCTTTTGTTCTACTAATGTTAGTTTTAAAAGAAAGATTGATCCAATTTAGAGACCTGATGGGATTGACAGGAAAATAAAATACCCAGACTGCACATTAACTCCACCTTCTGCTTCTCCACACTGCTGCCATCTTACCCTGTGCAGTCCATTTCTTCCATAGCCAGGGAGGGAGGAGGTTTTGGAGGCCGAGGCTTGTGAGGCTGAATGGGGACGAGAGAAAAGTCTTAATAAAAACACCAAAAATCCACTGGAAACTCAAAGTCAGAACATTTGGGGAAGTAGTTCTCAAACTGTGGATTGAGACCCCAAAATGGGTTGTAACTCTGTTTTAATGGGGTCACCAGGGCTCGTGTTAGACTTGCTGGGGCCCGGGACTGAAGCCAAAGTCCGAGCCCCACCGCCCAGGGCTGCAGCCAAAGCCCAAGGGTTTCAGCCCTCACCGGTGGGACTCAGGTTGCAGCCTCCCCACTGGGGGCTGAAGCCCTCGAGCTTCAGCTTTGCCCCCCACCCCAGGGCGGCAGTGCTCTGGCTTTGGCCCACCTGCCTGGGGCACTGGGGCTCGGACTTCAGTCCCCCTTCCCAGGGCCGTGTAGTAATTTTTGTTGTCAGAAGGGGGTTGTGGTGCAATGAAGTTTGAGAAACAGCACTGACGTTGGAAAGTAAACATTGAAAACATAGCTAGGTGCCAAATATGTACCCAACCACATGACTTCATTGGGAGCAGGATTCAAATGAGTAGCAATGGTTGAAACTCAACCAGTTGGGGTCTTTGGCTTGGCTAAGAATCTAGCTCCAAAGCTTATCCCAACCGTGTTAGGAAATTTTGCATGACCAGGCTACAGGTTCCAGTATTCCTGGTTTCATCTAAAATAGCAAGGAAATAGGCTCTCCTTGGTATCATGGTGCTTCTGCTTAACATCTCGGCTGATGCCAGAAAGTGCAGTGGCACAAAGGCATTTCTTTGGCTTTCAATTTTAAGCAAGTGGTCATATATGTGGTCCTCCAGTAGCACCTCTGGAGTTAACATTGTAATTCATTTTCCATTACAGGGACTTTCTTATCTTTTCCCCACAATCAGCACTCCTCTCCACTTCCTCAGCCACCCACAAATGTTGCCCTTGCAGTCTCTGGTTTAAAGAGACATTTAAAAAAAAATAGGAGGAGGTACAAAGGACAAGATGTTCTGGAGATAAGGGATGTCGACGAAGGCATGAATTTGTCTGACCAGCAGTCCACAGATCTCACACAAAAGGCAGAGGTGTTGCAGATTAGCATTGATGTAACAGTACAGATAGGCATGGAGAGGTCTCCATTAAGGTGACACTCTAGCCAGTGCATTTACTCATCTCTGTGAGCACTGATATTATTAGAAAGACCTCAGCCCCATGACCATGATCGGAACGCTAGCCTGGTCCTTCTCTCCCTGACCAATAGGGGCTGGCAGGGCTGTAGAGACAGCCTACTCATATAATGGGGAAAAACAGAGAGTTCTATTTTGTTGTGCAGCCATCCACTAGGATGATGGAGTAGTGGCAATGGCAGGTTCCACAGGGAGCTGCTCTTGACTTTTCTTGGCTTGGAGCAGACTTATGATGCAAGGCCCTGAAGGCAAGGAGAATGAAGTAAAACACATGAGGAATAATCCTTGGAGCTCTGAGAAAGGCACATAGGTGCCCCAAGGATAAAATAATACATTAAATATATATACAAAAAAGGCCAAACTCTTGGCTGTATCACTGACCTCCCTGTAAGCAAACATTTAAGCACAGCTGATACTTTTGCCTTTTCTCTGGAATGTAATGCATCCAATTGCAATGCTAGCTTAGATATACAGACATTGACTCGCTAGGATCCAGCACTTTGGAATGTGTTGCCCTGCTCTCTAAGGCATTGCTGATTTCCTCTTTCCCCCTCTCCCCCCGTGGGAAAGGTTAAAAGGCTATGTGAAGCTCAAGTTTAGGCAAGGTGTGTTTAGTTTGTTGTAATTTAATAAGCTAGCCCACTAGTTTGTGATAAGTGTCCGCAGTGCAGTTACCAGGGCCAAACTTTACATCACACATGCATATAAGGAGTTATTCCTCCAAGAAGTTCCTTCTAAAATAATCAATTTAGTATTATTTCTAGATTAAACAATAAAGCCAATAGGTATAGACCAAGGTTTTCAGGAGTGAAAGCTCAGTATCCAGGCACACACACCATGTGGGCTTCCATGGACCAAACTATCTCTAAGTTAGAGATAGTTTTCACCTCTGTTACTTACATGAATTAATTGGAGAATCATAACGACTGGCTGAAAGAGGTGGCCTATCGCGAGTCTCCTTTTCCATTTCTTCTTTTAATATCAATTGCCCCAGACCTGAGTTAAGCTATAAATAGGAAGAGAAAAAAAATATATAAGCAAAATACACTGGTGGATTGGTTTATTAAAAACAGTTGAAATTGCTTATGAAAAGTCTGTCCATGGTGCATAATGGAGGATTTTGAAGATTCGGAAATATTATTAAGATAAGGCTATAACAACCTTCATGAGCTGCTCCTCCTGTAGCTGCCGACGTCTCTGGAGCTCTTCATCTTCTTCCTCTCTGCCACTTGATCTGCGTCTCATGTCGACTCCTGCTTCCATAAAACCGTGGTACAAAGAGAGTTTTCTCATATCAGTCTCACCACACCAGAGACTTAAGGTCTACTACACGGTACAACCTAACTTAGTTTGCTAAATTAAAAAAATGCAAAGATTGACAGTAGCTTCCAAAGCCTTTTCAAAATCCATCCTTAACCCAAAATGAACACTGAGCAAGTCCACCCACTGCCAGCACCCTTCTGGTCCCACACTATCCACAGTGTGACGCTATACTA
Source organism: Gopherus flavomarginatus (assembly GCF_025201925.1). Classification (NCBI taxonomy): domain Eukaryota; kingdom Metazoa; phylum Chordata; order Testudines; family Testudinidae; genus Gopherus; species Gopherus flavomarginatus. The sequence goes on along the minus strand of NC_066622.1, from coordinate 127,930,835 downwards.
AACAGAACATTGGTTCCCAAATTGTTTAGGTTTCCTTATCAGTTTAGGCTTAGAAGCCCTTGGCGGCACTAGGCAGTCCATTCCACCTCCCCAGATATGCACATGATGTAACTAGAAATGGAGTTTGGGCTATTTCAAAACCCACATACATAGTGATGAGGCTGGAGCTGTTTGAAGTCCCAGTTTCACCACTGCAAGATTGGAGTAGCTAAAGCTTCACATTTGCTTAGCACACGCACAAGTGAATAGAAAGGGAGCAGCAGTGGTGTTCTAGGACCGAGCACAGAGGCTTGCAATCACAACAGAGAGGGGAAGCCTAGATCACCAGTCACAGAGGCTTGATCTTAAAAGCACTGGTCCATGTACCAAAATGGCCGAGAACAATTTACCCCACTCTGACAGCATGGAGGGGACTCAAAGTAGGTATGAATTACATTCAATCCACTTTGTGGCCAATTTGGACTGCCAAAGTAAAGCAGTCGTAGTGTAAATGAGATTCAGGTTCAATGATTTTTGAGAACATAGTCATGAATGACATGACTACAGGCAGTTTTGATGACAGCAGTAGTCTCCCTCTGCAGGCCAAATCCTGAATTCCTGACTAATCTTTCAATCCATCCTAATTCAGTCAAAGTTCTCATTACAATCAAATGGGAGTTTCTGAGTAAAAACCAAGCTCTGCAACTGAACCATTAGGATGCTTAAATTCAACACAATGTTATACAGGGAACTGTAAAATGGTGCTAGCGTGGAGGTAGCTAAAAGGTGACAGAGGTTAAGATTTGTTTGCTAGACATGCCATTTTGCTCAGTCTTTCTGTAGAGTTTTCTGCAGAATAGCAGGAATACACATTTTTTTAATTGTTTGGTCCAGTTTAACTCTATATGGAAAACATCAGACTCAGTAAATCAGGCAACCAACCTAAACACAAGCCTGGCCTACACTACGCGTTTAAACCAAATTTAGCAGCGTTAAACCGATTTAACCCTGCACCCGTCCACACAACGAAGCCCTTTTTATCGATATAAAGGGCTCTATAAACCGATTCGTACTCCTCCCCGACGAGGGGAGTAGCGCTGAAATCAGTATTGCCATGTCAGATTAGGGTTAGTGTGGCCGCAAATCGGTGGTATTGTCCTCCAGGCGGTATCCCACAACACACCACTGTGACTGCTCTGGAAAGCAATCTGAACTTGGATGCACTGGCCAGGTAGACAGGAAAAGCCCCGTGAACTACTGAATTGCATTTCCTGTTTGCCCAGCATGGGGATCTGATCAGCACGGGTGGCGATGCAGTCCCAAATCCAAAAAGAGCTTCAGCATGGACCGTACAGGAGATACTGGATCTGATCACTGTATGGGGAGACAAATCTGTTCTATCAGAGCTCCGTAACAGAAGACAAAATGCCAAAGCATTTGAAAAAATCTCCAGGCTATGATAGACAGAGGCCACACCACAATGCTGTGTGACAAGTGTAATGGAAAGCCAAAGAATCATATGGACGCTCATGGAGAGAGGGAGGGGGTACTGAGGACTCCAGCTATCCCACAGTTCCTGCAGTCTCCGAAAAGCATTTGCATTCTTGGCTGAGCTCCCAATGCCTGAAGGGTCAAAAACATTTTGCTGGGTGTTTCAGGGTATATGTCGTCAATTTACACCCTTCCCCCCTGAAAGAAAAGGGAAAAAAACATTTTTCCCCTTTTTTCAATGTCATCCTATGTCTACTGCATGCTGCTGGTAGACGGGGTGCTGCAGCGCTGAACACCAGCATCCCCTTCCCGGTGACAGACGGTACAATATGACTGCTATCCATCGTCATCATCAGCCCATGAGTGCTCCTGGCTGGCCTCGGTGAGGTTGGCCGGGAGCGCCTGAGTAAAAATGGGAATGACTCCTGGTCATTCCCGGCAGATGGTACAAAGCGGCTGGTAACCGTCATCATAGCAACTAGAGGCTGAGCACTATCAGCCCCCCCCTTTCATATCTAAAGAAAAGATTCTGTACTGCCTGGACTATCATAGCAGCAGGAGGCTGTGTTCCTCTCCCTCTCCTCACCCTTTAATGTCCTGCCCAGACTATCATAGCAGCTGGAGGCTTCTTCCCCCTCCTCATTTTATCTCACTAAAAAGTCAGTGTTTCTTATTCCTGCATTCTTTATTACTTCATCACACAAATGAGGGGACACTGCCATGGTAGCCCAGGAAGGTTGGGGGAGGAGGGAAGCAATGGGTGGGGTTGTTGCAGGGGCATCCCCTAGAATGACATGCAGCTCATCATTTCTGCGGGATCTCTGGAGCTCTGATACGGAGCGGCTGTGCTCTCGGGTTCTCTAGTACACTTGCCCCATATTCTAAGCAGGACTGACTCTATTTTTAGACAAAACATAAAGAAGGGAATGACCTGGGGAGTCATTCCCATTTTTGTCCAAGTGCCCCCAGCCGACCTCAGCGAGGCCAGCCAGGAGCACCCATGACAGCAGCAGATGGTACAAAACAACTGATAACTGTCATCTCATCGCCAATTTACAATGGCAGACGGTGCAATAGGGACGGTAACTGTCAGCTACCTTGCAAAGGCAAATGAATGCTGCTGTGTAGCACTGCAGTACCACATCTGTCAGCAGCATCCAGTACACATACGGTGACAGTGACAAGGCAAAACGGGCTCCATGGTTGCCATGCTATGGCATCTGCCAGGGCAATCCAGGGAAAAAGGGTGCGAAATGATTGTCTGCCGTTGCTTTCACTGAGGAAGGATTGAGTAATGACATTTACCCAGAATCACCCGGGACACTGTTTTTACTTTGGGATCTCAACCCAGAATTCCAATGGGCGGGGGAGACTGCAGGAACTATGAGATAGCTACAGGATAGCTACCCACAGTACAACGCTCTGGACATCGACGCTAGCCTTGGTACATGGACACACACCACCGTATTAATGTGCTTAGTGTGGCCACGTACACTCGACTTTATACAATCTGTTTTACAAAACCGGTTTATGTACAATTGGAATAATCCCGTAGTGTAGACATACCCACAGACTCAAGAGTTTGTTTTTAATCATGTTAATTAATATGTAAATGATCCACTTATTGACGAGTACAGAAAAGCCCTGAATGCATTAGGGCCAATATAGTTTCTGCAGAGTCATGTTTCGTTTCTCAGGAAAAATAAAGCAACCTGAGAGCCAATGTATGAAGCAATTTATTTAAAATAGTAACAATCAAGATACAGTCCATTGGCAAGTAGGTAATGGACTGGGAGGAGGTGATGACCAAAGTGGTCAACTAGGAATCCATCACATAAATAATACATCACTTTATAAATTATCATTGTTGTTATAATGAAAGATTAAAAATACCCATGAATTGTCGATTTGATGTTACAGGTTGTGAAGTTTCAATTGGCAGGTAGAAGCTATTTCTAGTGAATTGATTCCTTCTAAATTAGCCATTCATATTATTTGCCTCATCTCAAACCACTGAATTCCTAACTCTTGTTATGGTTCTACTAACAGCTACACGGAATGTACTGTGGAGTGTCAAACTCTTCACCCAAAACTGAAATAACCAACCTAAAGAGTTTGCTTTGTGCATCTCTGAAGAAGTAATGTTTAAATTAGCTGTCTAACATCCCTTCTGGTCGGGAATCATCACAAGCACAAAGAAAAAAAGACAAATAAAAAAAATGATTGTGTATGTGATTCAAAGAAAACTCAATGAATGAGATACTGCAGAGTAGTGACATGGAAAAGATAGATAATCATTCTGTGGATACGGCGTAGATGAGAAACACAACTTTTGTGATGGTCTCATTCAGAAGGTATCTATGCAATGACTTCACAGTGCTCATCATTGCCACAGAAAAAGCTTAATGGCCAGAGAAATGACATTTTTTACAAGTATATTTACTGTTAGCATAGAACTAGAATGTGAAATAAATAATAACTGAAAGAAGTCAGGCTTCTACGATGCATTCAAGACATTGAACCGCCCACAGCCAATTGCACAGTACGTATCTCCTCTATGGGAGAATGTTCATGTTAACAGTCCCAAAGTTTTTATGAGACCTGTTTTCTTTGCTATTATTATTTATAGCACAGGCATGCACAGAGGCCCCAATCAGATTCAAGACCTCAATGTGCTATGTGGTGAACAGAGAAAGACAGTTCCTGCTCCCGAGAGCTTACAGTTTCAATATTAGTCTAATTTATTTATATGTACCTCTTAGTCCATGTCACTTAGTTCATTTTTTTTTTTGCATACCTACAGCCGCAAGTGAGGGAGGACCTGGCCAGTGGTCTGTCTCAATCTTTGGTATCTCGTTGGGTGCTGGAGCATGGGCTGCTGGGAACTTGGAGGACTTGATGATATCCTCGGAGGACTTGCTCTGTGCTGCCAAAGCAGTTGCATCTAGATGGTAATCAGGGGAACTTAGCTATGTTATAGCCTACATCAGTGTTATGGTTTTCCTTACTTTGTTAATATTTCATACTCTACAGTAGTTAGTTATTAAAAGTGTATGCACTGATCTTTTGGCTTCCTAGTTTCAGCTTCTTCCCCACATAAATGTCTTAGAATCAAATTGATGCTCTCCCCCCACTTCACAAAATACCGGATTTCACTGGAGTAGCACACTGTTAGAATGATTAGACAGACAGAGGGAACTCAGACAAATACGTCAAGCAGTGTTTTGCTGTATCTCCTGATGACAGCTGATCATTAATGAAGACTTGAGTGTGCTGGCTTGTCTTCCCTTTAGGAGAAGAAACCAGGAATAGTTCAGTGGAGCTACACTAATTTTAATTCCACCACATTTTAAAACATTTCCTATGCTTCTGTGAAAAATTGTAACAGTGAAGGGGTCTGCAGCAAGCAGAGAAAGGTGTTTATCACTCAAACATCTCTGCTGCATCTAGTAACTCATTCATGTTCAGCAACAAAAAAGTGAGCTTGAGTTTAGTAACAAATGTTAAATTCTGTTCAGATCAACTCAGCAGGGAGATAGTCTTCAGAAATGAAATTTACCATGGTACTATACAGTATTTAAAAAAAATTCATCAGGAATTCCAGAGTCTTATCTCAGTAGTGTGGCACAAATCTAGAATTCAAATCTGGACCAAAGTCTTTTTAAATGATCATATAATGCAGGGACGTGCATTGTGGTTTTTATTTGTTGACCTTCGACCAAATAAAAAACAAATGGAGTGTTTTACTTTGTATTAAAAACACCCTGGTTACTTCCTAAAATGCAAAGTATCAGCCTCAGTCAAGTCATTTTCTTTTTGAACGTCAAATTAGAAGATGATCCCTGGACCTACTTTCATTGAAAGACGTCTGCTAAGACAACCAACTAGGAAGCCGAGGCAGATGTTTTTCAATAACGGATTCATTGAATTTTAATGTTTATGGCTTTAGTCTGAGATTGTCAAAGCAACATAAGGAATTGAAATGTCCTTATTCCCATTACAATTAACAGGAATTTCACATCCAAATCCTTTGGGCCATTTTGAAAATATCTGCCTTAATGTGTACCGAGACTGTTGGCAATTTTAAGACAGGGAAGGTTCTATGCATGAACATAGAGAAATCTGGGGAAGTTGATCAGGGTGATAACAAAAGCATGACTTCAAACAGTACTTACATATTAGAATTGGTGAGGTCAGCGGTTAAACATTCACATGTTAATGAGAGGGTGAGAAGACACATTAAAACCATAACCCCCCCCCAAATAATATTAAGGACATTTTAAAAATGAGAATATGGTTTAAAATAATTTTTTTAAAAAGAGGCTCAATCTGCAGTAATGGGACTCTGGTTTCTAATCTAGGTCTTTGTATTTTTTCCTCCTTGTGTGCTCAGCTGCTCTCTATTAGCTGCTCATCTAAAACTTATGATTCTGTCCCTCTGTTACCTAATTCTACTCAGAAACTATACTGGTTGGTGTAGGATCTCCACAGGCAAATGCAAGAATTCCCTCAGGAAGTATAGTTACATGTGCTTTACCCCCATAAAAAAGCCTTTTCCTATTAAACACTCTATATTCACAGCAGAAGGCAACAGTGAATGAATTCAGTAATAACAGGGACCATGTTCCATAGCATCAGGTAGTGGCAAATCAGTTGGCTGGTCCCATCTTTATTATTATTATTATGAGGAATGCTAAAACAATGGGCAGCTTGGAAAAGGTTTAAAGTAGCAGTGAAACTGAATATTGGAAAAACAAATAGATTTTCCTATCCAAGCTGCTCCACTGGCTTTGACAGTCAAATCAGTCTCCCCAGAGATACACTGCATATAACACTTTCAACAATTCTACTCGTTCTTAGCTCTTTTAGCAAATTTGCATTTGGAATACTGGGCTGCCAATAAAAATCTCCATCTTTACGGGGGAAGCAAAGAGTTGTACTTAGTTTGCTTGAAACAAAGGCTGAGACCCTCCTGTTGAAAAATCAGTCTTACCATGATGAATTCCTGTGGGAACAGGTACGGTACCTAAATCATGTTAAAGACACAAGGTGAAATTCTAGTCTCATATAAATAAACGGGAGTTTTATCATCAGCTTCACTGAGACCAAGATTCCACTCATTCTTTTTACCTGGCAATTTGTCCAATAAAAGCTGTTTTTAAATGCATATTTCCAATTTGTAATGTGTATGTGAAACACTGGGTGTTTTCTGCTATGCTGTACAAATGTTTAGTTGAGCAGATGCTCCTACTAAGAAAATACAGAGAGGAAAGAGGGTTTACCATGTTGTTTATAGATGGGTGGTTTCCTGTAAATGTTGATGCCTTGATCTGTGGAATTAAAAAGTAGAAATGTGTGAATATGGGGAAGACTTCAGCTATGAATAAAAGAAAAACCCCAACACCAAACCAAGAGACACACTAAACCAAGGAGTTAGCACAGGAAGAAGCCAGAAAGCTAACTCTAGCATTACATATAGCTGGATTACTCGAGAAAATACTAGAACAGGTGAAAAGTCACAGACATGTGGTATGAAAACTTTTGCCATTTATTTTGCAACTAATGATTGATGCATCTAAGTCACGAGCCATTCATTTTAAATATTTACAAGTTTATTAGTAACATAAAGGTTATAGAAGAAATGCAAGCAAAGGAGATATTTTGATGATGACTATGCAAGCAATTTGGGGACAGCAATCCCAAATGACTACATTCTGGAAAATTGTGCTTCAGCAATAGCAGCTTAATTTCCTCTCCAACTAATGAGTTGGACAGATCACAGAGAGCAATGCAGTGAACCTACAATTCACATTAAAACCTACTGACCATGCAGTCTAGTCTGCCATTTTGAAGAACAGTCAACTATTGTACTGCACTGGGCCAGAGAGATGCTCCATGCAATGCTAACTAATGTAGTGCTAATACCGAACCACAACATGGGCAGGTTAAAAGCATTTCTATGTGACAAATATTGTACAGCATATCATCATTATGCATTAGATTTTAACTGCAAACCCCAGAACTCTTACAAAGTATTTCTATGGCAACCTCTTCCAAGAACCGGGAATTTTTTTTTTAAATAGATGCTGATTTAGTAACAAGCAAAGGTTCATTCTAAAAAAAACTTACAAGTTCTTCACAAAAAGAACACGTAAGCTGATCCAAAATTAATGCTACAGTGAAAAATCAAGTATCAGAATCCCATTATGCATAATGAGTTCTATAAGGGGCTGAAAATCTGCACTGCAAAATAATCATTTGCTACTGTATAATATAGATTGTGGTTACATTAGTACAACTACCACAGAAAATGTTTAGAAGCATACAATGCACATCATGGGTCCAATGAAAGTGCTAAAGGAGACAACTTTATCTTTGGCATCAAGGAAAGGAACCTTACATATCTATGAAAATTAAAGTAAATCCTGTCTGACAATGCCCTACATCACTGACTAAACTAGACAAATTCAGAACACAGAGACACAGAGGCTTTTTTTTGTTCCTGCTAGTGGACCACTGTCTCTACTTGAATAACATATCTGTAAACGCTACCAGGGTATTTAAGTCATGTGATAGATTCCCACCTGCCTACACTGGAAAGTTATAAATACAGATTTTCCCTCATCTAAATACAGGAACAGGAAACTTTTCCACAGTGGAAAAGTGGTAAATTTGACTTAAAACAGTCTGTCCCTTGTAAACAGGGCATGGTGACTTTATGTATCCTTGTATGGGAAGTCAAGTTATTGTACAAAAACAAAAAAAGAATTTTTCTCATCCACTTTAAAAAAAAACAAAACCCCAAACCCAACTTGGAATGGTCTTGCTCAACATAAAGCAAGTCAGGAGTTGCCTTTATCAGATATGAAAATCACGAGCATGCTTAGATTTAACCGCTCTTGCTGGAGAGCATCATAACTGCTCCAGGCCCCCTTTGTCTCTCACATACACTAGTATAGGTCAGGAGTAACTCCTCCAAGCATGGCTCAGAGCTTGGGGAAGTGAGAAGGATCAGGCCCTAAATGGTCAGCTCACTGTCTATGGACTAACACTGAACCACAACCCATTTCTAATGCTGAACCACAGGGCAAGATAAAACCACAATCCATCCCTCCACACTTGCTAAACACAAGACTCCTCTCAGCAAGGTCGGGAGCAGGTCCCTGTGAGTCAGAACACTGTGCACATACCAAGTAAACCAGCATGAAATAATGGAGACAAGACAGAGGTGACAAAGGCTACATTCTACACTGTGACAGGACACCAAGACACAGAGTGCCAGCTCCTACCTGGAACATGGAAATGTTTAGGGGCCTGAACGTAAGTTGGAGTTAGAGGGCGGCTGTCTGGCCGATAAGGGACAGGGGAGTTCCGACCGCTGGACGGCTCATTGCCTCCAATGAGAAGAATGGAGAAAACAAAATGAGAAAAGGGAGAGCAATAAAGAAGCAAGCATAATAAAAACCCAACCAAAAGACGGTGAACTCAAAAACTCCAGGGAGGAAGAGAGGTTTAAAGCAGAACTAAAAAACAAACAATATTCAACAGACTTGACTAGCACTGAATGACTTTGTTTTTCAATATTCCTGCAGAGACAGAGATTCACGTTCAGACTGCACTTGAGTTTTAAGCAGCTCACATTCATTCTGACGGCATGCATGTTGGAGCTGTGTGTTGGCAGCCTGGTGGTTAGATGGGCAGGACGGGAGAGTGGAATGGAAGGTTATTTGGTCATGGTTCAGAGGTTGACAGTTTTGGTTATAAGTCACAGGCACGTGGTATAGTAGTTGATATGCAAACCCAAAATGAAATTGGTTTCCAAGCATGTAGAAGCAGATGTTGGCAGCTGGAATACAATTCCCTAAATTAAAGGAGCACAGACATTAGAGAAAGAAAAGAGCTGTTATGTCACCTAGGCCATTTCAGAGCATTGTTCCCCACAAATCTATCAGCTTAGCCATATAGGAGTTAAAATTCTTAAACTTAGGTCTTCATTATACAAGTGTTCTGACTGGAACATTCCTTCCCCTCCTGCAGTTCCACCATGTTAACTCAGGCACCCTGAAGGTTGCTGAAATGAGCCAGAGACGACTGCCTTTACTTGTGCTTAAGGAAGTCATTTGCATCCTTTATGACTTGTTTATGCACATGATGAACTGATGCACAAACACTGTATTTGGGCATGATTTGCATGCACAAAATTTGTCCATACAAATGCATGTGCAGACTAGTATATGTACCACTATGATCGTTTGGCCCTGTCTTGCTACACAGTCCCCAAATGTGCTGTGCCATCAGAAGTTCCATGTGCTGTGGTTCTTCTATTTTAAGTTCAATGTTGCTGAGTACTGTTCAGCCAATGCCTAATTTGGAAAACTACATATCAGCTAGGAGTAGCAGAATGCATGGTTATTTAAAGTGATATGATTATCTGTGTGTGGCAATTCAAGGACATAATGTGTTCTGAAGTCACACTCTGTGGAATATATCATTTTGGTTATGTTGGCTTCTGATAGAAACTTCTATTAGAACATTATAAACTCCTTTTCATTAAGATCAGTGTTCTGTAGACTGCCACCCCCACTGTAAATCTCAACACATAGCTAATTTGACATATTTTAAACTTGAATGCAGACATGTCATTCCCTCTTCCTGTTCCCACTGGGTGGGAGCAGTCGTGCATTTAGCAGGAAAAACATTTCATGAGAAAGGATAATCAGAAGAGACTTCTTGAACTATGCAGTCCTGCAGCAAGCAGAGAAGCAAGTTTAAAATGAAGCTTGCAATCCACACCTTGCTGTCAAGCGGTACATTTTACCTGCTGAATGTTGATGACAACATGGCATCAAGGTGGGACATGGCCGACTTTCATATCGTCATCACCATTTTGACAGATGAGAAAACTGATATATAGCGAAGTGATTGGAGTAAAGCCACTGGAAACTAGTGTTCAAGCCAGGGTTGGTAGTTCTGGTTCTCACTATCAATCCTGTGCCCAGGCCACTAGTTCACACTCTTTTCTCTGTGCACGGAAGAACCTTGGAGATCATTGACTGCCGTGTTTGGAGTAAGGCTGAGGGTGGCTTTGCAAGAATGTGAATGTGTTAGTGCCTCTATAAATAATTAGCTGTTCTGTAAATAACCTGAAGAATCCAATCTACACCCCTTTTTACATTCATTAGAAATTAGTAGGCACAATCACATTGATTAAACTGTGCTGGATAACCCCATGTCTAGGAACCCAGATGATGTAACTAATAAGTTATAGAACAGACCCCAAGGATAGAGTAACTTGAATTGAGCCAGGTCTCCCTGCACTTGTTGCTTCACAGATATTTCCATTCTATTTTACTCTCGGAGGTTCCTCTGTAATGTCTTCCCAGTGACACCTGTTGCTAGTGATGAATACTTCTTCTGTGGATAGAAGGAAAAGCCTAACCACTATTGCAGAGAATGGTGCACTTCACAGCACTTCTGTACCAGAGCCTTGTAGTGCTGCGTAAAAGCTTCAGATACTGTTACAGCAGCAACTGCTATTTGAGACAGTGGAGTTCTGTGTTACAACAGATCATTTACTCTCAAGAACCTGGTTATATGGTCAAATTTGCTGAGAAGAGTTATACAGAATTACAGCTTGATTTGCTGAGAGACTTAGACCATGATGGCTCTTAAGAAAAAAGGGTTTATGAACACTAGTATTTTAGCAAGAAGAGCACCAGTAGGTACAACACATACATTATACTGGCTCTGCATCATTTATGTGATATATGATATGATTCAGAGTGAAAAGAAGGAAGAATTTCTAGGCAAATAAAACTGTTTTCTGACACAGCATTTGCCCTAAATCTTTACATATTGCTTTGAATAGTGTCCATAAATGGTTATGTGTAGTGAGGCGGTCTGGCCTCCCTCTGACCCAGAGGGGGAGGCACCACCACCTGTGCCCAGGTAGGTGGAGCCAGACCAGACTTGTCCCTCCTGCTGGAAGTGGGAAGGCGGGACAGGAAGTATAAAAGGCGGAGCCTCCAGCTCATTTCGGGCTGAGACACCGAGGGAGAAAGACGCATCCTGCTCGCTGCAGGCTGCTGAGACAAGTGGTGGCCTGTTCCTAGAGGAATCTGTGTTCACAAGGGAGCTGCCAGGACTGCCATTGCCTATCTACCCCAAGGAGGCTGAGGACACCCATGAAGCCAAGGTACCGAATGTAGGGGTAGTAGGAAGTAGCCCAGGGACAGCAGACCACAGTCCGGCTGTGTTGCTGCCTGAACCCAGGTCAGTGTGTTGCGGCTGGATTCCCCGCTGACTCAGTGGCAGAACACTCTGCTTCTATTAGGGCCCTGGGCTGGGACCCCTCAGACCCCACTATAGGCCAGGAAGCCTGTGTTAGCCTACCATCCGCCAGAGCTAGGATGCTAGATTATTCACTGCTCTGCCCTGCCTGGGGGTTAAGTTCTCAAATAGTTTGGTGTCTCACCCTCCCTGAGGGTCTGGATCCCTGAACTATCCACTGCTCTGCCCTGCCTGAGGGCCAGAGCCCATAGACTGCTCGTTAGTCTGCCGTGCCTGAGGGCCAGAGCACTATAGACTGAGATTCAACCTGTTACTCAAGGAGTTAATAGAGGAGGTATCTGAGCCTCTAGCTATTATCTTTGGAAAGTCATGGGAGACGGGAGAGATTCCAGAAGACTGGAAAAGGGCAAATATAGTGCCCATCTACAAAAAAGGGAAATAAAAACAACCCAGGAAACTACAGACCAGTTAGTTTAACTTCTGTACCAGGGAAGATAATGGAGCAAGTAATTAAAGAAATCATCTGCAAACACTTGGAAGGTGGTAAGGTGATAGGGAATAGCCAGCATGGATTTGTAAAGAACAAATCATGTCAGACCAATCTGATAGCTTTCTTTGATAGGATAACGAGTCTTATGGATAAGGGAGAAGCGGTGGATGTGGTATACCTAGACTTTAGTAAGGCATTTGATATGATATCCTTATCGATAAACTAGGCAAATACAATTTAGATGGGGCTACTATAAGGTGGGTGCATAACTGGCTGGATAACCGTACTCAGAGAGTAGTTATTAATGGCTCCTAATCCTGCTGGAAAGGTATAACAAGTGGGGTTCCGCACGGGTCTGTTTTGGGACCGGCTCTGTTCAATATCTTCATCAACAACTTAGATGTTGGCATAGAAAGTACGCTTATTAAGTTTGCAGACGATATCAAACTGGGAGGGATTGCAACTGCTTTGGAGGACAGGGTCAAAATTCAAAATGATCTGGACAAATTGGAGAAATGGTCTGAGGTAAACAGGATGAAGTTCAATAAAGACAAATACAAAGTGCTCCACTTAAGAAGGAACAATCAGTTTCACACATACAGAATGGGAAAAGACTTTCTAGGAAGGGGTATGGCAGAAAGATATCTAGGGGTCATAGTGGACCACAGGCTAAATGAGTCAACAGTGTGATACTGTTGCAAAAAAAGCAAACGTGATTCTGGGATGCATTAACAGGTGTATTGTAAACAAGACACGAGAAGTCATTCTTCCACTCTACTCTGAGCTGGTTAGGCCTCAACTGGAGTATTGTGTCCAGTTCTGGGCACCGCATTTCAAGAAAGATGTGGAGAAATTGGAGAGGGTCCAGAGAAGAGCAACAAGAATGATTAAAGGTCTTGAGAACATGACCTACGAAGGAAGGCTGAAAGAACTGGGTTTATTTAGTTTGGAAAAGAGAAGACTGAGAGGGGACATGATAGCAGTTTTCAGTTATCTAATAGGGTGTCATCAGGAGGAGGGAGAAAACTTGTTCACCTTAGCCTCTAATGATAGAATAAAAAGCAATGGGCTTAAACTGCAGCAAGGGAGATTTAGGCTGGACATTAGGAAAAAGTTCCTAACTGTCAGGGTAGTTATACACTGGAATAAATTGCCTAGGGAGGTTGTGGAATCTCCATCTCTGGAGATATTTAAGAGTAGGTTAGATAAATGTCTATCAGGGATGGTCTAGACAGTATTTGGTCCTGCCATGAGGGCAGGGGACTGGACTCAATGACCTCTCGAGGTCCCTTCTAGTCCTAGAGTCTATGAGTCTGTTAGAATGGTCGGGACGCTAACACCTGGTCTCCTAATTCCCCCTGATAATAGGCAGCAATTTGGTGGTGTAGTGAGGCAGTCTGGCCAACCTCCCACCCAGACAGTAATGGATGACTGCAACACCACTACATTAAGTCTATTGCCATTTAACATCTCGCTAGACAGCAATGGAAAATTTGTTAATTCAGCACTTGAGTTTAAAGAAAAACATGCAGATTTTGAGATAGTGAGAAAAAAAGCCATCACATCCACCCAGCATGCATGAGGATAATCACATGGGTGAGACATGACATACCTATGTAGAATGAAGCTGCAAGGAAGATGGGGGAAAAAAGTGTAAACACAGCCCGGTAAAAAATAAGGATGAAATGAGAACATAATGGATTAACAGAAATGGAAGGTGGTCCTTATCAGCTCTGAGACCCAAGCCATGATAGTGATCTCAATCTGAGGGTCTACTGGGGAACATCTTTTCCAGACATGCAGGACATCATCATCTGAACATCATCATGAAGGTGGGTCATTCTTTCAGCAGAATTAAATTACTTTTCTCCTCACTCCAAACATACCAGGGGCTCCTTGCTGAGGAGAATTTCTTTGAACTGGATAAATGAAATCAGCCATGAAATTCAACTAAAAAGGAGAACATGTTTATGATGGAATGGGAAAACCCAGCAGTAGCCAGTGAAATCTATAGTATGCTTCATTTTCAAAACCTCTAGGACAGGTGTCCTCAACCCCAACAGGTATCAGGGGTCATGCAACCAAATGGGAGAAGGGTGCTCAAATGGAAAGCCACTGCACTAGGGAATGCTGCGCCAGGAAGCAAGTGTTCCTTATCATGATACTTCCAGAGTAACATACATAATGGACATCAAAGAGAATTCTGGGGTGAGAGTTGTCTCTATGGTCTGTCTTTGGAATATAAGGAAGAAAGTGTGCATATGAGTGTGTATGTATGTGTAAAAATGGACTTACTCCCCTGCTCCTTCATCCACCCCTATGACCCATGGCTGGTGTGCAGCCATTATGTGTATGCTTGTAGTTTGTGATTCCTTACATGTTTGCAAAGGAACATGTCTCCTATTGTCTCAAAGATAAACCTGTGTTGTGGCATTTTGTAAACTTCCAAAGCAGTGCAGCAGTTCTAGTTATGTAGCCACAGAGCACACTAGAGCCCTTCAGGGAATGGCTACACTGAAGAAAAATATGTGTTCTTAACTCGGGTTAGAATATTAGTGAAGACACAGCAACTCAGCTTCTAACTCAGATTAGCAGCTTAAATTCAAGCCCATTAGGGAGCCTGGGCTGGAACTCAAGCATCGTCACTACTATTTTAACCCAAGTTAGCTAACCTGAGCTAAGAACACACCTTTCTTTTGGAGGTGTAGCCATACCCTCAGTTTGCCAGCACTGAAGGAAACAAACCCCTAGGAATATGAACTCTAACGGGCAGGGGATGAGGAGAAAATTGGAAGTGGTTTTAATTTATATAAATCTTTGGGATGTGGCAGTCTGGGAAGTGGAATTCAGAGACCTTTCCCTTCTCTTAAATCTTTCCATCTGTTCCCTTTCGCTAACTAATCCTCCTCCTAAGCTCAAGTAACCTGATGCTTCAGGAATCAGCTGATCACCATTTAGAGTCAGGAAAAACTTTTGTATAATATTGAATGAGTCTGGTCCCCTGTGCTGAGCATTAGCTCCACCTAGGGTGACCAGCTGTCCTGATTTTATAGGGACAGTCCTGATCTTGAGGTCTTTCTTATATAGGTTCCTATCACCCCCACCCCCGTCCCAATTTTTCACACTTGCTGTCTGGTCACCCTAGCCCCACTCACAGAGGCATCACTGACTGAATGGCAATCTGTATATGCCTTTCTTGTGCAGATTCCCTATCCTCCTGCTGCCCTCTGTCTTGTTTACCGCTGCTACTTTCTTTGCTTGCAAGGCTGGCTGGCAGCCAGCAGTCTAGGAATCCCATGCCTGGCTCATAGCTCAGTGCATTCTGGGATGCCTATACCAAAGAAGCCCCACTTCAGACAGCTCCAGATCTTTATGGTGACTGCCACATGACTTACATGCAGAAATAGAGCCAAGCTCACAGAGCCAGGCACAGCCTAACAAATACAGCCACATCCAGATCCTGGTCAAGTTATAACTGAGTCTCTGCTTCTCTGAATAACCACTGCACTGACATGCCAGGACAACTCCTGCTAGTTTGCAGCCCTCCTCAGGCTGCGGTGAGCCACCGTTCACCAATTTGTAAGGATTTCTGGCTTCTATTTCCTATGTGGAGCAGAAAGCCAGGAAATTGAGCCAAAGCACAGCTTTCTTCCAGGGTAGGGCTGTTAGAGCATTCAATGTCTGATGCAGCCTGTGAGCACTGGAGTCAGTACCATACATGCAGGCATTTGGGAATGGTGCTCTGAGTGACATTGAGGTTGTGTGTATGTGGCCTCATGTGGTAACACAGGCCTAAAGTCACCACTACAGTGCCAGGCACATTTTGGGAGGGCAGGTGATCTCTCACACAACGATGCTTCTAAGCTTAGAGGCCCAGCTTACCCATGATCCTGCTGGGGCTCTGGAATGCTCTTGAAGAGCTCTGAAAAATTCTAGACAGAGGGGGCAAAGTTCTGGCCCCATTCCAGTCAATGGGAACTTTCTATTGACTATAATGGGGTCAAGGTTTTGCCTATGGACGTGAGCTTGTATATGCTGCATAGCTAAAGCAGCAAACCTCTTTCGCCAGTGTAGACACAGTTATATTGGCATAAAAGTCCTTATACCAGTATAGCTTATTGTAGTTTGGCAAAACAAAATACATTGTACCAGTATAAAGTGCCTTATATTCATATAACTGTGTCAACACTAGAGCTTTTACTGGTATAACTAGGTCACTCCTTCACGACAGTTAAACTTTAAATGTCGACCAGGCCTAAGTGAGTTTATGTTGGTATAATGCACACATGATGAGTGCTAACAGGAAGGTGGACTTTAAAGAAGAGAAAAAGTACACCTTCTTCTGACTCTTCAGCATATAAAATACATCAATTTAGATTTCCTTACACAATAGAGAGAAGGTGGGTGTGGCAATATCTTTTATTGAATCTACCTCTGTTGGTGAGAGAGACTTTCAAGCTTACAGGACCTGAGGAAGAGCTCTGTGTAAGCTCTTTCACCAATAGAAGTCGCTCCAATAAAAAGACATTACCTCACCCACCTTGTCTCTGTAACATCCTGGGACCAATGTAGCTATGACAACAGCCCTTACAGATTGGTAGGTAGGACAGAGAGTCTGACCCAGTGCATGGGAATTCACTTTACATCTCACCTTTGAATTTGGCCAAGTGTATCTATCATTTCAAAGCATCCCCGGACAGGATTGCAATGCCAATTTGGGAGTGTCTGAGGGTTTTTTGGTCCCTGAATTATATCTGAATGTGAAGCATAGTGGTCAAATGCAGCTATTCTCCACCATCTTCCCTGAAAAGGAGACACCTGGGATAGACAAGATACTTTATGTGGCTACATATTCATGGCGTTCTCACTAGACCCTATGAAGCCAATGCCAGCTCCCTTGTGCTCTGTTATACAGATCTGTAAGAAAGGTACTTGGACACAGAGGAATGACAATGGGAAGGCAGAGTACAGAATCTAATATGGATACCCAGCCCTATCCCATCACTGGCTAACAAAAAGCTCAGATATAAATATGGAATAGCGAGCAGCATGTACCATATGATGCAGTATAACCCAACACATTTTGAATGTCAAAGAAATGTAAAAAAAACCATACCGTGCAAACTATATAATCTCTCCTTATAACACTATGTACACACGTACAATCGTACAATACATAGCATATAGAGAGACTGCACCTGCCCCCAGATTCTATTTAATGAAGAAATGTCTGTCATCATGAGCCTTTCACAGCCTCAGCCAATGAGTGCTGCGAGTTAGGGATCAAAAGGGATAATTTGCATTGTTCATTTAACCCCTATTATGAATCCTTGCTTGTCTGATGCTTGGATTTCTTCATTTTAGCACTTTGTGTGCCCAATTACATGCCAACCAATTGGAACACAGCTTGCAAAGGTAAAGCGTTATATCTTTGTTAGCCTCTTAAGAAAAATAACCTGCATATGCAGATTATTGTAGGTTAATCATGTGCAGTACAGTATATCAGGCCTACTTCTCTCTTCACTTATGCTGGCTTTGCAGTAATGTAACTCCATTGACTTCAGTGAATTTACACTGGTGGGACAGGAAAATCAGGCCCACTACAAAGTAGAATTCAGTACCTTGATCTTTGTAAATAATTTTGTACCCTTTTCCCCAGGATCTAAGTACTAAGGTTGGGTTGAACCCTTGGAGCTTTCTATAGGTGTTGAGTGCCCTCACCTCCCAGTGGAGTTAAGGCATGTTCTCCAAAAGAAAACTGGGAAACATTTTTCTTTTGGATCAGTTACAGTGAAGTTTTTCCCCCTCTTTGATAAAAAATTAAATTGAAATTGAAACAAAGTTCCACATCTGTGGCTGATGTAAATCAATACAACTCCCTTGCTGATCTATGCTGATTTATACCGGCTAAGAATGTAGCCCAATGAATCTTACTTAAGCCAAAGTTTTGTATACAAAATCTCCCAGCACAATGGTGGAATCTTCTATTTTTTGCTACCCATTTATCTTATAGGAAACATGCCCTTTTCCGATAGTCCCATTTGGTAATTTGGATTGACAGCTGAGCCACAGATTTAACCCCCAAGACTCTTATTTTTCAGATGACTGAAAACAATTGGGAAGGAATACGAAGAGAGTTTTCCTGTGTTATCTGTTGAAAAAGCTTTCCTCTTAACAGTAATGGAAAAGGAATAGAAATGCCATTGGAAGGTGTGAGAGCATTAATCTAGATTTACAGCAAAAATGTTGAAATTGCAAAGTTTATGGATCAACTGCATGCTGAAATAAGCAGGGCATCTATTTTTAAGGGTCCACATCTTTTAAGTATGGAGTGAGATTTCTTACTGTGACACAATTAAAAGAATTGGAAGGAATGGGTTGGAAAAGCATATTAATAAAAAAAAAATCTACAAAAATGCAAGGATCAAAATCAGTAACATTGACCTGAATGTTTGAGGGAAATAGAAGGTTGAGCTCTATTAGCATTACTTGAAAGGCCATGGCAACAATCTGTTCAAAACTCTTTTACTGGTAACACCAATGCTGTCTGCATTGGTCAATAGAACAGGAATATAAAAAATGCTCAGCTCGTGCTACTGCCTCTTCCCTGAGCTCTCACAGTGAATGTAAATTGTGACCTCCTCACCCAACCGATACTCTCCACTTCACCAGCATGTTGGGGAAATGAGAGCACCAGTTGGCCTCTGCTCCAGTAAAAATGAAAATAAAATACAACTTTCACAGAAGGTAAGAAGCAGAAATAGAGGTTACTATCTGGAATGAGCTCACTGAAGGGGCAGAAAGCAAAGACGACAAATTTTAATAACATTTGGTCAGACAGTAATCAGTGGCATCATAATTAACAGTGAGTTCTTGTTGTCGTTGATCTTTACATGATTTTAAAGCTTTTTATTCAGTATTCTCAACTGGCTTGACCTCATCCAGGCAATATTAGTGGGGGGTGTGTGTGTGTGTGGTGGTGGTGGTGAACTTAAATATTTATCCAGAATTAATAAGAATTAAATTGGACATCAGAGGTCCTATATGGATTATGGACTGCTATGGAAATGAGCAAAATTCAGTGCATCTCTTTTCTAAGTGATTCATGATAATGCTTTCCTGTATATTTATTATATGCAATATACATTCTGACTCTTTAACTAGGGCCCTTAGAAATGACATATTTCCTCAGAGAGAAGATGCTATGTCAGTCTAACACAGTTGTAGGTGTAATGACACATTCTGAGGCATGCTGAGAGCTACACAGCCAATGGTCACCTTATGGAGATACATCTTATTAGCTTTGTCTGAATGCTAATAAATCTCCATTCGGTAGGGCGCTAGCTGGAAAGGCCTGGCTCCTTACCTTTGACATGGGGAATGAAGTGGTGTCGGAATGGGGAGTTAGGGCGGGAGTCATTGTGGGTGGAGCTGAGACTGCTAGTGCGCAGGTATGACAACCGTTGCACACCAGTAGACAGCAGCTCTGCAGCAGCAAGGAATCGTGGGGCAAGACCAAATGAAAACAAAGAAAAAACAAAAAATAAGAGGCAGGGAAAGAGGCTTCAAAGGAAAAACCATTGAATAACTAGGAGTCTGAAAAGTAGGAAGACAAAAGGTTAAAGTAATACCAGGGTTCAAAAATATTTATGCAAAGTTGCAGGAAGTATTTGAATACAGGCTCAGATTTATTGCACCTCCCATTTAGTATAACATTCTCTGGCATATAGAGCTACTGATTTACCAGAAATTAGCCAGCTAGCCTCATGCAAACATCACAAACTCTGAATCCAAATTAATTTAGAAAGCAGCTGTTTTGATAAGTGCCTAACCAAACAACAGCAGTCCAGAGGCACGCAAAATGTTTCCTATTGTTTTAAGAAATTCCAAAGAGCAGCTGAGGTAGGGGGGAAAAAAGGCTGCAAACTTTTGCAAAAAAAGTGTAAAGCACGAATTGCTTAAAGAAATGTAATGCGCTAACGGTGTCAACAAACAGGGACTACTCCAAAGTGGTTCACTTCTTTCTCAAGGGTTGCCTTGGAGCCAGACAAAGCAAGAAGTTATGCAAGGGAACTCAGCTTAATCATGCAAAAAGTATCTGTGTTCTTGCCAACAATAAGGTGATGAGATAGGTACTGCTTTAACTGATCAACTCCAGTAATGCTGGGAGAGAATTATAGAGCATTACAAATGATTAGTTCAAAGCATGTTGAAAGATAAAAAAATAAGAATGCTACAGGAAAATGGTATTATGTATAGAACAGAAAGAAGCGAGTAATACAAATTTCTTGGGAAATGAGCCAAAGATGTGATATTTAAGTAGCTATGACCTGAAACAAAGTCCCCCAAAATACTCTATGCTCCACAAACTTGGGCAGATTTCAGATCTGCACCCAAACTTTGTGGCTTGAGCTCATCACTACACTGAAGGAAAGCTGGGGAACATATAAACAGAGAGATTGTTCCAAAGGAAAGTACTTTACATAAAAAAAAAAAGCCATATGTTTAACTGAAATAGTGAAACTCAGTGTCACAGTAAACTTTGGAATAAAGCCCAGATTTGTCCAAATCTGTGACATAAACAAAACGTGAAAAACTTTAAGAGATCTGATAGCACTAAACAGAAGTTTGCAGCTTTTTCATACTTTGTCAGCCTCCTTTGGTTTTAACTACAATGCACATTTTAAAACATCATCATGTTGTCAGCATCTTGTAACATACAGTATTGACTTTCTGCCCCGCATCATGAAATTAGGTCCTTAAAATGAAGTATTTTTTGATATAGGTAACTAGCAGTTTTCAGCCCTCCACCACTACAAGACAATTAAGTCACTCAAACTCCACACTGATCATTCTTTCATAGATCTCTGCTTTTAAAAACACAGTTCCTACTGCATATAGCCTTTTGGTATCCCACCAATTCTGGTGCTGGGTAATCAGTGAAGGGAATATGGCTGTCTGAGTGTATTGCTTACTCTAAAACTTCATTACAAAGATTTTATTTTATCAATATAATATGAAAACTCAACATATCTGAAGTATATTAAGAAATAACCTTCAGAGCCATATTTCAACAAAATGAGTGCCTAACGTGTATTTATAAAAATGCAAACAGACGCATACATTTCATACATATAATGAATAATTATGAATGCACTGGGAACCTGAAGCAGTGTGTATATTTGACTATTTTTTACATGCAACTGTACTACTTCTGAGTGAATAAGTTAGATTCCATATTATTTAAATATAGCCTTTGGCAACTGACTAGGCTTTTAATTAAGAAATTCTACTTGGCAAATATGGGCCTAAATTTTCAGAAGTGACTAGTGATTTTGGGTGTCTGAATTTTTGGGTGCCCACCTTGAGACACCTTAAAGGGGCCTCATTTTTAGAGGGCAGATGCTCAGTACTTTCTGAAAAGCAGGAGTCTAAGATGTTAGGTACCCAAAAATCACTAGTCACTTTAGAAACTTAGGCCATGATTTTTATTTTCAAGATGTATTGTTTTCCTTCAGACACCAGGCAGCCATCCTAAATTTCATGCAGCAAAATATGGTTTATGTTCAAATACATAAGAATATTCCTAATTCTACTTTGTTATAAAACAGGTGAGTAATTTACAATGCATTCATGAGATACACTAATTTGTCAAAGAATGAGAAGAATAAATAGGAATGAGAGTTTTAAAATTTGCCACTAGTTTTTCAGTGCTAAACAATTAATAGTTTCTTCTCTATTTCATTGAGGGACATAATAAGAAATACAGTGCTTCAAGTTGTAAATTGCTGATGCAGTTGCTCTTACCAGGTCTGTGGAAATGCTGAGGGGAGCGTGACATTGTGGGAGTGTAGCTGTGTCGACTATACACTGGAGAACTAATAGAGCCCTGACTGGTTGACCTGTGAATCATGCGATCCCGAACATCCTGATAACCCTGAAGAATAAGAAGCATTGGAAGAATTAATAATAATAATAAAAATGCTTTAAGTGCACTCCAGACAATTTTTACAACTATACTTGGCTTTCAGTGGCCTCAAGATGTCAATGGAACCTGCTAACGGAATAACATCCTTTCATCTTAATGTCTGTTTCACTATCATACAGTCAAAAGTTCTCATATAGAATCCATCACTGTAGAGACTAACAGCTAAGTTCTAGAGTCCTCTAATTCCATCTGACCTGCAGGCTGAATTCTGGTAAGTAACACTTATGCCTCAATTTTCACAAGTGAGTAGTGATTTGGGGTGTTTCATCCTGAGATTCCTTAAGAAGCCCTGGTTTTCAGGGCTCAGCCACCACACTCTAAAATCAGGCCCTTTTAAATGTTTCATTAGTGGCCATCCAAAAACAGAGGCACCCAAGATCATGGTCACTTTTGTAGATCTTGGAACAAAAAAAGCAATCAATCCCCCTGCAACACACCTTTCCTATGGGAGAGGTGTAACTTAAAAACTCCAAGACCATAAGCATGTTCATAAAATTATTATAGAACTGGAAGCATGTAGAGGTAAGTGTACATTTTACTTAAAACAAAACCAGTGACAATGTATATATAGTGGTAGCTATTAAAATCTTGATAAATGCCTTAACCTGTGTTTAGTATCACTATAATGTTCACAGTACCCTCTAGAGGAATGCCACAGTAATGTTTTCTCACTAAGATTTTCATGGGGAGCACTGTATAGTATTCAGATGCTTAGGGACAGATCTTCAGCTGCTGTAAACCAGCACAGCTCCTGATTTGGCCCTGATCTATGCGCCACAACAAAGAAAAATTCATGAAAGTGACCTTTGCTGTATAGACTTTGATAAATGCCTTTGCTTTGCAGACATCAAATCCTGCAGTGGCTTCATTCTCCATAGCAATCGGACAGCTAGCACTAAATGTCCTCTCTTTTGATTTTCCTGTACCTTCAATAATCAAAAAAGCTGTGCTATGTAAATAGCAAATAGAACTGGGCTGCCTACAGCAATCAATAACTGCACTTCCTGGCAGCAATAATTCTAGCAACTGTGACATATTGCCCCGGAGGGCTCCATCAGACTTACTTCTGCAGATGGGGTGGGAGAGAGTGTCCTTGGAGACTGCAAGACATGAAAGAGAGAATGTTACAGAAACAAGCTTGCTCCTGCTTTGCCAGCAAATGCTGATCTAAACACAGCTAGGTGTGTTTAGACCCCAACAGCATAGGAGTAACTGGGGCCATTTTAGCCCTAAAGTTGGATTTTTTTCCATGCTGCCCATGCCTGGGCTCTGAAGCAGCTTAAGTTTCTGGCCACCAAAAAGCGAGCATGATTAATTCAGTCAAATATCTTGCAATGTTGTCTTTCAACCATCTAACAATGGTGGTAATTATAAGGTAGCTGTAAGATAAAAAAATCAAAAGGTGTTATTAATGTAATAACTATGGTTGTTATGCACAAAAGCTTTAAAGTGGAAATCAAAAGTAAATTCATCTTAAACTAACGGCTTTGCGGGGCACCAGAAATACAGGACAACCAGGAGTGTTGGAACTAAGGGTGCTGGGGGTGCAGAAGTACCCCCAGCTTGAAGTGGTTTGCATCATATAGGTTTACAGTTTTGTTCAATGGCTTTCAGCACACCCACTATAAATATGGTGCCAACACTACTGAGGACAATTTCTCATTTTCTGTGTCAGGCACATTCGCCCCCTCACCCCCTAACCTTCTGGCCAAGGTCAACCTGTCCCCAAAGCCTTGTCAATATTTCCTTAATGTGCTTGCTCTTTAAATCAGCCACATGCTCTTTGATACTTACGCATGAAAGAGAACAGATTGGGATTACATATATGTGAAGGAAATGGACAGAAAAAATACTACTACATTGCTCTCTGTTAGCACCTTTCATCTCAACACCCCTGCAAGGCTGGGGAAGTGCTATCAATCTTAGTATACAGATGTGGAAACTGAGGCACAAGGGGGGGTGTTTTTGTTTTGTTTAAATGAGGCCCAAGGTTATACAGAAAGTTGGTGGTACAGCTGGGAATAAAACTCACATCTGATTCCCAGTCATGTGCCTTTCATCACTAGACAATCCTCCTTCCCTAAAGATTAGAATTTAAAATGTTTCTCGTGTGTACTAAACATTAGTATTTACTTAACTGCCATAGTAAACTCAGGCACAGCTGGTGCTTTTAAATTATACTGCAGTTATTGCAAAACTATACAGTTAATAAGATTGTGTCTCAGCAATAAAACAGCTGGTTCTGGCCTATCTGTCATAACAACACACCATGGTAACGGTATGAAATGTATGCAGAATCGCTGGTAATAAGTGTGCATGTTAGTCCCTCAGACCCACACACACACACACACACACACACACACACCCCGCAGCTGACCAGTCAGACAATGCGGATATAAAGTGCAATACAAATATCTCCTACACGTTCCCTGCTCTAATATTGTAAGCTCCAGAGGGGTTGGTGTCTCTATGAATGCAAAGTATGTAGATACACGCGAGACTTGTTTTGGCTTGAGTGCATGACATTTCATCATGGGCAATTTATCACATGGCTTTATATGACCACTTGTCTGGCTTTCTACCACACTGAAGTTTTTAAACTATTCAGTTTCAAATATACCGAGAGGCATATTTAGAAGCAAAAAGGGAAAAGTTCAGGGAAGTAAACTGGTGCAAATGGAAAGTGATGGTTTCAAAACTAAGCCGATTCAAAAAAAGCAGTTGGGATCAAACGTGTCTCCACTGAAGTCAATGGCAGAATTCCCACTGACTTCAATAACCCCAGGATTTCACCTACAGTTCCTCAAAAACCAATAGGGATACTCAGATGCTTAAAGTTACACAAGACCTTAAGTGTTTTGCTGGATCATCACACAACACAATGATACCACATTTACATGGGTCATTTTACTGGCAGGGTAATAGTAGTTTTAGTATTTCTGGAGTTAAGCCTGTAGTCCTGATATCAGCAAAACTCTCACTGACTTCAGTAAGAATTTTCCCTGCTTTAGAATTGTTAGGTTGGTCTCTCTCTCTAGTAAAGCAGTAGACAGGTTCAAGAAAAAGCCGTTGCAGATTACAACAACAGTGATATGAGCAGCAGTAGTTGGTCAGGGTCCTTCAGTGCTATAGTCTCTTGAAAGAGAGGGAATACTGATGAAAAGCAACTTCTCAAAATAATTAATGCACCAGAAGTCAAGAGACCCAACTCCCACACCGATCAGGGCACTATGGTGGGAGAGAAATTGCAGACTTGTGGATTTTGTATAGTTTGAACATTTGGAACATCTTCAAAGGTCAGCCCAGTTGTATATTTATGACCAAACAACAAACCTTTCTAATGCCACTATATATTATTACAAAATGATTTCTTCCTACTTGGGTATCTATTATGTTAACAAGTTAATACCCACAGTACTTCACATCCTGAGCTTAGGGCTGGTCCACACTGGGGGGGGGGGAAATCGATCTTAGATACGCAACTTCAGCTACGTGAATAACGTAGCTGAAGTCGAATATCTAAGATCGGATTACTCACCCGTCCACACGGCACGGGATCGATGTTCGTGGCACTCCGTGTCGATTCCGGAACTCCGTTGGGGTTGATGGAGTTCCGGAATCAATATAAGCGCGCTCAGGGATCAATATATCGCGTCTAGATTAGACGCGATATATCGATCCCCGAGCAATCGATTTTAACCCGCCGATACGGCAGGTAGGCTGGACGTGGCCTTAGTTTCACTTCCCAACTAATTCCTGTAGCCACTGTAACTAAACTACTAGCTGGTTGGCCTCCACTAGATGGCGCTATGCGAAAACTTTTTTCATTACAGACTTTTAAAGACACAGTACAGGGATTTATCAAGGAAAAGATTAGTCGATGTCTACACTACCCGCCGGATCAATCTATCAGGGATCGATGTATCGCGTCTTGTCTAGACGTGATACATCGATCCCCGAACACACTCCCCGTTGACTCTGGAACTCCACCAAGGTGAGAGGCGGAAGCGGAGTCGATGGGGGAGCAGCGGCCATCGATCCCATGCTGCAAGGATGCAAAGTAAGTCATTCTAAGTTGATCTATTCTCGTAGCTGAAGTTGAGTATCTTAGATCGATTCCTCCCCCACCCCACAGCGTAGACCAGGCCTTAGAGAGAGACTATTTTAAAAATGATTACAAGGAAGAAAGTCTAATGCTACCCTATATTGTGCCTGGAAACATAGACAAGAGGAAAACATGGGGCAGAGCAGCTGCCCAAGGGACAACTGAAGCAGCTTTTCATCTGCTCTGCTGCTGTAGAGCATTTTTGCTTGATAAATAGGTCCCAAAATTCAGAGTAGTCAGCACCCAATCAGCTCCAGAGGCTAGTGCAGGGGGGCAGCAGAGTCAACGATTTGTACCCCCCAGGGTTAGGGCCGCTAGCAAATTTGTGCTTGGATCTTGTGCAAGAGAAGAAGTTCCATGTGCTCTGTCCTCCTTGCTCCACCTTCTCAGATATGACTCACAGCTTGGCCCTCTTATTGTTGATGGGGTTTCTGTACAACTTAGGGGAGAAGAATTCAGTCTGATAAAGTTTCATTGCAAAGGAGTATCAGGGATGAATGGAAACTACCTCAGAGTTTCTCTCTGCTCTCCTGTCTGGGTGCACAGGACTATAATTGGAGCTGTGTGCATAGTGAGGGGAGAGTGGACTCCATAGAGCTTGTAAGAGGTAATGGCATTGAACTCTGTTACATAAAAGAAACAGAAGCAAATAATATTATATGGTGAAACATTCATGGGTAAGTTCCCAGTAGAGGATTTCGGTTGCAGCACTCAGCAAAACTCCGGTACCTTAAACCGGCACTGCTGTAACCCTCACTGAACTTTTGCATAAGATGACCCCTCTTGTCTGAGGGGACTGTAGCAAGTTTTATTTTGAATGTAATTGCATCAAATGGACGTTGAAAAAAATACTGCCCTTACCATGAATTGTGACAAAACCAAATAAAAGCCCAATGGAAGGTTAATGAAAGTCTATCATATTTCATTTTTATAATATCAGGTTAAAAGTCACATGCAACAAACTACAGAGAGGGATGTAGCTAATCAGGAGTGTGCCCAGGGAACTGATTTATCCCCCATGTTATATATTAGGATGGACCGCTGCTTAACTGGACAGCCCTTGTCAATGAACAGCCCAAATATGTACATCCCAGTGCCAAGAAAATGAATACGTTCCCCAGCAACCATGGCAGCCACTCGTTTCACAATGGCGCCATGCGTAGACCTTATGGTGGCAAGGCCTTAGACAGTGCATGGTAATTGAAGTTTACTGTGAAATGTGATGCCACATATCTTGGAAGCACAATGTTTGCCAAACCTTCAATTAAGGGCACATTACTGATGTACCAGTGGAAATCACTTCTTTCTTAGGAAAGAAATGCTGTGGTCCTTAATTGAGCACGATTCTAAATGAAGTCAATGGGAGGTTACTCAATATAAGTACCAAAGTCTTTAGCCCGGAGTGAGTAAAGGCCAATACGCTAGACCAGTGGGCTGGTTTACAGCGAAATTTTAAATAGGTTTGTTAATTGAAAAAAAATTTTAGACTATAAATCAATCTTTGTTCACACATTCACATAACATTTACTGATGACTAAAATGCTATGCAAACACTCCACAAAGAGGGATATGGTTGACTGGAGACATGTATCATTAGGTTAGATACAGAGTGTAAACTTTTTTTCATACAGAGCGCAATCCCTCTCCATGTCTGTATGTATCTTCTATCTTAACAATAGTGATTTATTTAACACTACTACCTACAAGCCCCAGCCAAGATTGGGATCTTATGGTGTTTGACACTGTATTAACACATGGCAACAGACGGCTCCTACACTGAAGAGCTTACAATCTAAAGAGAGAAGACTGAGAAGGGCTGGGAGGAGAAACAGAGGCATAAAGAGTGAAGTGATTTGCCCAAGGTCACACAGAAGTCAGTGGCAGAACCCAGGTCTCCTGACTCCCAGGCCAGTACCCTAGCCACTAGCCAATGCTGCCTCCCTATTTCTGTATTCTTTCTATTCCTTTTCTTTTTAAAAAATGTAAGTGAATTTATTGCTACTGAAAAGCACTGGATTGAAGAGACTTTCTGGAGCCTCTTACTTATCCACAACAGGTACCATGTGGGCAGCTGCAGACAAGCTTCCGCCATGCTGCTTTGTCAAAAAGCATCAAAAGTGACCGGATGTCACCACCTCCAAGGGGAGAGGGTTCTTCATTTCCCCTAGTCCATTCAGGTCTCTCTTCTGTGACCATCAGGGGACAAACAGGTGTTGATTCTGATAGTGGTTTTTGCAAGGAGGGCTCTTGTCTACTTGGATCTGGGGTTAGAAACCAACATTCATTTCATGGACACCTCTAATTAGACATCAGTTAGATTCACTACCAACCTGGACTTGAAGTGCAAGGTTCTGTAATTCATTACCAAGTTCCTGAGCTGTCCCTCTCCTGCACTCTCAACCATTGTTGTAGTTTAACGGTACACACATGAAGAGAACAACCCCTGTGAACTATGTAAACAGCAAATACAATGGTGAGAAAACTAGGGTCCTTAGTGATAATGGTCAGCATGTTCCAGCTCTCCCATTCACTGGCAGGCAGACTATTTGTTGATGGGGGTGATTTTCAAAGACACGAAGCTGGATGCCTAAATGCTACGAGTGCCTCAGAAAATGTCTTCCCCACGTGAATAATTTATGCCATCTTTCCACCCCATCCCCTTTTACACACACATAAGACAAATAAAGTTCAGTTCAGGCTCATTTCCTCTGTGTTGTTAGAGAAGGAAGAAGTAGATGCTCTGCCAAGGGTTGGCACTGTGAGAGGCGGTAGGATGTATGCTGAGCATATACACAATTTGTTTGGTTGTGAAAGTCTGGTTCCTCCTAAGGCTCTGAGAATGTCAGAAACAACGGGCCAATTGCTGCACTCAAATACACTCACTGGGACCATAGAGATTGCCAGGGTGGAACTGAGCAGATTTGGACCCACTCTCTGTTTCGATCTTCGTTTCTGAAAGTGCCTTTTACTACCTCAGAAGGCATGAAATGATCATTCTACTTAGAATCAAACGTACTGAGATTTGAGAAGGCAATACCACCAATGTGCAATTATGAGCAGGGAAGATCACCTGGAGAAACAGAAAGAAATCTGCACCCTTTCAAGCACAACTTTCAGAAGAGAGACCAGATGCTCTTTTTGATGCAGGATATAAGGCTTGCTATCAAATGGCAGATATACAGCAACTAAAGCAGAAAACAACTGCTTCAATAGAGCAAGCCAATGCACCTTCCTGGATATAACTATGTGAATGATTAGCACCTCATCTGGATCTATCCCACATCTGGAAAAATGCTTTGGGCCTCTTTCCCCCATGAGATGTGGTTGTCAAAATCCCAGTGCTGTTAACCCTTTCGTTGCCACACTGCTATGATATTTGTTTGGCACCCTGGCGATCCACTGGGAACAGCAGTGCGTTAAAGTGATAACTTGGTACATGACACAGCACCGGAGTTGTGTTTGCCTCATGCACTGAGCTTGTAAGCAGCCATCAAATAGTTAGTGTGTGTTACGAACATACATGAAGGAAGACCCACACACTGCCACCCCTTAGTTAGATGCTGGTGTTAACTGAAGGCAAAATATACAGAGCAGCCATACATTTATTTCTGCAGCTGGACACATGATGAGATGCAAGGTATGAGTCAACATCACAATCCCTTCCTTTAAACATGGACCTGATAGATGCAAGCACTTGACTGAACGGCAGCAACAACAGCATTAAATAGCGTCAGTTACAAACAGTTTTAAAGGGGACAGAAGAGTAGCTGACTTTGAATGATAGCGTATAACAGAATGGGTCGCTCATGAATTCATTACCTCTCCAAGACTCTGTCTCTCCTGTCTCTCCTCGTAGGCGGAAGTGTAGAATGGCTCATAAGTAATTAGGTCTGGACGTTCAATGTCATAAATGGCCTTGACTTTGGGAATAGCTGCTAAATCCTTGTAATCAAGGATTTCATTGTCTACTTTTGCCTGAAGGTCAAAGACAGAAGATAAATTAACACACACAAATGCACTAGTAATTTCTATTTTATACAATTCATGCGTTGGGGAATTTGCCTTCACAATGCACTTAAAGAAAACCCTTCTTGCCACTCCATTAACGTATGAAGTGACTGACTGGTCTTCAGCATCATGACTCCTTTAATAGCATAGAATGATTTTTTTGAGAGGTAAGAAGCAGCATGGTATAAATAGACTGAACATAGGAGCTCATGGCTTCTAGTCCTCGAGTCAAAATCCCAGCTCTGCAAATGACTCACTGAATGGCCTTGGGCAAGTCACTTCACCTCTCTGCTTCGGCTTTTCCCCATCTGCAAAATGGGGATAAATACTACCAGCTTCCTAGCTCACACAGATGTTGAGAGGATTGCATATGGCACTCTGAAGATGGAAAGCTGCTTCCCACCTTCATTACATTAGAAGAAAGAGCATCCTAAAATGAAACAGAAGGCAAACAAGACTCCAGCTTGCAAAACACAGCAACAAAATGGTGCATGGTGTCTTCAGAACCAGCTATCCCCTATCCCCACCTATCTACATTTTTATTTGGCATCCATCCCCATAGTATCTGCGAGCCTGGCTAAGAGATGTTGATAAGATGTCAAACACTTTGACATCCATTCCACAGTGTGATTTCATGGCTAGTCTGCACCTGGAGGGCCAACCTTGGAAATAAGCTCCAAAGAGAGCTGCTCGCTCCCAGGAAAGTGCTATAAGGAGATACACCAAAAAGACAAAGGAAAGCTGTCATTTGTTTTTAGATTTCTTTGGTTAAAAGGAGAGTGTTGAGATTTAAAAAAAAAAAATTGCTAGTTCTTACCTGCATTATGGAAACACCTTGAATTATTGAAACTGAGTGAGATTTAAACATCTAGTTTCCTCTTATGCTGTGTTTACACCTTTTGCATTTCACTAAGCTGAACAGTAAAATTAGGTTGGTCAGTTTCTACTCCGATTCATTTCCACCCATGCTAAAGACTGACACACACATTTTCAGAGCTGTACAGCATGTAGCCATCCATCTCTCATTATAATCCATTTGGCATGGTGGTTCCCATGCAATCCCTTGAGTTAGCGCTCACAAAATGCTGCCTTTTAAAATTTTGTTTTAAAAAAAAAATACTTTAAATGGTTAAACAATGATTTTTCCAAAAATTACCTGAAACTTGTTTGACTGTAACAAAAATGACCTAAGCACTTTTAGCTCTTAAATACACACACACCCCCAACCCCCTCCCCACATGCACTCACTAATGAGTTGAGAATGTGTCAGGACATTGTTAACGCACTACAAGGTAAAACAGACATTTTGATACCAATGTACAGCAGTAACAGTGACTTGGCCTATGCCTGCAGATAACAAGAAGTGAGTGTCATAAGCTGGCTAAGGCTATGAAGCTGCACAAGTCAGCATGCTGACAACACTCCAGATTTTGCTCTCTGGTTTCAAACCAGCACCGTGTAACAGGGCTAATTTACTAGCTGCTCCTTCTGCAGTAAAGCGCATGGCAAAAATAGCGCTGCCTTGAGCGGATACTGGATTGGACCCCTTAGTCAATTTTTCCAAATACCCGGCACGCCACCATTAGATCTGTGCCCTGTATGTCTTAAAACACAGCATGCAGCCGGTTATTCCCCTAGATATTTCTTTGACACACATCCCTGC
Source organism: Gopherus flavomarginatus (assembly GCF_025201925.1). Taxonomy (NCBI): domain Eukaryota; kingdom Metazoa; phylum Chordata; order Testudines; family Testudinidae; genus Gopherus; species Gopherus flavomarginatus. Next base: position 127,898,821 of record NC_066622.1, on the reverse strand, counting down.
TTCTTAGGCTTGGAATATGAATAGCACAGGTTAAGAAGATAGTCACTTTTGGAGTTAGGGACTTCTCTAGCCAGAGAAAGAAAAGAGACATATGCTGCACTCCAATACCTGGGTAAGTTCCAATTAAGGAAGATAAATAAAAACAGAGAAGGACTAACATTCCTTTAAAAATATTGGGACATTCCTAGTTTGGTGATGATTTAATAGAGCTTTTCCATCTCTAATTTCTGGGATCCTATGGGAGCCTCATAGGAACAAAAGGATCCACTGGGAAATCTATGTATCCAGCAAGATGATCTAAATTCCTGAAGAAAAGGGAAGGGGTTACAGGGCACTTGTACTAATCTGTGAAAATGAACCCCATCAAAATAGGGTAGCATAGGAAAAATTCTAGAGGGTGGCCCCATATTTAGCACTGTAAAGGTAATAACAGCTAGATGCTCAACACTTCTGTTTTTTGACAAGAATTTTTTCCCCACAGGACCAAATCTCTGTTCTATATGTTTTATTGGGCATAGCAGAACCTCCATAAGTTCCAGGATTTAGGACAATATGCCCCCAGGGGCTGCATGCTAAGAAGTACGGTAACTTCCTACATAACCAAACTTCATTGTGGACACAGTTATACCAGAAAAATGATGCCTGATACCAGGATGGTCGATTTCACTTCCTAACTGAAATAAGCTACACTGGTAGAAGCACTTTTCTACTGGTGTAACTGCACCCACACTGGGGAGCAGGGGTTCCTGCTTTAACTATACTGGTATAACTAAAGTGGTAAATCTTTCTAGTGTAGACAAGCCCAAGATACAGGAAATGTCAGAGAAATGCCAAACTACAGCAAAGCAAGTTACTCTGCAATACTGCGAAATCTGAGCTGCTCTCCACTGCACTGAATGACTGTCGACAGAAGTCCACAACCTTTTGCGGCTAACTATGAGCCTATCAGTGGATGTGTAAGAAATCAGGGGCTAGCTATATAACCCATGAGAAGGGGTGGGGCTCATCTTATTTCTATAGGCCGTGGCCCTTTCCTCCAAATTGTCTTGTCCTCAGGGCTGGCGCTACCATTTACGCAGCCTAGGCAATCGCCTAGGGCGCCAGAATAATTGGTGGGCGTCATTTTGCCGGAGGGGGCGGCAGGCGGCTCCGGTGGAGCTGCCGCAGTTGTGCCTGCGGGCGGGCGGTCGGCTCCTTGCGCGGCTCCGGTGGACCTCCCGCAGGCACAACTGCGGCAGCTCCACCGGAGCTGCGGAGCACCGGACCCTCCGCAGGCACCATTGCGGCAGCTCCACCGGAGCCGCGGGACCAGCGTGCGGGGCGCTGAAATTGCCGGCCGCCTAGGGCGCTCAAACCCCTAGCACCGGTCCTGCTTGTCCTAGCAGAACAGGCCCCTCTCATCTGGGACAAAGATGCATTTCCATTATGTGTGAATGAAACTGACCCTGCTTGGGCTGCCAGTGAGCTTTGAACCTGAGACCTCAGCACTTAAAGAACTTGGACAAAAGAAGTTTTCTTAGGTGGAAGCAGAGCACACCTATAAAATTCTTATGTAGGCCAGCCACCAGAGGGAAGACATTCTCCTAGCATGGGTTACCTAGCAGCAGAGGGCCCTATGACACACTAGAAGGGGAATAAGGCTCTGAATTTGTCAGTTTTCACAAAGCCATCTGGTATGCCATTTACTACACCAGCCAGCTCCATCAACTCTGGGTTAACAACTTCGGCACAGTGTAGCTTATAACTGTTCTATGCAAACATTCTGTCCGAGATTCCGCATAGACGCCTATGGAACTAGTGCATCCAATTCCCATTCGTTTTAATGGGAACTGGCCTTCTAAAACCCTTAGAGGGTATTGGAAATCCCAGCCTCTATCTCGTCATCGAGGGAGCAATGGCTTACAAAGAGGAAATTATACTTACATAGATAGTATGGCCTGGTGAGCCAGGAATACTGGAACCTGGTCTGGAATAAATACTTTCAGACGATGTCCTTGTAGGCTGTAAAACAAATGTCCACTTGTAAATGATCTGTCCGCAGGTGTACCACTGAGAAATCAGATTATTATTAAAAGGCAGAAAGATTCATTTGTCTTCAAATGAATTAAAAAGTTGAATAATGCAAAGGCAAACTCCAGCATTCTGGGAAATTTCACAACCTTGCGATACAGGCATGGGTTCTCTTTTTGGGGACGGGGGGCACGTTGTGTGTGGGAAGAGGGAGTTTCTTAGTTTTAAGGCACACTGTGAAAAAAAAAAGATTGACAACAAAAAAGAGCATCTCACAGGGACATTGTAGGAGCACTCCAGAATATTCTTGTCAATGTCCCTATTGGAAAGCATTATTTGACAAATGGCAAAACCTCTCTCAGTTCCACGGGGGGGGGGGGGGGGTCCAATCCTGCAGTATGCAAAGGGGCTGCACAGCAGCTTACCCACCTGCTATCGCACATTGTATCGGGGCCTTAGTCACTGAAACTACATCAACACAAATGAGTGCAGAATTGTGCCCAACACCGGACTGCAGAAGGACAGAAAACTCTCTCCCTTGGAATAGTTCACAATCCACGCAATACAATTTAGGTGCAATAGCTGCAGGTAAAATTCAGTCTAAAATTCCACTCTACAATGCCTCTGATGTTTAGTGCCACTGCTTGAATCCTGTGCAGTTACTCACACCAGTACAAAGGGAGTGCAATTATAAACTGAATGGCAGCTCCTGGCACTTCATCAATATCCAAGTGACATCACCTCCATGTAGGGCAGTGTGGATAAAGAAATTCATTCAGTATCATCAGGTACCTGAGTTCAAACCTCTATAAATCAGAAACCCATTTATTGAGCCAAAAATTTCCCTGGTCTCCTTTTTGGTGAGCCTGCTCTAAGAAAAGCTACCAATGCTCTTCAATGTATCACAATTCCTCCTAAGTCTAGGAAGCAGTATGCACAGTGTTAAAGGTGTTAGAGTAAATTGTCCTGAACTAAAAATTAACATACCAGGACCCTGATCCAAAGCCCAGTGAAGACAATGGAAGTTCTCCCACTGAAGTTAGTGCGTTCTAGATCAGGCCCAAGATTTCTCTTTGAAGAAATCAAAGCCCACATTGCCTCCTCATGAAAAATCAAAAATCTACAACCATATTCTCAAACCAGATGCAAAGTAAAGGAGCTCCCTGAAGCATGAAGCAACTGGCTGGCCAGTGGGTGATTCTGGCTGAGTGCAGTGGGATATTTTACTCTAATGCCGCTGAACAATTAAACTCTTGATAAACTTGTTCCTGTCATTTGTTGCTTGTGACACAGAACCAAAGGAGCAGTGACTGCCCACTGGACAGAAAAATGAAACCGGACAGTGCGGCTCACAGATCTCAGACAGGAAATATCTGCCCAGTGGGGCTCTCTTATCTCTCAGCAGATATTTCCTGAAAGGGGCCTTCAGCTGAGTAGCAGCCACTTTCCCTGGGTCCTTTTAGCTTTTACTTTACTGCAAGCAAACTAATGGGGCACTATTAAAAACCAGGCTGAATAGAATATTCCTCAGCTCACACCTGATTTGAGATTTGTTTTAGGAATCTCATCAAAGAAACTCATGTATTTGGGGACACTGGGTGAATCATGGACTTGGAACAGGTACCAAGAAAATTAAGGAGTTGGATCAAATGCAGCAGTCTACAATGGAGAGCAGATGAGGACGCTGAGGGATACCTCTCTCTTTCTTTCTCTCTCCTCCCGCCGCCCAGCATCCCCCAGCACATCTGAGCATATTTTTTCAGCTGGGCCTTGGGCCCTCTCAATAGCTACAAAATTCCACATCACAGGAAGAGAGCACAGAAATTTCTAAGATGCCCCAGCTGCCCTTCTGCACCTCCCATAACGTAACCAAGAGAAAAATTATTTACATTAGCCAAAAACCCCAAAACTACAAAAAAACCCCAAATACCAAGAATTAAACGGGGGAATCAGGCTGATGAGAAACATTTTATTCCCTTTAAAACTCTGACATTTCATACTGCTGCTTGAGTGGAGTCATATGGAGCAAGTTGTTGCAGTTACCATGGTAAGCGATTGTTGTTATTACAAAGCACAAGGAACAAGGTTAAATAGCTGAGGTGCAATTCTGGACATCTTCCTCATTACTCAACTTCTGGTTTTGGCCAAAGATTTGTCTTTTTGATTTATTTTTTCTAATAAGTACAAACAGGTTGTGAGTTTCAGAGAAACTACAGCCTTCTGTTTTCTTCTCTCTATCCCCATACATTCTTTGGAATGTAACAGACAGAAGCCTGTACATCAAGGAAAAAGGGTCTTTTATAATTACTTTAGGGAATCAGAAGTTGCGAGGAAACAGCCACTTAGACCTAGTGTTATTCTCTTGCAATATTTCTAAGTCTCACCTCCCTGTTTGGTCGCTAAAAATATGTTCTGCGATCAGCTAATTCACCTTATACTAATTCACCTGTCCTATTGGGCAACTTGCTCCATGGTATTTTTTCCTACCAAGTGTAGTGAGTGCAATCTGCTTTCCAAGTTTAGGCACCAGTCCTGCAAACACGTACACGTAACTTTAAGCACAGGAGTTACTGCACTGGAGTCAATAGCAGAACTAAGTGCCGAAAGTTAATCATGCACATAAACACTGGCAGGATTAGGGACTTAGTCTCCTTTTCGTCAGTTCTCCCTTTCTTCTCCTCTCGGATCCAATCATGCTTATTAACTTCCCATCAATTTGGCTGTTAGATCTGGCAAATACCCATTTTATTGCCATTCCTTATACCCAATATTCCTGGTCTCCTTCTGAGTGCACCAATTTCACATTCAATCTCCTTCAAAGCTCTGTGAAGACCCTTTCTCATTGGTTACTATTATTTATATTGTGCTAGCACTTAGGGACCTCATTCACAGACAAGGACCCTATTGTACCAGGCGCTGTACAAATACAGAACACAACGGCAATCCTGCCCCGACGAACTTAGTCCAAGTATTTATGGAAACCCAGCGATCAGCATTGTAGGGTTTTTTTTAGTGGTCCCCATCCTATGTCTTGCTTAGCTTTACAACTGTCCTCTTAAGAAACAGATGTTTCCCCATTGTTTTAAGAACCCCCTACATCCCTCTTTAGCCACACTGGCCTCTCTTGCCCTTTTTTCCTGTTTACACAGGATGAATTTCAACCAGTCTCTCCAACTGTTTCCTAAACATTTCCTATTCTGCTATAGGACATTTCCCACCTCCATTCAGAGTGGTGACAAGCAAGGAACCACTCAGTACTTCTATTAAACTCCCCTTCCTGCTATTTTCAGTGAGTCCTCTTTACCCTCCCCCTTTTTTAAGAGGTAAGAGCCATCTCCACCTCTACATCTCCTCTCTCTTCTCCTCTCCCCTTCTCCCAAAATAACATCCGAGACCTTTTTGCTGGATACAGGAAATCTAAGAATGCATAGTAAGAACAAATTCATGCATATCATCAATGGAGTTAAATGATGGACTGATTCAAATCTCAAGGAAACCATCTGCATCACTTCTTCATGTTTTCCTCCTCTTCAGGAATCTCTTATTTTTATTTCTTTTTCCTCTCTTCATGCATTTGTCTTCAATGCAAAAGGTCATTCATGCTATTTTTATGGTGATTCTGTTGGGGCCATTGTGTATGTCAGTTCTGGATTAGCGTATCTCGCACACATATGCCCCAATTTGTTATTTAATATTAGTTCACACAACTTAGGCTGGCTCAGTTTTCAGATCATCATGCAGGGCACATTATTTAAACAGATAAGTTATTTAAAAGAAAAAATAAAAACACTAGGGCCATCCACATCACCCAAATGCCGCAATGTGATGGCTTTGCTTTTCTATGCTACAGATGTTCAGCGTCATGCTCTATAGAAAGATATGGAGGCAAGCAAGCCAGATCAGAAGTGATCCCATGAACATCTGGCTGACTGGATGCACTACTACATTATAAAAGACACTGCCAGCGTTATTTACAGTACCTGCCTTAGTTTTTTGATTGAGTTCATTATGCAAGGCGGTGAGAACAGCTGCAGAAGAAGGGATAATTTTTCATTCTACACACAGTCACTTAACAATAACATTGCTAATACAGTTAAAACAAAAGATCCTTAGCTACAGAGGCTAGTTTAAGTGTGGTAACGATGTACATATAAAAGCTCATTAGAAATTAGCTTTTTCTGCAATCAGTCCTACTTGCTAAACAGGATTTTGTTATAGAAGTAACCTATGGTTCCCCTAGTACAACATAGATTACTCTGATCCTTTGTCTCACTGCTTGTAAGGTTTTTCAAAAGAGACAAGTTACTTAGGGCATAGATCCAAAGCCCAATGAAGTCACTGGAAAAATTCAAACCTGATGTCAGTGGACTTTGGATCAGGCTCTTATTGCATCATAATGTTTATAAACGGTGGTGTATGTGACCCACCAAGCAACAAAATCCGAAAGCATTCGTTATGCATGTCCGTTATTTTGCCAATTAATCATGGCTTCAAGTTTCTCTTTCCAGGAGCATTCATGTGGAAACTAATTATTTCCTCTCCTAAAAATCTACAATGCATATTCATTGGCTAATTTAGCAGTCATAAAGACCAGCTTTATTAACAGGTGTGGTTTAGTTTAAAAAAACACGCACATACACATGTGCTCAGATAGGAGCAACTTCTTTCCATCCTAAAAGCAAAGTGCAGTGAAGCAAAATTGGTCTTCAGGACAAGTCATTCCATACTAGTCGTTGCCAAACTTAATCTATGCCACAAAACTACTCATGCAAATTAAGGTTTCCTCCAATACCTGTATTAAGTTTGCACCATGAAAATTATGGGTGAAATCCTGGCTCACAAACTCCCATTGACTTCAAGGAGGCAGGATTTCACACAATATTCTTAGATTGTACTATCAGGGTTTCATCTTCTTACATAATGCTAACATACACAATTTTCTTAAGAGAGTGTAAATGTTGTTTTTAAAAGACTACTGCATGTATGTAATTTATGACAAACTTCCCCTCCATAAGCCAGTTTATTCTTGCATGTTGTCAGCTACTTCATACATTTTGGGATCAGTTAACACCTTTCTATAGGTCTCAAGCCTAGGAATATATGCTTGGATGAAAGACTTGTTTCTATAAGGCATCCACTGTAAATATCTATTTTAGTTTTCTACAATACCCATTACTGTGGTAGATAAGTGATTATATGAAATCACTGCATCAATTTGACAGGTAGAGTGATTGACATGAGGCTCTGTTTGCATCGGAAGCACCGAGGAGCAGTACTTAGGAATAGAGCTAATATCATGCTTTTTTGGCTCACCACGATCCTGCACACCTTATGCACATAAACAAGTTCCTTTGCCTTCAAGGGGATTACTCATGTGAGTGGGAGCTGTAGGATCAGACTGAGGATTCATGTTTCCAGAAGTTGTCAGAGTAGTAATACATCACTTACATTAGCCCTAGGACTGTTACTGCCCAAGACGGGTACTCATTGGTTGGCAAGTTCCCTGGAGGCTCAATTCAGCTGAACTCCAGGATGACATTTCATTTAGACACAAGCTAGATGGTTGTAATATTTATCCACTTCTGCCTCTGGCTAAGAGAACGTCACCTATTCCTCATGGGTGACTTATTCTTGGAAGACCCACAGATTGGTTTGCTTCCAACCATTGAGTCCAAAACCATATACCTGTGGATTTTCTTGAGCATTGATCTTGCTAAATCCCTGATTTCCTCCAAGCACAGATGCATCCCACAGTGCTGAAGTTTGATCACACACCGTAATAAGACTGAATTAGCTACTGTTTGAGAAAACGAGAGGTTGTATTTACAAAATGAGCTCCAGGAATTGTTTCACTATGCACAAAAGGGAGGTACAGCAAGTAGGGATGAGAAAACTAGTTCTGAAAAAACTAAAAACTGCAGCTTCTCTGGAGCCTTTGGTAGAATCAAACCCAAACTAGACTCTCTCGAGGTTCTGAAATATTCCACTTTCTCCACATATTTTTCCTCTGTGTGTGTCCCTCTACATGTCTAGGTCTCTGCTGGTACTAGGACTGCAAGACTTAAAATACTAAGAGTATCTTCCTTCAAGCCCAGCTCCAGGGAATACTGGAGATCTCACAAGCATGCCGTTTCCCCAAGAGATTTCCTGCCCTGTTTTGATGACTTGAGAGCTTTCGATAGGCTTTCAATAAAAATCTATAGTCTGTTAGTCTATAAGGTGCCACAGGATTCTTTGCTGCTTTTACAGATCCAGACTAACACGGCTACCCCTCTGATAATAAAAATCTAAACTTGCATGTTGTTTCCTATCAGCTCTGTGTTCTTGGGGAACCAGGGCGTAGTACCCAACCTGTCTGACTCACGAAAGACCTTCCCCCCCTGCAGCCTCTGCTTGAGCCAAACCTGATCAGAAGAAAGACTTACAAAAAGCAATGAAAAGGTAGTGGGAGACACACCTAAAGCCCTCCGGACAAGGATGACAGGATTAAGGAAACTCCCCTAGCCTCATTTGCATCGGAGATCGGACAGGGAAGCATCTCCATTAGCACACAGAATGGAGAGCAGAGTTCTAAGGCAAGAACTGCACTGAACTCTGGGACCAGAAAAGCAGGAAAGCACTGCATGATGGGGGATCTCTGCTCCAGATGTTAATGAGCCCACACCTGCCCACACCCAGCTCAGAAGTTGTCAGACCAATTCTAGTAACCAATCCTTTATTGGTATCCAAAATACTGAAGCTGCCTAACTGCACTGTGAGCTCTCTCAAAGGCACACTGCCTGTAGCCTGGAATGATCAGTTCCTATTGTCTACCTGAACAAAACAACTTTGGCATACTCCCTTGAGCCAACAGTTTACCCATAAACAAATCTAGTGTTCTCCCTTGAACCACTGTGTTTCCCTACAAAAACCCCTACCCATACTCAAGTAGGTGTTCTGATGCCTGGATCCAAAATCTGCACCAGTTCCAGTGGAACTTCATCTTCTCCTGACTGATCGTGCTGGGGGCTCTGCCTGTCTCCAGCACTCTGGAGCCTCAGCTACCACCACCACCTGGGAACCCCGATCAATTCAAGCTTCACAAAGTGGTGACAACCCATCTCTCTCTCTAGGTGTAGCCTTCTGACCCTGACCTGTGTGATCAGTTATAGTTTTCTAAACCTGACTTTTATAATCAAATTTAAGTTAGATTTAATATTATAACTGTTGTGTTTGTTTGGCCCCCCTTGTATGGTTATTACCTGGCAATAAATAATGTTCATGGTTAAGCTGGTTACTTCTCTCTCCTCCCGCCCCTCCGGTATTTTTCGCCTTCCCCATTCACTCTGCAGCAATGTTCCTTGATCCCTAAAAATCCTGTGGGATTTGCTCCTCAAGTGGGTTACTACCAGAACAATTGTAAAGTGAAAGTGGGGATAGGGCCGTGCTGAACCTGGGGCATATGAGGGTGACAGCTTGGAAGTGCTGCTCGACCCAGCCTACCGAGCCCAGGAACATAAAACGGGTCAGCATTGGAGTGCTGATTAATCCGGTCCTCTCAGATGCGCTTGGAGAGACAGAGAGGTGTGTGTGTGTGTGTGTGTGTGTGTGTGTGTGTGTGTGTGTTCGTGTTCGTTCATCTGATTCTGGGGGCTGGAAGAACCCAGCCCTGGGGAACCTAGGTCCTGCAGGATGGCTCCATTGGGAGGGAACTTGCAGCAAGGAGAAGTAGAACTCTGTATGAGAATGCCAGTGACACAGCAGTACATTGATCGACTTACAGACACTCCCCCTCGAAGAGTAACCCTAATAAATGAGCATACCCCAAAGTAATGGGCAAATCTAGCAACAGTATGGTTATCTGGACCAAGCACATGACCTAACCTTTTCAGACACATACATCATTAATGCTGTGTTCCTTTTAACAGTCAGCTAATGGTGTGATTCTTAATGGCCAAACTATGCACTCCACGCCTGAAGGCAGACAAGATAATGGTGGATGGCAAGATTTTTATTCCTTTACCTCATGGAAATTTGACTTTTCTGAGCAAGAAGTAGAGAATACGATCTATACAAAAGTAGTACAGTGATGGTTGCAGTATATCTGGCACATGGAGAGACCACTGAGCCAAATTCTGCTTGTATCACACCCTGGGCAACCAGAGTACAAATCAGGGCAGATCTTGACTTTGATTAGGTGGATGCCTGCACAAGTCACAGGGCAGTATTTGATCCTAAATTACCTTCATCCTATGTAATCTACACTGTGAGATGACAGTTTCTCTGTTTTTGGCTGTGAGCACTCACCTATTTCCTGTCCCATTTTTCTAATACCTTGGATAACATTCATTTTTTAATCCTGGGACTTTCGGATAAAGTTGGGTTTCAACACCGCTGATCTGAAATCTCATCATCGAATGCACACAAAGCAGAGTGTACAGCCATTCAAAAGTCTTGACCACAGTCTAACAGACTAATGCAATCGTTCTGTAGATTACTAACTCGAACCTTTAATATCTGACTGCATCAAGTCTAATTCTCCAGAAACATTTCCTCACCTCAACCCAGTGATAGAGCATCTTTATAGTTGTTAGCAAGCATGCCAAGTTGTAGGATTGCTCTGTTAACTAACATGCAGGAAGGTCCACATTTAGGAGTGGTTCAGGACTTGCATTTCCCAGAATTAAATCATCACAGAGGAAACTGGGTATAGGTTCAAGCCAACTCTTACTGAAAAATGGGCCTCTTTCCACTGACGTGAATGAGATTCAGCCCTAGAAATCTATGCTGCAGGAAAATATCAGTATCTGCTGGACTCAGAGAAGTCTGGAGGAAGAAAAGCAGCCCAGAATGAAGAGATAAGAGAGGTCTTCATAACTCCAACTCAGATAAGCCACAGGTCAAGTCACTGCCAACATGGTGGCAAGAGCGAATGGGCAGCACATGAACCAGCCCATGCTCAGAAATCATTCAAAAATAGAAACTTTACAAAACAATTATTATCCAGTTTAGCTCAGTTAAAATAGTCAGTTGGTGCTGGGCAACACTTTTCCAGAATTGGATATTTCAATGAAATTTTTTCATGAAAAATCTTAAACGCTATTTGTGAAAACTTCCCCAACTGGCTATGTAAAGTCACAATAGTTTTTGTATGATCAGATCTTTAGTGTAGTGTTTGCGTTTGTAATTTTCTATTTTAGAACAAACACTTTCTATAACCCACTGAATAATGACACCAAAGTGAAAGAGCAAAAGGCTATTTTTGTATGCTTAAAAATAAAACAGAACTTTCATATTAAACAAACAAATTAAGCAGAACTAGGAAATGGCAAACAAGATGCATTTCATAACGCAAAAAGCAAAGTTTGTGAGCCAAAGGGTGAGTGAAGGCAAAGAAAGCTGAGTGAGATAAGCAGATAACACTAGTGCAGAATAAGGAAATCTCAATAAAGAAGGCTATTAACAACAACGGTATGAAAACACAATAGCAAACCTCTGTAGAGCGTGGTCTGCGCAGAACCAGACTCTTTGGATAAAAGAAATCAGATGAGGAATGCTGCCACGAAATATAAGAGGGAAAAAAAGTGAAAAAAGCAATGTTTCTCCTGGATACAGAACAGCACATAAACACCAAGAGTTCAAGGTCTTTTGCAACACAGTTACTAATACCCCCTTTCACTAAGCTGGACAATAAACTGTGTGCAGTGTCACATTAATGTCACATACGGTTAGCTGCAGAATCACCAACTGGCAGAAAATTGTAAAATAAGATAAAAAACAAATACTTGGCACTTATGTAGAGTTGCTTTATTTCCTGCTTGTTTTGGCTTCATAACACGCCACACAAAAATCTAATGGGGAAAAAGGTCTTAAGCAACCCTTGTTTTTATGAATTCCACTTAAGACAGGGGTGGGCAACCTTTTTGGCCCGAGGGCCACATTGGGTGGGGAAATTGTATGGTGGGCTATGGATGTAGGGCTGAGGCAGCGGGTTGGGGTGCAGGAGGGAGTTCAGGATGTGGGAGGGGGTGCAGTGTGCAGGAAGGGGCTCAGGGCAAGGGGTTGGGGTACAGGATGGGTGTGGGGTGCAGGACAGGGCTCAGGGTAGGGGGTTGGGGTTGTGGGGTCCAGAAGAGGTTTGGGGTGTAGGCTCTGGCCTGGCATTGCTTACCTTGACCGGCTCCAGGATGGCAGTGGCATGCAGCAGAGCTAAGGCAGGCTCCCTGTCTGCCCTGGCCCCTGGCCAGCATGTCCAGCAGTGGCTCCTGGGGTTGGGGTGGGGCAGGCAGCTCCGCGCGTGCTGCCCTTGCCTGCGGGTATCACCCCCAAGGTTCCCATTGGCTGCGGTTCCCTGTTCCTGGCCAATGAGAGCTGTGGGGGGCGGTGCCTGCAGGTGAGGGCAGCACATGGAGCCCTCTGCACCCCCTCTCCCAGGGACTGTAGGAACATGGTGCCGGCTGCTTCCAGGAGCAGCGTGGGGCCAGGGAGCCTGCCTTATCCCCACTGCCTCATGAGTCTGGCAATCCTGCGGGCCGGACTGATCCAGCCCATAAGCCGTAGTTTGCCCTCCCCTGACCTAAGAGTTAGCTAGCGAGAGCGCTGACTAACTTGTATTCTAGTTAAAGTCACTGAAATAAAACAGAGCTTGCCAAAGACTTCTGAAGCTGCATCGAGTTTGGTTGGTTTCAAAGGGAAAGGAAATCCAGCAGTGCAGAGTCCACGTCACCAGAAAATCTCGTCCTGTCCAATACTATGAGGTCACAAGCACTCTCATCTGCCATTTCAAGGCAGTGTTCTTACATTATACAGGTGTGAATGTCTCTGTTAATTTAACTGATTTCAGTTAAGATTATCTTAGTGTAAAGTACTTGCTGGCTTGGATGTATAAAGGAAAAGCAAAGAGATTTGGAAGGAACATCTGCACTTTCACGGGGACTGGAAATAAGCCAGAAGGTTCAAAAGGTCAGCTTGGAGCATATTTGCAATGGCAGTGATGTTGTCAGGAATACTTTGAAACATTAAAAGTCTGTTGGGTCATTGACAAGGGAACATATTGTATACAAGCCACACACCAATAAATACAAGCAGTCTGTCTCCCAATCACTGCCACAATACACTGTTTTACACCCATACAGCTGAATGAGCAACGAGCCTTAAATCAGCCTAAAAGCCTGACAAATCTACAGCGGCTTCCACCCAGCAGTTCACCAGCAGCTCAACCCACTGGTCCTCAATCAGGGAAGGGCTGATGGTTTTAGAGCACACTTCACATAAGGGCATGTCTCCACCTTCTAATTTTAGAGGAAGAGGCATCAAAATACCCAGACTGTCTGTTACTAGGGCAACAATCACTTCCTTATATTTCTCCTGAAAGAACTGACTCTTCTACGAATGTCACAGCGTTGGATAATTGGTATCGGCTGATGCCGTGATATGCTGGTCATGGACAGCAGTATTTGTACAAATGACACAATTCAGTGTGGTGAAAGCCACTGGCCTGAGAGAACATCCAATATGCTGAGAGACTGCTGAACTCGAATTAATATGAAAATTAGATACAATTAACTTAGGTTTAAACAGAGACTGGGAATGGTTGGGTCATTACACTAATTGAATCTATTTCCCTATGTTAAGTTCTCCTCACACCTTCTATGGATCATCTCAATTATCACTTTAAAGATTTTTTTTCTCCTGCTGATGATAGCTCATCTCAATTGATTAGACTCTTCCTGTTGGTATGCATACTTCCACCTTTTCATGATCTCTGTATGTATAGATATCTCCTGTCTGTGTGTTCCATTCTATGCATCCGAAGAAGTGGGCTGTAGCTCATGAAAGCTTATGCTGAAATAAATTTATTAGGCTCTAAGGTGCCACAAGTACTCCTGTTCTTTTAACATGCTTACTGACTTCCAAGATTTCCCAAGCTGGACCAGCCCCTCTCTTCCTATGAAGAGGAAAATGGTGATGATATTTCACTACAAATTTTGAGAAAAAAATTCAAAATCTTTGAAAATTTTTGACCTCTACTATTTAATAATCATACTCTCTGTAATTGTAAAGTAATTTCTACAGACATTTGCAACCAAATGGCATGAATCTGCAATGATCAATCCAGACAGTTAACTGTGTCACCCATACACTACAGTGTGGGCCTGATTCTCCTCTGATACCAGTGTATTTGTACTGATTTAGATTTATACCTGATTTACAGCAATCAGAGCAGAATCGGCTCCCAATAAAAATCATCCCTAGCTTTTAGATAGCACTTTTCCTCAGTAGATCGCAAAATGCTGTACAAAGGAGGTCAGTAGCATTATCCCTATTTTACAGATAGGGAAACTGAGGCACAGAGCAGTGACGTGACTTTCCCAAGGTCACCCAGTAGGCCAGCAACAGAGCCAGGAATAAAAAAGAAGTATGTTCCAGTTCAATGCTCCATCCACTAGGCCACACTATAGTATCATGTATAGTTCATGTGGCCAGATATATAAGGGTATGTCTAAGATGGTCATACTACACTATGCAGACCTCCTGACTGGCATCTGTGGCTTGACCTGCATCCACACTGCAAAAGGTTAGGGCTTGGACACGGACTCAGGCTCGAATCCACCCCCTAGGAGGGCACTAGGACACAAGTCCTGAGGGCTTGGCTGACCCAAGACAGACTGATCTGTATGTGGATGGAAGTGGGGTTTGGTCTGAAACCTGGTTGGGAGCCCGGTCTCAGTGTGCAGTGCAGACATACCTTAAGAGTATGTCTATATGGCAAAAACACCCAACAGCAGCCAGTTTCAGAGCCCGAGTCTATAGACTATGGCTTGTGGGGCTTGCACTCCCATGCTAAAATCGTCGTGCTGACACTTGGGCTCACACTGAAGCTAGGGCTCTGAAATCCACCCGTCTCCGCAGGCTTCAGAGCCCCAGCTCCTGCTGGAGCTGCAACAGCTCCATGGCTATTTTTGGCACCATCACATGAGTTCGAGTCTGTAGACTCAAGCTCTGAGACTCGCTGCCATGGGGTTCTTTTTGCTGTGCAGACGTACCCTGAAGTGTTAACGTGGTTATTTTCAGCAGCAAATAACCGATGAAAAATAACCCAGTTTTGAAGTGCGAAAGTCTTCTCTGAGAAAGCGTCTATTCAGAACAACTTGCTAGTGCTGGATCGGGCTGCATCTGTTAAAGCTCTGCTTTGCATTGCTTCCCCAACGTCTTCCTGAAGGTCTGAATCTGCTGCTGGACTGTTGTCCCAGTTTACACTGTTCCCCACAAAAATAACAGCATGTTAGCTACATTCAGAGTAAACACGCTAAGGAGAATGTTGTCCAGTGTGGCGTGCCAGCATCACGTTTCATAAGAAGAGAACTGCTACGAACTGAGCACACCATGAACACAGCACGTACATTCACCAAAGTGCCTCTTGGCCCATTTTTCATCTGCAGACTCTAAAACTTGAGCCCAGAAACATTCACCAGGCTCACAGGTGCACACTCTCTCATCTCTGCATATGACCAGGCACGTGCAAACACAAATGGGGTAACCGACTCCATGGCGAACTAACCCACTAGTGCCCATAAAGGCCTGTTGGCACTTCTCACACACATAGCCAGGTTCTCATCTGGCGTAAATCAGTTCAGCGCCACTGAAGTCATCAAGAATCTGATCCAGAAAGTTTGGCCACACAAATTTTAAGTCTTGGTTCAGGCTGGCTTAAAATGTGGCCCTAAATATTGAGGGGCACATCTAGCATTAAGCATATGTCTTCTTAGCATTCAAAACAGAATAAATTAGGTTTAAAGGGTTCATTTAGATGGTGAAGGAGGATCAGCCCATGCTGAGCACTGCAGCAAATGGCTCTGAAGAACACAGCACAGCTGACAAACAAGGTACAGAGATGTCATGACTGTGTGAAAATAAAAAGATTCATTGACGCATTTGCTTTGTTCACAATACTCCCTTGAGATTTTTCCCTCATGCTGTAAGGTGAACAATGTCCTGGGGACAATGCCCTCTTTGGAACAATACATTGCAACAAATACACTGAGATGGTGAACATAGGATGCGCAGCAGCACCTCTGGAGTAGAACACTGTATTTGCTACCAGGATTGTCGTGGTGGGGCAATAAAAACCATAGGAAATCACTTTCTGTCAAGGAGAAAGATCAGTTACTGTGTGTGCAAATTATCTGGAGTGTAACTGAGCTTAGTGTCCACCTCCTGTTTGTTTATCTTACCCGTAGCTTATCTTCTGCCTTAGTGGACTGCTTACAGTCGGGATGCCATACAGTAGAACCTGGAATAAAATAATGCATTACTCAGAGTAAATCAGATGACTTCAGGTCACAGAGAAGAGAACATTAAAATACTTAGACAGACCCCTCATTGCATCGCAATGTGCTGGGAACAACCTACAAATTCCACCCCAGCATGTGAGAAATGCAACAGAATTAAAAACAAAGACTGTGTCAGCCTACAGTGGCATCTATCTGAGGGTCCCAAAGTACTTTTCACATGAGTGAATTAAACCTCACGCACAATCTTGTGCAGCAGGGATAGGATCTGTTCGAATATGATGTTGCAGCCAGAAAAGTCATGTTGCTGTGGGTCAGAGAAGGAGGCTGGATCTGTGGGTGGGTCACAGAGGTGAGAGAAGAGGAAGTGGGTCTTATGTCTAGCTTCCTATGCAGTCGTGGGTAAACCCTTCCCACTAAGTCCCTTCACCTTTTCTCTCATTTGCAAAAGGGAGGTACAGTAATAATACCGATTAAAACTGGCATTGATTGGTGGAGAGGGGTGTGTGTGTGTGTGTAGCAACAGAAACAGAGAGGAGCAAAGAAGACTCAGACACAGATAGGGAACCCTGGTGGCATGACCTTGAGGAAAAAAAGAGAGCTTTTTGGTATAGTGCTGGCTGAAAGAGGCTTGGAACCATGAGCAAAGAAACTATCTCCAGTTGTTTGATTCCTCCTGTATTCAGGGAAACAGGACTTCGTAAACAAACAGGATTGTATCAGAGAAATACCTGACCATCACCAATTTCTCCTCCTAGTGGAAACAATCCAAAAGACCCCCAAAATCAGCTAACCTCTTGAGTCAAAAAGGGGTAACAATACTTCATTACCCCCCAGTGGTGCTGTGAGGCTCAATTCATTAACACCTGTAAGGGCTGGTCTACACTGGGAGGCACTGGGGGTCGATGTAAGATACGCAACTTCAGCTATGGCAATAGTGTAGCTGAAGTCGACGTATCTTATTTCGACTTACCTCCCGTCCTCACGGCACGGGATCGACGGCTGCGGCTCCCCCATTGACTCCGCTTCCGCCTCTCGCCCTGGTGGAGTTCCGGAGTCGACGGGAGCGCGTTCAGGGATTGATACATCGCGTCTAGACGAGATGTGATACATCGATCCCCAATAGATCGATAGCTACCTGCCGATCCGGCGGGTAGTCTGGACGTACACTCAGTGTCTTGGAGCATCTTGGATGGAAGGCACTATCTTCAGTAAGTGCAGAGTATTGTAATCCCAGCATCACCTCATCTAGGGGTGGCCAACCTGTGGCTCTGGAGCTGCATGCGGCTCTTTAGAAGTTAATATGTGGCTCCTTACCTAGGCACTGATTCCGGTAGCTGGAGCTACAAACGACAACTTTCCAATGTGCTGGGGGGGTGCTCACTGCTCAGCCCCCTGCTCTGCCCCAAGCCCTGCCCCCACTCCACCCCTTCCCCCAAGCCTGCCATGTCCTCGTTCCTTCTCCCTCCCCTCCTGAGCACGTGAAACAGCTGATTGTGGTGGGTGGGGGGAGTAGGCGCTGATTGGTGGGGAATGCCGGCAGACAGGAAGCACTAGGGGCTGGGGAGCGGATGGGGGGCTGCTGACGTATCACTGTGGCTCTTTGGTAATGTACATTGGTAAATTCTGGCTCCTTCTCAGGCTGAGGTTGGCCACCCCTGACCTAATCCGTCCCACCCCACCCTCCCCATCCCTGAGAGTGCAGGATGCAATGAGGACTCAGAAAGAAACAACAGCACAGCATGTTTTGTGCTAAAATCCTGATTCCTGCACTATGCCTGAGTGGCCAGCTCAGGAGGGCACCCCAGTGAGCAAGGAATCCCCTTCCCTAGGCCATGGTGCAGCACCCTTGAGGTTGCACCCCTGTCACACCTCCCCTGCTGTTATAAGAGGGGCATTAGCCAGTGGGTCTGCATAGGGTTAGATTCAGCCCCACTCTCGCATGTTGCTGCCCAGGGATACACAAGGAGCTCCAAAGGCTCAGGTTCTGCTGCCTCTACAGCAGACAGGGTGGTTAAAACCCCTCCATACCTGGGTTCCTCCCATCACTGAAGAACTGTATCTGGGGGGTAGGGTTTTACTATCCTCTGTAGCATGGGGAATGGATCACCTGCTAGGATCATCTGGGCATAGCTCATCTAATCAATTCCCTCCCTCGGGCATTGGTGGTACCTCGGTTGCTCCTGTTCTCTGTCTGTGGTGCACAACAGTTTATCCTTTCAAGGACTGAAATGCTGCCACTAGTTACTATCCAGATTGAAACTGCTTCTGAGCAGAGGCTAAACCCAAATGGATTTTTAAACTTGACTGCGCTCTATTGTGGTCAAAGCCAAAGCACCATTCCAACCACAATGAAGCCAAATGTTTGCCTGCAAGAAAGATCCTCCCCACCCCACTCCTCTGCATCCGCAATGAAACACAAAAATCTACGGTATTTCAGCATGAATATTATCTCACATGCAGGCACAGGAGATCCTTCCCAACAAAGGCCAAGTTAAAAGGTACGGGTCGGGGCAGCTCTGAGGGGAGCCTTTATTTCAAAAGATCCCTTTCTTGTGCTGAAGCACAAACCGTCAGGAGTGATTCCAATTGCCAGCAGCACACAATGTAAACAGCATCAACAGGAGACTGGAAGGAACACGTGGACTCTGAATCACAGCATCAGATGTCTAGCTTTGAGCCTGATCCAAGGAAGAAGAAACTGCTCGTTCAGCAGGGGAAGCATTCAGTGAACAGGAGGAAGCATGGCAAGTGCCGAAACAAAAGATGGCAAGTGCCGAAACACCAGCCTCAGAGCCAGGGCTGTACAAACCCTGCAAAGGTCGGAATGAAACCAGTCCTTGAAGGTTCACTTAAAGGCCTGATGAACAGGAACGTTCATGAGGCTCTAAAATGGGACTCAAGCGAGCCGGGTTTAGTTCCCAGCTCTGCCACAGACTCCCTGTGGGCAGGGCCGGCTTTAGGCCTATTCCACCAATTCCTAAGAGGGCCCCGGGTCCAGTGAGAATCCCTTCCCTGGCTAGAGGCGCCTTTTTAATTTTTACTCACTTGGTGGCGCTTTGGATCCTCAGTGGCACTTCAGCAGCGGGTCCTTCGCTTACTCTGGGTCTTCGGCGTCACTTCGGCAGTAGGTCCTTCAGTGCCACTGAAGACCTGGAGCGAGTGAAGGACCCGCCACCAAAGTGCTGCCAAAGACTCAGAGCACCGCCCGGTGAGTACAAGCCCCACGCATTTTTTTACATGTTTTTTGTTTGCTTTTTTTTTTTAAGTCATCCCTGCCGGGGCCCCGTCGAAACTGTTCGAATTGGGCCCCACACTTCCTAAAGTTGGCCCTGCCTGTGGGACTCTGGGGAAATTCACATCCTCTCTCTGGGACTCCATTCCCCTTCTGTAAAACAGATTTCCTTTCTCCCACCCTTTGTCTTAAATATTTACACTGCAAACTCTCTGGGGCAAGGGCTGGGTCTGACTGTGTGTGTGTCCAGCATGTAGCACAATGGGGCCTCTAGATGTGAACATTCCTTAGGCAGAATTGGGTGGCGGGCAGTTCCCCGGCTTCTGGGGGGAAGCAGAGTGGCATGGAGTTGAGCTGTGCTCTTCAGAGAGCTAACAACCTCAATATCAGTTCACAAACTCGATGAGAGGTTTGAAACACAGCAAACTTCAAACCCGAACTCAGATCAAGTGGGTATGAGGTTAGATGTGACTATTTTGCTGTCCTGTACCTCAAGCCAACCACGGCTTCTAGGTTTTATCCACCCAAATGTGCTCATTTATTTTGAAACAGCTCAGAGCTATGTAAATCTTCCAGACCCATCCTAGTTCAGTTTAATTACTTTTCTGTTGGAAACTCTACAGTACACTGCTGTTAATCCCTCCATCACCACGTGTTTGTTTGCTCCCTTGGCAGACACTAAACAAAATGTTCAGCTGTCCAACTTTTTTTTCTGCATGCACCAGCACCACAACACAGAGCAAGCTCTGAAATCTACAAACTCCCATTAAGAGAATAAGCCTGGAAAGCATGAAAGGCTACATGAAAACCAACTACAGCAGGCACGTTCTAAACCCTAAGCAACGTCTCACCCTGGCACCAATCCCCTGGGTGAGACAGAGAAATGTGTTATACGGAAACGCTGGAGAAAGAAAATTTTTGGTGCTATTCCTTATTTCCCCAGGCAAACCCACAGATTCTCTCCCAATATTATAGAAAGGTAATTTAAGGCTGGAAAACACAGGTGGATTAGTTTGTTTCAACGCACACTGTTCTTTTTGCAGGTTTCCTCTGTTTTCATTAGATGTAACATTCAAGTAGCCATCAATAAACACACTGGATGAAATCCTGGCCCCAGAACTCACCGTGGGGCAAGGATTGCATTCGTGTTCTTACACAGAGGGCAATGGAGGAATGAGATGCAGACACAAACAATGCCCAGTGGAGATGGTAATTATGAAAGGAGGGAGCTTCCTGCTTTCACTCATTTTACGATATGCAATTGTTCCCCCTGCAGCAAAATGCTTGGGAAGCTACTACCGTTCCACTCAGAGCAGGGGGAACTGGTTCCCCTGGGGGAACCTATACTGATGGCTTCACCATATTCCTATGAACTGAAGCTCAGAGGGACTTTCACCATGGGAAAGACTTTCAAGTACATGATACTTAGATCCAGCAAGCTACATGCAGCCTGCAGCAAGCTGGTAAAATTCTTCCTGAAGGGCCTGATGATACAACCAGTGCAGTAAGTTGGTAAGAAAACAGTTGTAAACAGTGGAGTAGTGTAACTTGCATTGATTTGCCATTAGGTGGAGAAAAAAAGTGTGCAACTTGCATCCAAGGGGCAGGGAGGTGAAGGCAGGGACATAGCGTGAAAGAAATGATGAGATGAAGGAACCAGACACCTCTCCTGCGCCATCCCCCTGGGCTAAATTTATCACTAAGGTGTATGTACAGTTCTCATTGGCTTTAGTGTGTTGGTGGTCTGTGATATACAGAAGGTTGACTAGATGATCCAGTGACCCCCTCTGCCCTTCAGCTCTGACTCTATTTTAGGAGTTGCATTTACACCAAGGGCTAGACTGGATCACCAAGGAATCCCCAATCAGAGTATGCTTGCCTATTCACCATATGCCAGACTGGTGCAAGTTACATCAGTTCAGCCCTTCCTACGATTGACATTGTGACACTGGCAGACCAGGTGCCAGCTCTTGCCAAGGCTGTAGGCATCAGCTGAGCCCTGACAAATTCATAGCTGGAAACCAGATCAGCTCACCTGTACATTACTATTGTTCAAGACAGCTACTAGACTTACCAGAATGGGATTAATGTCTAAAGTCTATGGAATGCTTGTAAGTTGTTGCATGCATTCATTTCAACTTGCAACGTTTTGCTTTATAACTGTAAAAACGCTAACTCTGAACCTGTGAAACCAGTCAGGAGGAATGGTCCACCACTCATCAAGACAGGTTATGAAAACTAAATTGGTCATCGTGGAACATCATGATACAAAGACTTGGTCAATGGCCCTCTCACACCGCCGAAGGTGCTACATGCAAGAAAGCCCATCTGTTGAATGCTGGAAGAAGGGGATAAAACAGGGACACAAGAAAAATTTCTCTCTCTCTTTGCTGGAGCTAGGAAACAGAAGCAGAGATCCCCAGGGTCAACCTGGGTTAGCCCTAAAAGACATTCAGCGCTGACAGATTACTATAAATCTGTCCTCTGCTGGAACCACACACTAACTCATTTGTGTATATATGTTTGACGGCTTTAATCTGTAAATAACATTTCTTTTCTTAGTTAATAAATCCTTAGTTTACTATAGGAGTGGCTATAAGCGTTGTCTTTAGTGAGAGATCGGAGGAACAAACTGACTTGGGGTAAGTGACTGGTCTTTTGGGACTACAAGCAACCTGAATCTTTTGTGATCTTTGGTGTATGGCAACCAACTATCATTAATTTCAGCCTGCCTGGGTAGCGAGATTGACTGGAATGCCTAAGGGGACCGTCTGTGACCTCATGGTAAGACGGTTATAGTGTATCAGAAGTTCACATTTAGTACTGGGTTGGCGAAATCTAATTACAGGATTTACAACCAATTTGGGGGCTCTGCCCTGCTTTTTGACAGTCGCCCGGAGGCTGGCACTCACAGTTGTAAACCACTCCAGACAGCGTGACAGACATCACCACTGATTTTTGGTTGAACAAATCCATTTACTTTTCACTTGTTCACATTGTTCAGACCCTCGTGTTGCCCTTTGTTTTCTAACTCATCACTAGGGCCCTACTGAATTCACGGCTGTGAAAAACGCGTCACAGACTGAAATCTGATCTCCCTCGTGTAGGGTGAACAGACAGCAAGTGTGAAAAATCAGGACGGGGGGGGGCAATTGGAGCCTACATAAGAAAGAGACCCAAAAATCAGGACTGTCCTTATAAAATCAGGACATCTGGTCACCCTACCCCCGTGAAATCTGCTTGCAGTCAGGGGCTCCTATCCTGTGCAGGGCTCCAGCCGCTAGTCCCAGCTAGGGATGAGGAGGAACGAGACTTCCTCTTCCTTTGCAGGGGCACTCCCAGGGTGGGTCAGCCCTACCTCCGGGATCTCTCCTGGCTGCAGGAAGCTCCATGCTCCAGCAGTCAGCCCCAGACACGGGGAGGCTGTGGCTCCAGCTGTCAGCTCCCCACTCCAGCGGGACGCTGCCGGCAACTGGATGTATGGTACCCCCAGACCATGCAACCCTCGTTTCTACACTGCTACTGACACTGGTTTTAGAGCTGGGCACCTGGCCAGCAACCTTCCTCTCAGCACCCTGCTAGTAGCAGGGCAGAAATAGGGGTAGCAAATCCCATGATGCCCTTACAATAGCCTCAGGACCCTCGCACCTTGACTGCCTTTTGGATCTAGACCCCTGCAGTGTTGGTTACAACACCGTGAAATTTCAGATGAAAATGGACAGAAAAAAAGAAGTGGATGGGAAAAAAGATTGAAGAACATGTGAACATACAAGTAAGTAGATGGGGATAAAAGAGCAACATGACTAGACAAAAGGGGAATTCAGATAGAAAAACAAACGTGAAGAAAGAGTGGTTCAGAAATAGAAGTTACAGAAGTATGGGTGGGTGGGGGGAGAAATCTCTCTCACACACACACACACACACACACACACACACACACAGTTTGGACTAAGGCCCATTAAAATTACTGGAAGGCTTTCCACTGATTTCAACAGGCTCTGGATCAGGTTCCAAAAGAGAAGGAGACTATATGATCAAAATAATGAAGGGAGAAACAACAAAAACGGTTGCTCAAAACCATTTCTCACTCATTCTGGTGTCCCACATATATCTGTTCACCGAGGATTATGTAAAACACCAAAGTTCAAGGGCTGACCAATAAAATTTACCTGTGACAATTCATTTTAAAAGCACAATTTGGGGCAACCACAGTTTGGAGTGACTGCCGGGTAATTGTTTGGGCACCCTAATATGAAACGTTCACCAGGATGGTGACATCTATTCCTCAGGGAACATCAATGATGATGAGCCAGCTGTAATCCCAGTTACCTAAGATCTCAGCAGATGTCTTCGAATGACTATGAGAGGGGAAAAATTAAAATGGACATCTCCTGACTGGCAAGTGAGTGTGCTACCAGACATCAACAGAGCTGCTAAAGGATCACTGATGATATGCTACTTCCTGAATGGCTGTCTGACTCTAAGCCTGTTTCGGGCACAGCTGGGGAACGAAGGCATCCTTACCTTGCAGGTACATTTCTTCTCCTTCCGTGAACATTTGGTTGCATCTGCTGCATCGTGCACAGCTCGGATGATAATGCTTGTCACCTGCCTAAAGAAAAATAAACAGAGTGATAAGGAATCAATAAGGAAGTGATACACCATCTGATTATTATTCATTGTTAGGCCCCTGCCTATCTTCCTTTTGTTGCTTTTTAATTTATACGATGCTGCTCTGAAGTTGTCACAGAACAGACACTGCTTAGTAGCAGCATGAGCTTTCCCGACATTGTCCCAACAAAGTGGGTCATTCAAATATGTAGTTACCACCTGAATGGTTCAGTCTCAGTGGTCAATTAATTCCCTGGCACTCCTTTCTGTCACTGTCAATCACGGTGCTAATTTAATGAGGGATTTGTAGGTGGACTCCTGGGACCATCAATTTGTTTCACACAGGTCACCTGACTTCAAAGACCAACCTCAATTCACGGGCTAGCACCAGCAGCCTGACCTGAAGCTGAACAAGTGACCTAAGGTGCTAAATACTCAAAATCCTATTACCAAATCCAAATCCTCTGAGTAACTCGGTCTCTTAAATACACTGATACTCATAATAAACTGCTCTGATCAGAATTTGGAGCTATTCAAAGGACTGGAAAACAAAGCACAGATATTAAAAGCGATTTCATCTCACCAGAGACCAGAGTTATCAGTGCATTAACTCTTTCATATCAGAAAGTGAACCTATTGATACAGGGCCCACATCAGATTAGACACTTACTAAGGAATGAGGCTAGCGCCTGCAGTGCTATGAACTAAGCAACCCCATATGTTGTAGATGCCACCCCAACGACAATCACTGCAGGTGACATCTTGCTTGAAGCAACTGTACAACTGGACACTGGAGTGATACCATAAGCAGCCACCAAACCATATTACACTTGCATCATATGATGTGTTATGAATGTCTGACAAAAAACAATTGCCAGCAATAGGAAAAGCCTTGTCTACACTTACTGGGGTTCGACATGTGGGGATCGATGCATCCGCAGTCAATTTAGCGGGCCTAGTGAAGAACCGCCAAATCGACCACAGATTGTTCCCCTGTCGACGCAAGGGGAGTCAACAGGAGAGCCTCTCCAGTCAACATTGCGTAGTGTGGACCCAGCGGTAAGTAGATCTCAGTACGTCAACGTAGCTGAAGTTGCATAACTTAGTTCGATCTCCCCCTGTCATGTAGGCAAAGCCTTAGAAAGGCAGACACACATACACACTACACTTGGTCAGATACTCAGATGGTGTAAATCAGTGTAGCTTCAATATAGCTATGCTGATTTACAGAAGCTGCAGGTCTGGCCCAATTATTTCACTTCCTCTTTGTTTTATATAAAATAATGAAAGAAAATAAACCAGGAAAACTATTTAAAACATACTGTCTCCAGCCACAAAATATCAAGTTCCACAACAAATTCCCAATCCCCAAAATGCTGCTATTCAGCCGCCCCAGCTAAGTATCTTTACTGCACATTTTATCACCGCATGGTGACTGTATTTAGACTAGACCTACCAATCACTAAATCATATAATGCTTGACAAATTTACTGGACACCTTATCAGCCTAATGACCAATCCCACGGGGCAGAGTGAAAAATATTTGTGTTACCATGCCAACAAAAATGTAAAGGAGCATAACAG
This sequence comes from Gopherus flavomarginatus, assembly GCF_025201925.1. Taxonomy (NCBI): domain Eukaryota; kingdom Metazoa; phylum Chordata; order Testudines; family Testudinidae; genus Gopherus; species Gopherus flavomarginatus. The sequence goes on along the minus strand of NC_066622.1, from coordinate 127,873,111 downwards.
TTGCTTGTTCTGTAGTTTATTTACTTGTCACATATTGTTAATCAACTTCCTAGTGAATAGATATTTTAAAAATTGAACTTGCTACTAATTAGATCTTTGACTAATTTCAGCTGGGGCCAACTAATAACATATACCTCTACCACGCTATAACACGACCCGATATAACACAGGTTCACGTATAGCGCAGTAGCAGCAGGGCTCCAGCGGCGCTTTAAAGGGTCCAGGGCTCCAGCTGCTGTGGGGGGCTCAGGGCCCTTTAAATCACTGCTTGAGCCCTGCTGCCACTACTCAGGAGCTGTGGCAGTGGGGCTCAGGCAGTGCTTTAAAGAATCTGGGGCTCCAGCTGCTGTGGGGGGCTCAGGGCCCTTTAAATAACCACCAGAGCCCTGCCGCCCCTACCCAGATTTGGGAAGATCTGGAACCTCCCCAGTGACTGAGGTGGCCCGCAACCACCGACACACATTTTGTGAATACCCTGGGGGCAGTGGACAGGCCAAACGGGAGAACCATAAATTGGTAGTGTTCCTGCCTCACTGTGAAATGGAGGAAGCATCTGTACCCCTCAAATATATGAATGTGGAAGTACGCATCCTGCAGATTGAGGGCAGCGTACCAGTCCCCAGGATCCAGGGAGAGGATGATGGAGGCCAGGGAGACCATGTGGAACTTGAGCTTCACCATGTACTGGTTCAGGCCTCACAGGTCCCAAGCCCCCCTTTGACCTTCATGATAAGGAAATAGTGGGAGTAGTACCCCTTGCCTTTGAACTCCCCGAGTACCGCTTCCACTGCTCCTAGGCCCAGGATCTGCCCCACCTTCTGCTCAAGCAGGGCCTCATGCGAGGGGTCCCCCAGGAGGGACAGGGGTGAGGGGTGGTTGGGCAGGGAGCCAAGGTACCCAAGAGCAGCCCCCAGCCCATGTCCCTGCCCAGCACGGCGCGCAGTCCAGAACCGGTGAAGGGTCCAGGGCTCCCCATAGCAGCCCAGGCTCTCTGGGCAGCTCTTACCATGGCCCGACTTCCAGCCAGGCCAGGAGGCAGGGCCATGGGGGGAAGGGGAGGAGCAAGGGACGGGACACCATGGTGGGGATGTGGGGGGACCCCCAATATTCTTTGTGCCTGGAGCCCCAATAAATCTTAACCCACCTCTGGTTACAACAGGAAGGGCTGGTTCATCTCCATCAGACAGTCTCACAAAAGGGAATTTTTTTTCCATTTCCACCCTATTTTCTACCTCTGAAAATATAGTCAGTACCCCTAAAATACTACAGCTTACAATAGAACAGTGTCTGGGGAATATTACTCTGGAGAATGCTGCAGAATTTTTATAACAAAAGATGCTTTAGTATTATCTATTATTTTATAGCACCCAAAAGTATGCTGGGTACTCCAGAGTACATACAAGACCACATGGGTCCCTGCCCTGTGCTATTAAGGGAGAAAAGTAAGGGAGGGAAGAGTTATTCTGGCATGAAACTCTGGCTGCAGACCTGGGTACATTTCCTGGCTCTGCCATAAGCATGTGTGAACTTGGGCAAGCCATCAGCTCTCCGTCTGTAAAAAGCTTCAAGGGGCTACTGAGAGGATGTGTTTCGTGAGGAGCTCCTACTATGTAGAAAAGGAATGAGTGTCACGTAAATAGAATAAGGTAAAGTAATTACACGGTCACTCAGCAAAAGGTAGTGCACAGCATGATGGAGCAAAGATTTTCTATAATCTTTGTTGACCCCATTTCTTGTCGGCATTACAGCAGAGGTGGGTTTGGAAGAGGATTTGACAGGGAGAAGGCTCGGCTTATTAGCTCAAGAACAGTGTTTGATGCACAGGTGTAACATGGAATAAAGCTGGGAGGTTGCTGTGGAAGTTGTGGATGAATGGACCATCAAGGGGGCACTGGCAGAAGGGAAAGAGTGCGGAGGAAAGAGAGGAGAGACTTGTTCATTCAAGAAAGGTCAGATAAGTAGGGAGGAGCAATAGAATGTCTGCATCGCTGTCACAGCAACACAGTCGATATCTAAATGAAGGTGAAAAATATTATACCCTTATTTTGAATTCTCCCCTACCATTTTCATCTTGTCTCATTTGAGGTGCTATCCTGTTTGGCTCTGACACACTGGAATAAAGATTTACAAAAGTTCCAGTTGATACTGGCATAAAAGAAAACTTGAGAAAGCTCAGTAGGACTTATAAACTTAACGATGGAATCCAGGCTGTCATGGCCTGGTGCTGGTTGCATGTATGCAGAGGCGAACACTCACAGAAGTACATATAATGTACTTCCCAGTATATACAAGAGACAGGCTCAAAACCAAACCCTAGCTTCAAATGACTCAAAGACTCTGGAGAGCTGAAATCCTGATCTGAACTTTCTGGCACATCTTTCATATATAGTCCATGTATATAGAGAATACAGCCCATACCAAAAAAGAAAGATTCTTTCTGTATTTGATAAAGCTGCCCCTGAGCACTCCTGGCAGTTCTCAGGAAAAGCAAGGGTTGCAGAGCTGATTGTCACACATGATTACAGCCCTATCTGACTTCAAGATCAAGCCAGTCCTGCTGGGTTGGGAACCTCTCCCAGTTAATGAGGAAAAAGGACTCTTGAGAAAGCTCAGGCAGTTCCTGAAGGGATCTTCCCCAAACAGGGAAATAATAATTCATGAAGAACTAAAAAAAAAAAATCTTTCTGTGCTCTCTCCCCCCATTCTACAACACCTCTTCTGAGTAACTTTTCTGCCCTTCTGAGAAATGCAAGGATTTCTGGTGTTTTATATAGTTCCAGAACCCAATATTCATAGGGATTGCTCAGGAGTAAAACTCCCAGTCTCTCAACTTCTGGAAAGTGCTAGCATTCGGTGGGAATTAAGAGAAGAAGCAACTTGTTCTGGAGTTATATCAAACCCTTCTGCTTATCTTTAGTTGGTGTTGGTCCTGCTTTGAGCAGGGGGTTGGACTAGATGACCTCCCAAGGTCTCTTCCAACCCCGATCTTCTATGATCTTTGTTCTAACTGGATCTTGTCTGAATTCTTAGACAACAGTGAAACAAACCTGTGGCCAAAAGCTTTCTTAAGTTTGATTGCCAAAAATCTGTTAGTTAATGTTATCAGATGAAGTGGGCTTTATGAGAAGATAATCCCCTACTGAATATCTTGATGCTAAGCTAAGGCAGTGTAACTTTGTAAAGGCTAGTTATGAGCAGCAAAAGTAAAGCTACCCATTTAGCTCAGGCATCAAGTTAGGAAGGGAATGGAATGGAATTTATTCATACAGAGTCGTAGAGTTTTAATTCCCCTTTCAACCTTACAACTCTGGCCTTGGAGTCATGTTGTGTTAGGAACAAGAGATGCATAGTCCCAGTATATCAACCAGATGCCACGGTTCAGCCACAATCAAAAGTTCTGATTCACGGGATGTTGTACTGCTTATGTGTTGGCCTTTCACCTGGCTTCTGAAATTCCTGTTCTTTCCTTTGTAGTTTGTTCCTTTCTATTTGAAGTCAATCCCCACTTTGTCCTCAGAAGAAGACATTCCATTTGTTCTGCTAAAGTGTACTATTTAAAGTGTAATTCCTAACCACTATAGGTGGTTTACATTTTTATGATATCCTCAAGAATCAAACTATTCACAGAAAACCTCACCCAGATTTCATCACAATATTATATGCAAATCTCTAGCTTATCTGAAGAATTGTCACTGGAAAAAACTTTTTCAAACGTATGCAATTATGCTACCGTTGAGGGAAATTGATTAAAAAGATTTACAGGTCTCCTTTGAAAACAGTCAAACTGATTTTAAGTTTAAAAGAAAAAACTTCCCTAAGGTTGAGCCCTTGGACGGTTGGCCAGATTTCAGCCTAAAGTAAATTATTATAAATGAAAAATCACAACCCTTACAGTAAGAGGTCTATAATGGAAGCTAACTGACCCTTCATTGGAGAGATGCTACTGGACACCAACATGTAAGACAGGCTAAATTATGAGGTAAACCATCAAGTAGGCTTGGTTAATTGACCACAGATTCTTGGACGGTATTGAGTTATAAAGTAACCTTTGGCAAATGGAGTGTTAAAACTGCATTATTCTCTAAATTGCTTTGTTCTCAAGTGTGTATAAATCTCTCACACAGTCAAAGTAAGCAGTATCTGTTATCAGTTTAAACTGATGACTATATACAGTATCTAGTGACTTTTCTGTTACAGGTTTGCCTGTGGGAAAAGAAAAGTAATAGTGTTTTAACTTGACACCTGTCTGAACACATTGGACAAGCAAATGTATAAGTAAAATGTGCATTTTGTACATTCACCAAATACTCATCTAACTTTCTTGAACTGCAAAACTTTGTAAAAGGAGGGAAGGAAGATTGGCCCCAAAGAAAAAACTATTTAAAATACTAACCATTCTATTTATTTCGATAGTTTCAAGAGTTATATTAAAGCCACCCCATGTTGGGCCCAATTTTCCCCTCCTCCACTTGCTTCAACAGCGCATGCATAGCTGTAGCTGAAGCCAGGATTGGATTCTCTTTCCTTAAAAAAACACGGTATTCTATGCTCATGAAAGGATCCCGACTGACAATACCGGGAACACAAGTCTTTAAGGGAACAAGATGTAGGGGGCACTGGCTTGGTAGTCAGGAGAACTGGGTTTTACACCCTGCTCTGCCTTTGACTTACTGTGTGACTTGGGGCAAAGTTTTCTCCATTTATAAAACAGAGATAAATAACTTGTAACCTACTCTGGAAAGCACTTTAAGAGGAAAAGGGTTGTATTTTTTCCACAGAACACTTTTGCCAGTCTGAGCAGAAAAAGTTTGAGATGAACAGTAATGTAATCCTTACAGGCCTAGAAGCAGAGGTGAGTCCCTCCGGTCAGGATGCAGAAACATTACAGGGATTACCGTGCTATTATTGACAAGTTACACGCACATACTCGCGCTCCCGTTCCGCCCCCCCCCACACACACGCACACTCACTGTGAGTGACAGTGTAAACTATGTATTACACAAACATCTAAGACAATATTAAGACCTACGTATGTTAGAACATTTAACAACTGTAGAGAAAACGCTTCCCATTTTATCTATGCCTGCAGTGCCACTTTTGCGTGATCCTAGACTAACTGCTGCTAGTCCCAGAATGGAGAAGTAGTAAACCTTTATCTTAGTCTACAACATTTATCTTAGTCACAGATCACAGCCTTTTGCATCACACTACATATACAGGGCCCTGAGTGGCACCTTGCAAGTGCCACACTGAGTGGCAGAAGGAGGTCAGAAATTTCACCCAAGTTCAATATAATTTGTGCCTCCCCTTCCCACATCAGAGAGAGAGCTGTGATTTAAATCTGTTCATAATGCATAAAATGTCGACTTGCCTTCAAATCTATTTCCACTTTGTCAAGAAGCCCCTTGGATGCAGGGGATGGAGCACTATTCATGAGTACCAGGAGAAGGCACAGGCTTGGGTCCCAGGGACTATGTAACAAGACAGCACCCATTCCCATGTGTGGTACAAATGCAGGTGTATCTGGGTTGATGTAACAGCATCCCAATAACACAGTATAAAGAAAACCCACTATGCAAATACACATACAACATACTCTGCAAACGGACTGTTACCTAAGGAAACCTAATGAGCGTATTTCAAAGAGCCTCCACCCTTTCTTTCCCCATCAACCACAAAACAAACTTTTATCTTGCAAGTGCTCTTAGAACACTGATCTGATTACACAAATGTTTTCCTCTTGTGCAAATACAAGAGCTTAAGATTCCTATTATTTATGACTTCATTCCTGTCCTTCTTTCCAAAACAACAGCACATGGGAGACAGAAATGTAGAATAACAGAAGTCCACTAGGATTTCTCCCATGCCAGTAGGTCTGACAGAGGAAGAACTAATTACCAACAGACATTTTCTGTTGGCCAAAAGACATGATTAAGTGCATTTTTGGCGTATTATAATTTCACAGCTGTACTCAGGCCCCCCTTATTGATACGCCTTTGCAATCACCTGACAAATAGTTGTTATGAAATATGCAGAAGGTTTTACTTTTATGCCAAGTTTTAAACACCACGAAGGTCGTGTGCATTCTACAACTAAAAACCTCCCTGTTCACAATGCAAGGGCTGCTCCACAATGACAACTGTATCTAGTCAAATATTTAGTTCTCTCACAGTGCCAGCTATGATAATGTAATTTTTATGACAATCTTACGAGCCAAAGACCACCACAAACAGCCCCCTAATGCTGCCCTTTGGTGGCTCCCAGTCCCATAAATGCCTTGAATTGTGAAAAACTCACAGCAGCCTAAAAAAGCTTAATTTTAATAATCTTACAAATATTAGAGATTTTATTCTTGTGTGAAGTACAACATGATAACATATCAAGCTCAATGGTTTTCACTTCTGCAGTGCTCGGCTGGTCCCCCAGGGCAAGTTCTAGTAGGAGAATTTAAACTTCATTCTGGTCTCAGTTTTCCACCCACTTTCCCAAGCTTTTATCTATTTAGCAAGTTACTGAAGAGGTCATAAGCTGGGGGGGGGGGGGGTGCGGGGGACTGGAGGGAAGGTAGATACACTGGAGGGTAGGGATAGAGTCCAGAGTGACCTAGACAAATTAGAGGATTGGGCCAAAAGAAATCTGATGAGGTTCAACAAGGACAAGTGCAGAGTCTTGCACTTAGGATGGAAGAATCTCAGGCACTGCTGGGGACTGACTGACTAATCAGCAGTTCTGCAGAAAAGAACCTGGGGAATTACAGTGGATAAGAAGCTGGCTATGAGTCAGCAGTGTGCCCTTGTTGCCAAGAAGGCTAACACCACGTTGGGCTGCATTAGTAGGAGCATTGCCAGCAGATCGAAGGAAGTGATTATTCCCCTCTATTTGGCACTGGTGAGGCCTCATCTGGAGTACTGTGTCCAGTTTTGGGCCACCCACTACAGAAAGGATATGGACAAATTGGAGAGAGTCCAGCAGAGGGCAATGGAAATGATTAGGGGGCTGGGGCACATGACTTCTGAGGAGAGGCTGAGGGAACTGGGCTTATTTAGTCTGCCGAAGAGAAAAGAGTGAGGGAGGGGTTTATATCAACCTTCAACTACCTGAAGGGAGGTTCCAAAGAAGATGGAGCTTGGCTGTTCTCAGTGGTGGCAGATGACAGAACAAGAAGCAATGGTCTCAAGTTGCAGTGGGGGAAGTCTAGGTTGGATATCAGGAAAAACTGTATTACTAGGAGATGGGGTGAAGCACTGGAATGGGTTACCTAGGGAGGTGGTGGAATCTCCATCCTTCGAGGTTTTTAAGGAGAAAGCCCTGGCTGGGATGATTTAGTTGGGGTTGGTCCTCCTTTGAGGAGGGGTTGGACTAGATGACTTTCTGAGGTTTCTTCCAACCCTAATCTTCTATGATTCGATGTCCAGCCTCAGACACAATACTAAATGCATGATTCCTATACTTGGAAAGACTTCAGTCTACATGGATTAGCCATTGTAATTACCAGCAGGAGGGGAAGTGAAGCAGAATTTAAAACTTTTAGAAAAGACTTTTGGTGATAAATCTTTGTCCTTGTTTGGGTACTGTACCTTTAAAGCCCAGGCTCCTGTTGCTCTACTATTGCAATGAGGATCATGTAAATACTCAGACATGTATCCTTCTACACATTTGCAACCAGAATTAGGACTGAGAAGTGGGAAAACAGCTCAGAATTCTCCAATTTCTTAACTAAATCCTTATCTGGTAGGTTTGTCCACACACATTTATTGTAAATTCAAATTAGAAAAGTGTTGTCTCCCCAGATGTATTTTTGACAGCCACATTGTCTCAGTCTCTTCTCCTTTTTCACTGAGGTTTCCGGCAGGTGAACACCACATGGCCAAAAGGAAGTGAGACACCTCTTAGTAAATATTCAAGAATAAGCTTGAGGCTATTTGACTTATGATTTGTAGAGCAGCAACCAAACTAACTGTCAAGGTCCACTATGAGCCTCATGCTGGGCTGCTCTTACGCATCTCAGGAAGGTAATGCTCTGTCTTGCCCTTCCGACATATAAATGTGCTGCTCTGGATCTGGGTTAGAGTCTTGCTCAGATGTCATTTCCCAAGCAGACAGGCTGCACAGGCCCCACATTCAGGTGGAACCACTAATGGGTGACGGAGTGTGTGCAAGTGACTCTGAATAGGCTACATATGCTGTGTAAGGTCAAATTTCCTCCCTTCCTGTGGTCTGGCTTTACAGGTATATCAAATCCCACACAGAACACACACCAGAGACTAAACTTTCTTCTCCTCCACACCTGGTTGTTCCTAGGGTTTCCTACAGGACATCCTTGTCTCAATTTCCCTCTTACCAGAGGGCCACAGTTAGCAAGCTGGTTTAAAGGGAGCACAATTTGCTCAGTGGCTTTATGCAGGGGTCAACCTCCTGCTAGGGGTTTCCTGCTATAGAGGGATAAATTGAGATAGGAGGATCTACATAACCACATTAATTCCCATGGGTACAAGGTTTAAATTATACTAGAGAACATTTCACAAGTATCAGGAGGCCTCTAGGAATCTGGATGGCAGAGAGGAAATGCATAGTAATCACTAAAACCAGCCTTTCCCTTGATTGCCATGGTACCTCAGCCTGCCTTGCTGCTATGAACACTTGCACTGTTATTTCATGCCCACTTCCCAATTATCACTCAGACTTCTGTATGTCCCAGCAGTGAGTGCCAATGTCATGCTAATATATCCCTTAACATATGGGTCACATTAAGCGTGGCAATTTATTGGGTTAATTAGGTCAACAAACAAGTGTAATATATAACACTGTTATCATAGACTCACAGGGTTAGAAGGAACCACAAGGGTCATCTAGTCTAACCCTCTGCCAAGATGCAAGATTTGTTGTATCTAAGCCATCTACGATAGATGGCTGTCCATCCTCCTTTGGAAAACCTCCAGTGAAGAAGCTTCCACAACCTCCCTATGTAATCTGTTCCATTGTGCTATTGTTCCTACAGTTAAGAAGCTTTTTCTGAGATTTAATCTATAAACTGCTGTAGTTTGAACCCACTGCCTCTTGTTCTGCCTTCTGTGACAAAAAAGAACTTTTCTCCATCTTATTTGTGGCAGCCTTTCAAGTATCTGAAGACCGCTATCATATTCCTCATTAATCTCCTCTTTTCCAAACTAAACATACCCAGTTCCTTTAGCCTTTGCTCGTATGGCTTGCAAGCCATCTCTTTGATCATCTTTGTCTCTCGCCTCTATATTCTTTCTACACATTGGTGACCAAAACTGGATGCAGTACTCCAGCTGAGGCCTAACCTGTGCTGAGTAGAGTGGTACTCTCACCTCCCGTGACTTGCAGGCTATACCTCTGTTAATACAACCTAATATTATATTTGCTTTCTTTGCAACAGCATCATATTGCTGAGGTATGCTGAGGCTGTGATCCACCACAACTCCCAGATCCTTCTCAGCAGCGCTGCTGTCACCAAGTCAGTTATCCCTCTTTCTGTAGTTGTGTATTTGTTTTTTCCCCCCTTACATTTGTCTTTGTTGAATTTCATTGTTATCGTCGATAGCCCAGTTCTCCAATTTATCAAGATACCACTGAATGTTAACTCTACCCTCCAAAGTATTAGCAACCCCTCCTACCTTTGGATCATCCGCAAACTTGAGCAGTATACTCTCTATGCCTACATTCAGGGCATTAATAAAGATGCTAAACATCACTGGACCCAGAACAGATCCTTGTGGAACCCCACTTGAGACCCCTCTCAACCCATCAGTTTTATGTAACATTGCACGATTCCCACTCTGTTGTAAGAAAGAAATAAGTGGTTCTCTGGGCTAGGTCCTGAGCGGATGTAAATGGCCACTGACTTTAATGAAGCAATACTCTTCTACATGACCTGAGGGTCAAGCTTTCTACTGGGTTTACTTCATAGACAGGTTTTCTATGACATCTTTCTTTGAAATGTGCACCTCCTGACGATTCCCTGTCTTCATTTTTTACTAAAACTCTGAATGTCTGATGATGTTTAAGGTGCATACACAGATGGAACATGTATAACAACGCTACCATGGAATATGTACTTTCTGTATACCTGGGGAAACTAACAAAAATCATATCTTTACTGTTGAATATCAGAATTACATAAACATCTATGTTGGGATCAGTGTTACATTTACATGTAGTGAGGGCTAATATCAGTGAGTAACAAAGCTAATCATAGGCAGTTTTGATGTGCTGTTTTTCATTTTTAAGATTTTTAATAAAGGTTATTATATGGGATTTTGGACATGTCTCCTTCATCCAGCTTCATCCCTCATATACCCCGATGCATATCATTCTCCTCTTGTTATTTTCTACACTTCTGCTGTATTTAGATTGACTGAATCTGGAAGGGCAGTAAATGTATAGTGCCTGTTCCCATCACAGACACAAGATTCTAATAAGAGAAGCTATCATTGGTGATGCACAAAACAAAGAAATCCAATTGGATTTTCAGATTCCAGGTCAAGCGTGAAGGACTGGCAGTTAGGAAAAACAGATTTTTACTTGTAACCTGAGCACATTTGATATGGAATCATTGAGACAGTATATTGGGAACCACATGTCAACTTCAGTAATTTTTCTGCACTTTAAGTATCACGTTCTGATGCAATCCCCCAGCTCCTTATCATTAGAGAGTTTTCCATCACTAGAGGGTCAATATGTATATGCTTTGGTAAAGTTCTGGCAGATTCAACAATAATTCTCCAAATATCTTAAGTCTTTAAGATCTTTCAGGCACGGACTTTATTTGCATGGCAAACATTTACCCATTGTACGTTGTCACGTACGACTCTGGTGCTATTTAAATAGGAATCAATAATAAAATGAAGCGAATGATGTCATGTCCTTTATGGATAACCCATCAATGAGCCATATTCCACCCTTAATTACATTACAATAATGCAAATTTACTGTCTTTATTAGTGTATAGATACGGGCAGAATCTAGCCCCTTGAATATCTACATTTACTTTTTCTTTACAGCCCAGTTTCTGGCACAGGAATTCTTACTAGGAATTTTATCACAGCAAATTCCTTGGCAAGAACAAATACTCATTTCTTTTCTAGGAAATAACGTGATAGAACAGTTCCTACTCTTAAGCAGAGATGTGAACTTCATCCATATTCTGTAACCTTCAGCCTCACAATATATTGCCAGCCTCCCCTGCTATGTGCTGTGCCACCTCCTATGCTTTGCTTCCATATAGGAAATATGGATCATGGCTGTGCAATGCAAAAATCACATAAAGGGCCTGGCTGAGTATAACCATAGCCAGCATTGCTATACTATTTTGGAGGTAATCAGTCTCTCAGTTACGACGCTTTACAGTAGCTTCGTCCTATGGTCAGCAGCTTGTTCAATTCTGCCTCTCAGTTCTGATATTAGCCTTAAATTCTTCCCATCCTGCTAACAAAATACCAGTGCCGACTTTAATGCTTCTATTCAGGGCTGACGAGCATCACAGTTCAGTGACCAGTCTCTGCGGCAAGAGAAAGACGAAACACATGCTTCCCACAAGATTCAAAACGTTTCTGGGCCACAGTGTCAAAGAACTTGAGGTGCTAATGATGAGTAACAAGTCTTATTATGCAGAGATTGCTCACAACGTTTCCTCCAAGAACCGCAAGGGAATTGCTCAGCCTACTATCAAGATCACCAATCCAAATGCCAGACTGCGCAGTGAGGAAAATGAATAAATGGACTCCTCCTTTGTATAACTGTTTTTAATAAAATACAAAAAATAAAAATAAAGAGAGAAAGAAACCCACTTCAAACACAGCTTCCAGTGTGTTGGCCTGCAGGAAACTAAGCAAAAATGGACTTTTTTTGGTCTGGTTTGTTGCTGAATGCAAGTTATAAGGCTCTCGTGCAAGGATAACGTTCTGCTCTCTTAAAAATATTTTTGTTAAAAAACCTCTTTCTCACTCAACAGATGTGCTCACTGTGTGCATTGCAAGGCATCTTACACCTGCTTACTTCAATGACAAACACACGTTTGCACAGCTTTTTACTTCTGGTGGCACTGCAACAGCCAGAATACAAGGAAAGCAGAATCCAGCTGACTTTCTTATTGTGCGTCACCAAGGGAAGTTTTATTAAGTTTCCAGTTACACCTGTGCAAGCCCACTGAGGGTACTGGAGCTGCACAGATGTCATGGAGGGCATCATTTGAAGAAAGTGGGATTACCCAGTGTAACCTCATTTCATCCACTGAGCCTGTATTGAAGATCAGGTAGAAGACGGAAAAAAAATCCAGCTTGACTCAGATCTCACATTGGTTTTGCAGGGATGGCAGTTATTAAAAAGAACAAACGTGTAGAATGAGCTCATTTCTTACGGAAATCATTAAGACGCAAAAAATATGGAAACTCACATTGTAACCACACTGTAAATCTTACATCACCCTGTGAAGTGGGTTAGTATTAGCCCCATTTTTCAGATGAGATTAAGTGACTTGACCAGAATCTCACAGGATGTCTATAGCAGAACCAGAACTAGAAATCAAGTCTCCGGACGCTCAGCCCTATTGCTTAACCAAAAACAAAGACCGACCATCCTTTGCACAGCTCTGAGAACATGTTCAAACACTCCCACTAAAACTGAATGACTGATGCTTGATTTTCTTGTCATTCTGGCTTAGCACCCTGCTAGCCCTTATCTGTAAGGAGCTGTTACAGAAAGTGTGCAACCGTCAAACATACAGTTTGGCACTAGTCCTGGCCCAATTTGCATCCTTTTCGCATGATAGGCCCAAAAAAATCTGAATAAAATTGAAAGGGGGGGAAAAAAAAAGGAAGACAGACACTAACCATGAGGCTAGACACACTACACACCAACAAAAAAAAAGAACAATAGGACATAAAATGAAAGCAGGCTATAAGAAACAAAATAAAAACATCAGTCTATTCTAACATGCATCCGGAGTATTCATAGAGTATTCTCTGAACTGACACATATGTGCAAACATACTAAGATCACCTGAGTATGATATATTTTCTGAACTAGGGTCTATGTTCTGTCCTTCTAGGGAAACTAACTAAATTCAAAAGAGGCCTTTTTCACGCTGATTAATATAATCTTATGATGTCAAGTATCAGAGGGGTAGCCGTGTTAGTCTGGATCTGTAAAAGCAGCAAAGAATCCTGTGGCACCTTATAGACTAACAGACGTTTTGGAGCATGAGCTTTCGTGGGTGAATACCCACTTCTTCAGATGCATATCATAATCTTATGATGTGTTTCAACAAATATAAACACATAGGGATCGATAGGTTTTTATGCCCTTTGATTCATTTCAATGTGCAGTCATAAATGCTAGCTGGTACCTTTGGGGATTCCTTCCAACACCCTGGGGACAGTGAGTGATAAACATCATCTTAGCACTCCTACCATCTAAGCAAAGGTTGCATATTCTTCATCCTTTGTTCACTCTAACTGCACTGTTCCCAACCCCAAAGTCACAGTAATTATTAGAGTGGATTTGACTACATCCAGTACATACATTCTCAGGAATCCTGCATTTGTAATGCTAGTTGGAGCATTCACATAACACTAGGTTCAAAATGCAAAAATCAGATACTGCAGAACAAATCAGTTGGATAGTGAAGCGTATCTAATTCTTTTTAAATAGAGTAACTTAGAAATGTCTAACAACGTCTCTCTCTGTCAAAGGCTCAGTGTACTCTTAAGAGCACAGCTTTTTAATTTTCACAATAATCCCCTCCCCCAACCCGCTCCTTACTTGTCAGTTTTCTCACCTCTGATGTGCAAAATATCCAATTAGGGAGAACCATGCAAGCAGCTCCTTAAATCTTCCCCTGCCTGAACATCACTTGAGAGCATGTCCTTAAAAGCTGAGATATACAGGTATTTTACTTTCTACCTTGTTTCCTTCATCTTCATATACAATCAGGGTTTCCACGCACCATGGGAAAACTATCAGACTATCATAACCAGCATAGGGCATTCAAATACCATGAAGATGAATGTTATAGGAACAAAGACCCAGATTCTCAAAGGACCTAAACACCTTTGAAGATCTGGCTCAAAACAACAAGGTCATATCTGGCACCATTATTTACTAGTATTCAACCTGTATAGCATGTATTTATGTTGTCCACACAGCTGCTGCATCTTTATTCTGAAGGAAATAGCTTAAGGATGCCATTGGAATAGCATAGATCTTAAAGATTTTCCCCTCATTGTAAAGGAACACAGTTTTCCAGTCCAGATGCAGTTAATTCAGTGAAGTGTAAGACACAATAGGTCTATTTGCATAAGCATTAGGCTACTCCAATTTCACTGACCCCTGCATGTGGAAGATGAAGCCTTAAGTCATTTCCAGATGGTTTATGATACTCTGTTCAGAGACTCTACCACACTCAGAACACCCAAAGCCAGTTTGGTGCAGTACTTGGATGTAAGAATAGTTGTATGTGTCACAGCTGTTGAACAAGTGCACTCATATTGAGTGCTACTTTCCCCCTATGAGAGAAAAAGGTTACTAGATTCCAACTAAAAGTGCTGGACAGCCCAGATGTCTGTCCACAATAATCCTTAGATCTGTATGGTCTTCTAATGTGTTATGAGCAAATAATTTGCAGCTTGCCCTATTTTTGCTCCAGGTGGCCAGTTCCACCATCCATCAAATACAAATGTGTGTAATATGTCTTCATTTGTAAAGTGCCTGCTCAAAAAGGTGAGTCAGGAGTTAAGCCAGCATGCGTCAAAGTCTCTGCAGGGATTCTAAACTTGTCTCCTCCCCACCCCAGGAAAACCACACTGACAGGCCAGCGCAGTCAGCACAATGCGCTCTGTTAGAGACATCACTGAGCGCATCAAGACTTTGAATCTATTAGACATGCGTCCCATTTATCAAATCGGTTCTCAAGTCTCAAACTATGGTGGGGATTTTAAGCTTCCAACCGAGCATTGCCATTTCCTGCCTAACAAACATCTTTCACCAATATCATTATTGGTCCAATCCTGCTATCCTGGAAGTCGATAGTAAGTTTCCAGTGACTTCAATAGGAGCAGAAGTAGGGCCTGAAAGTGAAACATTTACACCCTGGAACCCTTTGCAAGTCATTTCACCACAAAATGCTTTTTCATTGTGGTCCTGTCACCTGAGCTCTCCAAGCCTTCAAGAAGGATCTGCTCAGTGAGATAGAAATGAGAAGTAACCCATCTTAGGTTACGATAATTTCAAACTGCTGCAGATGGCTTCAACTTAACCACATCCCTCTCACATAGTGAAAGTCTGGCCCTGAAACAACCTGGTCAGAGGTTTATTTCCACTGTAAGCTCTTTGGGACTTTACTGTCCCAAAGAGGTTACGCTCATTTCTTTTATATCTGTAGTGACCTGGCTGTGGCCTTTAACAGTACCACAATACAAAAAGTTTTAAAAAATTATGACAGTAGGAAGCATAGGGAGCACAGAGTTGAACTCAAAGTGGTATGTTTGCCGTCATTTAAGTCATACCAAGAGGAAACGTGTTATGCTGATAGTAGCAGGAGCTAAACAGTTGAATTCTTAGTGGTTCTTCTCAGGTTCAATGGCAAGATGACTAAAGTAGCCCTTGGTTACTTATATTTTGCCAAATAAATATTCCACTGAAAAGGTGATACTTGCACCATGTACCTTTATCATTAGTATTTTGTTATAGATGCTCTTAGTATACTAATAGGACACAAAACTATCTGATGACAACAGCTTACCAGTGGCAGGAAACAGTTTAGCACTACTGATATAAAGGCACCTGCTGCAATGCCATCCAGCTGTATTTTGACCAGCTTGGCAAAAGTTAAGTTTTTACAATACATTAGAGATTAAAAATAAAGCCAAAGACCCATAGGGAAATACTTGGCTAAAACCAAGTAGCAAAGGTGCTGTAAAAATCTTGCTAGTAGTGGAATATTCCAAAAATGAATACATGCAAATAAGTTATGTATTCTGTAAGTACTTGCAAGATTCCACAAGTCTTTTTGAGGCAACGATACTTTAAATTGGTTATTTGGCAATGACATGTCACAACCTGTTTTTCCTTATTCAGCATCCCCTACGTCCTCTTAACATTCCTCTGTAGTGTCAGAATGAAACTGTTGGTCTCCGAATTATTGCTCAGCGAGAGTTACACCCTCTCCTGGAAGCTGCCATGGCAACCACACTTTTGCTGGAGTACTGCCAGCTTGTGGATACTATCTTGTTTTTCCATTATCAGAAGTCTGATCTTTTCAGAATGGAGCTGTCTCTCGTCAGCCTTATAGTCCTTTTGGCTAAGAATCTCCCTAACTTTTGTGCAATACTGGCTGCTCTCTCAGAAAGTTTTCCATATCATGCAACTTTGCTTAGTACTTTAGGGTTTTGGAAGCCCTGATTTAAAAAAAAAAAAAAAAAAAGACTCCAGAATTCTACAGTATTGATCCCAAACACTGCAGCTTACACTGTGGTGTCCTGTGCAATTACCATAGCCTATATTTTATCCAGCAGGAATTGCTAGTTTTCTGAATAAAAACAAATCAAATCCATGCTACTTTTTACTACAGCAAGATGCTACCCAGCCAATCTGACTGAGGCATCCAACCATTTCCATGGGTTATTATTAAACTTTTCATTTCCTCATTTTTATGCAAATAAAAAAACATTTTTTAAAAACATGCCGTGTTTTCAATGTTAACTGATAAGACCAGTTGAGCTACAAGGCAGTGAAACTTTTAAAGTGATCTCAACCTTTATCAGTATACAGCAAAACCTACAGAAATAATCAAACAACATATCTATTAAAAACTACTCGACAAGAACAGTTCGCAGCTCCCACACTACTTCAGTGCACAGTGCCAACTAGAAACTACATAAACTCCATTTGAACTCCATTCAGCATGTAGACATAAAACTGCATTAGCTATTTTCATTTTTTCTAAAAAGCAGAATGACACTGAGCCTAGAAAGAAATCCCGCTGATGCATCAGGACATGAAAAGCATGTGAATCCATCGTCCCCGTCTCTTGTGATTCAAAAAATATTCAGCCGCATTACAGTCACACAATCTCTCCTCCCCAGCACAAGATTCCCAGTTCTCAGCCAAAAGTGGCATCCACATCTAGTTTTCACAAGGAGACATATACCTTCTGCTAAGACTTATTTAGTCTAGTTCCCAGTCTTCCTCAATCTGGTGAGCAGTGCACTCCACCTCTCTTCAGATTCAGAGCACTGTGAGAAATGCCTTGCAAACAGTCCCCAGCTCACGCTCTCACTGAGCCAGCTTTCAGAGCTTCCGATTAGATAAGTGTGTTTCTAACTAAAACACAGCCACCACCCCTTCGCCTCCACTGCTCTTCAACCACTATCCAGCAGACACACCAAAAAGGAGAAACAGATTCTTCTGCCTGCCCATTAGAGACATTCTAGCAGTCGCTGGGGCAGTCCATTGTGAAAAAAGGGAAGGGGAAGGATATACTAATATTTAGTCCTGCCATGAATGCAGGGACTGGATTAGACGAGCTCTCGAGGTTCCTTCCAGTCCTACAATTCTATATGCCCCTGTGAAGACAGTACCATTCCTTGGTGTCCAAGTGTAATAATATGATGGCAGAACAACTCGCCTTCAGAGAGAGGTATTGGTTTAGACTGAAATCAGAGACTGCAGGGGTTATTTAACAGTCCTTCCGGAGCTTCTGAGGAGTTTAAAAGTTTTGTGAACTCAACAGTACAAATAAAGTGCACTTCTTTAAGATCACATCAGTTTAAGATCAGTTAGAAAATGTCCAGAAAGCTACTTTATTCCTAATGTCTTTAAAAAACTTTGCTGCTGCATAGATTTTCATTTTAACCTCATTGGGACAGTAGGAACCACTTGTGTGTGTTACCTTACCCTTGACAGGGACAGTTATTTTACACTGGGATTCTACTTTAGTTGTTTAGCCAAATTCTAACTAAAGCGAGAAGACTGAGGAAGAGCCCTGCTCATTCAGGCACATATCAATGTGCACTTGTATTTAGAGCTGTTTGGAATTATTCAACTTCATCGAAAAATGCCGGATTTACCAAACCAAAACTTTGTGGAAATGTATCCGTTTCGACAAACCCTTTGTCAGGAAGGCTTCGCAGGTCCAGGGTGGAGCAACAGATGGCGCTATGCCCCAGAACTGCCCAATGATTAGGGCCCTCACCTCGGATGTGGTAGACCCAGATTCAAATCTCTGATCTGAAGCAAGCAGAGAGAGACACCATTGCTTGGTCCATAATCAAACAACCCACAGTCCATTCTCCCCAACTCCATGACGGAGCTGGCCAAATGAGAACAGACAACGACTGTCGTGTGCCTCTGTTGCTGAAGGTTTCCCAGAAGCCTGTGTCACTTATTCAGTATGCTCACAAAGCCCCATTCACTATAATAGTAATAAACCAAATTGCAGACGAGGTAAAATCACAGAATTAATACAACATACTATCTTCCATCACTCATTCACACTGCTCTTTGTTGCTTCTTTTCTCTGGATTTGTATGTTCATTCAGACCACAAGCAATCTGGATCAGGGACTGTCTCTTTTCACATGCCTGCAAAGCGCTCATCATATTTTTGGTGATATGGGAATTAAATAGCAATAGATTCTCTCACAAGTTTCATTTTTTAATAAACCCAGAATACCTTTAGAAAACAGAGGCAACACTTTAAAACTCCTCATAGTTCTTTTGCAGCAACAAAATGCTTTGTATGCAAAAGCTGGATTTTTTTCATTTTAAAGCAAGCCAAGCCTTGACTTCTCTTATTACTACAATTACATCGACAGCCCAGAAAGTGATGCAGTTTGTGATATCAAATGGATGATTGCCATGAAAACAGCTCATCTAAACAACACATGCAAGAGAAGGAAAAACAATGCATGAGTGATTTTTTTGAAGTTCCTGAATAGCATTCTCCATTGTTTTAACAGGATCTACCTAATCAAAAACCCAAGCAGTTATCTGTATTTACTAGGAAATGCCCATCTAGTGTAGAACTTAGATACTTTAGGGCAAAATTTTCAAAAGTGCTTAAGTGACTTAGGAGCCTAACTCCCATTTTCAAAAGTGACTGAGGCACTAAATCTTGTTAAAAGTCAATGCACTTAAGTAGGTAGATTACTTTACAAGAGACTGGTCCTATTTAAATGTTGGTAGACTCATGGCCTTAGAGAATATTTCTTAAAACATGTCTTATTCTACTACCTCAATAACCCTTTATATAAACACCAAGTATTTTATTAGTATTTGTTAACTGAAGCAAACAACGACCCTAATTCAGTGAGCATATGGAACCAAATACTTGGTTACATAAATAAGACAACAGAAAATTATTGGAATCATTGACCGCACACGCTTCTGTACCAGTGTGGAGGAGGGAGAAGAGGGAAGGAACGCTTTGGAGGAAACTTTTGGGCACCTCTTGCTTGTGAAGAGCTATTCCTTAGTATCATATTCCTCTCTTCAACAAGGACAATAAAAATTCTCTACAGAACTATAGCAGGCATTTCTCTTTACATTTCCAGTGTCAGTGTACCTCTAAGCTGGTGTCTAGGTATTTCAAGGTGTAGCATAGATGATGGATTCCTGAACACCAACTCTTAAAATAAGAGCATATTTCTGTATGTGCTGTGCTTCTTGTTAAAACCAGGGGAGGCTCAGCATAAACTGCCACATGGACCGTAGTTGATAGGACCTTGGTCTTTCAAGCTGAAGTTAGATAAGCCTATTGGGTCCATGGCACTTCTCTTCAGGTTCATTTGTTAAGGCGCATTGTGCCATAACTTACAAGGTGGTGAACCAGTTTCAACAGCTCATAGGAGACAAGCAAATATAGATATAAGAAAAGAATAGTCTTCAGAACACATGATGTGATACTTCCAGTGTCAAACAATCACCAAATGGGAAGAGTTGCTTCATCAATAGGGACTAGAGCAAAGGTGGGCAAACTATGGCCCGTGGGCCTCATCCGGCCCACGGGACCTTACTGCCCAGCTCCTGAGCTCCTGTCCATGGAGGCTAGCCCCCGACCCCTCCCCTGCTGCTCCCCTTGCCCCGCAGCCTCAGCTCACCGTGCTGCCAGCCCAATGCTCTGGGCGGCGGGGCTCTTGCAGAACTGCAGCCTGTCCTGGTGCTCTGGGCAGCGTAGCTGTAGCACTGCCAGCCACCGGTGCTCCAGGAAGCGTGGTGAGGGGGCAGGGAGCAGGGGGGGTTGGATAGAGGGCAAAGGAGTTCGGGGTAGTGGTCAGGGGGCGGGGATGTGGATAGGGGTCAGGGTGATCAGAGGGCGGGGAACAGGGGGGTTGAATGGGGGCAGGGGTCCTGGGGAAGCAGTCAGGAAGAGGGAGGTTAGATGGGGCAGTGGGGAGGAAGTCAGGTGCAGGGGTTCCGGGGGCGGTCAGGGGACAGGGAGAAGGGGTAGTTGGATGGGGCAGAGGTCCCAGGGGCGCAGTCAGGAATGAGAGGAAGGGTTAGATTGGGCGGTGGAGGGTAGACGGGGGTTCCGGAGGCGGTCAGGGGATAGAGAGGGGTGAATGAGGCAGGAATCCCAAGGGGCCATCAAGGGATGAGAAGCAGAGGGGGCATTGGATAGAGGGTGGGGGTTGGGCAACGCCTGGCTGTTTGGGGAGGCGGCACAGCCTCCCCTAACCGGCCCTCCATACAATTTCAGAAACCCGATGTGGCCCTCAGGCCAAGAAGTTTGCCCGCCCCTGGATTAGAGCCATACCCAGCCTTAGCTAGGAGAGATCACATGCCTGCTTTTTCTTTGAGACAGTGAATATTAAGCAAGTTCTGTTATAGAAATAAATGGATAGAGAAACCAGATGGCTCAGGGATTTGTTAGCACATATGAAGCCTTTGATTTTTAGATCACCAGTTCAAATCCTGCCTGTAACAGAAGTGACCAAACGCACCAGCACAGCACTGGACTAGGAGTCAGAAGACATGTGTTTCACTACCAGTTCTGCTGTGTGACCTCAGGCAAGTCACTTCACTTGTGTGCTGCTCAGTTTCCCGCTCTCAAGAACTGAGATAAATACACTTAACATCCTTCGTCAAAGGTTTTTTCCATGTGTGGATGAAATGCATGCACGTGGACCCAAATGACTTTAATGGCCTTTGAGACCCAAGTATTATTATATGTGGTAGGTTATGCAAAATGAGTTGGGCCATAGTTTTGCAAATATCTAAGTGTGTGTTTACCTTTACAAATGCCTAGGAGTTTGGATCAGGCTCAAGATGTCAGTCTTTCACTGGCCAAGCTTTAAAACACTAACGTTAAGAAAACTTTAAATTTAGTGGAAAGTCTATGTTCTTTTAAGGATCAATCCAAATTCCTTTCATACCATTATATCCTGATAAGGAAAGTTTTTCATTGGAGCCAACAGGAAATGAGCGATTTCCCCAAAATAATGGTTCCTTTCTGATAGCAAAACCTGTGAAGGAACACTGACCTTTGTAGCCTTGACTACAACTCCACATATTCTTAATGTACAATACGATTTATGATTTCTTGAACATACATTAGATTTCTCTCTTATTGGATATTTATCATTTTCAATGTATTTATTGTGCAGGCTTCAGCCACCTGCTATTTGTCATAAGCAGTAAAGCTCAGAAGTATAAGCAAAATCTTTCTAGC
Source organism: Gopherus flavomarginatus (assembly GCF_025201925.1). Taxonomy (NCBI): domain Eukaryota; kingdom Metazoa; phylum Chordata; order Testudines; family Testudinidae; genus Gopherus; species Gopherus flavomarginatus. The sequence continues at coordinate 127,851,424 of NC_066622.1, read as the reverse complement.
TCAAACCCATTACTTTTTTTCCACCTCACTCTTTTTTAGTGGATTTAGTGATTCAAATGAATAGCCTGGAAAAATGGAGTCCTTCATTTAACCACAGAACCAGGACACCAGCAGCTGCATCACTGCCTCCAACAATACACCTTAATATTGACCTAAGAGATCAGCTGCAGGGGAAGGCTGGATATATTCAATTACCCTCATCCATTCAGTGCTTGGTCCCGCTACAGAAAATGCCAAAGGTGCCTGTTAGTACGATTGGGGGTGCTGCTTTCTGAAATGTGGTACAAAAGACTTCTTTAATTTTGAGTGTCTCCATTTTTGAGTGCCAGATTCAAGACAGGTAGGGCCTGATTTTCAGAGGTGTCAAGTACACATGAGTCTGACAGAAATCAGTGGGGGCTGCAGGTCCTAGAAGTTTCTAAGTGGGCACTCAAAATGGGTGGGCGATTTTAAAAATGTAAAAAGAACAGGAGTACTTGTGGCACCTTAGAAACTAACAAATTTATTTCAGCATGAGCTTTCACGAGCTACAGATCACTTCTTCGGAGCTGTAGCTCACGAAAGCTCATGCTGAAATAAATTTGTTAGTCTCTAAGGTGCCACAAGTACTCTTGTTCTTTTTGCAGATACAGACTAACACGGCTGCTACTCTGAAACCTTTAAAAAATGTAGGCCCTTGTCACTCATGCCATCAAACTTGTTCAACAAAATGAGTTTTTATGCTATCCTTTTGTGCTCTTCCCATTTTACCATAACCAACTGTGAAGGAACACAGTTTTACTTTATCAAGTGAAACAGGAATTAGGAAAAAATAACGAGCTTTCCAAAGGGACAGCATATTGCCTATTGCTGCCTACTGATTCACTAGAGCAGTATGTGTGTGTGATGGATGGTGGGTGACATTTCTCCTCTGCCTTTGCTACTTGCATCTTCAGTGGGATGAAATATTACATTCCTCTATAAAAGCAGCAAAGAGTCCTGTGGCACCTTATAGACTAACAGACGTTTTGGAGCATGAGCTTTCGTGGGTGAATATATGTAGTGCACTACATGCATCCGACAAAGTGGGTATTCACCCATGAAAGCTCATGCTCCAAAACGTCTGTTAGTCTATAAGGTGCCACAGGACTCTTTGCTGCTTTTACAGATCCAGACTAACACGGCTACCCCTCTGATATACTACATTCCTCTAAGATCACAGTATAATATACAGCCTCCTTTTAAAAAATAAACTGAAAACTCTGTGGGGATTAATTAATCCACTTTTTGTTTTTAAACTGGAAAATACTAGGGAGACTGGACAGATCTAACAAGCTGTGATGTCACAACCTTCAGTTTAATTGCTCATGCAAATATGATGCTTTATGGAAAGAACAAGATTTGTATCCAGTCTGTGTCACAGGAAGCAGGAGATAACTCAACTGACTTCGCTCACTTGAAAAACCTCCAGGTCTTGCTTTTGCTGGAAGGGAAAAAAAAATGCTGCTAAAGAAAAACAGAGGGAAAATACTAATCTCTATTTGAAAAGGCTATATCTAAATTAAACTATTAGATGGGAGCTAGTGAGTAATTCATCCTCACTAGATAAGGGAGGAGTCAACTGCCCCTCTGTATCAGGTCTACAATATTCTACAAACCCTGGCACAAGGCTGCTTTAAGTTGCACTGGCTGGAACAGCATCCTTTAATAGGCACCAGGTTTAAAACAAACCAAAGGAAGTATTTTTTCACACAATGCACAGTCAACCTATGGAACTCCTTGCCAGAGGATGTTGTGAAGGCCAAGACTATAACAAGGTTCAAAAAATAACTAGATAAGTTCATGGAGGATAGGTCCATCAATGGCTATTAGCCAAGATAGGTAGGGATGGTGTCCCTAGGCTCTGTTTGCCAGAAGCTGGGAATGGGTGATGGGATGGATCACTTGATTGCCTGTTCTGTTCACTCCCTCTGGGGCACCTGCCAGTGGCCACAGTTGGCGGGCAGAATCTTGGGCTAGATGGACCTTTGATCTGATCCAGTATGGCCATTCCTATGTTCTAGGAACCATTCTGCCAATGAGGAATTGCTGCTTTGGCTCCAGTCCCTGATCACATCTCCCTGCCTATAACCAGCCACGATATGCCCGATGCAGGTGGAGACAGGGAGGGAAGGAGGGAGGAGAAGACAGGGACACAGAGCTGAGTGAGAAAAAACTATGCCAAGTTTGTCAGTCAGCCAATGTTTCCCATAGGCTAGGAGAATTCTTATCCAGACATTAAAACTGATTGGGAAGGAGGTACAGCGTACTCGTTTGATTTTCATGGGCTATACAGGATTTTGATATTCGTTGCATACCAGGGGCTGCAGCTGCCCCCTGCTATATTGCTACTAGTTATGCTATTGATTTATTAGTACTGGGTCAATGTCTGCATCTATGTTCAAGCAAAACTTCCACAGACTTACCAGAAACAACATGGTAAAAGTGAAAAGTACACCTCTACCCTGATATAACATGACCTGATATAACCTGAATTCGGCTATAACGCGGTAAAGCAGTGCTCTGGGAGGGGCAGGGCTGCGCACTCCGGCGACTCAGTGGGTCAGCATATCTGGCTCCAACATGCTGCTCTGAGCGGCGTTAGGGGTGGGAGGCAGGCAGGAGGCAAGTGGGCAAGAGAGGTGAGGAGGCGAATTGGGGAGGTGAGTGGCAGGCAGGAGCGGGCTGAGGATGCAGGCGGGCGGGAAGACGGCAAGCAGGAGAGCGGTGGTTGGGCAGACGGGGTGGGAGGCGCGCCGGACAGACAGTGAGGAGACTAGCGGGGAGGTGAGCAGTGGGCAGGTAGGTGAGGTGAGGAGGCGAGCGGCGGGTGGGAGCGCTGGGCAGACAGTGAGGAGACTAGCAGGGAGGCTGATTTGTCCTGGGCCCTTCACCCCTCTAGGGATGGCTCCGACACGCTGCTCTGAGCAGCGTGTTAAGGGTACCAGGCCGGGGACAAGGGGTTGGATAAGGGGCAGAGGGTCTTGGTGGAGGTGGTTGGAGACAAGGAGCCTTCTCTACCCAATATAACACGGTTTCACCTATAACGCGGTAAGATGTTTTGGCTCCTGAGGACCACATTATATTGGGTTAGAGGTGTATTAAAAAGGTAGAGGAAAAGATACACAAAATTCCAACTTGAGTACATATGCTTAATGCTCTCACATATTCAAAAGGTCACTCAAACGGCTCTGTATTTTTGTAAGGCTTTATGACTACTTTAGGCTTAGGCTCAATGAAAAATGCTAACAGTACTCTGTCACACACTGAGCTCTAGAAAACGAAATGTGGTTTGGTTGCCCCAGCTCAATTTCCACTTTGATTCCTGTTTCAGCTGAATGTTATTTCGTATTTTCAATAATAAACATGCAGCCAAAGTCACCGTGAGAAACCAACCTCAGGAACAAAATTTGCATGACTCTCCATCCTCCACAGCCAGACTCCAAGAGAGCAAAAGCCAGGACTTCAACTTGCCCAGGTGAGGTCTGGATGGACAGCTGAGGCCTGGCTGTGTTGAGCCTCTTAGCCACCATTTTCAAAGGATTTCATTCATTTATGGCACAGTCTAGCTCAAGCTACTCTGAGGTTCCTTCAGAAAGGCAGCTTTCTTGTGGAGGATGATGCGTTTTCAAGCCAAGATGATCTGAGGTCGAACTTCCCTTATGCACAGCCATTGCAGTAAAGGCAGCCTTTCTTGAACAATACAGAAGAAAGGGAGCTCATTCTTAGAAACTCTAGTCAGCCTCAAGTATCCTCCCCTATATTACTTTGGGCACAGTGCCACTGAATAAATTCAGCGGTTGTACACAGTTTGTGTGTATCCCTTATACAGTAACAACAAGGAAGGTATCCAAGGGCTATTTTTGTTTTTTAATTTATAAAGTTCCAGATCTCACAGTTTTCTCCTGTTCGCATTATAGACTCATAGACTTTAAGGTCAGAAGGGACCGATGTGATCATCTAGTCCAATGCTTCCTTTATCAGTGCATATTAAATGAGGGGGCCCTTCTCCCTGCTCAAGCGTGGCCATATTCTCTTCTCACTAACTATCCAGGTGGGTCTCCAAAAGGATTATGCACGTATTAGAAAGGAGGGAGACAAAGAGCCTGACTAATTGAATAAAGAAAATATTTCATTTTAACTGAAGCAATGACAAGTGCCTGGGGTGCCTAAGTGTCTTCTGGCTCCCTCATGCAATGGCCGCCATCTTGGCCAACGCACCAGGGATTGAATCAGAGACCTCCAGTGCTAAAAGCTTGAGCCACGCTTCAATTAGAGCTGTAACAGACTCAATCTCCGTAGATCGGGGAAGAGAGATAACATCCCCTCAACAGTGGGTTACAACTGCATTCATCTCTGTGGCTGTAAGACTATGTCGACACTATGAACTAGGGGTGCGGGTCCCTTGCTTGTGTACACATATTCATGCTAGCTCTTATCAAGCTAACGTGCGTATAAACAGAAGTGTAGCTGTCATGGCACAGGCAGCGGCAGTGGAGATATGGCTGACCCAATTTCAGGTGGGTTTGTACTCAGTACGGCTCAGTTGTGCCTCTGCTGCTGCTACCCATGCTACTGTGGCTACCCTGCTATTTATACTAGCTCATAATGTAGATGTAGCCTAAAGGGCAGACATTTTGTTACTCATAGGAATTCTGTGACCAGGTCTTCGTGTACACTTCCAACCAGCGGTGTGTTTTCGGAATTCTTTGCCCTCTTTCTTTCACCAAGTAACTTTGCAAAGTAAAATCAAGCACATTTTCGGGTAACCTTAAATATTAATCGATACTGAAGCTTAAGACGAACCCAAGCCATGTACTTCAGATCAAGAACTGAATTCTGATCTAAACCAGTTCTTTCTTTACATGGAATCTAGTTTCCTAAATGGATCCATGGAGTCAGGAATCAATTTTGCCTCTCATATCTAAACAGTAGCGTGTCCTGTCCTGGAGAGGGTCCTCTGAATTTTTGGCAGAGTTCCACCACCAAGCATCTCTACAATTATATGGAGAGCTCTGTGCCAAAGTATAAGGATCACAACTCTAAGGGCTACCATCATTGCCAATGACAGACTGACATCAGTTCTAGCAGCAAGGGGATGTGTCTCTAACAAGAGTCACCCAGATCTGATGGAGGAGCATGCTGAGGACATACTCCCCTTCATATAGTCAGTGATTCAGGAGAAGGGCTCTTTTGGGTGGAAATCCTGGCTTCTGTTTGTGCCTTCTCATACCTAAATTATTTAACTTCCTCTCAAGAACATTCCTCCCTTTCATGTTCTCAATATCATGCATAACACCTTATCTCAATCTCCTCTCTTCCAAAAAATAGAAACTTAGCGTTCCTACCCCCCTTCACAGCTCTCAACTAGAGAACATTTATTTTCCCCAGATGTGTCTCCTTCAGTACTTTTTCTAATCCTCACCCCAGCTACCCAGGATGCTCCAATTGTAGACTCGCCACCAACTTTGTGCAGTACCACACACAAAAAAAATCATCTCACTGACATCAGAAACCAGGGCAATCAGTTCTCACCTACACTTTTTTTCCTGGTGGCTGGAATTTTTCCAAAGCACTTAGTAACAAGCTAACTCCGCTCCCATTGAAGTCAATGGCAAAAATCCCACAGAACAAATTCTGTGTGTACCCTGCAGTCTGGTGGGTAAACCCAGCTATTAAGCATCAGATTATATATTACTTACCTCTAGGACCTTCCCAGTGATGAATTGGTGACATGCTTCACATTTGACCCCAAAGAGAACCTGGTAGTCCTTTTCACAATAAGGGGCACCATCCCTGAAATAAAATATCCAGATGATACAAGTTACGATGCGGCTTGTATTCTTCCCTTGTCCGTAGTGGAAATGCCCACTGACAGTAAGAGGTGAATGGGACAGAAACCAACTATTTTGCAGCTCAAATGAAATGGCATTTCAGTTAGCACCATTTAGGATCAGCATTTACATTTCCACAGAGAATAAAGAAGAGACGTTCAAGCACAAATGTGCACATTGAGGACCAGATCCTCTGCTGATGTAAAATCAACTGAGCTATGCCGCTTTCCAGAATCTGACGATCCGACCCTTTGTCAATATTCTATCGTACGCATGCATGAGCCTGCTGCACCTCTATCCATTTCAGTAAATAAATCCTTGGTAATCTTAATAGCGTATAAATACAGACATCTGAGCATCAGTGGCATCATGATGGTTCAAAAGGGAGGTGGGCAGTGCTATCTTTGTATGACTGAGGAATGAATTAGAAACACCTTAGCCAGTTTAAAGAATTTATACGGTATCAGGCATCACCTTACGAGTTCCTTTGTTTAGTCAGTCATAGATGCAAGCCTGTTTATATTTGTGCCCACTATAATGAGCGATGAAAGGTTTGCATTTGTCACATACGCTAGTGTCCCTATATTTTTTCTCCTCCGCTAGATGCTTGAAAGAGGTCTGACTAGACTCCCTCCATCTTGCAGCTAAAGCACTCTCTCTCTCTGATTTTTCTCCCTTGCCTTGGTATGCTCCTAACTTTTTTCTTCATTAGTTCCTAATCCAGGGAAGGTAAACACAGCGTCAGGTCAATCACATCAATGTGTCTGGTCTCTGTTCCAGCCAAGTGAGAAACGGGCAGTTTCTTCCTTTCTTCTCAGGTTCACAACTTGAAAATAACTGGACAAAATGGTGGAAAAGCTGTGCCTTGGAAACACAATGAGGGTGTTCACACACCCCTCTCTTTGACCAGAAAGACATGCAACCCTCCTGCTCATAGTATTTATTTTACCAACTACTGTTAAATCACTGTTTTTCCTTTACTTGCTCCAGCCAGCTTACAAGGAAAAATTCCCCTCGGGTACCAATTCCGAAATTCTGCTCCTACTATGAGTGAGGATTTCAGTGCACATGGTGATGGGCAACAGGGCACAGAAATTTTTTTTTATTGAGCTCTCTAGAATTAAAAAAAATAGTTGTTCCATGACTAAAATTGTCCACGTTTAATAAAGTGAGAAAAGCTCCATGTGTTCCAAGCTCATTGTCTCCTTATTTATTATTGAGATTCATAAAATTTTGGGGGCAGGGTCTATAGCTCACCCCCCATCCCACGTCCTCCATTGTCTACCCTATGAATGATCAGCATGTGTCGGCAGAGCAGGTTTTCGGAAGTGCGATATGCCCAGCAGATTGGAAAAGAAGAATTTGGCTGCATTGTACTTTTGGAAAGTAAGGGTGGATTTCATGCCAGGCAACAGAAAAGACATAGGAGACTGCTTACTTGCTGATGTATTCTCCAGTCAGGACCTTGCCACAGGCCTTGCACTTAAAGCATCCCAGGTGCCACTGCTTATCCAGTGCTAGTAGCGCTTGGCCATTTTTTATCTCTCTTCCACAGCCAGCACAATCTGCAAATAAATATGTACATTCATTGTCAGTGAGTTGGCCACTACCTAACGAACACCTAACACTACCTAACGAACCTACCTAACGAACACCACTCCTAGGTTAGCTAGAAGGGGTCATTACAAAGCAATTCAGACACCTACATTCCCATAAGGGTCAACATGCCACCCCCACAAGGTCCCAGCCCGGGGAACAAGGAACCACAGACGCATTCTCCTCCATAACAAGCATACCTAAGAACAGAACAGAAGGCACTGTCACACCTTCAGTGATGATTTGCAGCCAGCCCAGCAGATTTTATTAGGAATTAACAAAATATGCTTTCACTCACAAGAATGACTTCAAGAGGAGCCACTGTTTATTTAGTTTTTGCCATCAGCAAAGTCTCTGTTGCTTAAATAAACCTATCTGTAGTAGGCATGGACTGGCTACTTCTAATCTAAAATTAAACGCTCCCCAGTAATCGTCCTTCTCAGGCATTACTTTTCCCCCTCCAGATGGCAGCAAAGCACTAAACGTTAAATGGGTTCTTGGTAGGCAGCAAAACTTTCAAAGATTCAGGAGTGGTAAAGAGAGAAAATTTTTACAGCTAGAATACATAATAAAGGCTTTGGCAATCATTGCAGTATAATAGGGCGCATCCTCCTCTGTATATAAGGAAAGGAACAATTCCCATTGGCATCCCTTGTGCACAAAAAAGGACATTTACATGAGAACTTCAGTTCTGTGTTTGGAGTCAACACTGAACACTGATATATTGAGATCCTTTGATGGCAGGAAACAAGCAAAGAGCCCCAGGCAATGGCACTGAACGCCCTCTATCTCTGAGATGCCATGGTGTTTCATATCAGGTTGTAGATCTCTGGCTCAAGGTTGCCATTCCACTCAAATCCAAAACAGTCAAAGCTTTCCCTATAAGGGGCACACCAGTGAGCACTGAGTTTTGAGCAACATTATATGCTGGGGCCAAGTGAAGAGTTGCAGACGTCCCCCAGGCGCAATTTTGGTGAAGGAAGGGCTGGAAGGCTCGTAAGAGTAAGAATGAGAGAGAAACCTGATGAACACAGGGAAAGCTGCAGGGAAGGAAAGAGGCTGGAAACTGTATAGGAGGGTGTTGGGATCTAACCTGATAACTTAACACCCTGAGCTGAATATCACATCCTCACAATGACACTGAGTAGTTGAACACGAGTGTCATTAACAGAATAATTAAAACAGTTCAGCCCAATCACTGCAGCTGAAGGAATATCTACCCAATCAGTTTAACTCTTGAACTCTACGCTTCTCAAAAAGGTCACTGATCTTCAGGACTGGTCTACACTGGGGGGGAGGGGAGGGAAATCAATCTAAGATACGCAACTTCAGCTACGTGAATAGCGTAGCTGAAGTCGAAGTATCTTAGATCAATTTACCTCTCGTCCTCGCAGCGCGGGATCGATGTCCGCGGCTCCCCTTGTCTACTCCGCTACTGCCGTTCGTGCTGGTGGAGTTCCAGAGTTGACGGGAGCACGTTCGGGGATCGATATGTCGCGTCTAGATGAGATGCGATATAATCGATCCCCAAGAAATCGATCGCCACCCACCGATACGGCGGTAGTCTAGACGTACCCTCAGTGTGCAAGCTCAATAGATAGAGGATTCCTGAGAAGTCCCAACCAACCCTCACAGTGGTAGATTTACCCCAGTGTAAATCCAGGCCTGCAATGAAGTTACTCCAGATTTATGCTGGTGAGAGGAGAATCAGGCCCCATGTCACTGAAATGGACAATTAACTTTCTGGAAATTGTCCAAGCAAAGGAAAATCACCAGACAGATGCTGTACACTCAGAAAGAGAGCGAGAGAGATGGGGGCAGGGGAGTTTGGGACCAGTGTAAGATTCTTACATGATAACACGTATGTCTGAGCCTCCTGACATCGTGTTGCAAAGACATGCAACATCAAGATGACTTTGCCCCACAGGACAAAGTGTAAGGAGTGGAACCAGGAGAAGAAACTACAGGAATGACCAACTGATGGCCAGTGACTGTTCCCTCCAATTTTCTATGCAATTTATCATGCCACTCCATAAACCTGAATCAGCTTCCTCAAGCTTTAATGTACAAATGCCACTCACTTATCACCTCTTATTTTTAAGAAGCAGTTCTAGTTTTTTCATCCTTTCGTAGGCTGGATAAGGCAAAACTCTCAGACTGTTCTGTTCCTATCCTAGCACTGCACTAGACTTGCAGTAAATTTTTATTATTATTATCATCATCAGAAGAAGAAAATCCATTCTGCCTGTTGCAGGGGGGCAACAGTTGGGGTTCGTTTGCCCGGTGTGCGTATCCCCAATGACCACACCGGAGTGGAGAAGCAAGTATCTTTATTTGAGTCAAATAAGGTGCAAGGAGATATAAAATCTCAGATCATGCACACATCACTATCCGTTGCCATGTCTTATATACCTTACTTGTTTACAAAGATGTTCACAGGTGCTACAATTCATCATTTACAATTCATTAACTACCGGATCTTTTAATTAACTATATCCTTAACCCATACTACTGACCCCCCCCTTTGATCGATTACATCTTGTACCATAAACAAAAGAACACAAGAAAATGATAAATGATTACATGTACTCATGCTAACTTTAAAGGAACATATTGTTTAGCTCGAAAGGCAGTCGTAGGCCTGAGAATGTAAACTTCTGACCCCACGCCATATTGCCAGTTACCTGGAGCACTGCACCCCCCAACAATCCCCCCTTTGAGAATACTCAAAGGCCTTTCGTTGAGTTTTCTCATATTCATTACTTAGAATAAGATCAAAGGGCAAGCCACCTGATGTTGGCAGCGAGACTGCCCTAAGGGGGTACATTTCTGTTGGCTGACGGAGGGCAGAAAGACAGATTTTACAACAAGGCACTCCTATCTGCAGACCACAGCAGAAGAGCAAACCAATTGCTATTACCACTAGCAGGGAGGTAAAAATGCTTTTAAGCCACCCAAACCAATTACCAAAACCCCAAGAACCCCACCAATTATTGTCACTATTTTGCGTTATGTGAGTGACAATGTCACGCAACTTAGCCAGTCTATTTTTAATGCTTTGGCTGTGATCAGAAAGGTTAAAGCAACAGAGACCCTTAAATTCCTCACAGCCATGATTATGCCCTTAAGAGGAGGTAATTTATTGCAGCGCGATTTTGGAGTACCTTTCTCGGACCCCTGTGAGTTCCGAGGCCAAGTCAGAGATTAAAGTAGAAGTTAGATTAATGAACTTGGCAAGGGCACAGGCCACTTTAGCAAGCTGGAGCTCTGCATCTAAGGCCAGGCCTGGGACTCCGACCAATGAAGTAGCAAGGGCTATGGCCTGAGATTTAGACACCAAGTTTACCTTAGAATCACATGTTTCATCCAGAGGCTGGCCACGCCGAGCCCTCTGGGCTCGGATAGGTCCAGGTGTCTTTAAAACTAGAGCATGGCCAGGGACAACCCCCATGGTTAATCGTCCGAGAGAACAAGGGCCTCCCGAACTGTTAGCTGGGACATAGGTAAATGCGGTTAGTCCGCAGAGCAAAAACCACCCACGGGGAAGGTATAAGTGTGCAAAAAATAAGAAGTCGGGATTGGGGAAACAGAAGAATTCATCTCATGGTTGGTTAAATTAGTATCAACCTTCTGTGCCCCTACAATAGTAAAACAGGAAGTAACATTTGAGGACACGGCCATTAGCCTACTCTGAAGACGATGCTGGTTTGTATAGGGCTTAGGACTTGCGATAGAACCAAACCGAGACAGATGCCCAGCTGTCAATTTAATATTGAAACCAGCAAGTTTAGCATATTTGTGAATTTCTTGCAAGGGCATAGCCACCCCCACAGAACAAGTAGTAAATACAGACCCTAAAGTGTAACCACTCATAGTCTGCGTTAGCAAGAAGTTGATCTTTTAAATCCTGACGGCTGGAATACTGGGCATCTATAACTTCCAAGCAGTCATGCTCTTGGCCCTCTGTTTCTGGCAGCAAGGTGGCTAGGTTAAGGGAGGGGCAAGCCTGCAGGGTAACTTAGGGGTTCTCTAAGAGCTTAGCCTGATACCGGGCTACCCGAGCTTGGGTGAGCCAGAGACCCCCCTTTGTGTCCAGTAAGGCTTGGTCCATATGTGGAGTGTATACTTGAACAGCCCCCTCCCACCCCCAAAGTCAGTTTTTCTGCTTCCTCTAACACCAGAGCTGTAGCTGCAACTGTCCGTAGGCATGCCGGCCACCCCTTAGCAACCTGATCCAATTGTTTGGAGAAATAAGCCACTGGGCGTTTCCAAGAGCCCAATAACTGTGTAAGTAGTCCCAGGGCCACCCCTTTTCTTTCATGTACATACAATTGAAAGGGCTTAGAAAGATCGGGCAGACCCAGGCCTGGGGCTTCCATCAATTTTCTTTTTATTAAGGTAAAGGCATTATTTGCCTCTGATGTCCAGTAAAACGGTTTCTGATCGGTCCCTTTAACACATTCATATAGTGGCTTAGCTAGTAGTCCAAACTCTGGAATCCATATGCGGCAAAATCCTGCCATTCCCAGGAATACTCTGAGCTGCTTGCGATTTCGGGGAGTAGAAACTCGACAAATAGGTTCAAGCCTCCCCCTTGAAAGCTGGCGTTCCCCCTGTCTGATCTGGAAGCCTAGGTAACGTACTTCGGGGAGGGCAATTTGGGCTTTATTTCTTGACACGCTATACCCCCGCAGCCCGAGAAAGTTTAAAAGACTTACGGTTGCCTGGAGACATACTTCTAGTCCCACTGCTGCGATTAATAAATCATCAACGTACTGTAGGAGAAGGACTTTGTTCTCATTTTCCCATCCTTCCAAGTCCCGGGATAAAGCTTGACAGAAAAGAGTGGGGGAGTTCTTAAATCCTTGTGCCAGCACTGTCCAACATAGTTGCCTTTTATTCCTGTTTGCGTCTTCCCATTCAAAGGAGAAAATTTCCTGGGACCCTGTGTCCACCAGAATTGTGAAAAAGGCATCCTTTAAATCAAGAACTGAGAAACATGAATACTGTCCCCCCACAGAGGCTAGCAGCGTATATGGGTTGGGCACGAGGGAGTATAGAGTCTTAACCCTCTCGTTGACTGCTCTTAAGTCCTGCACCAATCGATAACTGCCGTCCGGTTTCTGGACTGGTGAGATAGGGGTATTCCAAGCTGAGTGACACTCCTGTAATACCCCACACTGCAGGAATTTATCTATAATTTTCTGTAATTCCTCCCTGGCCTCCTTCTAAGTATCAAGACTTTGCTCATATCTTCATTCTGCTTCTGCCCATGCCTTAGCTGAAACCTGGTTTCGCTCCACTTCAGAGAGGAGTGTTCACAGAAGTACCTGGCAGTTATCCCAGTCAGGTTTATGACTAACCAGACAGCCTTCAAAAACTGAAATAAATCGGGAGGGGTTGATAGAAAATTCCCCTGCCTGCACTTTGAAAGCCGCTAGATCCACAGAATTAAAAGGAACATGAGAGTACACCTGCATAGTGGTTAACTCCTGAGTAGCCGTAGCATTGCGAGCGATTCAGGTTTGAGTAATTAAAGGGTACAAACCTGTGGCGGGCTCAACTGGCGGGGCTGAGGGGACTTTGTCACCATACAATGGGGGTGCTGTGGCCAAATGTGACCCCGCTCCTGCTATTACAGTAAATAATGAGTTTTAAACATTTTCACAACTCTTCCCTAAGCCTGTTGGAATCAAATTACACTGCTTCAAAATATCTGTTCTGTTCCATAATGACATAAATATCTGACCATACATAGGCTCATTCCATTTACCAGTTCACTGACAAAATAAAAGAAGTTGGAGGATCGTATTATAATTAATTGAACCCTCCGGTGGCCACCGTTCCTGGTCCTCTAGCTGATATTGAGGCCAGTCTATTGTACAATACCTTTTTAGTTTACCCTTAGTTAGTGGATCCATTCCAAAGATTTTCCAATTACCGAGAATGCAACCAGAATGCATTCTAAAGGCGTGCACGCTACCTTATCCTGTGACTGTCCCTGTCCCATTCCTTACCGGGAGACCCTGGGCGTCCCCAGGTCTTAGCAGGTGACAGATTAAACCCTTTAACTTTTATCCTACCTTATCCCCGAGACCGGTTCCTCACCGTCGCTCAGGACCAAAGCTTCTCCACCTTCTGGGGCGTTGCACCGTTGTGCCTCCCGGGGTCGACCGTACCAGACTTCGCTGAGGCCCCCGGTGAAAGCACCGGTGCGCGCTGGGCATCAGTGACTGTCTCAGTCCGTCGGCCACCGGAGAGGGTCCGGGCAAGGCTAATTTTTCAGCCTCAGACCGTCCTGCCGCGGTCGCCAAAGCTGTTGCAGGGGGGCAACAGTTGGGGTTCGTTTGCCCGGTGTGCGTATCCCCAATGACCACACCGGAGTGGAGAAGCAAGTATCTTTATTTGAGTCAAATAAGGTGCAAGGAGATATAAAATCTCAGATCATGCACACATCACTATCCGTTGCCATGTCTTATATACCTTACTTGTTTACAAAGATGTTCACAGGTGCTACAATTCATCATTTACAATTCATTAACTACCGGATCTTTTAATTAACTATATCCTTAACCCATACTACTGACCCCCCCCTTTGATCGATTACATCTTGTACCATAAACAAAAGAACACAAGAAAATGATAAATGATTACATGTACTCATGCTAACTTTAAAGGAACATATTGTTTAGCTCGAAAGGCAGTCGTAGGCCTGAGAATGTAAACTTCTGACCCCACGCCATATTGCCAGTTACCTGGAGCACTGCACCCCCCAACATGCCCAATTAAGCAAAATGCTGAGATGCTCTGACCACAATGAAGACAATAGGCATTACAGGTACCTGGCATTGCTCAGGATCAGGCCCCTTCAGATTACGGAAACATTTGACATTTAATGTCGTCAGTATGAAAGAACAACAAATGCATTTCATGCTTATCTGAGACTTTCCCTCTGCAGATCCCAAAGTGCTTTGTAAAGGTGAGTGAGCATCATTAGCTCCATTCGTCTGATGCCACAGAGCTGCAGAGTGACTTGCCTAAGGTCACAGTGAGCTAATAGCCTGTGCTGTCCTACTAGACTAGAGTTGCCCTGTTAACAGAAATGTTTATCTCCTCTGGTGAAACAGCTGGTCGTAAATATAGAAAGCTGGCAATTCTCACTCAGATAGTACTTGAATAGAAACGAGATAAATACAGACTAGGTTAAGGGCAGGAAACCATTTGTTCACGAAAATTCTGCAAACAAACTCACTCACTCCTAGTGCCTGTGTAATGTATGGTAACGACCTTGGGTGAAATTCAGAACAGCGTGGGGTGGTTCATGCAAGGGCTCAGCAGCCACACAGGGGCATGATCTGCTACAGCATAGGCTATAGAGCTACAGTGGCATTGAGGCTGCAGGGTACAGGACTATGTGGATTCAGTGCCACCAACACCCAGTAGTGGCTGTGGAAAGGTTACACTGCAGCCCCACAGGGTATCTGCTGCTTGAGGAGTTGCAATTCCATTCCCCTTAACCCCCTCTTAGCGCCCCACACAAGTCCAATTACTCAGGCTTTGGGCAGGAGTGATCAGTGTTACCCTCTCTTCGCACAACACAAGCTAAACACATCACTTCATTCTCAGCATGGCTTGCCAGATGTCTGCATCTTCTGCACAGTGGTATAAAATGCAAGGGTTTCCAAAAGCTCCCATACACTGCACCCCCTAACAGAGGGGTCATATTCCAACACACTTCGTCTCTTTCATGTGCTCTGACTAGGCCAGCTCAGTCTAAAGATACGCCCCTACATATTTACTCTCCATAACATGTATAGTCCATAACAATGCCGCATTTGACGTGGCCAGAGAGCTAAATCAAGTATGAGAAAAAGGGCTGTTGAAACATAACATGAATGTCTGCCTGAATGAGGGCAGTGTGTGTGGGGGGGTTACATTTTAAAGTGACACATCGTTAAGATCTTCATCCCCAAGCACCGTACACAGCCTCATTAGAAAGCCCTATGAAGTTGTATGTTGGGATAGTAATGACAGATGAGCTGCCATCCACAATGCTCCGCTTGTGAAGAGCTGGACAGAAAATACATTTGCCTTTGCAGCTTCTGCATCACTCTCCACATCTGACAAAGAGCGAGGCATCCTGCACAGCAACTCATTTGTCACTGTCTAAATTAAGCAGCAGGTTTTCCCTCTTTCCCCCCCTTGACCAATGGCAGCGTAGCTGTCCCACAGTTTGATCACATCACATGCAGCACTCCAGCGTGATGGGCTCTGAGCTGACACTGCTGCATTAACCCTGAGCATGCTGCATACAAACTTCACCCAAGGCTGTTTGGATTGCCTTCCCAGAAATCTGCCCATATCCTCCCCTAAATCTCAAAAATTCACTACACAAAGAGGTCACCCAGCTCTGCTCTGGCTTCTGCCACCATATCAACTGGCAGAGGCCTCATAGGGGGAAAGCAGCCCTGAATGTTCTACCCACCTCGAGCCCGGGGAGTCTGCATTGAGAGATTATGAGAGTACGACTGCTCAGAGCTCCAGTATGAAACTGCAGAAAAACCTGAGGGTCTCTGGATTAAGTTTAAAAGTGTGAGCAACAAGGGTGATGCCGTGGTGGGAGTCTACTATAGACCACCAGACCAGGGGGACAAGGTGGACAAGGCTTTCTTCCAGCAACTAACTGAAGTTACTGGATCACAAGCCCTGGTTCTCATGCAGGACTTCAATCCCCCCGATATCTGCTGGGAGAGTAATACAGCAGTGGGCAGACAATCTAGGAAGTTTTTGGAAAGCGTAGAGGACAATTTCCTGGTGCAAGTGCTGGAGGAACCACCTAGGAGAAGGTGCTGCTCACAAACAGGAAAGAATTAGTAGGGGAAGCAAAAGTGGATGGGAACCTGAGAGGCAGTGACCATGAGATGATCGAGTTCAGGATCCTGAAACAAGGAAGAAAGGAGAACAGCAGAATACGGACCCTGGACTTCAGAAAAGCAGACTGATTCCCTCAGGGAACTGATGGGCAGGATCCCATGGGAGAATAACAGGAAGGGGAAAGGAGTCCAGGAAAGCTGGCTGTATTTTAAAGAATCCTTATTGGGGTTGCAGGAACAAACCATCCCGATGGTGTAGAAAGAATAGTAAATATGGCAGGCAACCAGCTTGGCTTAACAGTGAAATCCTTGCTGATCTTAAACACAAAAAAGAAGCTTATAAGAAGTGGAAGACTGGACAAATGACCAGGAAGAAGTATAAAAATACTGCTCAGGCATGCAGGAGTGAAATCAGGAAGGCCAAATCGCACTTGGAGCTGCAGTTAGCAAGGGATGTTAAGAGTACCAAGAAGGGTTTCTTCAGGTATGTTAGCAACAAGGTGGTGGTCCAAGAAAGTGTGGGCCCCTTACTGAATGAGGGAGGCAACCTAGTGACAGAGGATGCAGAAAAAGCTAATGTACTCAATGCTTTTTTTGCCTCTGTCTTCATGAACAAGGTCAGCTACTAGACTACTGCACTGTGGAGAAAGAAGTGGTTCAGGACTATTTACAAAAACTGGACGAGCACAAGTCCATGGGGCTGGATGCGCTGCATCCGATGGTGCTAAAGGAGTTGGCGGATGTGACTGCAGAGCCATTGGCCATTATCTTTGAAAACTCAGGGCGACTGGGGGAGGTTCTGGATAACTGAAAAACGGCTAATGTAGTGCTCATCTTTAAAAAAGGGAAGGAGGAGGATCCAGGGAACTACAGGCCAGTCAGCCTCATCTCAATCCCTGGAAAAATCATGGAGCAGTTCCTCAAGGAATCAGTTCTGAGGATTTCCTTTTAGAGGTGAGGAAAGTGATCAAGAACAGTGGGCATGGATTCACCAACGGTAAGTCATGCCTGACTAACCTAACTGCCTTCTATGATGAGATAACTGGCTCTGTGGACGAGGGGAAAGCAGTGGACGTGTTATTCCTTGACTTTAGCAAAGCTTTTGATACGATCTCCCATAGTATTCTTGCCAGCAAGTTAAAGAAGTATGGGCTGGATGAATGGACTATAAGGTGGACCTAACTAACTTCACCACCTCAACCAAGCTTCACAATCATCATTGCTGTGTACAGTATTAAATTGTTTAAAACTTATATTGTATGTGTGTGTATATATTATATAAATATAAATAATCTCAATATAGTTTTGTCTGGTGAAAAAAAAAAATTTCCCTGGAACCTAACTCCCCCCTCATTTATGTTAATTCTTATGGGGAAATTGGAGTCACTTAAGATCGTTTCGCTTAAAATCTCATTTTTCAGGAACATAACTACAACATTAAGCGAGGAGTTACTATACTCCCAACAGGGCTCTTGGGGCACTAGAAGGTTAAATCACTTTTGCTTTCTTATTCCTGAAAGCTGTCAAAGCCCTGTGATGGGAATCTTCCAGGTAAACAATTAATCACAGAATAAAGCAGTGTCTAACAACTGCTTCTGGTATGAAAAATGCAAGAATTTCATTAGGACTCTGCATGTTTATTGAACTCCCATGGGACACCATTGCCAAAGGTTGAAAATGTGACCAACCTCTACTCATTTGCCAAGTACCAATTATTATTTATCTGTATGGTATTGACACCTTTAGACACTACCAGAATAATAAAACTGTTTATTTTTGAGAGGCTGAGCTGAAAAAGCTCAGATCAGGATATGGATCTGAACTTTCCCACCAAAAATCAGGATTTTGTGATGTAGGATTTTGATTTGGGTCCAAGTTTAGTGTTGAAGGTGTCGATCTTGCAATCAGATCTCCCCACCCGTCAGAAAAAAAGGTGCCAGTTCCCTTTTCACTAAAAGCAAAACAAATCCATGCCAGCAGCCGCATTCCTGAGCAATCTTACAATAAAAAGCAGCGTGCACACAGGAAGGAGCTAAATTTCCTGAGGGAAAGTGGGATCAGCTTCAAAGAGAATTGTGAATGGCAAGTGGGGAAAAAAAGCAATTAAAAAAATTATGAAAAATACCTTGATAAAGTCCTTTGAACAGATTAAATATGGAAACAAAATCATAAATGATACAGCCTGGTAGCACTGGCTTTCAACACAAAAATCTATGTGAACATAATGATAACCCGTCTTGTAAATCAACTGGTTAATATTTCTTTAAAATGTAAAAGATTCCACTGAGTTAAAGATCACGTTGTCTGAACAATTTTGACCTATCATAAGTATTTCCTCAGATTACTTTAGCCAACAGGGGTAACAAAAATTCTTTTTTCCAGTTTGTTTACTTGGTTCATTTGACAGCACTCTGCGAATAGTTATTTTCACCATTTCCCCAGTGTAGCGGGTTAGTTTTCCCTGATTGTGTAGGTTTTTCGCATAGTAACAGTAGGGAAAGGAAAAACATAAAAAGTAATAGGGAAACATGACTGTAAAGCCACCAAACTGGGATGAGATCTCATGGGCAGGTGTAATAGCCAAAAGGAACTTCGTGTAATTGATGAGATTTCAAGTGGACAGATTCCCTTTAAATTCTATTGAGTATTTTAGTTGGTTTGCAAGCACATGTATACAAATAAACTCCATTGGATTGTAGGAGTTTTTTCTCTAAATATGCCAGTTGGGAAGGTTAAGAAAAAGGCAACTGTGCTTTGAGGTCTGACTGGATTTGATAAAAAGAAGTCTATTCCAGTAGACCACACCAGACATTTATCATAAGTATCACCCCCTATACACTCACTGCTCCATTTTATAGACCCTCACCCATTTATCTTCTGTTTTCATCAGACACTTTCCAGCCTTTGTATTGTCACCTTAACATCTGCCTTCTCCCAGCATCACATCTCATTCCCTACTGATACACACGCAGCCTAGTCTTTCACTCCTTAGTATTATTACTGCTTGCAAAACTCCCACGGCAATCAATCTAACAAATCAGCCTCAGTCCATCTAGTCATTGCCAGCACCTCCCTCTAACAGTAGATTCTCTGCAGAGAAAGCAAAAAGGCTTGATGTAAATAGGCGAGAGAGGGAGATTTGGAAGCTGTCAAGTAAGTGGAGTAAAGAATTCTGGACTATTCTGCAGGGGCTGTGAGGGACATGAAAAGATATTTATTTTTTCTCCATGGCAGCATCCGCAAAGTCCCAGTTGATCGAGCTGTTCCGAGTGATAAACAGCCAGTGAATCAAAGCAGCCTTTTCTCAAAAAGAGAATAAAAATGCTTCTGACTGTGGCAAGTTTCCTAGCTGTGTTTTGGTCAAGATGGATCTGGCTGAGTCCAGACTATCTATCCAAGGATGGTCGGCCTCCATTAAATGCTCTTCTTAGTTGATCTTCACTTTCATTCATTGGAGCTCCCAGCAGAACTTGGAAAGCCTCAGGCTGAGACGTGCACTTTGGAACCATGGCCATCACAAATGGTTCAGTCACCACTGATCATGAGCTATGGTGAGCACATGATGGCTGACACATTTGCCTGCACGGGCACTACACTATCATTATCTTCAGTGACTCACTAGTTGGTGCTTTGTGATGCCTCGATTATGAAGAGCTCTTCATGAAAGCAAAAGCTTTGTTTGGCTGCACAGATTTCAGCTTCCCTGTTAGCTACCCAGGAAACAAGCTGTTCTTCGCCAAGCATCATCACTTACTCTGCAGTCTGTAATAATTCTCAGCCATGTCACCCAGCTGGAGTCTCCTCTGTTTCTTCTGATGAGTTCTGTGTGTTCCTGACAGGCAATGAGAGAATGATGCTCAGAGAATGGTGCTCTTTGCTTTTCTCCAATCAGGAGAGATACTGACACAGGAAGCCAGCTCTCCAGAAGTGAAGAGTTGAATATTTATCCGGTCTTCAACCATACAGAACATTCTAGGTGATCAGGATCCTCTTGTGTCTGCAAATAGCTCTGGGAGTTGTCAAAATATTGAGCCACCTGAAATCATTCAGCATCTTCTCCAGCTTAGTACAGATGCTAAACTGTGATCCAGATTTTAGACCCCACACCTGCCATGTGTTTCAGTGGTCTAGTAACCTTGTGATGCTGGCATTGTAAAACATAACACAAAGCAGAGAAAAGATGTTGAGTTTAGGACTAGAGACTGCACACGTTTTTTTTGCTTCTATAGACTGAGTGCATTGCAGACCCCATGGGCTCCTTGCATCCCTCCATCCCTCACTCAATCTCCCTGTGTGACATCCTCCCACCCCCTTCTACTTCAGGGACTCCCACTAACACTCCATACAGCCCCCGCTCCCTTTACCAGGGGCGGTGTGCACTCCCTCATTCCCCCTTTATCCCAATGCCCCTCTTTTTCCCCATACAAGAATGCCCCATTCCCTTCCCCACAGGGGTCTGTGTATCCCTTTCTCCTCTTCTCCCCCTGCCAGAGGTTCTGTGCGTGTCCCCATTCTTCCCCATGCTTTGTGCATCCCAATTTCCCCTCCAGTACCAGGGTCCCTCATTCTCCATCTGCCAGGGTCTGTGTATTACCTCTTTCTCTCCATTCTGTCCATGCCAGGGGGCATGTATGGTGTGTGTCCTCCCCTCCCCCCTATTATTCTTTCGCCTATATCCAGGGTTCTGCATGTGCTCCCATCCCTCCCCCTCTAACCCCACCCAAATTTTTCTCTTTCAGGTTGTCAGCATTTTAAAACTCTAGCTATTGGGAGACGGGGCAGAGCTGAGATAGGGGATATTGTTATGCTGGAAGGTGTTAATGGCTGCCATCAACCAGTTCTTTGGTCTATAGCCACCACCAGAGGTGCTAACCAGATGACAAGGGCTTTTTGTCTCTCCCATTACCCCCTTTTGGTTCTTTCAATTTTCCCCCCAAATCAACAGGGTTCTGGCCATTAACGCCTAGAACTTTCGTTGATATTCTGGAATTGATCAGATGTGAGGCTCACAAGTTATTGTGAAATGGACAGAATGCTAAAGATTTGGAGAGTTAGACCCTGCTTTACTTGGCCAGTACAACGCATGCAAAACCAGTTCTCCAGATCCTAGGGCGTTGTCTACACTACAAAATTAAGTTAACCTAACTTAAGTCAACGTACAGCACCACCATAATTACTGCCATGGTTCATGTCTCCCTCTGTCGGTGGTGCATGACCTCACCGGGGCGCTTCCACCTATTTAATTGTGTGGGGCATTGTGGGACACTGACAGCTGGACCTCCACCCCTGCCCGAAGGCCAACCATCCAAGCTGTCAGTCCCAAGCAGGACTTACATCTGAAGCCCTACTGCCCTGGGGATAAACAGCTGGAGCTGTCACTGCTCTGTAGCATAGACCAAGCGTAAGTGGTTCTCTTCACAGTTGCACTCTGAATTGAATCCAGCATGCTGAAGGATTTCTCAGTAATGCCGCCAGTTGAATAGCATGGTGGATTTGCAAGACAAACTGTACAGCTGTAAACATCCCCCATATCGTAGCAGTCATCACTCAGCCACCGTTTGCAGCGTTGTTGGAGCGGTGTTGGTCCCAGGATATTAGAGAGACAAGGTAGAGGAGGTATTCTTTTATTGGACCAACTTTTGTTGGTGAAAGAAGACAAGCTTTTGAGCTACAGAGAGCTCTCCTTCAGGTCAGCTTTGTGTGGTCTGAAAGTGCGTCTCTTTCACCAAGAGAAGATGGTCCAATAAAAAAGATACTATTTCACCCCCTGGTCTCTCTGATCACTCAGCCATCTCAGCTTCTGCAACACTCCCAGGCCTGCTAGTCCATGGAACAAAAGTATGGGGTTCCTGAAGCCATGGGAGGAGGTAATGCTTCGTTGGTTGCAGCATCTCATGGCCTGGGATACAGCAGACATTGGGACAGATTCTGCTAATATCCTGCTTTGAAAGCCCATCTGATTTCATGGATTTGCTTATGGAGTCAGAGACCATTCAGTAAGAGTAAGGTGGGAGAAATCTGACAACAGTCACAAGCTATAAAGCTCTGACATACCCAGTAAATGGGACAACCTGTAAAGCCTCAGCATAAAACAGCTGCTGGTTCAGGTCCTGTGGGAACAAAACTTTTACCTGAACACCCTTTGGGCAGCAGCAGCATCTTGAAATAATATGAAAATTGGGGCTGTGAAAGAGACCAAAGGAAGCAGAAATTCCTAACTTAAGCCTGATTCTCTGTCCTTAATTGACACCCATATACTTATTTATGTTTGCACAAAAGGTGCATTAGAATCTGGGTGGCAGAACCAATTTCAGTTTTAACTGAGCGTTAGGTATTCATTGACCTAAACCCACAACATCCTCAGGATTGAAGGGACACAGCATCTAAGAAGAGGCACACAGCACACATAGGATCAGGACCAGAATCTTCTCCACTGAGAATCTACAGTGGCCATTGTTCTCCTTGGCCAGTGAGAGGTGATACAGAAGCCAGCATCAGGTACTGACAATGCCATTAGTACTATGCTGCACTATATCATCCTTTCTGATCATACCGACTCATTCACACAGGTTCCTGTTTCTGAACAAGCTGCAAACACTGCAAACTAGCCCCTCTAACACCTACCCCCAGCACAGAAACCTCTGTGTCATCACTTCTGGAGACTATCTTGAGTAAACTTTCATTGTTGTGTTTGGAGAACACTAACCCAAACACGACTAATCTCCGGCAGCAGCAAGGAGATAACTGCATTTTAATATGAAGGCTTTTTAATCCTGATAACACCAGCAATCCAAGACCTTCATTATGCCATGCCTGGAACAACTAAGTATCTTTCCCACATGTCCCTGGAGAGATCTTGAGTTCCTGACATACCTTTCCTGAATGTGACAGCTGAGCTTCCAATGTTCCCAGAACTGCCACACTCATCTCAGGGGATCCTTTTCCTGGAACTGCACTTACATATTTGCTAATGCGATGCCCAGTTACTGGGCAACACTCCACATATTCTACTCCTGGGGGAACTCTGCCCTACTGAAGGTGCACATAATTAATGAGCCCCACACATTTTTAATTTTTTGCACAGAAAAAAGTGTCAGCCAAAATGTTGCTGCAGTTCTGCCTTTTGCCCACCAGATAGTGTTGTGGCACTAGAACAAAGCAGCAGATCTCAGCCAGTGAGGGAAGAGAGCGAGCCTGCCTTCTTCACAGTGGGCCAGGTCAGGAGACAGACATCATGGGGTGCTGGAGGGGTCCAGACATGGGCTCATAAGGGCTGGTGAGGGAGGACAGACTGTGGCAGGGGCTGAATGGGAGTGGAGGCACAGGACCACAGTGAGGAGGGAGGTGCAGGGCCACCTAGGGAAGGGGGTACAGAGCTACATAGGGACAGGGGGTGGCTGGGTGGGGCACTGACACATAGGGACAGGGGAAGCGGGTGCAGGACAATGTTCCCTCTAATTTTTCATGTCCATGTGTGGAATGAATTTTGTTATGTGCACCAATATGGAGTCACCTTCATATTGGTGCACATAACTAAATTCATGTGATGGGGGTGGGGCCATGGGGTTCAGTATGTGGGAGGGGGCTCAGGACCAGGGCAGAGGATTGGGGTGTGGAGGGATGAAGGCTCTGGCTGGGCTTGTGGGCTCTGGGGTGGGGCTGGAAATGAGTGGTTCAGGGTGCAGGAGAAGGCTCAGGGCTGGGGCAGAGGGTTGGGGTGCAGGCTCTAGGGAGGGACTGGGGATGAGAGGCTTGGGGTATAGGCTGCCCTGGGACTGTGGTGGGGAGAGAGGACTCCCCCCAGCCCTCTCTCACTGCACTAGCAGCTTAGGGCTGGGGGAGAGGTGCCTCTTCCCCGCTGTGGCAGCTCTGGCGGGGCTAGACCAGACAGAGGGAGGGGGATCTTTTCCCGCAGCAAATCCGGGGCAGGTCACTGCTGAGATTGGCAGGCAGGGGCGCCTCTCCCGCCATGGCAGGTCTGCGCTGGTGCCGGCGGGGAGGGGCACCTCTCACCGCTGCAGTCCGGAGCCCTGGCACGGGGCTTAATAGGCAGCTGTACGGCCATGTGTCTTAGAGGGAACTTAGGTGCAGGGCCACATGGGGATGAGGGGGAGGAGGAGTCTCAGTGGGGGTGGACAGACACATGGGGGTATAGGAACCCCTGGGGACAGGGGCAGATGTGCCTGACTCAATGGGAGAGGCTAGGGGTCAGCCAGCGTCTGCACAGAGGAAGCTCCCTAACAATCCCTCCCTAACCCCCAAAAATCCTGTTTCATACTTTTCCCTCAATAACCAACAACCCTACAAGTTCACATCCAGGCTCCTTCCCAGCAATTTTCTTCCTCTCCCTCAGCTCCTCTATTACCATCAGGGCCGTCCTTAGGCATAGGCAACATAGGCAGCTGCGTAGGGCACCTGAAAATTTGGGGCACCACTGGGTCTTAGTGTCCACCCTCTTGTTTTCCTATCCCTGTTTTGACCCTTCCTGCAGGCTCCCACAGATGGCTGCTCTAGCCTGGTGAGTCTTCCTTGGGAGGGAATCTAGTAGTTAAAAGTGAAAAAACCTCCAGCCTGCCAGACCTATTAGCACAACATTGAAACTGTTAAAGAGACATTCAAGGGGTAATAAAGCCATTTAACAGGCATTTGCCAACCCCAAGGTATATACTGACAGGTTTCAGAGGGGTAGTCCTGTTAGTCTGTATCAGCAAAAACAAGGATGAGTCCTTGTGTCACCTCAAAGACTAACAAATTATTTGGGCATAAGCTTTTGTGGACTAGAACCCATTTCATCAGATGTCTACGAAAGCTTATGCCCAAATAAATTTTTATACTGTCAGTTTCTGACTTTACTGACAAAAACAGTTGTGCATTAATGTAATATTTACACAGAACATGTCAGTCTACAGGACCTTAGTTTAAAATTTGCTTTAAAAATATTTCATTAGTGAGCTGGTGAAGATTATAAAATCACATTTCTAAAAAATGCTTGCATAGAGTTTTAGATGCACAATCATCTTTAGCCTTAAATGTGTGGATCTTCACACATAGTTTTTTAAATAAATCCTTCAAAAGACCTCCCTTATCTAAAATACACATTTTAATTACTATAGTTAAAAAAAAGTGCTTCCGAGGGTATGTCTACATCTACAATTTTGCAGCGCTGGTTGTTACAGCTGTATTAGTACAGCTGTATAGGGCCAGCGCTGCAGAGTGGCCACATTTACAGCAACCAGCGCTGCAAGTGGTGTTAGATGTGGCCACACTGCAGCGCTGTTGGGCGGCTTCAAGGGGGGTTCGGGGAACGCGAGAGCAAACCGGGGAAGGAGACCAGCTTCACCGCGGTTTGCTCTCGCGTTCCCCGAACCCCCCTGCAAACCGCAGGGAAGGAGACCTGCTTGCACGGGGGTTCGGGGAACGCGAGAGCAAACCGGGGAAGGAGACCAGCTTCGCCGCGGTTTGCTCTCGCGTTCCCCGAACCCCCCTGCAAACCGCAGGGAAGACCTGCTTGCTCGGGGGTTCGGGGAACGCGAGAGCAAACCGGGGAAGGAGACCAGCTTCGCCGCGGTTTGCTCTCGCATTCCCCGAACCACCCTGCAAACCGCAGGGAAGGAGACCTGCTTGCTCGGGGTTCTGGGAACGCGAGAGCAAACCGGGGAAGGAGACCAGCTTGATTACCAGAGGCTTCCTCAGGTATGCTGGGATACCTGCTTATTCCACGGAGGTCAAGAAAAGCGCTGGTAAGTGTCTACACTTGATTACCAGCGCTGGATCACCAGCGCTGGATCCTCTACACCCGAGACAAAACGCGAGTACGGCCAGCGCTGCAAACAGGGAGTTGCAGCGCTGGTGATGCCCTGCAGATGTGTACACGTCCTAAGTTGCAGCGCTGTAACCCCCTCACCAGCGCTGCAACTTTGTGATGTAGACAAGCCCCAAGTCTTCCTGTCCTTTCTGTCCATCCCTTCACCACCTCTCCCCCCAGTCCCCACTGAAGAGAGCCCTTAAAGGGACAACAGTCCTTCCCTTCCAGATAGCTGGACAAAGAGTTCCCTTTCTTTACTTCTGACTATCCGACAAACTAGTTTTAAAAGAACCCTCCAGCAAAATCAGTACCTTAGTAAGACAAAATCCTTGTTATACCTAAAATCTTTGGAAACATATTTTTTTAAAGTTGGTGAAATTTCATAACCATGTCTCTTGTTATGGAGATCACACAAAGTAAATTACTGTTCCCTTTTTCTAAAAGCAATGAACATTGTTATGAACACACTAAATCTCTCTGATTAATTTAAAAGAATGTCTTTGTTTCAGTGAGTTAAATATGTAGTAAACTGGAATGCTTAAGATTTGAGTACATTTAAAATATAAATTCAACTTAGAAATACTGATGAAGAAAATGTAAAACAGAGAAGAGCTGCATCATGTATTCCATTATATGTAATGTTGTATTCAGCAGGACAGCTGACTCACCCTTACTATGAAGTTTTTGCAAATAAATCTCTGACAAACTTCAGGGCATATCAAAAAACCTGTGACTGACATTTTTTATTCCCAAATTTTAGTGCTTTTAATTAGGTACTTTCTTCATGTCCATTCTGCATGAGGGAGAGTGCATGGAAGTCTCTGCAGGAACTGTGACTCTTCGCCACCATGAGGCAGGCTGGGCATCTCATTATCCTTTGCTGTCAAGTCCCTCCTCCCCCTCCCCCACCAGGCTGTGAGCTTGGGCTGCCATCCGGCATAGGGGCACCAGTTTAATAATACTGCCTAGGGCCCCATAAATCCTAAGGACGGCCCTGGTTACCATGACTCCCCCGGAGCCTTTGCACCATTTCTGAGGGGTGCGGGAAATACGGTTCTGTATTGTAGTTTAAATGAATTATTACTCAGAGTTCTGTATTAATATGCCCAGTAAGGAATCTATTTGTTAAAAAAAAGATTTCCTGAAACTTTTCTGTTGTCTGTATTGTTACAGACATACTTGCTGACAAGTATTTTGAAATAAATGACCAAAAATAATTGAAACTGGTATGATTATATTGTGTTATTTTGACAAATAAAAGGTACAGAATGTTGCGGAATTTTAAAATATTGTGTGCAGAATTTAATTTTTTGGCACAGAATTCCCCCAGAAGTAATATTCTTTTGACTGGTACTTTGAATAAGGCCACTAGAGTAAGAGCAAATGTGTCACTTGTTTGATTAAAGGGCTCAGAGCAGGGTTACATTAACATCAAAGAATTATAGTATACAGACTACAATTTTTATGCACTATTCACAATTGTTTCTGGGCCCATTAACATATACTAAAAACAAGTCAGAATATTAGCTAAAAAGACAGACTCCAGTAAACAGATGCGCCCCTCTGCCAAAAGCCTACGTGAACAGCTCAGCTTTGCACTATGCCTTGAAGATTAACAAATTGGCTCTGTCAGCCCAATGCCCTGCCAGAAACCCCCATATGTACAAATCTAGAACTGCTAGCAAAAGCACATCACGTGACCTCAAATGAGCTGGTGATAGATAGGGAGAGAGGCACTATCCAAAGGGTGACATACAAGGCTTTGCAGATCAACATCAATGCCACAGCTTGCACCTGGAAGCGAAAAGAAAGCCAAAGCAGTCTGCAGAGCACTGATGAAACGTGTTCCTCCTGCCCATCAGCCCTGATTTTGCAACTGAGGAAACTGCCAAGTGGTTTTCAAGGATAGCTTTATGTGCAGAATATGGAGATCTGGTCTGGATAGCAGTGATAAGAGCCACAGCAGCAAGGAAGGACTGCCTGTGCCATGCCTAATGCACACAGACTAAAAAGGCATTCCTGGCCAATGAAGCCATTGCCACTACCATTATGCATATATACAGGGTATGCAGTACATCTGCTGTAAATAACCACATGCGCTTATTTTGTAACAATCCTCATGTAGTAACTGCCCCTTTACATACAAAGCATCCAGGAAAATCAATGCAATTTAATAGATGGCGGTTTTAATTTAGAGCCATAGGAGGGAGAACTTAAAATTTGATGGGAGCCACAGACGGTTTCCAAACTAAGCTTGTACATGTGGAGAGAAAGGCTTTGATTCAGACCCCCGCCTTGCAGCCTGTCTTTACTGAAGTGCTGGACAAGTGGAGAGGAAGAAAATACCAAATAACCACTGAGCAATCAATCTTTGCTTCACCCTACATTATCTACCTTGGAACACTAGCATCCTGGCTGATGTGAAGTGGGGTCACTGCCTTTCCTCTAGGGCAGCAGTCAGTAGTTCTCAACCTTTTCTATACCGTGCCTGATTCTAGATCACTCCCAGGCCCCCTTCCCATCTGCCCAGGATTGGGTCAGGATGCTCCGGTCATTCAGTAATATGGGAAGGGCAAAATGGTCGCAACCCCTCACTGTTGAGTTATTCCTCAATATCAGCTCCAAGCGCCACACATCAGAAAGAAGCATTACAAAGGAAGAGCTACATCCTGCGATCCCCGCTGAAATGCCAAGACAAAAATAAAAAGTAGCAAGGTTTAGCAAACTGCTTTCTTAACTTGGGGTTAGCTCGCTGGAAGTAGTAGGGACAACTGCACAGCCTGCACACTAGAGACCAACTAGGGGTCAAAGGCAGAGCTCTGTCTACAAAATGCCATCCTAGGGATGGCCTGTTGGAGACAAGGATGAAAATACAGAACAGTGGGAAACACTAAGAGATTGAGCAGGTGGATGTGTTCCTTGAGCCCAGCATGATTCTGTTGGAGGTAGACCTGGTTGGAAAACAGAATTTCCATCCCAAAGGAAATTCTGAAATTTCAAAATCGGTTTTTATCTTAAATCAAGATCAAGAGTCAAAAATCTCAAAACGTTTTATGGAATAGAAGTTCTGTAACATTTTGATTCAGACACATTTAAACAACTTTATTGAAAACTTTATCAAATAATATTTTGACATTACGAAACTAAATATACTAAATATATGTAAATGTAAAATATTACAGATCTTTAATATTATATTAACAAGTCCAAACACATTAACATAAAATCGAACTATGAAGCTCTAAGTAAAATGAGAGAGAACAAAATACTATTTCAATTTTCAATCATTTGGAAAAAATTTCTGTCGAAAATGCCATCAGAATCACCACATTGCCAAGAAACGTTTAGATTTCAGCAAAGCAGCATTTACTAATGGAAAACTGTTCCACTGAAAAGTTTCTGACTAGTTCTAGCTGTAAGGACTCATACACTCAATTAGAATGCTACTCTTCTTCCTGGTGCATAGGAGTTAGAATTCTAACAGTATTGCACACTTCCATTGCATCTCTCATTGCAGAATCCACATGCATTTTATAAGCAGTGATTAAATTAACCTTCACAACAGCTCTGAGAGTTAAGACTCATGCTACCCATTTAGCAGCTGGATAAACTGAGGCTAATCAATTGATATGTCCATAATTACAGCACAGGAGTGCTGGGAACCAAATCCTGAAATCCAGATTCCTAGTCCTCAGCTCTACCATTGCCAGGAGGGAAGAACCAGGAAGCAGGCTACCAAAAAATAAAATTAATTAAAGAATTCACATGGTGCAAATGCTTCTAAGACTAGGAAGCGTACTGCAAAACCCCCTAGATTAAGGTACAATTAGAATCATAGGCGTGATGCACTAAAAGCATTTAGAAAGATTAATCTGATGATCACCAGAGTGATCAAATAAAACTGCAGCCAGAATTAATAGTCCAGAGTATGCTGGCTCTTGCCAGAAAGGAAGTTGTGTATGACCTCGGTGTCAGCTCATTAATGCACATGAATTTATTTAATGTGAAAAGGGAGGTGAAATTTCAGATTCACTACATTCCTAACATGCAAAGCCACTGAAGGCTACAGGGTTACAAGGACAAGTCAGTGACCTGGTGCTGTGGTAAGTTCAAGAGGAATATATAGAATTGACTGGTGCCCCTTGTTAAAAATCCAACAGATCCCAAGCTCTAGCTTCTCTCTGTACACTCACAATGTTACTTGTGGGTTTGGAAGAGACATAAGTAAGATTTCTGAGAACCAAAAGGGCCATGCTCTGCCCTCAGATACACTCACTAAAGTCAGTGGAAATTGTGAGTACCTATCCTGAGGCAGAATTGGGCCCATTGTCTTATTCTGAGGCATGGCTGTCTGTGTGCCAAGGGTTTTCACAATACTCAAACACTGCAGCTTTTAACACGCATTAGGAAATCAAATGATATTTCATTAGAGTGAACTTAAAAAATCAGCTACACGATGTTGTTTAATATCCTTTTTGCAAGCAAAAGTTACCGCAGACCCTTTGCTTGCATATATCATGGCCAATTCTTCCTTTTCAAGTTCTAGATTTGTCCTTACAACAAATTTCAAATTGTGAGGAAGTTTCAGGGCTGCTTGTGAAAGAAGAAGGAGCTAAATTTTGAAAATCCTGGGCAGAACGTGGCTAAACGCTGAAAAATTCTAGTTGCAGATGTTTCACTGTGGCTACAATTAAAGGGAAATGTTACATCCATTTTGTTCAGACTAGCAACCTGTAAGGGAAGAAGCAGCAGTTATGCCTGGGAATAAACCAACCCATGTATTTTGCTGAGTATATGACAGCTCTCTCAATACATAATAAAAGGGAAATTACTTGTGAGGTGACACTGACTGTATCAATTAGGTTAAATCCTGGGTTTAATGTGTTAAAAATTATAATCAGATAGTCAGTGTTTAATGGTGACCTACAAAGGAAATTTTAATAATTGGACCAGTTCTCTCTTTTTTTATTCTTTGTTATGTAGAAAGATGATCTGAAAGGGTTTGTGGTTTTTGGGGGTAGGTAGGGTACAAGAGAGGTGATGATTGATTTTTCCCAGCTTCCATTTAACCTCAGGCATATATCAGGCACGTACAATTATTTGATCCCAGTTTTACTGGAAGACTTGTTGGAGGTCTCAGTTCATATATATAATGGGAGCTCTATCATATCTTAACGAAAGGAACAGAGATGCTGAAACAGTAAAGGATAGCCTTTCTCACCGGTGCTTATTAGATATTGGGGGGTTTATTTGTATTCAATAGGGCCTTAAAGACCCAACCTAGACACTATACAGACAGGTAACAAAATACAAAATCCCTGCCCGGAGAGCTTATATTCTAGGCATGGGACAAGGACACGCACAAATGTTTGTATCAAACAAACAAAAAGAGTAACTGTAATTACCATAGTTGTGCACGCAAGTTGGTTATGTGAGCTGCTAACTGGCACCAATTCTTGGAAATCATGGGCCATGTCTTGTCAGCATGGGAACATACTTAAACACGCTAGCATGCGTCGAATAATAATAGTAAAATAGTTGTACTGCACCACACACAATATGAAGTAGCCCAAATCAGTTTGGCCCAGAAATTCTGGGTGTTCCTTTGAGTGGTATCACTGGGCACTTCAGCATAAAATGGACACACCATCATATATCTTCCAAAGACAGAGAATGCCGCTTTAGCGGATTTATGCTCCATTTTCAGGCAACCCCCCCCCCATTTTTCCAGATGCAAACTATGGCCTGGTGAAAGCCTGGGGGAAGCAATCCTTCTGAGTTGTGATTTGGAAAGGGACTTAGGCTAGTTCTGGGTGTACAGTCCTGTGAAGTCTGGTTTTCACTTGATGTGGAATAGCTCAACAAATTGGGACAGTGACCCAGGACTCCCAAGCCCTAATCCCTAGACAATCCTCTCTCTCCACAGAGTTGCATAACCCTGCATCCTTCTCAAAATACACTGAGGCAACAAGCCAGGATTATGCAAACAATACAAAACGAAAACCAACCAAAAAGCCCAACACCACACTTTGGCTCATTGTTTCCTGGTCCAAAGTATGGTAGGTCTTCAGAGAAGCAGTGCAATCAACAATTCTACAACAGCACTGTTCATTAGGACTTTGGTGTAAATGGGATCAAAAATATAGTGGGAAAGAGACTATCATGTAGGAGATCTGAATAAAACTTGAAAAGCACAATGCGCATTACCAAACATACCAGTTACACTGCTGCCAAAAAGATGTCAAACATCCCCCACAGCCACGTTGGGGAGACAAGATGAACCAAGATAAATGTATGTATATAGGATTCTAGATAATGTACGACCAAGAAACTTTTGAGGCACAAGAGTCTCCACCAATGCACTTTTAAAATTCCACTTGATGTCCCTACACCCTCTCCCCACCCAGCGCTGGCATCTTTAAAATGCCATCACTTCTCATCACATTTGAGCTACTAGGCATCTGGCTATATATCCCCTCACCTTTGCAGATCACTTCACATTTATCAAGTTGTCAAACGAAACAAAGTTAAGGTACCAAACACAATCCATTACAATTTCAGAGCTATTTGCCGGCATTTACCTCAGATTCTCTGTTAACATCAATAAGAATAAGAATAATTCACCACCTACGGGTTGGGATATTTAGGGGGCTGGTGTGCTTACATTATGAATGATGACTACTAGGACTTTGCTGCTGTACTTTGAAAGAAGAGGAGGTCCAAGGAAACCAGAAGAAAGAGATACAGAAAAAAGCGCTACTTGTTAAAGATAATGTGTTTGGAGTTGAGGAAATACATCAAGCATGTAAAAGGGGTAAGGCTGTAGAAGGGCCCCAGGTAATTCCAGAGAAAAATCAAGAGATGAATTATTCAGTAGCTTTTCCTTCTGATTTCCACTGACATTGCATTAGAGAAGGTTGCAGTAATATTAGGGTTATGTTATTAAAGAGAATTAACTCTTGTATATAAAGACATTTGCTTTCCCTTGAAACTTTCCAAGAAAAGCTGTCAACTTGCCTTTCATTTGTCTGAACTTTGACGAGCAAACTGCATGTCAATAAAAAAATAAAATAAAATAAAAAAAAAACTCTAGTTGGAACTGTGATGGGGCTCCCACTCCATTCTGGCCTGTAAGGGGTTAATAGAGACATAAGAAGGCTGTGCAGGACGCAGCCAATAGAAGAGAGGCTGCGAGGAGCAGCCAATCCAGGCCCAGCAGGCCCATATAAGAAGAGCCGCGGCGCAGAGCAGGATCAGTTCCTCCCTGGAGCTCAAGGAGGGAGGTCTGGGTGCCTTGCAGGTGGATGGAAGCTAGCACCCTGGACAGAGCAGTGCTGGGCAGAAACAAGGGAGCTCCTGGCTTGCTGCTAGGACTAGCATGTTTAGGCTCTGAAGAAGGTGTTGGGGCCATGGGGAAGTGGCCCAGGGAAATGTACTGAGTTAGAGGTGATACAGCAAGTGGTCGTCATCTACAATGTCCCTGGGCCAGGACCCGGAGTAGTGAGCAGGCCCTGGTCCCCCACTACTCACCACTGGGGAAGTAGCTGGACTATTGACTGCAGGGTCCCCGAAAGGGGGGAGCACAGAACATGATACAGGTGGGGGGCTGTGTCTTGAAGATGATGCCACAGTTCTTGGAGAAACATGGGTCCAGGAGCAGATGTGATTGCAGCCGAGGCACCATCAGGAGAGTGTGTACTGACCGGCAGTGCTAATTCCCAAGACAGCCAGCAGGAGGCACCAGTGCGCTGAGTGGATTGACATCAGGCAGTCAATCCTGACTTTCAGCCTACCACATTCCTCCAGCCCAACCTTTATTTTCTGTGAAATAAGCTTCCTCATTAACCTACTTAAAAGTAACTTGGGGAAATTGACCACAGTACATGACATAAAAAACAGACACATTCAAAGAACCAGATTCTCTTCTGAATGGAATTGCATTACAAACATGACTGAAAAGAAGGGAAAAGACATCAGGAAAGACTAATGACTGACTGACTCAGCCTGCAGGAGTGAGTGGAAGAGATCTGGAATATTTTACACTAGTTACAATTCACCCATTGGTGCTGGCAAGATCTCTCAGCTTTTAAGTCTACTGTGCCACAGAGTTGAAGTGACAGTCACCTGGCATAGCTTGGAAGAAACACATTAAGAGGACTCTTCATTAGACTATCTGAGCCTTATGAACACATCCTGCACCCACCTTTATTTTTCTCTTTTTGGTGAAACTTTGCACTAAAATGACCAGAAACTCCAGAAATTATAACTGAATCTAGCTACAGGTCCATTCGCAAAGTCACAAGACCCACGCAGGTTTCCAAGCAGTACATTAAAGCTCTTAGGTGCCGTAAAACCACAGTAAAAGAGCCTCTAGCACAGTGGGAACCCACCTCTCATCAGGACCTCTAGGCACACACATAATGCAAAATTCCTATTATCTGTGGTCTCTTAGAATGCAGGAACTCAGAAATGTAGAATTGGAGGGGAACTCAATAAGTCATCTAGTCCAGTCCCCAGCACGGCGGCAGGATGAAGCAGACTATACCTGACAGGTGATGGCCTAATCTTAAAAATCTCCAAGGATAGAAATGACTTCCTAGGTAATTTGTTCCAGTGCTTAACTACCTGTACAGTTAGGAAGCTTTTCCTAATGTCTAACCTAAATCTCGCTTGCTTCTTGTCCTATCCTAAGCGGTTAAGGAGAACAATTGATCACCCTCCTCTTTATAACAGCCTTTTATGTAATTAAACTATTATCATGTCCACTCTCAGTCTTCTCTAGGCTAGTCAACCAATTTTTTCCAATCTTTCCTTGTAGGTCATGTTTTCCAGACCCTTACTAATTTTTGTTGTTCTCCTCTGGATTTTCTCCACATTTGCTCACTTCTTTCCCAAAGTGCGGTGCCCAGAACAGGACACAGTACTCCAGCTAAGGCCCTATCAGTTCTGAGTACACTGGAAGAGTTACTTCCAGTGTCTTATAGACTCAGACTCTAGGACTGGAAGGGACCTCGAGAGGTCATCGAGTCCAGTCCCCTGCCCTCATGGCAGGACCAAATACTGTCTAGACCATCCCTAAGAGACATTTATCTAACCTACTCTTAAATATCTCCAGAGATGGAGATTCCACAACTTCCCTAGGCAATTTATTCCAGTGCTTAACTACCCTGACAGTTAGGAACTTTTTCCTAATGTCCAACCTAAACCTCCCTTGCTGCAGTTTAAGCCAATTGCTTCTTGTTTTATCATTGGAGGCTAAGATGAACAAGTTTTCTCCCTCCTCCTGATGACACCCTTTTAGATACCTGAAAACTGCTATCATGTCCCCTCTCAGTCTTCTCTTTTCCAAACTAAACAAACCCAATTCCTTCAGCCTTCCTTCATAGGTCATGTTCTCAAGACCTTTAATCATTCTTGTTGCTCTTCTCTGGACCCTCTCTAATTTTTCCACATCTTTCTTGAAATGCAGTGCCCAGAACTGGACACAATACTCCAGTTGAGGCCTAACCAGCGCAGAGTAAAGCGGAAGAATGACTTCTCGTGTCTTGTTTACAACACACCTGTTAATGCATCCCAGAATCACGTTTGCTTTTTTTGCAACAGTATCACACTGTTGACTCATATTAAGCTTGTGGTCCACTATAATCCCTAGATCTCTTTCTGTCATACTCCTTCCTAGACAGTCTCTTCCCATTCTGTATGTGTGAAACTGACTGTTCCTTCTTAAGTGGAGCACTTTGCATTTATCTTTATTGAACTTCATCCTGTTTACCTCAGACCATTTCTCCAATTTGTCCAGATCATTTTGAATTTTGACCCTGCAATCCCTCCCAGTTTGATATCGTCTGCAAACTTAATAAGCGTACTTTCTATGCCAACATCTAAATCGTTGATGAAGATACTGAACAGAGCCGGTCCCAAAACAGACCCCTGCGGAACCCCACTTGTTATACCTTTCCAGCAGGATTGGGAGCCATTAATAACTACTCTCTGAGTACGGTTATCCAGCCAATTATGCACCCACCTTATAGTAGCCCCACCTAAATTGTACTTTCCCAGTTTATCTATAAGAATATCATGCGAGACCATATCAAATGCCTTACTAAAGTCTAGGTATATCACATCCACCGCTTCTCCCTTATCCACAAGGCTCGTTATCCTATCAAAGAACGCTATCAGATTAGTTTGACACAATTTGTTCTTTACAAATCCATGCTGGCTATTCCCTATCACCTTACCACCTTCCAAGTGTTTGCACATGATTTCTTTAATTACTTGCTCCATTATCTTCCCTGGCAC
Organism: Gopherus flavomarginatus; assembly: GCF_025201925.1. Classification (NCBI taxonomy): domain Eukaryota; kingdom Metazoa; phylum Chordata; order Testudines; family Testudinidae; genus Gopherus; species Gopherus flavomarginatus. The sequence goes on along the minus strand of NC_066622.1, from coordinate 127,814,999 downwards.
AGAAGTTAAACTAACGGGTCTGTAGTTTCCTGGGTTGTTTTTATTTCCCTTTTTATAGATGGGCACTATATTTGCCCTTTTCCAGTCTTCTGGAATCTCCCGTCTCCCATGATTTCCCAAAGATAATAGCTAGAGGCTCAGATACCTCCTCTATTACCTCCTTGAGTATTCTAGGATGCATTTCATCAGGCCCTGGTGACTTGCAGGCATCTAACTTTTCTAAGTGATTTTTTACTTGCTCTTTTTTTATTTTCTCTTCTAAACCTACCCTCTTCCCGTAAGCATTCACTATATTAGAAATTCCTTCAGACTTCTCAGTGAAGACCGAAACAAAGAAGTCATTAAGCATCTCTGCCATTTCCAAGTCTCCCGTTACTGTTTCCCCCTCCTCACTAAGCAGTGGGCCTACCCTGTCCTTGGTCTTCCTCTTGCTTCTAATGTATTGATAAAAAGTCTTCTTGTTTCCCTTTATTCCCATAGCTAGTTTGAGCTCTTGCTTACAACACTTCCGCTAACACATCCCAGAATGATCACTTTTTTGCAACAGAATTACATTGACTCATATTCAGTCTGTGATCCATTATAACCCCCTCAGATCCTTTTTGCAGTACTCCTTCCTAGGCAGTCCTTTCCCATTTTGTATTTGTGCAACTGATCATTCCTTTCAAATTGTAGCACTTTGCACTTGTCCTGAATTTCACCCTTTTTAAGTTAGATCATTTCTCCAGTTTGTCAAGATCATTCTGTATTTTAATTCTGTCCTCCAAAGCACTCGCAACCCTCCCAGCTTGGTATCATCTGCAAACTAAGCGTACTGTACTTGTTATGCCATTACCTAAATCATTTATGAAGATATTTAATAGAACTGACCTACGACAGATCCCTGTGGGATCCCACTCAATATGCCCTTCCAGCTTGATTGTGAACCACTGATAACTTCTCTCAGTACACTTTTCCAGCCAGCTGTACACCCACCTTATAGCAGGTTAGTCTAGGCTATATTTCTCTGCACTGTATATGAGAAGGTCATGCAAGGCAGTATCAAAAGCCTTACTAAAGTCAACATATACCACATGTACTTCCTCTCCCTATTCAAAAGGCTTGCTACCCTGCCAAAGAAGGATATTAGGATGGTTTGACATGATTTGTTCTTGACAAATCTATGGTGACTTACTTCTTACCTTATTTTCTTCTTCTAGGTGCTTACCAATTGATTGTTCATTTATGTGCTCCACTACCGTTCCAGTTAAGCTGACTGGGGTTGTCCTTATTTCCCTTTTTATAGATAGGTACTATACTTGCCATTTTCCAGTCCTCTGGTATCTCTTACATGTTCCATGAGTCTCAAAAATAATTGCTAATGGCTCAGAGACGTCTTCAGCCAGTTCCTTAAGTATTCTAGGATGTATTTCATCAGGCCCTGCTGACTTGAAAACACCTAACTTGTCTAAGTAATTCTTAACTTGGCACTTTCCTATTTGAGCCTGAGATCCTACTCCATTTACACTGGTGTTCAGGACATTAGTTGTCAAATCCTTGTTAACTTTTTGATGAAAACTGAAACAAACAAAAAAAAAAGGCATTTAACAATTCAACTGTTGCTGCGTTTTCTGTTATTGCCTTTCCTTTCTCATCGACTAGTGGGCCTATCCTGTCCTTGGTTGTCTTCTTGCTTCTCACATATTTGTAAAATACTTTCCCTAGTAGTTTAATCACATTTGTGCCTTGGTCTTTCTAATTTTGGCCCTATATGCTTGTGTTGGTTTTTCACATTCACTTATTTTGTAATTTGACCTAGCTTCCACTTTTTGTATGACTTTTTTTTCATTTTCAGGTCACTGAAGATCTCTTGGTTAAGCTAGGGTGGCCTCTTATCATACTTCTTATCTTTCTTACACACCAGCCTAGTTTGCTCTTTTACCCTCAAATGTCTCTTCAAAAAACTGTCACCTCTCCAGAACTCTCCTTTCCCTTAGACTTGCTTCCCATGGGCTCCTTCCTATCAATTGAGTTTCCTAAAATCTGCCTCCTGGAAGCCCATTGCCTTTATCCTGCTGTTTTTCCTCCTTCCATTCCTTAGAATCATTAACTCTATCATTTCATGAAGCATTAAAACTAGCAGAAAGTTGTTATAATAGATTACAAGAACCAATGTAAACATTTTTTCTGAAGTCGCAGAATCTGAGACTTTCCAAGACTGCTGTGACTTATCCAGCAGCCAGTTTGGCTAGGGCAGCCTCAGGCCACCACAGCCCCCCAGCAGCAGCAGGAGTTTGGATGTGGGAGGGAGCTCAGGGTGTGTTTACCTTAGGGACTCCCCAGAAGCAGTGAGGTGTCCCTTGGCTTCTAGGCGGAGGTCTGGCACTCAGGGCAGTGCATGGAGCCTCCCTGGTTGTTCCTCCGCCTAGGAGCCGAGGGACACGTCACCACTTCCAGGGAGCCACGTGGAGCTAGGCAGGGAGCCTGCCAGCCCCGCCAAACCCTCTCCCCCCAGTAGCAGCTTGTATGATCATAGAGGACTATCCTCCCTAACAGACAATAACTCAAGGAGTTGATCCCCGCGTGGATCTCTCGGATCCCAGGTCATTCCCATGTCTGCAGTGCCTCTGGGATATTTACATTAGTACATAAGGCTTCAGAAGTGTCTCTGGTATTAAAATACCAGATTGTCCCTTAGATCTCTGAACAGCCCTAAAGGTAACTGTATTCTCCTCAACTGATTTGGTCCCTGCACTTACAATTTATAAGATGACTCACTTCCAAGGCATTTCATGACACTGGCGAGAGAGTATATCTAGTAATTAGAGAGAAACAAGGAGTAGAGAGACCAGGTTTTCATTTTCCACTTCAGGAAGTGATTGATCTTAATCAAGTCACATAACATCTGAGCCTCTGTTTACTCATCAACAGAATAGGGATATAAGCTAGATTTACCCTTACTTAGCACTTTTCATCCTAGGATCTCAAAGCATTTACCACTCTTCCCCCAAAATATAGAGCAGTTTTCCTTGCACAGGTCTAATACAGGTAGGGAAGTGGTAAAAGCATCACCACTTGGGATTTAAAACTAAACTGGATAAGTCACTAAAGAACGTGTTGCAGAGAACAACGCTGCATTCTCAAGGGAGGAGTTGGAGCATTTACAAAGGTTTTTCCATCTCTAACTTCAGTGATGCCCATGGATAAAAACCATTGTTACCCTGTAATATATTGTAGATGGGTGACTTTTTATTTGCTTTAAAAAGCATTCAAATATAGGAGCAAAGCACATAACATTCTCCAATCCGCTTATATCCTCCTTCCCCTCCCCCAAGCCTTTATAAAAATATCTCCTGAAATTTTGTTCAGGCATGATTCAGACAATCATAGTGGCACTATTTTTAGAAGATAATGTGATTACATTAAATGTTACAGATTAGAGGCAAGAATGTATTTCCCCTGACACCACCCTCTTCTGAAACAGAACACTTAACCCTGTGCAATTACACATGGGAAAAACTATGACCAACAAATTCTGAAATGTCCTCTTCATCATTAATAGCCCGTTTGGTGCCTATTAAAAGAACACTGACTGTTTCTTTCAAAATAGCTTCAGACGGAGGTCGTGGTGACTCAGTTTGGATTGTAACTTGTCAATGTGTGTTTGCCATCTACAGTAACACAGGTCTTTCCAGGGCCCTTGCTAAGAAGTAATGGGTTCCCAGAAATCAGAACTTAGCCACAATCCTCACAACAAATAAGGATCAACCAAGTCGGTTTCAAAACAACTAAAACACATGGCAAACTTCTGAGGCTCCTGGACATATGAGAAGCTGAGGAAAGACTATGGCATACTTACTGCTTGAGCTGGAGATCTCTTTTGGACTAGATGACATTGGCTGAGCACACATTTGACAGAGACAATCCCTTCCATTGAAGGTAACCCGGTCTCCTGGTGGAAACGGGCGTCTGGAGAGGGAAAGAGAAAAGTGAGTTTTACTCAAGGTTAATCCAGCAATTTCATTCTCTTTCCCACCTCCCGAGCCTGCCGCCTTCCTCTGGTGCAAATCAATATCTTACAGACACTACGTCTGAAATGCAGCCATAGCAAAGTCAGGCAGCTGAGTGAAAGCCAAAGGTTTCTCAATTGTGAGGAGAGCAGAGATTAGTCTGGCTGGTATTTTGGTTTCCTAAAGATATCAGATGCACAGTATCTAAAGAGAAGCAGACAGCTGAGTTCACTTAGACTCAACAGCTCCAGCAATGATAGGCTCAGCACGTCACTAATGGCACCCAAAAATAGGGAGGAACAGGCAAAGGGGAAATGGTGGATGGACGGCTCCCAGGGCTGGTGAAGGAATATAGAGTTGTTCAACTCAAAGGTTCACCAAACTGGGATAGGTTCAGTGCCTGAAAGTCAGAACTATGACTATAATGGTCCACATGAAATGAGTTGGTGGCTACATGCCAGTTCCTAGAACTTTAAACAGGTACCCGCATTACAAAACCACCCCCACTGTGTCAGCAGAGGACAAGGGCCACCACAAAAGCAAGGTTGAGGTTTACTGATAGGGTAGTAGGAGAGAAGTTTGCAGTGCTGCTGAACCTTGTGGTACCCTGTAGTGGGGTGATCACCCTGCTCCGGCGCTGGAAAGGTAAAAGCAGCCCTTGAGAGGCTGCAGCAGGGTAAGAGGGCTGTGGCTGGGGAAGGCTGACTGGGGAAGCAGCCTCAGCTGCAGCCACGCCCCAATCAAGCCGCAGCTGGCCCTATAAAAGGGCTGCTAGCCAGAGCTCAAGAGTCTCTCTCTAGGGGTTGAGAGGGATGGGCCTGGCTGCTGGGAGCTGAGCAGGGTACCTAGACTGCAGCAGGTCTGGGGAAAGGCCAGAGGAGCCGGGGAGCTCCGGCCTGGAAAACCCGCAGGCTGCAGGCCTTGCTAAAGGCTGGAGAAGGTACCGGGGTCGCAGAGGGGCAGCCCAAGGATAGGCACAGGCAGCAGGTCCAAAACCTCCTTGCCGATGAGTGGCAATTATACTGCAATCCACCCCAGTGAGTGTGGGTTAGATGGTGACTGGCAGTAGCCAAGACTGAGGTGAGGTGGGGATAGGAGGTTGGGGGTCCCCTGGGTGGGGAGACCCAGATTGGGGGTTACTGCTGGGGGAAGGACCCTGATCTAGAAGGGGAACTGGGGTCCAGGAGGGACACGGGGGCCAATGGCAAGGCGAGACAGTGGCCTGAAGAGGGCACTCTGGGAGCTGGAATGAGCTAATTCCCTGGATGACCAGCAGCAGGCGCCACAGTGAGGAGTCGTCACCCTGCCACATACCCATTCGGTGGATAAATAGAAGACTTCTGCCTCTAAGGTTGTTAAATCCAGCACTTTACATCAGTTCACTAAAATTAGGCAAAAATTCTCAAACTTCAAATCTTCCGAAAGGTGCATGGCTTTAATTTCCTGCTACACGCTGCCTGCATCTCAACCCACCCAGAAGTGTACATTAGCAGGAGAAGTGTCCTTAGCTACACGCTGCCTGCATCTCAACCCATCCAGAAGTTTCCATTAGCAGGAGAAGTGTCCTTAATAAATTTAGCATCAGTTTCTTTCTGCAAAGCAAACAGTTAAACATCATGGATGACAAGTCTTTTATTCATTCCACACAAGTCATTGGGCTACATTTTATAGACAAGTTTCAGGCCATCATTTACTTTTACTGTATTTAAGAAATACTCCTGTAACCTATATGGGATATGAATTCTTCAGTGCAGTGCCAGTCCACTCACATTGTTAATTTTAAAACTAATGACCAGAACACTTCTATCAGGACTCGAAAAACTTGACCAGACACCTACTAAACACTGGACTACATTTACTAGTCCAAGGGAGCTGTGCAAGACAAGAGTGGTAATTTAGAAGCCCTGCCATCCCCCGATAGAGACGCAGAGTCCTCACTTGAACCCTGCTTAATGGCTCCTCTTTCATATCAACCTCTTGGTATCAGATAAATTTAGCATCCTTCTCATCCCCACCTCTAGCTGATGGAAGGAAGGAGCCTCTCCCCATTCCAGAGCTTCCTGGCTGCTGGAGAACTTCACTGCTCTACTCCTCAGCAGGTCTACTGGCTGCTGCAAGCAGGAGCAATTGTAACTCAGCCTAGACACTTTCTTTTGGCTTCTCCTCCCCTGTGCTTGACTAAAAGAAATGAAACTGACTGCCATCTTGTTCATTTCAGCCTGTTTCTGCTGATAAAACTATAAGCAGCAGCAGCAGCGGCACCTCAACTGTCTGCAAACTTTACTTCTGGCTCATTCTGGAAGATTATTTTCACAATCATAAAGCCTGGAAGATTTATTTCTTCTCGTTTTTGCTTTTTAATGAAAACTTGGATTTCTCAGAAACAGATAGCTTCGGTCCATCTCGATGCTCACCAGGAAAAACCAAAATGATATGGATTAAAATATTTCTTCAGTTATGCTGATCTCTACTTGGGCTGAATAGACAAGTAGTATTTAATGTCTGCTGGAACTGCTCAAATGAAATAGCCTACAGGCATAAATATTTTTTTTATATATATACACACACACACACACGTTGCCCCAGAACCTCCATCATTCAGGGATAATATCCTAATGAGTGTTAAAATCATACAAAAAAAAAAAGTTACAGCTTCTTAAACTTTCCACACCCAAGACGACCATTGGCTAGTAGCAGCTGCCTTCTTTCTTCATTCTCAGCAGACATCCAATATGCAAAGAGGCCAAAATTCAGTTTCTCTTGGTCACTGGCAGAATAGAATGAAATAAAAATGGATCTGAAACCTAATGGAAGTAGCATCTTCTGAAACAGTAATATATAGTGTGAAAAATAGGGAATTACTATTATATTATTTGCATTGTGATATCATTGAGAGGCACCAAGCAAGGATCAAGCGCCCATGGGGCCACGAGCTGGTAACATAACAGAAGGCAATTCCGACCCCAAAGAACCTACAATCCAAGTATAAGATGAGACAATGGATGGATACAACAGACAGGGTGAGGGGGGAGCACAGAGTGAGACTGGGACAGTTATTAATATACTAAGCATCATGCACAGCACACCAGCTGGCTAGCCATTGAAATGTGGGAAGTTTTTCCAGGTCACACCAAAATCAAACTAATTATAGACCACAACTTAGGTCTTGAAGGTGTTAACACTCCATCATGGGAACTGATCTCCGACTGAAGCCTCTAATCACTACCACTATGCTAATAGTTACAATGAAATTTTATTCTCCATACCATATACTACTGTTTCAGAATATGCTAATCCTGTTACAATTGGGATCCACAGTGACTACAATAAATTCACTTTGACTTTTGCGTATTGGATGCATATGCATATTGGATGCCCGATAATATCAAGTACTCAAATCAAAAAGACTTCTTTACTTTTTTCTTTAAATCCCAAATAAAATACAGAAAAGAAAGTGATGAAATGCTGATGCTTTGTTTAAATTTCTAAGCCATATCATTCCATTCACAGAAAGAGTGTTTCTTTGACTGAAACCGATGACAATATTAGTTGTCCAGCTGCCTGGCTGAAAAAGAGCATTAAACTATGTCAGAGTGTAAGGGTTGGGAGCAACTGCAGACCAGCTGAGGCAATATTTCCAGCCCCCAACAAGAAGAGTAAGCCCAAATCCTGAAAACATTTAAGCACAAGTAATTTGACCACACAAGTATTCCCAGAGATTCATGTGAATAAAATTAGCTTGTGCTTTAGTGAGCCCCACTCTAGAGCTCCTCCTAGTGACCATAGGGGAGTGCAGCAGGTGTGAAGGGAAAGAAGGACAGGGAGCCTGGGGCTGCCTGAGTCACTAGAGCTCTCAGATAGGAAAGGGTGGACTATGTTGGAACTAAGTAAGTACCCAACCCTGAGACAAGATTCCTTATTTTCAAACGTGGCCCTTAAAAGCTTCTGTTTCTGAGTTCAGCCAAATGTGAAACCCAGTATTGAAATGCCCTTTATAACCTATCCCACGCAAAGCCGGATGTTAAATTCCTTCCTGCGTGACAGCAACAGTGTGGAGAGGGTACAGGGCATTATACCCAGCAGCACAGCTTTGCTGGTAGATGCTTTTCAGATAAACTCATGGGAATTTTGAACTCCCTAAAGTTCTGGTGACAACAAGTCATTCCCAATCAAGCACCTTCTAATAGAAAAAAAAGTCTTTAGAACTGCGTGCTGTGGCGATGCAGTTCTCCCTGTGCTTCGTGCGATAGGGTTAACAGCACAGAAAGGACTCACTTGCAAACCGTGCAGGCAAAGCAGTTCGGATGGTAGGTTTTTCCCAGAGCTGTCACTACTTCTCCTTCCACGAATTCCCCACAGCCATTGCAGCGGGTTCCATACATGCGCTGGTAATCCACAGAGCAGAGGTATTCCCCGTTCTTAATGAAAAACCCTCCTTGGGCCAGGTCACAGCCACACACTGGAAAAACAAAACAAGCACAAATCAATTACAAGCCAAATCAGGCTGGCAGGTTGGAAATATATAGCTGTACAAATAGCATCCTCCCTCATATGCTTTAGATCTGGGTTATGTCACAAATGAGATGAGTTTGATAGTCTCAGTCCCCTCTATAATAGACCTGTGTCTTCAGCCCAGCACATGACGTGGTGAATGACTGACGTTCTCTGGCTACAAGAGGTTGTTCACTGGCACAACAATCTATGGAACTCTGCACAGCAGCAGCTTGTTGGAAGGGGCCCTAACCACTGTCATGAGTCTGTCAGTAACATGCGCATTATAATTCACCAGAGCTGCAAAGAAAAACAGTTAAGAAAAATAAAACTGGACAGTCTAGATTATGTATTGTTAAAGGATGTAGAAGATACTGGCTGCAAAGGAACTGGCTTCACGTTCAGCCATTACTAAGGGCCATGCTTTTATTGCGAGTTTCTGCAAACACTCACCCATGCAATACACTTTGCGATCATCATACCTAATCTGATTTTAAGAAATTGCAGATTCCATGCAGACCGCATTGTCCAAGGGCACGTGTCCTTGGGAGCCACTGCAATGCCAGCACAGAGGTCTATAGGATTTAGAGTTACAGCGATCGCCTTTTTTATTAAAGGAAACAAAATCCTGAAGGGAGATTCTTTGAGTGCAACTGCTCCTAGTTGAATTCCAGTGAACGCACACATAATATCACCTAGCAAATGCCTTATGGCCAGTTTTAACTGAGGCTACACCCCTTTTGCTTCCCAGTTTTGATGACTGATGATGTGCATGGTGCGGTAGCTTGGCACTGGGCCAGTGTTTCGGTTTTGTTGTAGATGCAGGTGCATACACTTGGAGGCAATCATTGAAGGAGAAGAGGTTGACCCTCCTCAGATACCGTTAGTGTAAATTTCTTCCTGATCATCAGCAATTTACATCTTTACCGGGAAGAGGCTGCTTTATGTTCTGTTTGCTCTCAACTGATTCACGAATGCAGGCTTCATGGGCAGGAAACTGCATGGCAATACAGGGCTGGAAAAGTTGCTCTAAGCTGGGAGGGGTTGCAAGTACTTTGGAGAATAGGATTAAAATTCAAAATGATCTGGAGAAATGGTCTGAAGTAAATAGGATGAAATTCAATAAGGACAAATGCAAAGTACTCCACTTAGGAAGGAACAATCAGTTGCACACATACAAAATGGGAAATGACTGCCTGGGAAGGAGTACTGCAGAAAGGGATCTGGAGGTCAGAGCGGTTCACAAGCTAAATGAGTCAACACTGTAACGCTGTTGCAAAAAAAGTGAACATCATTCTGAGATGTATTATTAGCAGACTTGCTTACACTAAAGTAGTAATTCTTCTGCTCTACTCCGCTCTGATTAGACCTCAATTGGAGTATTGTGTTGAGGTCTGGGTGCCACATTTCAGAAAAGAAGTGGACAAACTGGAGAGAATCCAGAGAAGATAAAAATGATTAAAGGTCTAGAAAACAAGACCTGTGAGGGAAAGTTGAAAAAAATTGGGTTTCTTTAGTCTGAAAAAGACGACTGAGGGGGATATAACAGTTTTCAAGTACGTAAAACATTGTTACAAGGGAGAGGGAAAAAAATTGTTTTTCTTAATCTTTTGAGGCTAGGACAAGAAGTAACAGGCTTAAATTGCAGCAAGGAAGCTTTAGGTTGGACATTAGGAAAAACTTCCTAACTGTCAGGGTGGTTAAGCCCTGAAATAAATTGCCTAAGGAGGTTGTGGAATCTCTGGACCAGCACTGGAGATTTTTAAGAGCAGGTTAGGCAAACACCTGTCAGGGATGGTTTAGATAATACTTAGTCCTGCCATGAGTGCAGGGGACTGGACTAGATGACCTCGAGGTCCCTTCCAGTCCCATAATTCTATGAAAAAAACAACTAATCTTGCCCCTGAAGTGGAGGTCTGTGTTGATGTGCAAGCCTCAGAGATCCTGTCAGACAGGGCATCAAAAGGCACGGAGGCCTCTTCCTGCCCATGTAACACCACGCTGAGAACAGTAAAATCCTAGAAGAGAAACAGCAAATTTGAGCAAGATGTTTGGTCAAGAGTTGGGTGCTGTGACTGAGAGCGTACCTAAAGGACCTGTTCTTTCCACCTTCAAGAGAGGCATTGCAGACTCCAGTGGGCAGGGCCTGCAGAGCAGTGATGGCACAGAACAAAGCCCTTTGATGAAGGCAATGGTTAGAACGTGGAACTGGAGTCTGAATTTCTGTAATAAACAGTCATACCCAGCTCTTGTGTAGTGCTTTTCATCAGCAGAGCTCAAAGTGTTTTACAAATGAAGTATTATCCCTATTTTACATGTGGGGAAACCGAGGCACAAAGATGAAGTGACCTGCCCAAAGTCACCCAGCTGGCTAGTAGTAGAGTCAGTCCAGTGCTCCAGCCACTAGGCCACAACTGACTAGCGCTTTCCTCTGTTGCACTGTATATCCTTCGGTAAGTCAACTTCTCACTAAGCCTCAGTTTCCCCACCTGATTCATGGGGAGAGTAATACCTCCCTGCCTTCCAGGCAGTTGTGAAGTTTCAGTGACTGGTTTGTAAAGCACTCTGAGAACCCTGTCTGGAATGTGCTATACAAGCAGTAATAATTTTTCCATGCAACAATGGAAGTTGCTGGAATTGTTAAGCAGAAAAATCATGCAGATGCAGTCAGCAAGGTAGCTTCCTCAAGGAACACAATATATAGAAGGAAACCAATAGCTAAATCAACAGGGGCAGGGAGGAAAATTCCCCACGACACCTGGGTCTGGGCTCTGACCTTCCCAAGGGCATTCTCCCAGCTCCGTGTGCCAACTTATAGTCCTTCCCCCAACCACCTGTGCAAGAGGAACAAGAAGAAGTGGAGTTGAGGCTAACCCCTTCTGGACTGGTGGTTAGATAATGCCTCCTACCACAGGTCACACACAGCATCTCTCCAGACTGGTCTCCAATTTCACTGAAAAGCCAACAGCCAGAACATAATGTCTCATCTGGAGTCCTGGCTCCAATACCTTAAAATACCAATATCTGCTTGGATGGCTAAAGCTGATATCCGATTACACGACCCAAGAGGATGGTTGCATAAAGAACATTATGAAATGCTCCCATCTCCTTTTTTTCTTAATCCAGCTGTGAAGCTGCAATAGAGTGTTGAGAGCCTGGAGCTACAAAAAGAGTGGGGGGGAGGGAGGAGGAGAGCAACCATGGTAGGTCAAATTTAGAACCTCTTACCCTTGACAGTGTCCTTTTAAGCCTACTCATCAGGCACATGCCATTCCTGAGGGGGGCTAGTGGTTTCAATTTCTCAAAAGGTACAGTCAGTAACTAGCCCCAGCCAGACAGTGAAGCCAGCTTACACAAGACATGCACTCACAGCCCAAGCATCCTACCCTTCTCCCTTTCACTCGTCTAAGGTAGACTTGGCCTGTATCAGAGTCTTGCACCAAGGAATGCAGGAGAAAGAGAGACAGTTCTAAAAAAAGAACAGATTTTACTATTTAAATGTACTAGCGCAGTCTGGCAGGAAAGATTTCTTTGTAAGTGCATGTCCCATTTAAGAGGCTTTCATGGCTGGCTGGTGTTTCCATCTGAAAAAATGAATATGTTAGAAATGTTCTCTGGTTTAGGTTAAGGCCCCTCTCCCTGCCACACACAGCAGCAGATAAGACTGGGTCACTCTTCTGTCATTGCATAAACTTCTTCCCATGGCTTAAACACTAAGCACTACTTTCCTCTGGGCTTTGAAGCTGTTGTGTGGCTGGGTGCTAATCCCTTGGTACGGGGAGCAGATAGCGAAGCAGACGGAATTTCATCATGTCAGACCCCCTCAATATGAAATGAGAGAAACTAGGCAATCATAGCCCAGGAAGTTCTGAGGGGCTGCATCACAGTTAGCTCAGCCTATACAGTTTATGATGTAAGAGAAAGAATATTACAGTTTGCACTGAACAAGGCAAATGTTAAAGTCCAGACATGCGCGTGTATTCTGGACCAGTTGCCATCATAAGCATGTTGAGCTGCTGATTTTGCAACCTGGAAGTTTTTTGTACTTGTTATCCATGTGCACGTGTCACATCACCACCACATAGATTAGACAGCACTTTGATGCCAACTGATGGCTGCATAACATGCAATTCCCTACAACAGAGAGTTTTACTGACAAGGATGTAATTTACCGATTTTACTGGTAATGGGATGTAATTTCTCCATCAATTACCTTGGGGAATTTATGCAACACCCAGAGCGACCACAGAGCTCTCTAAAAGGTCCAATGGTAACTTAAGCATCAACCACCTCTGGCAGAATTCTCACTGAAAATTTGTTTGTGAATGAATTGCTAGTAGTTGAGTGCACTGGTCTTTTCAGTCATATTTCCTATGATTCGAAGGGAGTTACATTCTACACAGGTCGTGTGGGGAGAATTGGGCCTCAAATATTTGTGTATTTTAGAATTTACTTTTTTCCTCCAGTTTTAGAGAGAAGGCATAGTCCCGAGCTTCGAAAGGAATTTTTACTCATCTTTAAAAGGTGACATAATATGAACCATCTGAAGAGTCATACTGAACAGTAAGAAAGGTATCTGGCATTTTGGTTTCACTCACTTCTGCACCATCCTGTGCAGCTGAGTCAGTGAAATTCAATAAGAGAAGCTGCCTTCCACATTGTAAGAGGACAAAGCCATATGCCTTATTGTTCAAGATAGCCCATCAGAATTTTTTTTCAAAACTGCTGAATGAATTTAGATCAAAATTGCCAAAGGCATGATTACTAAGCGATAATTAGATGAGCAGCTTTCAAGGTGCTTTCCTGTCATGGAAAAATTGAGAGAAAAGATGACTTCATGGTTAAGGTACTAGAGTAGGACTTAGGAGATCTGGAGCTAGTTCCTGGGTTACCACCATTTCCTTTTTAGGCCTAGGGCGACACACTCACTTTCTCCCTGCCTCAGACCTTAATCTGTTACATTGGAGTTGTACTAAGTAACGAGCAAGTGCTGAGAGAATGCGGAATCAGTCAATGCTATGCTCGACTGATGCAGCAACTCATGGTGTCGGATGCCATCAGGTGGTCGAGGGACATCTACATAGAACACACCACCGGACATCAGCTAATCCAGGAGGGATGAGCTGGAGTGCTGATGAGAAGCAGAGTCAGGAAAGTAACTGAAATACTTTCCTTGTGGATTGTATTTTCTACTTACCTAATTCTCAGTTACTCAGGGACAGTCTCCACTCATTGATATATTTTGCTTTCCACAAATCTCTGTACAACTTTTCATGAGTGATGTACCTGAGTATTTGGATTCTAGTATCTAAACTGTATTGTTAAATCTATTCATCTAAATTTGGGTTATTGCTGATTATGTACTCTATGTATCAGACTTAAAAACGACCTCTGTATTTGTGATACTCTAAACACTATACCCAGACGTAAAGACATTTTTCTCAACCTATGTATTATACAATTTTTATATCCTGCGTCTGTCTTGAACATTCAGATTGCAAGCAATTAGTGAGACACAATCACTGCTCCACTGTGTCTGTACATAACTAACACAGAGCCACCACATGCCAATGTAGTAACAACACAAAACATTTTAACAGCCTAAATCAAAATGCCAGGTAGAAATGGAGCAGTATTTAAGTGCAGGGAACAGTGCAGTACTGGCAACTCCTCCCTGGATTTCACATTTCTGCAGACACAGCACTAATATTTCATGTGCAAACAAATTACATTTCAGGGTGGCATTCAAACTACATCCAGCCAAAAAGTCAATTACCAATGACTGAGAATTACAGACAGGATTTATTATGCTGCAAAATCTCCAGCGCTGGTTTTCAAGTACACCTCCCTCTTGTTTCCTCTTCTCCCCTCTTTGTTTCAGGCATTTTCTTCATATAAATATAAAATTATGTAAGCTGATGTCTAGAAGACAATGAGGCCCCTGCTCTGCATCACCACTTGTCTTCTTGTAGGGTATAAATACTGTGATGGATTCTTAAACCAGATTCTTCTACTGTGGTCACATTAAATGGATCATGGCTCTTGTAAGGTGCTGCTAGTCACAGCAACATGGTAATTGTCATTCTGGTCCATTTAGGCCATTACTGTGTCTTCCACAGTGGCCAAACCCAGTTGCTAAGGGGTAAACCCCTCGTATAGAACTATTGTGATTTGACATGCTGATGAGGAAATCTCTTCCTAACCTTCACCACTTTGCATTTAGCTTGCACCTGAAAAACATGAGCATTTAGTGTGTGTGTGTGTGTGTGTGTGTGTGCGCGCGTGCGTGTGCGTGTGCGTCGCTTGACATTGAGGGTAGTCAATAGTCACAGGATCTGACCTAGAAACAGTATGTGACCTTTCTAGGTTTCACTTTGCCAAGGGTTCTGTTCCCAGCTCTGCCAATGAGTCACCTTTTGGAAAAAACACTTAATCATGCCTCAGTTTACCCACCTACACAATTATTATAATACAACAGGAATTTCAAAAGCACCTAATATAATCTATCAATGGGACTTGTTCTCCTAAGTCACTTAGGAGGGATTTTCAAAAGTAGCTATCATGAACCACACAGAGGTCTTGGCAGCTAACTTGTTCGTAAAAGCATTCTGAAATCTTCGGATGAAAGGTATCAAGACAACTGTTAGCATCTATTCTCTCATCACAAACACAAGGATTTATACAGAAATCTCTCAGCAGCAATGGAATGTATTAAAAAACTCTTCTTGGGAGTATATTTTTTAAAAAATGGTACTTGTGATTAAACAGCAAATTCTCCTCCGGCCCAATCCAGCCTCCTTTCCCCTCAGTCTCCTGTTGTTCATTGCCAACTGAGTCCCAGTTAGTTCCCCTTCTACAGCAAGCCTTGCTTTGAGTTGCAAGCATTCCTAACACAAAGCAGCCCTATCTGCAGTCTGAGCCACCAGCACATTCATCTTCTTTGGCACACCAAGATCAGGGGGCATGTACTAGTCTGAGGATTTGAAGAGGAGTCCCAGCCGCCCTATTTTAAAAGGGAATATGCCCAGATAATTTAGCATGCGTGTTCCAGTTGCTCATCAGGGCTTTTGGCTACACTGACAAAATGAAGTTCAGCTACGCCGTTAGCAGCAGCAGCCAGAAAAACGCTGCTCAGCAAGCTGCTTTAGCTCTGAGTCACAGACAGACTGTTTTTTTAAATGCAAAGGACTGTATCTGCATTTGCTATACAAATAGGGACAGGACTGAACAGCTTGGGGAGGGAGGGGCGGGGGGGGTAACTATGAAGAAATGATCATTCTGTCCATAGACCATTTTCCTTAGTGCACTTCTTTGCGACCGTTAAAAGGAACACCACTGCGGGGTGGAGGGAGAAGAGGGGCATGTTGTTTTTGTTTTTATGTAAATAGAAAGACCATCTGCCCAGCACCATTCATGTTACATGCATCAATGCCTGGCCAGCCAGTTAAGCAAAACAAACGGGCAGCGATCAGTATCTGCGCACAATGAATTGTCACTGACAGTGTGTTCTTGTCAAGTTATTGCAATACAAATATGTCATCAATGAAAAATGAAGAGTGCCAGGACAACAACAGCTACCAGGGTACCTCCAGTTTTGGTCTTCCCTTCCCATGCTCATTGGAAGAGCTATGAGAGAATTGATTACCTGTGACAGTAACAACATACAGTTCATGGTTGATAAAGCAAAAGCCAACAGATATTCTTTAGGCAGGCATCCATCATAAGGAGACAGTCCCTGTTAAACCTGTCAAGCAGTTCTATACAAGAACAGGTGACATTTCCTCTGGAACTTTTCCTGCCTGATAATATGGAAGAAATTCCATTTTACATGATCAGAACCTCTCTTCTGAAAGATAAAAGACACTGAGGTGCATTTCCACATAGATCTGTATTCACTGGGGAATCAGAGGCACAAATGACAAGAACTCACTAGTTTGCTCGTTTTAATATGATTTTTCCCCAGGAATGGACAAAGTCAGCCTTTGTTACACTGAGGCTGTATCTCAAGGGATTCTACATTCTAAACATGGGATCCTTCTCCCCCTATGAAGAGTGACCAGGAACAAAGGCATACATAGGAACACAAGCTCTCTCTCTCTCTCTCTCTCTCACTACATGGAGCTATTGTAACTTATCCTCCGAACACAAGGCACACAGCTGGACCTCAGATATTAGCCAATCACTACTGGCTCTCAAAGTTACAGGATTTATGGTGTGTAAGTCTAACTATTCCTGCCAAAGGTAGCTGCTTAAGAGCTTAACATCAGTCACTGAGGTTCCCCAGGGGGGCAGGATAATTTTTAAGCAGTTCATAGGTTAACCGTCACTTCCAAGCTTTGATGGAGTTGATGCACTTAAAAAGGGGTCAGACTTTTGAAAAAGTAAAATGAATATGAATTTAGTGCCCAATTCTGCTGTTCTTACATGAGAATTCCCACCAACTGCCATGGGAATACTAGCCAGTAAGGGCAGCAGGACTGGGCTCCGATAGGGTGGAAGTGGGTTAAAATAATGACATGTTCTATTAATCAAAGATAAATGAAGATAGCTTAAAGACAGAAGCAAGGAAGGCAGGCGAGTATACTGGTAAGAGTGGGTTCTATATGGCAACTATAGATTTAAAGGATCTTCTTTAACAAGACGACTAATAATTTATTGTGGCGCTCGGAGCACCAACATAGGCTAAGGTGCAAATTCAGTTTAAAAGCTGATATTTTATTTCATTCTTATGTTTCTAAGCTACAGGAAATGATTGTGTCATTGATCATCTCTCGCTGTTCTCAAGCGGAATGATACGGGTACAGGCTGTATTTCTTAACCACAATGATTTTCTTGTTTGAAGGCAAGAAAGAATTTGGCAATCAGTTTATATCTAAACAATCACACACAAAAATCTATTTATTTTTTTGCCTAACAGGGAGCTTAACAGATTATGTATTTATGGAAACAAGGTTAATATTCTTATTAAAGTCTAACGTTTCTACATTTCAGATGAACTGATCGTTACTCTCCTCATTTCAAGTTCCTCTTATCAACACTTTTCTCCTGTGCTTTGGAATTATTTAAGGAATGAGCCCATGGCAAAATCAAACAACTGACGAGCAGATGAATAGGATCAGTATCAGAAGCCACATTGCAGAAGTCTAGTATTAGAATTATAGAAGCATTATTATTCAGTATTAGGAGCCATATTCAGCCTATTGCAAAGGCTGTGACAAAGATCTGGAGAGTCTCATCTCATTTCATACTTGGCAGTGACTGCCGATTCTCTTCCAGCCTACACATGTGGTACACAAGTTTTGATCCCAGCTATTTGGTGCTTCTTTTGGCATTCCCTGTAGGTCTGGATTCTCCTCTCACTCACTTTGCTGTAAATCACGAGCAACTCCATTAGTTATGCCTGTGAGAAACAACTGTAGGTGAGGGAGGTGAGAGTCTGGCCCTTATCTGTTCATTAATCTGGTCCCATCAGGTCCCCAGTCTGGTTCTTCTGTCATCCTATTTGTATGTGAGATGTCCCATTTACTCCCGTGTGTGTACTCAGATGCTGTGTATAATCCCTTGGACTCAAGTTTGCCTCCCAGACAGCTGTTTATTTTATGCTATTTCCTTCCTGGTTCTTAATACCGGTCACTTCTGGCATCGGTCCCTACATAAAATTTACCCTCTGTGTCTTTTTTCACCCTTCACGTTTTGTACCTGCTGTCTGAGTTATTATGTGATTCAATTTATAATATGAATAACACAATAATTAATACAAAATTTAGTCAAGTCCCAAAGGTATTTACTCTCCAGTGTCACCCAACCAGCTTAGTTCTCCTGACAATCTCTTATTTCATGACACAGTTCATTCCTATCCAGTCTTCTATGTGCCAAATATATCAAGTCATTTGTTCTTTTTAGTGGGGCTGACAGTGAAAGTTTCTGATGACTTAGCAAGACTGAGGTTATCATCTATGCTCATTTCATACCACAACCTGGTGCTTTAAGTTTCTCTTGCCATCTAACACCACGTGGCTCTTCTGGTCCTTCCCTCCAAGAAGGGCAACATTCAGGCCACAGAGAATTGTCGGCCATTAGGTTGGAGTAGCCTTTTCAGCGTGGTTCTGATGGCACTCTTGATGGTGAAGGTCCCTCCATCCCTCTTCCTGCTCCAAACAGATCAGCTGAGCCCTGACGAAATACTCAGGTTGGGTTCTAAGGGTCTAATTCTGCCCTCCAGTGCATCCGTGCAGCTCCCAAACTGGCAGTTATGCGAGTCTCTGCTGGTAGAATTGTGCGACTAGGTTTGTTGTTTTTCAAATGCTCACCAAGATGTCAGACTGATACGATTTCTGTGAACAGCCTCTCTTTACCCACAGACAGATATAACTCAGATAGCCACAAAGTAAGATTCCTACAATGCCCATCCATGTGGTTCAACACTGTGCTGCTGAATTATCCCTAGGGATGAGGGGAAAGTCCTATCTCCATAGCCCACACAGTCCTGTCTCTCTGCAGAGATTGCCTGTGATGGCCCTGATTACTGTGAGTTGTAAAGGTGATCTTTAGGATGCGGATTCCTTTCAACTAGGAACTAGAGCAGGGGTAGGCAACCTATGGCACGGGTGCCAAAGGCAGCACATGAGCTGATTTTCAGTGGCACTCACACTGCCCGGGTCCTGGCCACCAGTCTGGGAGGCTCTGCATTTTAATTTAATTTTAAATGAAGCTTCTTAAACATTTAAAAAACCTTATTTACTTTACATACAACAATAGTTTAGTTATATATTATAGACTCAGAGAGACCTTCTAAAAACATTAAAATGTATTACTGGCACGCGAAACCTTAAATCAGAGTGAATAAATGAAGACTCGGCACACCACTTCTGAAAGGTTGCCGACCCCTGCACTAGAGTGAGACCTCCAACCATTTAACGCAAATATCCACTAAACTGATACCACACATGATGGCGGAGTTACAGGTCACATTAGATTTTTAATTGAACTGGTTTGCCTGTCCATAGCCAAAAGGCTGGCTTTTGTTCTGTTCTATCAGCTTTCTTACGTTTTCTCCAGAATATTGATGAACAGGAGTAATTTTTTCAAATTACATCACGTTCCAGAGAAGAAACTTCTGCCTGTGTTTGATGTGTGTAAAATTTCATTTTCTTTTTGGCACTATAACAACCAATAGCTGCAACTGAAGCACAATGGTAGGCGAACAACAGTCATATATAAAGTAGCAATGTGACAGCTTCCCATAAGAAATATCATTGTTGTGTGCACCATGCTGGAAGCAATGCTAAGAATCATTCACCCACTTAAAACACCTTTCACATTAAGCTAAGCACTAGCTGGAGATCAAAGTCATTTATGGGTCTGGGGGAAATGAACCTTGCAGAAAATGCAATCAGCGGAAAAATGTCAAAGGTTGGCCTTGGAGAACTTGGCTGTAATTATCCAGATGAGAAGTCTTCCGAGAAAGATTATAAATAAGAAAACCAAGGATGCTGGCGACAGAGTGAAATGAAATTTACCTCATTCCTTAACTTCTGGGGGGGGGGGGTGGAGAACAGCCAAAGGATGGATCTATTCAGAGTTTTCAAGCATATAAAGAATCAGTACTGTCTCATTCAGTCAACGCCGTTAGCAGTGAGCTGGCACATAAAGCACAAACACAAGAATTGAAAGCATTGTAGTTAATGACATTTAAAGCAAACATACCAGAGGCATGCAGAAAACGAGCAACTCCTACTGATGCCAAAGAATTGTTCTCTTAAATGTATAATTTTGCCACCATGGTGGTGATAGGATTTTCTACAGCACCCATCAGTTTAGTATCTAAGAGCCAGATGTTTAAGGGTAGGA
Organism: Gopherus flavomarginatus; assembly: GCF_025201925.1. Classification (NCBI taxonomy): domain Eukaryota; kingdom Metazoa; phylum Chordata; order Testudines; family Testudinidae; genus Gopherus; species Gopherus flavomarginatus. Next base: position 127,794,669 of record NC_066622.1, on the reverse strand, counting down.
AATTAACAGGAGTTCGGCGCCTAGAGTTACATCACTGTGTTGCAAGTTGACTTCAGGGAGTTTCCCACTCTTCTCCTTTCCTTGATACACACGGCTGTCCTGGGGAAATACCACTAAAACTCTGGTTTTTAAGAGACCGTCTCTTTTCTTTCTGCTCCCTAGAACAGAGCAATTCTCTTCATTCTGGTTATCGTGGGAAAGCTTTCTCAGAAAGGAGGGACTTGTAGGGTGCCCTAAAGATAGCCCGATTAGTTTAATCTCTTCTGCATGTTCCGGTGACCTGGTAGGTCACAGATACAGCAAGGTCCTGACCTATTTACGAAAGACTTGGAGATCAAGATCAGTGCCTCAACCTGGATATAGAAACAGTTTGCAAGTCAGAGACGAATAGGCTTGCAATACCCTGTATTGCTGAAGAGGAAGGTGGCTGCATTCTGCATAGGATGGAACCTCAGCAGTGCTTCCATGGTCAGTCCCACTTGCTAGCTCATTTCTCTCTGTACCCTCTTGGAGAGAGCTGGCATTTGGCTCAGCAATGGAAGAAGGAGGAAATTGATTCCTAGGGGATATGAAAGGAAACAACATTAAATGAAAATTTGTTTTAGGCTAGCATAAGAGTCTGCAACAACAGTGCAAGAACTCTTTAACAGTGCCCATAGCTTGCCTCTTTGGTAGAGCCATCTGCAATCTCTGCTGGATTGTAAATTTTGATGTGTATTCCTGACATTACTCATAATTGGCATCTGAGTATGCTCAGGTCCTAGCCCCAAGCCCCTGCACTGGGCCCCCAGAAACTTCATCATCACTATGATTTTCAAAGTCTGCGAGCAGTCACATTTGAATCATTCTAAATGTGAGGAATGAATTTGTTTTTTTAAATTAAAGAATGTGCTCACTTTTAAAATCAGTCTGTCAGTATTATATTGCTTCACAACTACATCGAAAGTAGATCAGTTCATTAAAATGCATCCCTCTTGAATATTCACATATTGTTTGCAGTACAGCAGCACTCAGAGGCCACAGTCAAGATCAGGGCGTCGTTGTGCTAGGCACTGTACATATACATGGTAACAGACAGTCCCTGCCCCAGAAAGTCTGCCACCCAAAAGTATGTTTTCGCTTCAATGTTGGACTCAGATGCTGATCATCCAGGCTAAGCACCTGGCTTCGCTTAGCCGGATGTGGCAGTCACACTGCAAAGCCATACCTGAGTTACTGTGTCCTTGCTGGTGCTGCACTCCCCCGGTGTGTTGCTAGAACTTCGGGGGGCATATCCCACAGTTCTTTGTGCTGCAGTAAGAGGAGATGCTCTACAATCCTTTCCTGGTGACTTGTGGGAGAACTTGTCTATCCTTCTAGACATACCGCAGATATTGGGGGAAGGCACTGGAGAGCTATCAGCACATAAGCAATTTAGTCTACGTCCTCCCAGCTAAATGGGTGGGCTACTTGCTTGAGCGAAAGCTAGGCAGGTGACTCGTCCAGTATTAAACCAGACAGTCCTGCTTTTCAAGGATTTGTCCCCCATCCAGTACATGGCTTTGTTTGGTATCAGATAGGGAATGCTATTTTGAAGTGTGCGCCACTCCACCCCCATGCAGCATGACCCTGCAGCACTATACATCTCAGGTCATGCTGGCATGGCCATGCGCTCTTAAAAATAGCACCTTCACGGAAGCATGCTCTTAAAAATGGTTCCCCATGCGGCATGACCTCACACATACCATGCAGGATCACACCAGCAGGAGCAGGCCTATGCCATTCCTCGAAGGACAGGAATGTCCAGTATTCTAGAAACACATGATTGGCCACTCTAGTAAAAGCAGAACCTGAGCTGTAAGCCACATCTCCAGTCAGGCCAGCTAGCCTAAGCTGAAAAGACCTCTTTACCTGGATGAGAGGTTTGTGTGAGTGAAGATGAAGAGGGTAAGAGAACACCTGAGTAAGAGCTCAGACTAATTCTGGAGTGAAGAGACACCCTAATTGCACAAGAAAAAAAGGTAAAGAGGACACAGAAAGGTGAAGAGATTTGCCTAAGATCATTCAACAGCAGCCAGGAACAGAACCCAGGTGTCTGGACTCTCAGTCTATTGCCCTATTCACTGGAATAATTGCATCTTTCATCATCCTTTGGAATGTAACAGCTCCCCAAAACAGGATAGCAGCACTGTTTCCATTCATACACTCCAAATGGCACCATATTAAGAACCACCATATTTATTCAAGAGGCTCCACATTTCATTAAATATTAATGAAAAATTCTGAAACCTAGCACTTTACATGCACAGATGCAGTGGGCATAATTCAGTTTCAATAATACACCTCCAACTCCATTGTGCAAGGGTGAGCGCAGAATTTCACGTAGCGAATCCTGCACTAAGAATCACTTCCAGACACCAACCTCCTATTTTAAGCAACTGCTTTAAAGAGATAAATACTAGACACATTGACACCAATAGATGTTTTGCCACCACTTTCAGTGTGGTCAATTTTTGGACCTAAAACTAATGTTTCCAATACACTTTTGTTCAGTCTTTAGCTCTCTTGCTGCCCCTCATGCTGGGGACGAGCTCCCCATTAACATCTACAAGCTACCTCGTTATCTCCCTTCAAATCCCTCCTTAAAAATCTCCTTTGCTGTGATACCTAAAATAATTTCACAACGGTTAGGCTGATGGTATACAGAGACCACTGACCAATATTGTCTCAGTTTCTTTGTACTCCCCCGTTGATCTGGTCTGTATCCATCTTGTCTCGTACTTAGGCTTTGTCTATACTGGCAAGTGAAAGACAAAAAACTTTGTCATTCAGAGGTGTTAAAAAACACTCCCCCGAAAGACAAATGTTTTGTCAGCAACAAGCACCAGTGTGAACAGTGCTTTGTCAGCAGGAGCGCTCTCCTGCTGAAAACGCTAACACCACTCATTGGGGGTGGACATCTTTGTCGGCAGGAGAGCTCTCTGCCCCTTTTAGTGACACGGCTGTAGCAGCACAGCCATGTTGATAAAAGCTTCGTAACGTAGACATAACCTTAGACTGTAAGCTCCCTGGAGCAGGGACTGTCTTTTCAGTCTGTGTTTGTACAAAATCTAGAACAATGAGGTCCTCGTCCATGATCAGGGCTCTGAGGTACTAGCGCAATACACATAAATAAATAATAATAATAGTCCTAATGGATTTAATAGGAATGAAAGCAATATAGTTCCACAGAATTAAGTTTCTAGAAACCCATAGACTAGATTTGGATGAAACCTTTCAAGTTTGGACATAAAAATAAAAAAAGCCACGGACACGTCTCTTAAGGAAAATTTTCCCCATTTTTCTATCAGCTTTTCTATAGAATTTATTAAAGAATGAAATCCTTGCTACATTTTTTTTGTACCATCTTACAGAAAATATAGAATATAATAGCAAATTATATTTGCTACTACTTTTCCAAGAGTGGTTACTTAAATCAGATTTTAATGTAAACCCAAACCATTTACTACTATTCATTACTTGTGCATATATGGTTATTTCCCCCAACCCCCCCAAAAGAGAAAATTTCATCTGTTAGGTAGAGATCCTCAACTATTTGACTTGTAGCATGTGTTCAAAGTATTTCTGTTAGCACTATTACTATGGTGTAAATGTAGAACAAAAAGTGCAAAACCAGCAGAGATCAGGAATACTGCACAAGGACTACTGGTAATGTAAATTCGGACAAGAACTTAACACTGGAACAAGTTAATGAGATGCTAAGGAATCAAAATGAAGAGTACCAAGATGAACTCCTGGTCATCTACACACTGGGCCATGTCCTTAAGTGAGCCAATATATAAATTGAACTCTGAATTTGTGCACATACTAAAATGAGGAAAGTTACAAGTGCTCCCTTTTGAGCCTTTTATCATGCTGTATTTTGGCTCATAACCATCCTACTGATACAATGTGTTCTCATGTGTACATTTGCAGTTATTTTTGTAAATGATCATTAAACCTACAACAAATCCAGATATAGAAAACTCATAATGGGAGAATGTCAGCCTATGAATAGATACACGGGTTTACTTCTAAGTGAATTTGGGCCATGGAATTTAGAGATGGAAGAGACAGTAAGTATTACATATTTTCTTTCCTGTGAACACAGGGGGACTACCCAGGTCTATAGGAAGCGTTGCCAGGAACAGAGATGATCTGGTAAGGGGGGGTGGGATAGCTCAGTGGTTTGAGCATTGGCCTGCTAAACCCAGGGTTGTGAGTTCAGTCCTTGAGGGGGCCATTTGGGGACTGGTCCTGCTTTGAGCAGAGGGTTGAACTAGATGATCTTCTGAGGTCCCTTCCAAACCTAATAATCTATTATTCTAAGACATCACTGCAGTGCTCTTGTCATCTCCACACTGGATTTTTGCATGCACTCTATTTGTATCTATACCTGAAGACCACAAGAACATTCTGCACTGCTAGAAGTTTAACAGTCCACTTACTTAGTGCCTATACACTTCTTATGCCTATGCTCCAGGGACTGCACTGGCTTCCAAATCATTTTCTGGTGTAATTCAAGGTCAAGGTCTTTATTTTCATAGTTTGGTTCCTATGTAGCTCAGAGATCAACGCTCTCCTGAAAAATAATATTGCCCGTTGTGACATTGATACCAATATGTGAAAAGCAGTAGCATCAAACAAGTCAGTTTAGAGGGCCAAAAAAAATTAAAAAAAAAAAAAATCAGCTTAGCCAGTCAAAGGAACATCAGAGTCAGGATGCCCAGAAGCAAGATGAACTATCCAGCAAGAAGAGAGGACCATTTTGCAAGCTAAGACAAGATATAGGTAACAAGACCAAAAAAAACACTACTACATTTCTTTTCCTGGTCTGTGGAAAGGTCTGTAAATCAACATCATCTTACCATCTACAAGTCAACTCAAAATCAGACTGTCTCTTTCTCAGGCATATTGTCATTCATCAGCATGTTAACACACATGCACCATGTTCTTTAACTGAGTCATAAGTATACCGTTTCTTAAGTTATTTCTTTCTAAGCTCAATTACCTTGGAATATCCTTTTTAAAACAAATGGGCTCAAAAATCTCTTATAAAAGAACAAAAACTAGTACAATGATATGTGAGTCTGAGGACAATTCTTTCAGTCTTTCACTATGTACCACAAGCGACTTCCAGCCTACACATCATAAATCATAACCTGAGAAGAGTTCTCCCACAGCCAGGATTTCAGACACACTTGGATACAGAATTCTGTCTGCTCAAAAAATTCCATCCAAATGGGATACCACGTGATTATTTTTGTAGATATCTTTAGTCAGGAGCTCCTCAAATTTGATTGAGCAAGACATCAGTTCCTATGGCTCTCCGCATCCCCAAAATGATGGGCCCAAGCACCTATAAAGCGTTCTCCTGACCTTCAGTTTTCAAAGGGATCCAGTAACTTATTAAAACTTAACATGGCATCTGTCAACATTTATCATCATCCAACTAGTGCAATTAATTCCATTTCCCGTCAAAAGTTCAGATGACGATAGAAACCCTAGGCCTACTGAAATTAAGCTCAGCGTCAACAGATAGGGATTTAAGGCTGTTGATGCCAAAGTGCAATACAAGAATCCCCTTGTTAGTGGGATGATGAAACCCATTATTTTGCTCCTGCCAGCATCGAATGGGAGGATTAAATTAATTAGGTGTTTTCTTCAATATCCAATTGATACAATCACCTGCAAAAAATAAGTAAAAATAGGAAACTATTGTTTAAACAAGCAGTGAAAGGGAAACCTGTCACAGGAGACAATCACGTTTCTGCTGCTTACAGCAGATCGAGCACCCCATGGTAATATTTAATGCCAGCTCAGGATCCTAAATGATCATGTGTTTGAAGAAAAGAGGCCAGATTCCACTTGCTGATGCAAACTACATCTCCCTGGCCTGCTGAGCCAACTGGGTATCGAGGGAGTGCCGCTGGAGAGAGCAGGTGGCATTTCTAATGTTATACTCTTAAGGCGGCTTTGATGAAAGATAATGGCTTTTATTTCCACTGGCAGCTCGTGGTGAGCCCCACCACTGGATGCTACTTAGATTTGCTAAATCAGTACATCTACAGGGTTCAATCCCCTTCCAGTAAGAAAGTTGCTGACACTCTCAACCAGCATTCCCCTCCCCACTCCAACACTGCACAAATTTTTTTGTGGGGACAGCAATCAACCCAGCCTTCCCGTGGCAGATTTTCTAGCAGGGACCCTTCACCTGCGGCACAAATCTAAAAGCAAGAGTAAGAAGAAAAACACAAACATGGCTGATGAGATACACAGGCAGTTTGTCAATAGTACAGTCACACTAAAATACACATTAGAAATCTGTTTCCTATCACAAAAAGGGCTTTTTGCCCCAAGCTTCTGCTAGCTTCCTACCAATCTCAGGATTCAATTCCTCTCCCGGGTTTTCTGAACTCTGCACAAATCTAATCCGTCTGATTTCATACTGACTTTTTCCCCATAGAACTCTCCAGGAGTAGGTGGGAGAGGGAGTATCCGTCTTTCACTTATGTTGATCTCCCACACCTAGCATCCATCCATCAACTCTTCCCCTTCTTCACTTTAAACCTCACTCTAAAATCTTAAAACACCCCCCTGCCCTATTTTTGGGCACTATATACAATGTATGAAGGATGCAGAAGTACCAACCCAAGCATTCAAAACTCATGAGTCAGGTCCCCAAAATTAGGAGATTGATTTAAAAATGAGATTTTTAAAAACAATGAATTTAGGATGCTTTTTATTTGCCTTCTGGTGCTGAAACATCTAGGATTCATGACGTCTTTTTTTTTTTTTAAGACACTAGGGACATAAAAGTATTTTTTTTAAAGAATTATGAGATTCTCAGGTAATAATCTGACTCCAGAGCTGAGGCTCTAAGAAAAACACCCCAAATATCATGAAACTCTTGGCTAAAATCACAAGAGCTGGCAACAATGAATGATGTTTATATAAGGATAAATGGACAATAACGTTGCTGCAGATGAACATCTTAAATATAAGCTGATGAATAAACTGAAGGATGTCATGAGGAAGAGTCTTATCAGCTTTCCAGAGCATGAGGATGCCATGTGAGTTACTGATACCCTCTGAGACCACATCTACACTACAAAATTATGTTGACCTAACTTACATCAGCATACAGCCAACACGGTTATTAAACCGTTTGGTGCGCACACACTTGGCTCCTTGTAATGGTGGGGCACGTCCTCACCAGAAGGACTTGTATTGTCACTGTGGGGCACCGTGCAAAGGCTCCTCAAGCCAGTAACTGTTGATGTTAGCAACGTAGTGTTTACACTGCCACTGAATCAACCTAATTACATCAACTATGACTCTATGCTGCTCGGGGAGGTGGTGTTACTAAATGGGCATAGAGAGGCTGTTGCATCAGTGGGAGCCAAATTTAAGTGAAGATACTTCCCCAGCTAGGTCAACACAAGGCAGCCTATGTTGATCTAACTGTGTAGTGTAGACAAGGCCCAAAACAGGCAAATTTTGTTCATTACATTACAATTTTATTAGCTAAGTCATGTTATTTCCCTCTCAAAACACTTTGTAAGACTTCATGGGATCTTTGAAGGGGGCTCAGAATTATTTGTAGAATTATGGAAGGTTGCTAAACAGATACATTGTGGGGCCTAATCCATGAATTTCCACAATATTCCAAATCTCTCCTCTGACATCTTTGAACTATAAATAGCACAACCTCTCCAGAAGTCAGTATGCAGTATTATCTCCCCCCACTTGTATCATCTGGTAACAGATCAAAGGTCAAAGAACTAAGAGTTTAAGACACATTCCATACGGTTGCCACAGTGTCCGCTTACATGACCATAGTTTTTTCCCACCCCTTTAAGGGCAGAAGATCCAGTTCAAAATCAACAGATTACAGAGCAGCCCAAGACCTAAAGAGAGTTAAAAAAAAAAAAAAAACACAACAAGCTCTTTGGATCGCAGATGTAGGTTTCCAAAAATGATCACATAATTAAAATGGGAGTATCTGCTTGTGATCTAAACATTCCATAAAGGGGTCAGTAAGTACAATATTGTTATAGTTCCTTTTGATTACTCATGAGAAACATCTAATCCATGAAGGGTAGTTAGCATGTTAGTATTCACAATTATGAATGCTACTTTGTGCTTATTCATAATTTTTTTTCTTACAGATGAAAGCTAATAATTACTCTTCCCTCACAAAATGTTTGGGGTTTGGGAATGCTTCCAGTATGCCAAACCTCAGCTTGGTCTTGTAATTCAAAAGGAGCATTAGTCAGAAATTGCCATTGAGCAACATGTGATGTTTTTAGCACATCTGTGATAATTTCACTGCTGCATTCAGAATGAAGCGCTTGTATAAAGAGGGGGTGCGTTCACTTCCACCCATTATCATGCTGCCGGTTACACAGCAACAAACATAATTACATGCACCTACGCCACATGCTTGACACTGGGAAGCTCCACTGCAGTGGTTTTCAAACTTATTCCTGGCAACCCAGTTGAAGAAAAAACTGTTGATGCCACCACCCAATGGAGCTGGGGAGGAGGGGCTTTGGGTGTGGGAAGGACTCAGGGCTGAGGGAGGGGTTTGGGTGCGGGAGGGGGGTCAGGGCTCTGGGCTGGTGGGTGCAGGCTCTGGGGTGCGGCCAGGGATGAGGGGTTTGGGGTGCAGGAAGGGGCTCCAGGTCTGGGGCAGAGGATTGGGGCACAGGCTTACCTCAGCTGGCTCCTGGTCAGCGGTGCAATGGGGGTGCTAAGGCAGGATTCCTGCCTGTCCTGATACTGTGGACTGCGCTGCGCCCCAGAAGCAGCCAACAGCAGGTCCAGCTCCTAGGTAGAGGCATGCAAGCAGTTCCACGCAGCGCTCACCTGCAGGCACCACCCTCCCCTCCAGCTTCCACTGGCAGAGAACTGGCCAGTGGGAGTGCGGAGCCAGTGCTCGGGGTAGGGGTAGGGGCAGCATGCGGAGCCCTGTGGTGCCCCTCCTGCCTAGGATCTGGACATGCTGCTGGTGCAGTGCAGTGTCAGAACAGGTAGGGACTAGCCTGCCTTAGCCGGGCAGCAGTGCCGACATGACTTTTAATGGCCCGTTTGGCGATGCTGACCAGAGCCGCTGCAACCCAGTGCCCTACATTCCACGACCCAGTACTGGATTGCGACCTGCAGTTTGAAAACCACTGCTCTAGGGCATCGCTTCACCTTCATTAACAAGCTGGGATGGATAAGAATCGCCTGAGAAGTCAGCTGGAAACTGATCATTTATATTCGTTTCTATTAGGCATCAGTGATAGACAGTAAGGAATCCACTATTTACACATTTCTTATTGCAGTTACTACTCGCCTGTGGAAGTAATGCAACCTGTTGGCATGCAAATTGATTGGGAGCTTCATAAACACTTCCAGCGTTACTAGCAAACCAGAAAGCTCAAAAGCCACACTCATCCAAAACCCACGTTTCCCACTGACCCACAGATAAATCACATTTTCAGTTGCTTTAATATCAAGTCTTTTCATGGCAATTAATCCACCCTCACAGGTTCTTCTCTTACCACTTATAATGGGATGAAAAGAACAATAATCACCAGACAATGATACAAAAATCAAGTCCTGTTTACATCAGATCCATACTCAGGCTGAAATGCAAAAAGCCTCAGCTTCTATACATAATAATTTAGAGCCCAATCCTGTGCATCATTACGCACGTAACTATACTCAAGTTAACAGTCTCATTGAAGTGAATGGGACTCCTCATGAGTAGATGTTACTTGCACGTGTAAACAAAAATTTGCAGGCTCAGGCCTTTAATCTATTGCTATATAAACTATTTTCCTGTTATTGATTTTTGGTGTTAAAGGTTAAAAAGCACGCCAAAGAAGGTCTCCAACTCAATCTCCTTTCCTTCCTCACAAAGTTCCCCTCACGCATGCGTGTACACACACACACACACACAGAGCTAGCAAGATCAGGATAAATATGCCATAACATATTGACCTTAAATGCAATTTAATGAATATTCAGACAAAATAGTATTTAATTAACTCTGCATCTGGAACATAGGACTATGTTATTCCCTAGCAGGGCTAACGGCTTTTTATTACACAACAAAGAATGCTGCTTTAAAATAGCAATATTGGAGTGGTGCTGCTAAAGACCTTTCGTCCCTCTCAACGTGTCTGTCAGTCTCGTCTTAACTCTGGGTTTGAGTCAGCTGCTGAGTGACTAAGATTCCGTGCATATCATCATGCAGGCAAAGCTCATCTCCTTGGGAATAAATGACACCATTTCTAGCTTTCCACTTCTTTATCAGCTCTGACCTTGAGCCATAAATAGAACTAGCCATCCGGACTAGGCAGTGATGGGAGAAGAGAGATGTACACTTACGGTTCTAAACCAGTATGAAATAGCAGCTGGCTGCGTCTCTGGGCTAAAGGAGCACAGCATTCAGCAGGGGTGCTTATCACTGCCGTCAGAAAGTTTTAATGATAGCTTTATATAAAGAAAGACTCAGACCACTACCTTGAAAACTAGCATTCTGGAAATATACATCTACCCGAGTGGGGAGCAAAGAGGGTATGGGACGGTTAAGGCGTATCGGTAAGGACTATATTGATTTGAGGATACTCATGGTGGAGAATGTGTTTTTTCCCCCCATGAGAGACTGCACTGAAACAGAAATTTGCGATTCTCCCTTGATAAATTCACAATGAAACCAGCAGTCCCCATAAGGTAGCACATTCAAAGTCTAATGGGATTCTTACTTTTTATTCTTGTCCCTATAGCATAACTAATATCACCCTTATGTACGACAAGCTGCCAGCTGAGCGTGCCAGTGCAAACAGAGATGATACAGTAATACTGTTACCCCTTCTGATAGAAGTGCTCAGTCAAATTCAGAGTGGGGAAGGTTGTTTCTTTTAGGAGGAGAAACTGGTGATGGAGTCAAGTGTTTCTTTGTAAATAAACCGGGTTGCATCAATGTACAATGTCCTATTTTCTTGAACAAAGGCGAATCGACCAAGAGAGCATCTATGTTCTCAGTTCCAAGCACCACAGGTGGCAGGTGAAACCCCTTCGGAGAGGCTAGCCCCCCAGCCTTAATGCCCAAGGTTCTGCCCCATCCCACTCCTTCCATCCCCCTTGCCAGCCCAAGCCCTGGGCTGCCAGCTGGAGCCGAGCCCCGGCTGGCTTCTAGATAGAAGGAGGTGAGGAGGGACACAGCAAGTGGCCTTGTGGGGGAGGGTGTGCAGGAAGGAGCGATGAGGCAGGAGATGGGGCCCTCACAGGGGAGGAGGCAGAGGAGAGGAGGGACATGGCAGGGACCTCTGGAGAATGGGATGGAGGAGAGGAGGAACTCACCAGGCAGCAGCAGGTGCCCCAGGGAAGAGACGAATCACAGGTGGGGCCTCCACAGCCCAGGCGTCTGGCAGCGGGTCGATAGCAGCTGCACCAGGGGAGGCTTAGCTTCCCCTGGCCTATTATATCCGCTGCCCATGCCAAGAACCTTTTCAATCAGCACTACCCTGAAAGCTCTCAGCTTTCCTCAGGGCCACATTCCCAATGTTTGGACTGTCTCTCACGCTTCCTTCTGCCTTGTATGCTGGACGTTTCTTCTCCTTCTCATTCCCCCTCTCCCCACACTCAAATAATACTCACAGAAGCCTCTCCACTCATGTATTTCAAGATCCTGTTTGGCTTCACATGTGCCTTTGTTTTGAACAGTGACAAGTGCCTGTGATTTGGTTGGCAGCCTCCACCCCAACCCCGATTGTTTCAGTTACTAGTTTCATAAGGGAGTTTAGTGGCTTCTCACATCCATCTTAAATGAAGCTTACACCCGACATCCCCATTTTCAATGGCCCAGAATAATACCATTGCCTGTAATACACTGAACACTATGGCATAGCACCGTTTCCCAAACTTGGGATGCCGCTTGTGTAGGGAAAGCTCCTGGCGGGCCAGGCCAGTTTGTTTACCTGCCGCGTTCGCAGGTCCAGCCGATCGCGGCTCCCACTGACTGCGGTTCGTCGCTCCAGACCAATGAGGGCTGCTGGAAGTGGCGGCCAGTATATCCCTCAGCCCATGCCGCTTCCAGCAGCTCCCATTGGCCTGGAGCGATGAACCGCGGCCAGTGGGAGCTGAGATCGGCCAGACCTGCAGACGAGGCAGGTAAACAAACCAGCCTGGCCCACCAGGAGCTTTCCCTACACAAGCAGCGTCCCAAGTTTGGGGAACACTGGCATAGCACATATAGTTAACAGAAGACAAATGGCTAAGGACCGGAATGGTAACCTTGCATACAGCAAAATTACATGTGATGACTTAATCCCACAGATGCCTTGTTCCTCAGCCACTGTTTTAACTCTAACACCACTAGTGGGATTGTTCTATGGAGGGAAGTGGAATCCTTCTGTATCCCTACTATGCTAGCACACAAAAGTTCAAACGTTTCTGATGGGCAGGAGAACAGTCTACACATTAGTATGGGTCTCTCATTACAACAGTAAGGCCTGAAGTCTAAGCCAGTATGTTGAGTGGAATAAGACAACAAAGATGCCTGTAGCTGAGGAGTCCTGCCCCCCACCACAAGGAGTCGCCTATGTTAGCTAACTGTGTACTCTACGGATTAAGGGTGTCAAATTCAAGCCTTTGGAAAGAAGAATTCATGCCAAATTAAAAACCAAACTAAATTAAGAGGAAAACAAGCCTGAAACTTCCTTGAACAGATGCATCCCATTTGCATGGACCATATGGTCATAAACATACAGTATGCGTCGTTAGTCATCAGAAAAAGGTGGCCTCAGTGAAAATATGAAGGGTTGGCAATGAACCAGATCTGCATCTCTACAGGAAGGGAGCCAGTGGTTTCAGCCTAGTTCTCGGAGGACTAGAAAACCCAAACAAACACACAATCTTGTTCACAGTCTAAACCAGGAGACAAAGGATTGAATGGGCAATAAAGAGTGAAGTCCTCCCTCACACTTAGCAGTGGTCCCTCCAGGACAGAGCTGTGGCCTGTTAGCAGTGCAGCATGATGATGCTGTCTACTGCCATCTTGTTCTGTGGGTAAACGAAGGGTTCTGTCTTAAGGGCTCTCTATCACTTGAAATTCACTGAACATAAGAATGATAAAAGCGTAGCTTCACATCGAAAGACAAAATAAGTTTCTTCAGCCTTGCCCTTTGCCGGGTGACATTGGTTAAAGCAGTGCAGATTATCTTACAGAAGATTAAACTGTCAGCAGCTCAGGAATATCTTCATAAACAACAGCTACAGTCAGGCCAGTTATCATTCAAGTTACAAAAATTTGTATGCTATTAACCGTACAAACCAAAGAGTGTAGCCAGTGTATACCAGACATGTGTAAAGAGCTAAAAGAAAAACAGATCCAACAAAGATGCCAGTATAGTTTAATGCATTAACCATAGGAAGCAATTCCTGAGTTCTAGTCCTGGCTCTGACTCAATATAGGGTCTTTGGCAAATCAGTTTGAACCAGAATGTGAAGGCCTGACTCCCACTGATGAGCTGCTGCTCACACAAACACCCGACTGACTAGTCCTGTGAGGAGCTACTCACAGGAGTATAGGATTCACAGCCTGTCCCTGAAACACCTTCTGTTCCAGTTTCCCCATTTGTAAAGTCAGGATACTACTTGCCTACATGGAAGAACATTTGAGGACCAATCAGCTACTGTTGCACAGTGCTTTGAAAATATAAAGCACTACATCAGTGGTCCCCAATCTTTTTCGTCTGGCGGGTGCCAGACAACGAGCTATGGAGGACTGTGGCGGCGGACGAGCAGCCACTGAAATTCTGCTGTCAAGCAGCAATGTCAATAGGTGTCACCACTGAAATGCCACTGAGAAGTAGTGTCATCTGGAGGCGTTGCCGCCGAAATACTGCCAAAAATCAGCGGCATTTCGGCAGCGACACCTCTGGATGATGCAGCTTGTCGGCAGCATTTCGGCGGATGCTCATCCGACGGCCAGTACGCGGGCACACTTAAACGCCCCTGTGAGCACCATGGCGCCCGCAGGCACCACTTTGGGGACCTCTACACTATATAAAGAGCTAAGTATTGTTATTAAAAACCCAGTAATTGTAATACACAATATATGTATGTTACCCTATCAGACCCGTTGATAGCCATGGTGGCCATTGAGAGCATGACTCAACTCTGTCCTATGTATTCCCACACAAACTATGGGATGGAAGGGAAAGTTCATGAGGTAATCCATGGTTAAAAAAAAAGCAGCAGAAGGCTGTAATTCAGGCAAAGTTGTTAACTGCAAGAAATCATTTTCATCCATCAACAGCTAATACATAGAAAGTTTTAGTTAATCTTCTGAAGCAAAGACTTACTCCCAACTCTCCACAAATATCCCCCAGCCATCTCATCCCCTTGCTGAATGACAATTTAGAAGGCAACATCTAATGATACGGTGACAAAAAGAGTCACTTTTCATCCTAATAATGTATGCAAGAGGCGGAGAAGAAGAAGAATTAATGTTCTCTTTGCATTCTCCTTATGAAAACCGTGTTTGGCTATGGTGTTCCCAAACAAGCCCTAGAGGTGCTAATTTATTCCTATATGTAAGAGAGGGAGAGGGAGAGGGAAAGAGCATGGATATCTATGGATACAGATTATCTGGGGCCTGATTTTCAGAACTGGCTTCAGTCTTGACACAGTTTTATCAACATCCAAAAAAAATTCAGTTGCTTTGTGTGCACACACAACAGATAGATGTCTCAATTCTGAAAGATGCACCTGTATTTAAGTATCTGATTGCTCCTTGCAATGTGCTATTACATTATAAAATACACCTGCTATTAATCTGCACCTTCAAAATGGCCCCTACAAATATCTGCAAGTGCAAAAATGCAGACTGAAAAACAGAGCCTGAAGCACTTCTGAAAAGCCACTACAGCACATACTGGGTATGTCCAGAATATCTGAATATATAGCTTAGCTTCTTAAAGTAAAACTTGAAATAATCTCTTCCATATAGACTTTATCTGCATACTCAGAATATACACTGGCTTAATAATTATATCAACTCCCACGCTTGGATCTAATAGCTATAATAGTCTGCTACTTGCTCACAGCTACCAGAATTCTCTTTTGGGAGGTGGGGTAGAGTTGGGGTATTGGTGTGTTAAGTGTCACAGACTTTATCTCCACAGATGACTGGAGTGCATATGCACTCAGTTCATTGCAGAAACGCCGAGCCCAGAAAACAAAGGGAACCTTTCCACTGATTTCAGTAGGCTTTGGTTTAGGGTGATTTATAGTCACTTGAGTGTCACCACCCAGCACACTTGTGAATTCAGAGATGCTCCAGTCCCTCAATGTGGGGTTGTAGCAGTGCATTATACATGTCAGCTTGTCTGGATTTTTCCTTGATGTACTATGGTTTGTTGGTCACTAAGCAGGAATCTGCAACTTGTGAATAGCAGGGATTTCAACTACACCCTTAACTACAAGCTGAATTAGCAACATGCTAAACAAAATCAGCCACTGAGCTTGTAGCTCTTAAAATACTAAGAGACAGTACTCAGTCAAAGCAAAAAAAAGTGTCTCCCTGGGGAAAATAATGTAGGATGTAAATGACTGAGAAGACCAGCAGGTATTTTAGGATGCTTAAAATACTTTCCTGACAAAATTCTCTGAAGTCCTTGAGCATGATTCATCCCTACCTTACTCTGGCCCAATCAGAGTTACACCTGTGTAAAACTAGCGTGACAGTGAAGAATAGGCCCCTTATGTCTCCTGTGAGTTTAGAATGCGGTACGGGGATAAATGTCAGGCTGCTGTCTTTATTGCCAGCCTAGAACAGTCTTCCTTGTACGTATCACACTAACAATACCAACAAGGTTCAGTAAGACACACAAACCAAAGACGGTCAAATCCAACATCTGCAGGGCATGACCAAATGCTTGGAAAGTAGCACTATGCACTCTCAGTCAGACACAGATCTATATGAGGTTTCAGATGCCAGAAGGGAAGTTGGAATTCCAATGTTTTCCCTATATTGATTGATTGTATAAACACCACTGGATGGCTTTGGCCCCAAAGTGACAGTTTAAAATAAAATTTGTTATGAATAAGCTTATACATGTGTATATATATATATATATATATATATATATATATAAAAAATATGACAGGGTCAGGCCAGATGGCTATAGGAGAGTGATGTTTTGTTTGGACAAGAGCAGATTAAGAAGAAGACATGATAGCAGTCTTCAAATACTTGAAAAGCTGCCATTAAAAAAAAAGAAAAGAAAATTGTTCTCTCTTGCAAAATTGGACAGGAGAAGAGGCAATGGGTCAAAAATACAGACTGATTGGATCTCAGCAAAAACTTCCTATCTGTAAGAAAAGTAGGACAATGGACAAACTGCCTAGGCCATGGAATCTCCTTCATTGGAGGTTTTCAAAAGGAGGCTATATACACCTCTACCCTGATACAATGTGGCCTGATATAACATGAATTCAGATATAACGTGGTAAAGCAGCGCTCCGGGGGGGGGGGGGGGGGTGAAAGCAGGGCTGTGCACTCCAGTGGATCAAAGCAAGTTTGATATAACACGGTTTCACCTATAACACAGTAAGATTTTTTGGCTCCCAAGGACAGCGTTATATCAGGGCAGAGGAGTAGTGTGATACAGCAGGGCCAGGGAGCCGTGGGAGAGTGGTCCTACTGAAAATTCCAGGGGAAGTGGGCGGGCATAAGCCCGGCTAAAGGACCCTCCCCTGGCCTTTGGGGAGGATCCACTGAGCCCAGGAACTCAACTAATTATGGGGAACAAAAAAGAACAGCTGACCGTTTACAACACAGAATACAAAGTGTACAGTGCTCACTTTATATATTTATTACAAGTATTTGCACTGTAAAAATGATAAACAAAAGAAATGGTATGAGGTGAATTGAAAAATACACTACTGTAGAGCAATCTTTTAATCATGAAAGTGTAACGTACAAATGTAGATTTTTTTTGTTACATAACTACACTCAAAAAAACCATAACAATGTAAAACTTTAGAGCCTACAAGTCCACTCAGTCCTATTTCTTGTTCAGTTAATCACAAACACAAACAAGTTTGTTTACATTTACAGGACATAATGCTGCCCGTTTCTTATTTACAATGTCACTTGAAAGTGAGAACAGGCATTTCCATGGCACTTTTGGAGCAGTGTTGCAAGGTATTTACATGCCAAATATGCTAAACATTTGTATGTCCCTTCCTGTTTCAGCCACTATTTCAGAGAACATCTTCTATGCTGATGCTCATTAAAAAAATGCGTTAAATTTGTGACTGAACTCCTTGGGGAAGAATTATATGTCTCCGGCTCTGTGCTTTACCTGTATTCTGCCATATAGTTAATGTTATAGCAGTCTCAGATGACGACCCAGCTCATGTTTTTTTGTTTTAAGAACACCTTCACTGCATATTTGACAAAACGCAAATGTGAGATTTCTAAAGATAGCTACAGCACTCAACCCAAAGTTTAAGAATCTGAAGTACCTTCCAAAATCTGAGAGGCACAGGGTGTGGAGCTACTTTCAGAAGCCTTAAAAGAGCAACAATCCGATGCGGAAACTACAGAACTGAACCACCAAAACATAAAATCAACCTTCTGCTAGTGGCATCCGACTCAGATGATGAAAATGAACATGCACTGGTCCACACTGCTTTGGATCGTTATCAAGCAGAACCCGTCATCGGCATGGACACGTGTCCTCTGGAATGGGGGTTGAAGCATGAAGGGATATATGAATCTTTAGCGCATCTGGCATGTAAATATCTTGTGATGCTGGCTACAATGGTGCCATGTAAACACCTATTCTCACTTTTAGGTGACATTGTAAACAAGAAGCAGGCAGCATTATCTCCTGCAAATGTAAACAAATTTTTTTGTCTGAGTGATTGGCTGAACAAGAAGTAGCACTGAGTGGACTCACAGGCTATAAAGTTTTACATTGTTTTGGTTTTTAGTGCAGTTTTTTTTCTCCTTTACATAATTCTACATTTGTAAGTTCAACTTTCATGATAAAGAGATTGCACAACATTTGCATTAGGTTAATTGAAAAATACTATTTCTTTTGTTTTTTACTGTGCAAATATTTGTAATAAAAATATAAAGTGAGCATTGTACACTTTGTATTCTGTGTGGTAATTTAAATCAGTATATTTAAAAATGTAGAAAACATACAATTTATTTAAAATTATTCTTTAACAGTGCAATTAATTGTGTGATTAATCACACAATTAATTTTTTTAATTGCTTGACAGCCCTACAAATTATATTTACAGGTATTCAAGTAGAGGAATATTGAAGCAACACAGGATTCCAACTCAGATCATGTGGCAGTAAGAAGGAACTGGAGAGGTATCAGTCCACACTGGCCTTTATACCCTTGGTCCAGAGCACAAGAAGATGAACTGTGCATGTCAGACCAACAGACATAGCTTACTAAAAAAAAGTTTCCCAATTCAGGTGTATGATGCACATATGTACCCATGTGTGGAATACACACAGGGACCATGACTTGAAGAACCATCGTGATTTACAACACTATCACATTCACATAGAAGTCTTGCATAATGTTTTGTGTAATGTCAAAGGAGGCAATATAATCCCCTCCCCTCCGCAATTTTTCAAAATCATGTTTATTTTCCCTCTTGCTGTTTATAATAATGAGCGCTTAGAAGATGGCCACTTCTGTTTCCTGACAGTTTTCCCTTCCATTGTGTGGAACATTATAAACATGCCCAATCCCACATGATCACCCTAAAATCCAGTCACTTGTTTAAAATGATTTAGGGGTCCCTGCAACCACTCTTAACAGCTGTTACTGTTCTCCTGTTCCCCACACAAACAAGGGAAATTGACTAGGCAGATTCTGATCATGATCCTAACTGACCATACAGGAGAAACATGACTACCTACAAAAGTTTCAACTTTCAGTTATAGTAATCTTCTTACTTATAATAACTAATATAAATATGCAGAGTGACATGTTTTTCTGAGTTGACATCACTCCTATAATGGCAATTTCTAGATCCAGTAGTAATAAGAACAGAGTAACTGGTTATTAATGTCATCTGTTTCTTAAAAAGGCCTGAATACATAAATGTTTGCTTAGAGAATTTGGTCTTTTTGGTGCCATTCAGCTGGATGCTCTTACACTTATGACTCAGCCAGCTCTCCACTCATCCTTCACTTTCCCCACCCACAAGTTCTGGGATTGTATTTTGAGAAATACGGATGTCTTCTGATTGAATCCACTCTGCCCACAGCTGTTGCCAATGACAATATCCAAAGTTAACCTTCACAATCAACTCAAGACAAACTGGTTTGAGCCAGTCACGTGTATTAATTTATTTACACCAAATGAATGGGAATTTGCTACCTTTGCAGGTGAAGCATTTGATGTGAAAGTGCTTGGACTGGACACGGAGCACTTCGCCTTTACATGGCTCCTCACATTTATGGCAGTGGATGACAGGCTTCTCAGTGGAGTGGGGAGGTTCTTGGGAATGGGCCACTGTAAAAATAAAATACAATACATTACTGTAAGAAAAGGAATACAGGATTTTCCTCCCTTCCCAGATCTATGCTCTCAGCAACAAGTGAGTGGTATATAATCTCTCCATAGATTACATTGTACGCCCAACAAATAAACATGTTAACAGAGATTCTGTGCACCAGTACCCTTTCCATAAAATGGTGTTTCAAGTCATGCACAATATCTGCCTTATTGCACTGAGACAGGCAGGGAAACAGAAAGAGAAAAAAAACCCTTAGTGATTTCGGTCACTCTCCCTGTCACTGATTCCACAAGTACTGCCTCAGTTCCAGAGCACATACCAAGTGTGCATGAAGGCATAAAACAAACAAGCAGGGCAGAAAAAAAAAAACTGGGCAAGGAGAACCTGAGCAGGAAGCCCAACCCAAGCATAATAAACAGAAACAGAAAGCAAATTTGAGAAGTTAACTAAACTCAAGCTGTGTTGATGTACAATTTACTGCATTAGAATCCCATCTGATAAGAGTTGGAGTCCTAGGGAGGGTTGTGATGCAGAGAAAAATTGGAGTCTGCCAGCTACTGTATACAAGAGTGCAAGCACAAAAACATGTGTCTGAAGTTAGAAGAATAAAAGGAAGCCATCTGGCTTGTTTTTACCCCCACTGACTTCAGCAGAAGTTAACTCTTGTGTGTAGAGGAACAAGCCAGACATAGGAAAGGCTATAGAGGGTAGAAGTGGGCAAAGTCATCCTCAATTTAAGCTTGCAAAGTAGCCGGAAGAGAACATGGAGCACCAACAAGCAATACCTACGCCTTTCAGCACAATTTCCAAGCAGGCTTACAGAATGGCGGGGAAAGACCATGATAAGGGCATTCTGTGTATTGATCACACAGACATTCCACTTGGCCCTAAATTAACTCCAGTAACTATCACAATGAGTAGCTTCTAAACAGGAGCAGAAGGAAAGATCTCGTCAGTGTTATAACCACACTTTACTGTGCTAATAAAACCATGACTGCTCCGTGTTTTACTTCTGACCAGCAATGTTTAACTTTCACTTAAGAGCTGTCTGGAATCAGACTAAGGACCTGATAAACCCTCAAGGAGTGTAATGGAAAAGCATGGGGTAAATCAATACAGAATTTGGCTCAGTTTGTGTTATCTGAGGTAGTTAGGGTGCCCCAAACAAACCCCTTATGATTTTTCTTTTTACTAGTAGAAAGTTGTGCTCATTATACTACCTCAATATAGTGACATTTCTCACCAATGTATTTTTAGGATAACACATGCATGCATCCGATAAAGTGGGTTTTCGCCCACAAAAGCTTATGCTCAGATAAATTTGTTAGTCTCTAAGGTGCCACAAGGACTCCTCATTCTTTTTGCTGATACAGACTAACATGGCTACCACCCTGAAACCTGACATACATGCTCTGT
Source organism: Gopherus flavomarginatus (assembly GCF_025201925.1). Taxonomy (NCBI): domain Eukaryota; kingdom Metazoa; phylum Chordata; order Testudines; family Testudinidae; genus Gopherus; species Gopherus flavomarginatus. The sequence continues at coordinate 127,773,675 of NC_066622.1, read as the reverse complement.
GTTTCTACCTTCCTTGAATCTCCGTATTGCCTTCTGCTGCCATTTGGATGAAGTTCTATCTGGGTACGTATTCATGTCATATTTAGCACCATAGACTTCCAAGTACTATTTCCCCCCGCCCCTTGCTCTCAGACCCTTTCCCACTGCTCTCAACTCCTCCTACTCCCTCGTCGCAGCTGGCCGGACAACGTTCCTGGTCATGCTCTGACACACTCTCCCACCTCCTTCCTTCACACCGCTGTTTACAGTCACCACAACCTCCTATCTAGTATTTGCCATGCAAGTTCCCTCTCTTCCTTCAATAAACTTCTGGAAATTTATCTACCACTTCATCAAGTACTTTTGCTATAAAGCCACTCTCTTATTCTTTTTTGTACATGCTCATATCTTTAGAGTATAGATTTGTTGGGGAAGAAACTTTGCTATTTTGTACAGTTTATCTATTATGCAACAAATAGTAAACAGAAAGAAAAACAGTACTAAACCTAAACGAAATCACATATTTCAGGCAACAATTTATATCTTCAAATTCAGCTAAACTTATAACTCAGCAGCTGTCATTTGGTTAGCGAAGTTTTTCTATTTAAAACATTTAGAGAAAGCTTAGCTGCCTGAATTCCTTGACTGCAATATGAAGCTTTACCTTTTCCTCTGTGATATGTATCATCTCATCTATATCCCTAGAAAGGTGATTCAATTCACATGAGTAAGCAGAACACAGAGGGGAATGCCAACTAATATTTTAATTAGCAGTTACTTCTAAATGAGAACCCATAAGTACGTTGCCTTGAGTGAACCTCTCCTAATCTGTAATGCAATACTATTTTTGGAGTGGAAGAGCAGAGGTGGTTATTCTTCCAAGCAAGACTATTAAATAGTCTATTAACTTAGTTACAAGTTTTAGTAGTACAAAAGAAGAAGAAAATACAAGGCAGGAGTTTCTAACAGGTTTGGATTTATTTTAAAATGCAATGAGCAAAACTTGCCCCTCTGCTTTGTATGGTGGGGAATGGGCCAGACCCTGGGCCCACTGAAGATAATAGCAAAGCTTCCATTAGTAACCCTCCACGCCACAATATTCTGCTCTATCTACTTTGTGAACACAGAGCTCCTTAATAAATTCTGTACATACCAGAGTCCTGATCCAATGTGCAACTGAGAAGAGTTGACCCATATTTGGAATGAAATAAAAGGTACATAGGGCCAAAACTGGGAATCAGTATTGTATTGCCAGTAACAAGTTAACTTTCTCATTATGTTTTGCCTTTCAGGGCCATTTAAGTAAACAATGCTGCCATATCCAATCTGAGCTCTCTGATGGAGCTAATTACAGTGCCTATCATATTGGCATCAGCTTTGGCTTTGGTATTGAGGTTCAGACTCCAATTTCTGCTCCTTCTCAAGGAGTCACTTGCAAGCTTCTCCTTTTGGATATCTACATTACACAGCAAAGGTTTCAGTGCCAGAGATGACTCTTTTCACATTCACCAGCGAGCATGCAACAGGGAATTAAAAGGGGGTGGGGAAAGAGTGGCGCACCATGCAGGAGAATGGTCATGAAACCACCCCTGACTGCAGGCCCGTTAAAAATAGGTTTATGACTAAAGTTCAGCTACAGTCAGAAAAATGATTATGTATAAGTTTATTGGACACTTGTAAGCTGGAAGCTGATTTGGTGGTGAGGCCCCTGAGCAGGGTTTAGTAGAGATCTCAGCCTGGCATTGGAAGACCCACCTGCATCAGCAAGGACACCTCTACTCCAGAAAGAATTTGCCCTCTGGACTTTTGCCCTGGCAGGGATGGGGCCAGAGAGTTGCTCTAAAACCATGGTCAAGGCTCTGCTAATCTAGTCACCAAGAGAGGAAGGATGACCTAGTGGTTAGGACACCAGCTTAAGACTTGAGATCGGAGTTCAATTTCGTGCACGACTTTGGGAAAGTCACTTAGCCTTTCTGTGCCTCAGTCCTCCTGCTGTAAAATGGGGAGAATAGCACTGCCCCTCACAGGGGTATTGTGAGGCAGAATGCATTAAAAATTGTGAAACGCTCAGAGACTAGGGTGATGGGGGCCATTTAAGTAACTGAGATAGTAAACATGGTCGTACCCCTTCCCCCCATGCATTTTTGGGGCTGCTCTTCACTAGAAAATAATGTTGTGTTAGACCTCAACCTTGAGAAGTCATGTTAATTCACATAACCTTAATGCATCAGCTCAGACAGGCTCCTCAAGGCTATGTTTGAACACTAGCCTATTTTCTAGTCAGACAAGTCCTAGGCACGGTGCTGGCCAGCTCAGGACAGAATTTTCAGCAGCAGGTTGTCTTGCCCTGGGCTATGCTAGTAAATGCCAGAACCACTCAGGCCTGAATCAAGTCCCTTGTTTAGAAGGCCTCTGCAAACCTCTGGAGAGGTGAAAGCAAGCTATATTATCATGAAGGCAATTACAAGTTTGCCATTTCCCAATACCTAGGAGCAAATCCACATCACCTAGGGTGACCAGACAGCAAATGTAAAAAATTGGGAGAGTGGGTGGGGGATAACAGGTGTCTAAGAAAGAAAAAACTCCAGAAATCAGGACATCTGGTAACCCTAACATCACCTGCTTTAGAATAATATGCAAAATCTTATAATAAAAAAAACTGTAACCATCTCAAATAAACTTCTCTAAAACATTGATTACCAAATTAAAAAAAAAACAGATAAGCCATATATAAACAGAACGATTTTGAGAGATGAAAGACAGTTATAACATAAAGCTTCCCATATTTTTTTAGCATGTACATTACTTGGGTTATAAGCTCCTTGTGGCAGCAGCCATCTTTTTAATCCTGTTGGTACAGCACCTAGCACAATGGGGTCTGGTCCAGGACTGGGGATCCTAGATGCTAATACAATACAAATAATAGTGTGCTTATATACCACAGAGCTAGTGTGAAATTAATGAAATTCAAGTACTCACTGACAGTTGCACCAGTGTAATTAAAAGTGTAATTTCACAGTGAGGTAGCTAAGCCACAGCAAGTCTGTGTGCTGACACTTTTGTCTCAGTTGAAAGCTGATATACCCATTTAGCTCATAATCAGTAAATTTACAGGAGCAGGCAAAACGGATACACTCAGTTTTAAATCAATATAAGATTTCACACAGGAGTTTGAACCATTTTAACAAAACGGGCTTTTAAAAACTAAATTTAGTTGAACAAGTGCAACTTGTATGTAGAGAAGCCCTAAAAGAAATGCTAGTAATACAGTGATCAAAAATGAATGTTTCTTTGAATATGTTGAATAATGTATCTTTTTCAAGCTTCAGTGTGAAGCCTATATTGTACATACTGAAGCCTTCGCTGTTACAGTGCTTTCAGCTGTGCTCTCAAGTCAATCCATGCAAACAAGAAATCAGCAAAACAAATTTTCAGTGAGGTTTCTTGTTATTTTGTAGGGCAGATACAACTTTGGAATTTAAATTGTGTGCTGGAAACGGCAACAGGGCCATTTCCTTGATAAGAACCAAATTTGAAGCCAAAAAGTTATGTGCAGAAGAACTGCCCAAGACAAAGTTAATTTAAGTTCCTGGGCTTTAACAAACCAGGTTAACCAAAACATTGTCCTTTAGTTTAGTACAGGATTCCACTAAGTCAAGGAGTCAGACAGGTACATTGTCTCTCAAATAGCTCCCTTAGCCCTTTGAGTGTCCATGCTATGAACACGACACACAACCGTCCTGGTACCCCCTTTACCTGGACTCTTTTTTCCCCCTCTACTCAGAAAATCAGTTACACCATTTTTAAGTGGAAACACATCAGGTCCCACAGTTCTCTGAGGAGATAAGAATCTTCCAGTGCTGCAACCACTCGGGGTTTGGAGTCTTGCTGTCACCTCGATCGCTGGGTGCATTTTCCAGCCAACTGCTGCTATTCTTTAAGGAAACCTCATCTTAGTCATGATCTGGTATTGAAAATTGTATTGCATTTTGTATCTGTGCTACACTGGCATAAAAACCTGGAGTAATTCCACTGGTCCTGATTTGCAACAGAGTAACTCAGTTCAGAATCCAGCCCTTTGGAAGTAATATTAAAGTCTGCTCTATGAGAGACACCCAATTTAAAAAGAAGAAGCAATGCCCATCTCCCAACACACTGTTCCAAAGACCGAGACCAATAACTTCCACTTGGCTAAAGCATGTTCTTTAGGGTGACCATATGTTTTGGCCAGGACAGTCCCTTTTTTAAGCTCTGTCCTGGCCATCTCAACTTTTTTGGCAAAAGTAGGCATTTGTCCTGTTTGCTCTTGCCAACTGATGGGGAGGGGAAGAGAAAGGGTTCCAGCATGCGGGGGGCAGGCAAGGTTCAAGTGATCAGCAACCGCCTCGAGCAGGGATGGGGGGGCTCGGGCAAGTGGCCGGGCCAGCCCCGCGGGGTATCCCATTTTTCCTTTGGGAAATATGGTCACCCCAACGTTCCTAAGATAAAGGGACATTTGCTGCGGGAGTTTTAAATCGGTAATGTCACGGCTGCCTTCTGAAAAGCAGCTCCTGGGACAAAATGGGTAATGACCATTATGTGTATCCCTGTCTTAGCCAAGGACAGAGCCACTACTTAGCCCACTCATCCCCCAACTGGAAATTACAGCCATTACCTGAAAAGTAACATTTTTAGGATAAAAAAAACCAACTCACAACTCCTTAAAAAACAAAATATTTCTGCACCTGACCCTTGCTCCTAATGCAAGACTGTTTTGGAAACCAAAGAACCATGCTGATAAATGCTGACTCAACTGCAGGTTCTGCTGGCAGAGCTCCATATCTCTGCTGCAAACCACAGAAGAGCTTGGCTCTTTACCACAAATCGGAGAGAAGCTTCCAGGAAATGTCTCACTAGGAAGATACTCTAAAGGTGAGGTCACAGCAAACACACTGGGCCCAATCCTGCTCCCCACTGAAGTCAATGGCAAACATCCAATTGAATGGGAGCAGGATCTGGACCGCTGTGCTTCAGATAGTATTGACTTTTGTCTGAGCCTCATTATCACTTGGTCATTTTCCAGATTCAGACATACTTGTACATTGGCAGACTCAGCCTGGCAGGCAGGAAACAGGAAACTCTTCCAGTCTGCAAGGCAGGGTAGATTGATTTAAATAATGATTTAAGTCACCTAAAGGAAAGCCTCGATTTTAATCAATATTTGTATTTGTAGTTCAATTATTTTCCTAAAAAATGGTATCTTCTCATTGGTTGATATAACCAGTGCTAAAACATGTTGATTTACAACTAAATAGCACCTTCACACGAGATCTGGAACATGTGCTACATAGGAGGTATAACTACACTATAACTACATACATTTATTGAAGCAATTATATAGCTTAATATATAGTTTTATCAACTGGACATTTTTAGTAGATTAGAAAATGGTGACTGATATATGGCTTATTTGCTAAATATTAATTTTGTTCATGATTTGTGTCAAGCTGCATTAGGGTGGTAACTAGAATTTAAACACAAGATAAAAATACATTTATATGCTATTAAACAGAACAAGCCCTTAATACAGTTCATGACCTATTGTGCCACATTTATAAAACTTGACTTCAAAAGTTAGAATCAGAGGAAAGACTCTCTTTATATAGAAAAGAAGCCTTTAACTCAACATCAAGTAATTCATCACCTGTGCCCAGTCCCAGTTTCTGGCAATCATGTAGCATATGACAAGCTAGAGAATAAGATGAGTCATTTGAGTTACCCATCTAGATATGGAAGGCACAAGTCGTGCCTATTCTACCCTAGTCCTGTAAAAGGAAACTTGAAACTTGTCAATTCCTTAGCAAAACAGGGTTGGGAATAATTGGTTAACTGTTTAGCAAAACAGGACTTGAGAGTAACTGGCACTTTTTCTCATTAATGCCATAACACACATTCCGTCAGTATCAGTTTTCCTGATACAATTAATGACGTGCACCTTAGTTATCTATTCTCAAGGCTTCTATCAACAGCTACAGAGGTGAATCCTGGGCATGATCACAGCATACACACTAATTGATCTGTTTTGACTCTTTCTCCACCGCTGCAGAGACCATACAACTGAGATACTTCTGCCCATTACCTAAAGAGTAGACAGTACATTGCACGTCAGCACATATCCTCCGCCCCAGAGATGGATTTGTTCTTAATTATCTCATCTGTACTGTACTCCAAAGAACACACTTTCTAAAGGAAAAACAAGGCCTTGAAGATAATAATGAGAAGGAGGAGTAGACAGCTAGAATGATAGGTTGAGATATTTTATAAAGGAAATAAAGAAAAAGAAAAGAACATTGATAAAAGCTATACATATCTGTCTACCCAAATGTTAATTTATATGAAAAAGTTGGATGAAAAGACTTCTGCATACTTCTAAGTTATTTTGAAAAGTCTAGGATTAAATACACTTTAAAAAAAACAAATGTCAATAATTGTGTGCGCGTGTGTATGCACATCACAAGGATAAAACTGGGGTTTGCTGTAATTTTAAATATAGAGTAAAGCAAACGTAGAATAAACCGAAAAGACTCTGGTGTTAATTACTATCAAAAGTAAAAAAGGCTTACATCAAATACACCAGTAATAGTAAAAAGTCAAGGAGGATAAATAATTTTACCAGAATATATTAGCCAAAAATTAAATACTGCTTGAATCTTAAAATACGGGAACAGATGTGCTAATTTTCAATCTGACCACTTTGTATGCCAACACCCATCCCTCACTCTCCTTTCTTCCCTCTTTTGTCTTTTAAGGCCTTTATGCTGCAAACACCACCACATGCAACAGCTTGTGGAATGAGGGTCTTAGGCCTCAGCCTGAAGAGACTTTTGCACATGCTAATTTTTAAGCATTTGAGTCCTTCCAGTGAAGTCAGTTATTTGATACCAGCACTCATTTGATCCCAGTTTAAACCCCATTATATAATGTATATGAAAATGTGTCATATGTGCCTGCAGTGACTGGCGTAATTTGTTTGACAAATTCAGTTCAATGGTGTTTTTGATAAATGATTTGCAAAAGATTAAGAAAATTAGGTATATTCAGTATAGGGGCGTTTTTTCATCTGGCCACACAGGGGTTACAGGCCAGATTCTGATCTCACTTATACTGGTATAAATCTGAACTAGCTTTACTGAACATCCTAGCCGTTAGTGGGGGATTGTCAAAACTATCTGAGTAGTGACCTAGAAATACAAGTTCTATTGACTTTCAGTGGGTCAAGGCATTTGGCATTTATGATAATTCTACCTCTAACTCTTATTGACATTAATACAGGTAGTTCCCCATGCTTTAAGATGCAAATACACTACTCAGTTTTAGATCTGCAGTGTAATATACTTATGCAATCTATCATAACGTACAGCTTATGAAGACTATGGTCCAGATCCTGTGCTGGTATAAATTCAGATTTACACCAGCTGAGGATGTGGCTCCCTATCGTGAACTAGAAAGTTTTCAGAGGCTATATCTACACCACATGCCACTCATGGCTGCATATAGCATACATGGAGCTACACACCACACAGTGAAAAAGCACACTGCGGTGTGTAGCTACAGTGTTAGTGAAAGGCTCTGGCAGTGTGTGGCAGTGGAGAAAGGCTCAGCCTGCTGCCTCCCCCACTGCTGCAGCCTCTTCCATGGAGGGGAAATGCTCCAGCAGCAAGAAGTCTGGCAGTCTCTATCTGCAGAGGGGAAGAGCTCCAGCAGCAGGGAGTTGGAAGCCTTTTTCTGCTGCCTCCTTGATGTGGGAGCCTTTCCCGGAAGAAGGGAAGGGATCCACAGTGAGGAGCTGCCCACTGCCAGAGCATTTCCCCACTGGGGGAGTTTTTTCCTGCAGAGAAAGGCTCCAGCAGTGGGACACTACATTGGTACATGTGTATTAACTCCTCTTGCCTAAATTATGCCTCATCATCTACGCTGCTGTTTACACCCGTGCCAGAGGGGCTATGTGGGTATGCACTCTATTCGCTGTTGAAAGGAACATGCAATGTAGATGTACTTTGAAATGATCTGATAGCCCTGAGCTTCGTTTCATTAATGATGTAATTTCACTGTTGTTGGCCACACATTCTAAGTTGTGAGACAGATGCCTTAGGTGTCTTCTAAGAAAACGTCTCACCTGGTGACCAAGTTGTGCATTCTGCAGTGTGGCTTGTCTTGTAAATACAGAGACTTCAGACAATTACAGTGTTTATACTTCACATGTTAGTCAATGCTGGAGAAAAACCAAGAATCTTTTCCATAAAACAGCTAGCAAACTAATGAACTACACAGTTAATGCATTATGTTCACATGCAGCGTCTGAAGCTGAATCAATGAAAAGCTAAAGGCAGTTTGTTTTTTTTTTAAACCACTATCACTAATACAAAGGCACTGATCTTACTGAAAGTATGTTGCAAGCCAAGGCTTGCTTCGAAACAGATGAGATCGACTCAAATGTTGACTAACCTGAGCCAATGTTTGAATGAAAAAAACCTCAATTTCTAGTAGACTTGTTACAAGATAAACAGTTATTGAACCATAGGGCAGGAGCATAAACTGGAGTCAATGTGATGCTATGTCTCAACATTATGACATGGTGGGACTTGGTAGTTTTCACTGAACTCTTTGTGACACAAACTGGGTGAAAAGCTAGAATGTGAATCCAGACTGTGTAGTACTATGCAATAAAAGCCTGTCTTAGCACCCTTATATTCTCCTTTGTCTTCCTCTCAATAAACACACAATTCTCTGCCTACAGCTGACTTACAAAAAGAGAGTATTTAGAAGCCATCAATCCCATTGTGGGAGGGATAGCTCAGTGGTTTGAGTATTGGCCTACTAAACCCAGGGTTGAGAGCTCAGTCCTTGAAGGGGCCACTTAGGGAACTGGGATAAAAATCTGTCTGGGGATTGGTCTTGCTTTGAGGAGGGGGTTGGACTAGATGACCTCCTGAGGTCCCTTCCAATCCTGATATTCTAGGATTCATTCTTCAAGACCTTTATTTGTTAAAGCCAGGATACATGTATGCCTTACAACTAACATCCAAACAGCTATAGCAGCTAGCAAACAAAAAAAATGTAGATAGGTTCTGAGCATCACTAGATAAAAATCCTTTAAAAGTTTGCTACCCAGAAAGACCCACCTCATCTAAATAAAAACATGAGACAAAGCGATCAAAAAGTAAACAGCTCCAACCAACATTCTGACTGACAGTCACATAAACATCTAATGTCCATACATAAATATTATCCAAAGTGATGAACAATTTCTCCATCTGTCTTTTTATTCATTTGAAATCTTGAGTGGATACACAAAAGCAAGAATGTTGAAAGTGCGGATGTTAGCGGAAAATGCTATTGCTTTTCCTGAAAAGAATGAAAATTCTAACCTTCCAATGAAAGAGGTGAGCACTCAGATGTAAAACAAAACTGAGAAACAAGCCATGGCTTCTTAGCCACATCAACAATAACTGTATCCGCATTTAGTTAGTCTTCAAAGGCAGCAAATTTAAATTACAGTTTAATCATTCAAACTTTTCTTTTTAAGCTTCCAAAATAGCTATGAAAGAATTTCAGAGATTGAAATGTACATAAAAAGGTACTTAAAGTTTTTCTGTTTCATCCTTTTAAGCACGAGTATCGAAGTGAAATTTCTGAGGTGAACATTTCCTTAGCCCAATGGCCTTCCAGCTGTGTTACAAGACACGAGCAGTAATTCTTCCACTCTACTCCATGCTGATAAAGCCTCAGCTGGAGTATTGTGTCCAGTTCTGGGCACCACATTTCAGGAAAGATGTTGACAAACTGGAGAAAATCCAGAAAAGAGAAACAAAACTTATTAAAGGTCTAGAAAACACGACCTGTGAAGAAAGATTGAAAAAAATTGGGTTTGTTTAAGTCTGGAGAAGAGAAGACTGAGGGGGCATAACCTTTTATGAACTTGAAAACTGTTACAAGGAGGAAGGAGAAAAATTCGTCTGGTTAACCTCTGAGAATAGGACAAGAAACGGGCTTAAATTGCAGCAAGGAAGGTTTAGCTTGAACATTAAGGTAGTTAAGCACTGGAATAAATTGCCGGGTGGAGGGTGGGAGAGGGAATCTCCAGCACTGGAGGTTTTTAAGAACAGGTTAGACAAACACCTGTCAGGGATGGTCTAGTTATTACATAGTCCTGTCTTGAATGCAGTGAAGTCTCTTCCAGTCTTGAATGCAGTGAAGTCTCTTCACCGAGTGAAGTCTCTTCCGGTCCTACCCTGCTATGATTCTATGATAACTAAAAAGACACTATAGAGTAATGTAACAATATATGCCCCCAAGGGGCTACTGTCCCTAACAGCCATCTCCTGTGCAAAACTGATGAGGAGATACACTTACTCCACAGGCCCTTCCATATAAACGGCCCTTCCTGAAACACAGTTCTTTTGCACATCTGCAAAGTAGAATATTATTTCCACAATAAATGTCACCAAACTCCAAAGAGCACGTTCATTTTTAGTGAGATGTTTTAAATATACAAATGCCAAGAAAATACTGATGACTGCGGAGAAAGCATTGGAAGTGACCTTGTACAAAAGCGTGGCACGCCATGGCGGGAGAAAATACACCAGCTTCTGCTTCTCTAATGCACAAATTGTGCTGTCATATCAACTTTTGGTTTGTGGTTCTTCAGTAATAATAAATAATAGTTATAGAGTTCTAATGCTTTATCTATACTAGGAACATTTTCAAAAATTGGCATTATTTGTAATATAATGAACCCTATTTGAAGCAGGAGAGAGAGATTTGAACAGTGGACCTGCAGAGCTAAGTGTAGAACCTGCTTCTGCTTGAGCTAATGGCGTTAAGTCCCCTAACTGGTATTAGTTACAAACAAAATAAACCTCTGTTGTGAACCAGGCTCTAGGTTCAGACAGCAACTCACAGAATCCCTAGAGTGGGTTACTATAATATTAGTGATGCTAACTGAAGCAAGCAGCACAGGGAACATCAACACAGCCAGCCAGTTGTCCATGCTGTTTTCAGCACCATGGCAATTAGACCCACATCCACTATTGTACAATGATTTATACCCAGAAAAATAAATTTTAAGAAAGCATCTCATTTATAAATGGTTGGTGTTATATAGTTTGAGCTCCACTCCCTAACCTTTTGCAAGTCACTTACTGCCTTGCTTTTCCCCTTCTGTACAATGGAGACAGTAATATAGGATGTGAATCACTGGGATGGTGGGAGGAATAAACTGTTCCTGTTTATAGCCCTGTACGATTAGTGCTATACAAGTGCCACCCACTGTTTGCATCGTCTCCATCAGTTACGCAAGGATACAGCTAACGTTCTGCATCTGTGTAACAGTGAGGGCATGCAGTAGCAAAACTTACAGCTACACAACAGGCCCACAGCAAAAATCACACACTCCCAATACAGGATAGCACTCAAGCATGTGCTTAATTTTAAGGCCCACTGAGGTCAATGAGACTTAAAGACATGCTGTTTTGAACAGAGATGGGCATATGCATGTGCTTACCTCAACCAGGCACAAAATAAGCAGGGGAGATTCCCAGGATCAATGAATGGGTAAGGACTAATCATACTTAACGGGATACCGACATGGTCAGTGCAGTGTTTTACAGATAGAGAACAGCCTTTTATATTAATTATAGCAAAGGGATTCTATATGGCTTGCTACTGACCACAGACAAAGCCTGTTCACTGCAACTCTCTCCTCCAGGGGAACTAAACGCAGCCAGTGCCATTCAGGCCTGGTTTACACTACACGTTTAAACCGATTTTAGCAGCGTTAAACCGATTTAACGCCGCACCCGTCCACGCTACGAGGCCCTTTATATTGATATAAAGGGCTCTTTAAATCGGTTTCTGTACTCCTCCCCAACGAGAGGAGTAGCACTAAAATCGGTATTACCATATCGGATTAGGGTTAGTGTGGCCGCAAATTGACGGTATTGGCCTCCGGGCGGTATCCCACAGTGCACCACTGTGACCGCTCTGGATAGCAATCTGAACTCTGATGCAGTGGCCAGGTAAACAGGAAAAGCCCCACGACCTTTTGAATTACATTTCCTGTTTGCCCAGTGTGGAGTTCTGATCAGCACGGGTGGCGATGCAGTCCCAAATCCAGAAAGGGCTCCAGCATGGACCGTACAGGAGATACTGGATCTGATCGCTGTATGGGGAGACAAATCTGTTCTATCAGAGCTCCGTTCCAGAAGACGAACTGCCAAAGCGTTTGAAAAAAATCTCCAGGCTACACAGTGCTGTGTGACAAGCGTAATGGAAAGCCAAAGAAACAAATGGACGCTCATGGAGGAAGGGAGGAGGTACTGAGGACTCCAGCTATCCCACAGTCCACAGCAGTCTCCGAAAACTATTTGCATTCTTGGCTGAGTTCCCAGTGCCTGTAGGTTCAAACACATTGTCCAGCGTGGTTTAGGGTATAGCTTGTCAATTTACTCTCTCCCCCTACCACGTGAAAGGAAAGGGAAAGAAATCGTTTCTTGACTTTTTTCAATGTCACCCTATGTCTACTGAATGCTGGTGGTAGACGCGATGCTGCAGCAGTGAAGAGCAGTATCCGCGCCTCTCCCCTCCCTGGTGGTAGACAGTACAATATGACTGATATCTGTCGTCACCATCAGCCCGTGAGTGTTCCTGCCTTGCCTCAGGTGAGGTCAGCCGGGGGCGCCTGGGTAAAAATAGGAATGCTTCCTGGTCATTCCCAGTAGATGGTACAGAACGGCTGGTAACCGTCCTCATCATAGCAACTGGGGGCTGAGCTCCATCAGCCTCCTCCCTTTCCTGTGTAAAGAAAAGATTCTGTACTGCCTGGACTATCATAGCAGCAGGATGCTGGGCTCCTCTCCTCCGCACCGCTTAATGTCCAGCCTGGACTGTTATAGTACGAGGAGGCTGCCTCCCCCTCATTTTATCTCACTAACAAGTGATTGTTTCTTATTCTGCATTCTTTATAACTTCATGACACAAATGGGGGGGGGGGGAACACTCCCACGGTAGCCCAGGAAGGTTAGGGGAGGAGGGAAGCAATGGGTGGGATTGTTGCAGGGGCACCCTCCGTGAATGGCATGTAGCTCATCATTTCTGCGGGATCTGACACGGAGCAGCTGTGCTCTCTGATACACTGGTTCTCTAGCACACTTGCCCCATATTTTAGGCAGGACTATTTTTAGAAGCCATAAAGGAGGGATTGACTCGGGGAGTCATTCCCAGTTTTGCCTTTGCGTCCCTGGGGCACCCATGATAGCAGCAGACAGTACAGATTGACAGATAACCGTCATCTTACTGCCAATTTACAATGGCAGCAGATGGTACAGAACGACTGATAACTGTCTCTGCTATCATGCAAAAGCAAACGAATGCTGCTGTGTAGTGCTGCAGTAACACCTCTGTTAGCAGCATCCAGTACACATACGGTGACAGTAAAAGAAAAAAAAGCTGAACGGGCTCTACGGTTGCCGTGCTATGGCATCTGCCAGGACAATCCAGGGAAAAAGGGCGCGAAATGATTGTCTGCCGTTGTTTTCCCGGAGGAAGGAATGAGTGATGACATTTACCCAGAACCATCCGCGACAATGATTTTTGCCCCATCAGGCACTGGGATCTCAATCCAGAATTCCAAGGGGCGGGGGAGACTGTGGGAACTATGAGATAGCTACAGAATAGCTACCCACAGTGCAACGTCTGGAAATCGACACTAGCCTCAGACCATGGACGCACACCGCCGAATTAATGTGCTTAGTGTGGCCGCGTGCACTCGACTTTATACAATCTGTTTTATAAAACAGATTGTATGTAAAATCGGAATAATCCCGTATTGTAGACGTACCCTCGGTGTCATACTACAGACTCTCCCTCTTCTGATTGTACTGATTCTAAAAACAACTGACTATCCTAAGGCTTGGCAGATCTAAAGATGGTCCTAAATAAGTTCTCTCATACCAGAGACCTTAGCTACCTTCAGGAAAGTATTTCTTAGCAGCAGTTTTATTTTGTTTTAAATTACAGATTTTAAATAAAAAGAAATTCACCTTCCTGAAACTTTAAACTTTTAAGAAGTGCCAAGGGACATATAAAGCCCTTTTATTTTTTTTCCAAATATCATCTTAGAAATCCAACTAATGTGAGGAGAGGACAGATTACTGTACTTGAACACATGAATGTAGGTGTCTCAAATTCAGTTACTGAAACCATTATGTCATCCCCTCCAATTTAGTCCAAAACACATACAACTCCAAATTTCTTGATGTAAATGGCTGTTTCCCTACATCTCTCCACAGGTTCTGTTCAAGCTCCCTTTAACATGGAGCTGGCATGTGAGAGAATGCCTGGAATTCCACTACAGAAAACATGGGAATCCATCAAACATGTCAGGATTGTGCAAAGCCTGTTGCCTCATTCTCACGATGGTAATATTCAACCTACAGTGTGAAATCAGTCCTAGAAAAAAAAAAGTTTAAGGAAACACATAATGCTGTCCAGAGTTGAAATTTTAAATGGAATATTTTAAAACGATAAAGGCATAAAGGGGAGAGAAAGACAGACAGAACAACCTTAATTCTTTTACTTTGCTTTTACCTGGTATTACGGTGTTTGAAGTGATGTCTGTTACGTTAGGGTATAGTTGGTATTATAAGTGGTGGTGATATCTCTTTGCTCACACACACACACAAATTCTCTGCCCCAGAGAAAATCTTATTAGACAAAACAGACAAAAGTGTTATCCTCCTCCTTTGGATATTATCCAGATGAGTCACTGAAGCCAGACAGACAGATTAAGCGACTTCCCCCAAGATCAGGAAATGTATCAAAGAGCCAGACATTGAATCCTCATCTCTCAATATTAGTATATGTGCTGCCGACTACATTAGCCACAAGACCATCTTTTCACATCTATTAGTTTCACATATTTATCAAGTGTGCCTATTGAGACCTGAATGAGCAGATCCAGCAGTTTAAAAAAAAAAAAAAGAAAGAAAGAAAAAAGCCCACAGATTAAAACAGGCCTAAATCTGACACAGTATAAACCATAAGGGGAAAAGAAAATATAGCTCCTCAAACCTCAACCAAATCGGGGTCTGTCAGATCAACTGGGGATGCGACCCCCAGAGTCAAGAGACTACACTGAGACTGTCCACCCACCGTCCTACAAAACTTCCAAGTACTGAACTGTCAGTGACAACACCCTGGTTGGAATCAGCTGTTTGGGTGGAGAAAGAGGACCAAGCTCATCTCCCAGGGCAGGTCCCATATCCATAACTCAAAACCAACATCTCTATTGTGATTGTGTTCTTTGAGTATATTTATTTATCTTAACAAAGAGAAGGTTCAGAGGTGACTTGATTACAGTCTGTAAGTATCTATGTGAGAAGCAAATATTTAATAATGGCCTCTTCAATGCAGCAGAGAAAGGTAGAACATGGTCCAGAGTTGATGGAAGTTGAAGGTAGACAAATTCAGATTGGAAAGAGGGTGTACATTTTCAACAATGAGGGTAATTAACCACTGGAACAATTTACCCAGGATGGATTCTGCATCAGTGACAATTTTTAAATCAAGATTGGTTGATTTCCTAAAAGATCTGCTCTGGGGATTATTTGGGTGAAGGTCTATGGCCTGTGTTACACAGGAGGTCATATACGATGATAACAATCATTGTCTCTTCTGGCCTTAAGAATTACAACTGGAAAGTCCCTGGAGCACAGGTATAAAATGTGGTTGCAGAGTAGGAAGCTATTTTTTCTTAATACCATACGCAACTCATTTTACTGTTTGATATTATATTGCCTGACTGCATGGAATTAAATTGAAGGAAGCTGATGGGGAAAAACAGGAAACTATAACAAGGTAGAACCAGAGCGAATACCACGGTTCCTTGAGAAACAATGGGGGAGTTATTAATTGGGAAATGCTCCAGCCAGCATAGCAAAACTTATTCTTCCCAGATCAGGGCCTAGGAACAAAGGAACACTAAACCGTTAAAAACCCTGCCTAGATAGGAGGGAGAGGGAGGTCAGCAAGCAGCAGCAGATGGAGGTGAATTTCTGAGAGGCACAGAGGATGCTGCAGGGACTGTCTCTCCCAGGACAGGAATAGGGATGACTGGGCTGAGTGGAACATACCCAAAACTTGCAAGGAAAGAATAAAATGTAGGTAAGACCTGATTTATATAGAGGCATTTTGTTGTTTTATCCCTTCTCTGCTTGTTATGGAGTCACGGGTGAATAAATATTTTGTTTTGAAGCAGCTGTTTCTGAGTTATTGTAAATCAGTTGCTGGTCACAGGTACCTGGAGGAAAATGGGTAACAGGTACCAAACAACTGGGCGTGTCTTCTTATTGTGGTTGGTAAACTAGAGGGCTGCAGCCTGGAGACCCAGTCTAAGAGTGCTAGGCCCTCATGATTACACGCAGAGTGGTGAAGGTGGCAAAACCTGTCACCAGAGAGGTGCACTCAAGAGGGACTAATTGGACAGGTTGTTCTGCAACCTTCACCTTGCTCCATGCAAGGAAAACTGTTAAGTGACCAGGAAGATGCTTTCCATGCACAAGCTGAAGTTTGAGTGGCCTTCAAGAGTAATCTCATCTAAAGTGCTTCAGTTCTGGTACTGGCATAAATAACCGCAATGGGAGATTTGGATGGAAAAGAAGGCAGGACTGGCGACACAGTCAGCATCAAAGAAGTTTCTTGACCATGAACTTAACGTATACCAGTACTTGACAACAACCACCTCAACCAATAGGGAACTGCGTATTTCCCAGCAAGATTTTACTAGACAAAAAGGGCAAATTGCAAATGGAAATTTTATTAAAGTTTTGCTGAAATATATTGATTTTTTTCCGTGATGCTTGGTAGGCTAGGACTCCCTGACGCCTTCCCATCCCCAGCTTAAGGCTTCCTAAGCCCTCCAGACACCCATGCCTGCCATTCCACAGAGAGACCTCCTGCAGGACAGGCACAAATCTTAAGGTTGCAGAGATGGGCTCGAGGGTTAAAGTCTCCATCAAACTTCCATCTCCTCTTTCTCTTTAATCAAGCACTATCATTCCAGAGGAAAACTCTGGCCTGTCAAGGCATGGCTCTATTCCCCTGCGTCTGCCCCACATAACTTCCCATAGGGATCATAAGTTAAAATACCATTAGGGTCAACTCCTCCCTTCATCTTTTGGCACTTACCCTTCATGCCCCAGTAAGAATGGGAGTTGTACTTGTGGATACTCCCTGAATCTGTTGGCCACAACATCAAGACTCAGGGCAAATCCTCAGCTGCTGTGAATTGGCATTGCTCTAACTGGAGCTAGGCCATTTTAACCAGCTGAGGATCTTGGCCTCAAGCTCAAAATTCAATCTCAAACCTCAACATCGTAGTACTTTAGTCTTATAGGCCAGCTCCTAGCTAGAAAACACATTACCAAACTGGATTCAAAACTAATACACTAGTTAAACTCCTTAGTAGGGATTTTAAGCTGCAGCGTGACAGGCGGCTATTCTGAAAAGCAAATACTGACTGAGAAGCATATGCAAGTTGTTTATCAGTTAGTGAATACTGTGAGGGCAAGGTGTTCTTGAATGAAATAGCGTAACAATGTGTCAGGTACACCAGATCAAAGGAAGCAGACAGGTGCACATTCAGAGGAATGAAAATGTAATGTCGGTCAATCATAATTCCGCCAGCGTCATTTAGTGACTGATGAATAGCAGCCTGGACTCAATATTTTTCTATGCACATATCTGAGCTGACCAGACACACACACTGAAATCATTCTACACTATGAACATAATGAAGCATGCTAATTTGATATAAACCATTACTAACTGGTTTACACTTCAGTGAATTGGGATTGCATTTTTCTAGCTGAAACCAGCTTCTCCAGTTCCTGGCCAGCATGTATATGAACCACCAGGGATTGACAGGCAGAATTTTAGGCATGTTAAAGAGAGGACGAGTCATGCAGAAGCTGGAAGAGAGGGTACCTCCTGCACTACACTAGCATGTCATCTCACAAGCAACACTACAGAGTGGCATTTGAATTAGCTCCCAGGTAGCTACATCCTGATGTCCTGGTCCTGGATGAAGTGGGGGAAGGAGTTGTGGGACTATCTGTCTGAAATAGTAAGGCAGAAAAATAATGGGAAAAAATGTGGAAAGATACTAAGGGCTACTGACTGTTTGCAATCTGTAACAGTGAGATATCAGTGGTAGCTGTTCATATGGACTCAGGAGAAAGCATTTAACCCTTGTTTTGATCTAAAACTCAAACTGAATGCATGTTAGTGCTATTTTTAAATACTTAACAGGATTGATAAATTCTAAAGTCTCTTTATTCCCCCTCCTAAATAGACTATGGGACATTTTCAACATAATGCCCAACACTGCATTCTCCTATTATTCTCCACTTCTTTTTCATACAACTTTAAGGGTTGGTTATTTATACAGCACCTTCGAGGGCATCAAGTTGTATTTACACAGCCCCAAAAAATGCAAACACATCTAGGCTGGAGAGTCCAGTTACCTGGGAATCAGTGGATGGAGACAGGAAATTTTAGCCATCAAAAGGGAAAGTTTTATGAACACCACCATACAGCACCTCAGTTTTTAAAGTTTAATTTCAATCTCCATATATGATAATCTCCACAATACTTTCATTTACCTCTGCTGGAAGGGGTGAAGGGCTGAGCTGACCCAAGTGGGATTTGACCACTATATCATCTGTGACTTACTGATGCTAGAGAGAGAGAGAGACTGATAGTACCCACGTAACGTACCTCAAACCTGAGAAGCAGATAATACTTGCGATTCCAGACTTGGGCTTCTCTTAAGCAGGGACTGTCAATGGACCAGAACTATGCCAGACTGTTCAGTGGTTTGGCCACGCCCATGACAGACCAGGTCACTGAATTCATTTTATTTGTCACCTCAACCAGTTTTCAGCTAAGGTCTTAGAGGTAAAAAAAATCTACTGAATTAGCAGCCTAGTTTGACGCTTATACTCCTTTCCTACATTACATTATGCCCAGCCTGCTTTTTACTGAGATTTATAAGCAGAGAGAAATTACATAGATTCTCTTTGTGGTATGCAGAGACTGCCTTTAGGCCTTGTGTTACTGCTTATGAAGCCACCTATTAAAATATTAAGTTTCAAAATTAGCTTCAATCCATGAGTCATATCCGAGTTTAGATTATATTTCATATCGTCGTAATGCAGCAAGAGAGACAGCCCCGCATTACTGAAATGAACGACTCCTTGGCCAACCCCCTGATTTCTCCTACTCCAAGTCTGTCTTTTGCTTGAGCAGCAGCTTTAAAGGGGTGATTTAAAATAATTAAATTACAATTATCAGTTACAACATGCAGAGTCCAGACAATAACAAAAAATCTTTTACAAAAAACAGCCCATTTTTATATAAAAACCAACTATGAAGACGTTCTCCATGTCCAGGACTTGCTGGCTATGACGATATTCCATTTACAGTTTTAATGTAACTCACTTTGTGGCAAAAAGACTAGGAATTACATAAAACAGTAGACAGAAAATGCAAGTCAGGTAACATTTACAAACAAGCATTTACCAAGAAAAAAAAAAAAAAAAAAACTTGAAATGAGGTGCAGGCCAAACCCTACTGCAGGGGAAATAGATGTAAAAATACTTAATGCAGGTCACTGCAGTTATTGGCATAAGGATATAAAGAGGGGGGAAAAAAAACAGACAACATCAACAACAACTAACACTACACTGGAAGGTTTAAATCTTAAGACGATCATGGCTGACATATCAATAAATATCAATTACCTTTTTCTTTCACCATGGCAAATGAGTCCTCTTTGTAGCAGAGACAGCAAGGATTAACTGAAGTAATTTACACACACACACTTTCTTTCCAGCAATGTTTGGCTGGAATAGGGGGAGGAGGGCAGCAGGCAGCTTATTCCAGAGGCTTTTCCTTGGTCAGATTTACCACAAAATCCGATAGTCTGATTGCTTGCCACTGTCTCTTCTTGTGCCTCCTATCTCCTCACTCTCCCCCTCTCTGTCCCTTTTCCTGTTACTAGTGTCAGTTCATTCTGTGCGTGTGGACTCTGCCCCTTGTGCTGAAACAACCTGCTGCAGCTGCTGCGTAACAAACACAAAATTCCACCGTCCCTAATCTCTAATCACTGACACCACCTTCCACTTCTCCTTGCCAAGCAGTATAGCATTGGCAACACAGTTATCCCCCAAGTGACAGAGAACAGATTGCAAGTGAGGAGCACTGAGGAATGCCTGAGGAACGGTTTAAATTGCAAAATTGATATTCATCAGCTTATTTTTCATTTGAACCAAACTGAGCCTGAGTAGAACCCAAGATGAATTCAGGATAAGTGCTTATTATTTAGATTATTTTAGTGTCCAGGAGCCCTAGTCATGGACCAGGACCTCACTGTGCTAGGTACTGTATAAACAGATTTTAGAAAGTCAAAGATCTTAAAATCCATATACAAGAACAGAGACAAACAGATGGACACCGACAGACAGGGAAGTACAAAGAAACAATAAAACAATATTGGTCAGCATGACAGGCGTGGTCTCAGTATACCAACAGCTTAACTGTTGGCAAGTTTTTGGTAGGCATCACAGCAAAGGAAGTTTTAAGCATAGTTTTCAAAGAGGATAATGCGTTCATTCTCTGAATTCTGGAGACCTCCTCCTAAGTGCATGAGGAAGCACAAAGGTGACTGGAAATTTAACAACTGGGTAACCGCAGCAGAGCTGACTTTCTTTGATAGAGCCCTGTTTACATCTTAAAACAGATATAAATGTTAATATCCAGAAAGCAAACAGGCTCTGTGACGTTCTCCTAATGTCTTTCTACCACAGCACACAATGAAATAGTTAAATGAGACTGTGCACATTGGGCATCTCTCAGAAGGATGCTATTAACAAACAAACAAACAAACAAACAAACCCTGAGGGTTTGCTCAGGAGGGCAACTAGGTTTGGGAGCAAAGGTCAAAAATATTCATTAATTGAAATTTCTTGGCGTGGGTATGGGTCACTCATCTGCTTTGGAGGTACAATATATATAAGCTCCAAACCCTCTTTTTTTTTTTTTTAAAAAGTGGGAATAAAAGAAAAAAAGAGGATTGTGAGTGCTCAAAAAACTGAAAAGACTGATGTCTTGAACAATGAGGCTACCGGTAAATTTCTCCAACACACACACACACCCCTACACCTCTGTCCATTCAATATAGCACTGCTGAGTCCTGACATGCAACTGCTCTGGTTTTCCAGTGTTCAGTCTCTGAAGCACCAGTCTCCCAGCACTAACTGAGCAGTGGTTTTAGGATGGCCATTAAGTTGATGTACTAAAGTAATAAAGCACTTACAGCGTTGCCAAGCCTGTTACAATTTCATAGAAATTCTGATATTTGTTGTTTTCCATTGAAGCCCCAGCTTCTGGAGTCATGTTATTAGGCTTAGGCATGTGAGAAGTTTAGACTTTATTTTAAAAAAAAAAAAAAAAAGTAAGTTTCCAGCCCTTGAGGTTTTGGAGAAAAGCTTGAAAGTGTCTGCTACTTTGTGTTTGTACATCTCCTAGAATAATGGGGCACCATTCTTGGCTGGTCCTTAATCATATTTATTATATAATGCCTAACAATTAACAAAAAACACAATGCCTAGTGGTTCAAAAACCAGAAAACAAATAAATATAAAATAAACTTTTTTAAAATCTCATTATTTTAAGCCAATCTTCCCCCTCCCCCCGAACCCCAGGGTGGTGGTGGGGAGGGAAGACCATGGATTTGTGAACAATTGTGATTGGCAATACTGTACTTATATACATTTTCCTTCTCCAAAGGGCTCTATTCATAATGCTTCGCAGTAATCTACAAAATCATTTTACAAACATTAACTAATCCTTACCATGCCCCTTTTGGGCAGGTACCTTTTCTCACCCATTATTTTACAAATGGGAGAGAAAGAGGAAGAAGAGGCTGAGCTCAAAGGGGAAGTCAATGGATGACCTGGGTTCACAACCTCCGGCATTCCTGGTTTCCAGTAACAAAGTCAGTTAAACCACACTTCCAGGTTCGCAGAGCTGAAATTGGATTGTAATTCAGTCCACAACAAGGGAATTCCTTCCCAAAAGCCTTTACTTCAGGAGAAAAATTAATTAATGTACAGAATCAATATGCAGGCACCCTTCCGACAGAGCGGCAGATGGATGATACATCTTGGAGAATCAGAACATAAAGCCGGTGATGGAAATATTTGCAGTAAATAAAATCTAAGTGTTTTGTATATATACCACCCGGTACAGAAAGAAATTAAATAAGCCAGCCTCTCTCAGCTCTGATGTGGTTCAACTAAGTTTTTATTTAAATAAAAAAAAACAAATGTGTAGGGAAACGCATGGGGAAAAATGCCTATTGCCAAATGCATCTAGGCTAGACTTCTATTGTTAGCTCCCTCCTATGCAGCAGGGACACAGCCCACGTAGTTTGGCATTCTTGCTTCTATGACTCAGTGTGTTACTAATAATAGCATTGGCGGCTCACTTGGTGAAGATGGGCTAAACCCCTTCAGCCCTACATATTGTGCGCCATGTCATATTTCTGACAGACAGCAATTAGGGCTGCAATTCAACCTAGCTTTGTTCTTAAAAAAGACACACCACACCATATTTTGTAAACAGCTAATCAGAGAGGGTCTTGAAAGCAGGGGTGCTGGAATAATTTTTATATGGGGGGTGTCGAGAACCACTGAACCAAATTGTTAACCCCGTATATAATGCAAACCACTTCAAGCACCTATGCTTGAAAGTGGCATATCTGACCTTCATTCATAAATACTAGCTCTGCAATGCTACATAATGCCAGAAGGCACAACACACATGGCTACGATTAACCCTTTGCTGTGATCTTTAGACACTCTCTGAAGGTTTGCATCAACAGTTATCATTCATTTTCCACTTTAGCAGCTGCTGACATGTCAGCTAACCGCTGGTATCTGGACTTTTTGTTCTCTGAGTCCATCACCCTCGTTTCTCACATGTGCTAGAGATTAGCACTGCTGTATTTCATCTCACTCATGGCTGCATGGAAGGATTTCCCCCACCCCCATCAGCCAGCCAGAGAAAACTGCAATGTTAGCCTTTAACATGCACCTAAAAATAGCTTTAAAACATACACTAGTAAATTACACTGGAGAGGTCAGGAGCCAAGTAATTTACTCCTGAGTGAAATAATATAATATCAGTCGCTGGTATTGTAAATAAAGTCAAATGCATTACACTTTTATGCATGAGTGGTTTTTGTTTTTAATCTCATTGTTTAAATTCTTAACTACAATGGGACCTCTGCCAACCTTTCAGAATCTATTCAAATACCTCACCAACTGGAGAACAAGGACAAGTAACTAGCAATTTGTAAGATGAATACTTTTTTTTTCATGTGCATTAAAAGTGTATTCTAAGTGAGAAAAAAAAAAACTCTGGAGACACATACACACAAATACAAAACATTCAGACAAAAATGTGATTTTTAAGTTACTGTTGTCCCTTTAAAAAGATATTTGTTGCAAGGAATCCAGACTCTTTGAATCCACTAATATACAAAGGACCATGCATTGACACAAAACAGTACATTCAAAAAGAAAAAAAAATTGGTTAACCAGGATCTTAAATTGTAATTCTCACTTGAAGAGTTGGCTTTCAAAGCCTTTATCTTGCTCTCATTCCCTACAGATGAGGCAATGGTTTATAAATACCAGTGCATGATTTTTCTATGATTTCCTCCAAAACTGACTTGTAGCGCTTGTCCACTGAATGAGGAGCCAGTAATCAGAAACTGGTGAGGGAGGAGAGGAAAAGAGACTATTTTGTTAAATACAGTAACATCCAAAAAACCTAACCTAATTGAACATGCATCTCCATTTGGTTCAAAGCCAGGCAGACACAGTTTTGACAACAAACCCTGCTGCAGATATCCACAGAGGAACCATTATATGGCACAAGTCAATTAAGAGCCAATACTTCTATGAACACTTGTCTTTGGCAAATGCCTCCTTTCGCCAAACACAAAATCCTCCATGCTCTTACATGGAAGGTGACCCACTGTGATATTGTCCTAGCTTAACTGTGCCTGCCAAGAGGGAAAAAAAATTAAGGTCAATGGGGGTATCATGAAACTGCTCCACAGCACTTGCAAGGGTCCAGTGCCATGAGAAGGCAGCACATCAGTCTCTAGTTTCAACATTCTTGAGCTTTGCTAACCAGCGTTTTCTGGCTCAAGTTCCTCATGAGCACACCCCACGCTGCCAGTTTACTCCTATCTAACCACATCTGCAACATAGAGGACTGAGTGTTGCTTGGCTGATACAAGCGCAATCTGGAGGGCTCACCACAGGCACAGACACTGGCACAATGGGAGTAAGTCCACTGACTTGAATAGAGAGAGTCAGTCATTGTAGACTTCAGGGGACTTTCTCCAGGCTTACCCCAGTGTAATGCAGAGTAGAATTTGGCCTTTTGCCTGATGGGAAGCCGCTATTTGATTAGCTGGCCTGTCACTTCTCAGGAAAGGCACAATTTATTTAGTCCACAGCTGAATAGACTAATGCAAAGTTTGCATCAGTCAGTAAATTGTCAGGGAATAGAGCCAATTTCTTCAGTCTTCCTAGTGCTTGCAAGTTCACAAGAGACATGGTTCCATTACAGCATTAACCTTTACTCAGTAAATACTTCAAAAAGACAGTTTTGCAATCTAGAGAGAATCTTAAGATCATCTAGCCTATTGCCCTATTGGGTTATGACTGATCTTTATTACATATTTCAACCGAGGTGACAAATTTTCATTGTTCTAAGTGATGAGGTTGCACCTCTTCCCTTGGGAGGTTAACAGGAATACCCACAAATGGCTGGATTTGACCCATCCTGCAGATGTGCCTCTGACATACTCTCTCTCCGTAACCAATATCTCCACCCCAAAACAAACAACCCACCCCATGTGCCTCTATTAAAAAAAAATCCACAAGTGATTTTAATATAGCATGATGGCTGATAAGTCGCCACCAAACACCACCACCACCACCCCCCAACCATGTGTAATGCAGTAACATCTACAGACTCCAAATGAGATCAGGGCCCTGTTGGGCTAGGAGCTGCAAACAGGCATACTCCACACAATACCTCCCCCAAAGACCTAACAGTCTAAATAGGCAAGACAAAGGGTGGAGGGGGAAACAAAGGCACAGAAGTGACATGACTTGCTCAAGGTCACACAGCATGTCAGTAGTAGAGCCAGGACTAGGGCCCATACCTCTGGCCTTCCAGTCCAATCCCCTATGCGCTAGGCCACACCATCTCTCAATGGAAAGAGAAATGTGTGCTTCCTGCAGCCATGCAACTTCGCCACAGTGCACATACACATCCCAGTCAAAACAAGTCTGATAAGCGTAGTTAAGTTTGAGCATATTACACACACACACACACTATGCAATATGACCCAGTCTTGCTGAAAGGTGACAATAGTATTTCAAGTGTTTAACAGGACAAGCTTAGTCCTATTTCAAGGACAAATCAGAACCTTGCTTTTAACTCCCTGTGGAACCATGAATGGCTCCATCCACAATATCAGTAACGTAAGAGTCAGAATCCTTCCAAGAACATAGTTTAAAAAAAAAAAAGCAACCTTCAAAAATCCAGGAAATTCACAATAAAGGTTAAATATATGGGGAAACCACCATTTGAAAGTACAGAAATTCAGAGTTAAGGAAGTCAGATTACCTTAGTTTTACCATCCCTACCCTCCCCCCATGCCCTCACCTCACAGGCACTGGGAGACAGCTCGGATTCCTGCCCCCACCCCAGGAAATTTAGGATGCTTTGAGCACCAACTGTCCCGTCCTTCTTCTATCTCAGAAGCAGGAGGCGGCTTGTCTAGCCCAGACTAGCTAAATGGGACCATCAGATACCTGACAAGACCAGCTAACTCTAGTCAGGGGGGTGATAACCAAGTTTAGGCTCTTCTGGACCTGCCACTCCTACTAAGGCTCTTATAAGCAGAAGGAGTGGCTGCCAGGGGCACCGAGAGACCCTACTAAGGTTTGTGGAGATAGAGGTGCTCCAATAAGCCTATTTATACTAGTAGGAGGTGGGGTAAGACTCAACGAATCTCAAGATCTGCTGCCTCCCTTACTCCCTTTCACCTGCTTGCCCTGCAATCTCTTCACCATACCAGACAAACAGTTTTGTCAGAGGATTTTCTCTCTCCACATCTTAATGCAGCTCTGAATTTAGGTTAAAAAACCCTATGATATCTGAACCTTTTTTGGCCAGCCCAGTGATCTTGATCTCATGCTGGAGACTGGGGTGTGATTGACAGTCCTATTACCTTCTAAGGGTAATTACTCCATAGTGTCATTTAGAAGTAACCCTATTTGATTAGGGAAAGGCATCCAGTTTCATCCAGTTCTCCTTGTTCAGAGGTGATGTGGATGGAAAACAGAGGGGGATACACAGGGCTCTGATGGGGACACAATGAACCTGGGCAGGTGAAGAAGAGCAGGAACAAAATGAATCTCAATCAGAAAGAAGATTTACAGAGAGCATCGTAATTTCCGATGGAATCCTGAAAGTTTAATGAGATATTTTAAAGGATCTGGCAATCTCCACAGTCCTTAGTAATACAATTAGACATCTGAGGAACAAAGAAAGGTAACTTGCCACATTTAAAAACATGCTTCACTTAGTAATAATGTACTTCATTCTACCTGCCCAGACCAACTATATTAGTCACAGATATTCCCATGGGAATATCACTGCAAACCCTTATCTTTAAACATGAGCTGTAACAGCCATGGACATTTACAATAAAACTCCTCTCTTGGGCTGAGGGGAAGAGGATGCTGAAGGGAGTTAACTCATCCAAAATAAAACAAGTTCCTGGTATGAACTGAAATGAAGGTGAACTGTCCAGGTCCTTCCAACAGCCTTTGTTTGGGAACCCGGGAAGGGAATCAAAACAGATATAACAAAGCCAATTCTAAAACAGCTGGCTCTTCCCTAGTACACATAACATTTAAATAAGATAGCTTCATTTAAAATTATATCTTTTTGGAGACAATGGTAATTTGAGTTCTGTTTCTGTATGTGTTTTTTAAAAGTTGTCAATAGATTCTCCTTAAAACTTACTACACTCATTTGGTCAAACATCATGGGCAAAATTCATACCTATTGCAACTCCACTGATGGCAATGGTTTAACAACAAGGCTGAATTTGGCCCCTCATCTATGCCTACAGGGGGCTTGAACAAAACCCCAGGTCTGCAACATCCCAGGTTGGATGGTACTCAAAATCTAGATATGGATCCAAATGACCACATCACCAGGTATGATTGAGTTGAATGGAGTGATTTGAAATGCAGAGACCTAAGAGATGAAAGGTGCAGCAGTCAAAGACACATAGAATTAAGTACTAGCAAGAGGTGAGGATGAAAACATGGATTTTAATGGTGTAGATGAAACAGGGACAGCTCTTCTACTTAGGTACTTATATGGCTCACTTCACCATAGTATCTGGGTATCTGAATCTGTGGATTTTCATAACAGGTAGAGGAGGATTATCCCCATTTCACAAGTGGAAGTACAGTGTAGATTGAGTGACTTAGCCAAGGTTATCACAGAAGCCTGTGGCAGAGCTAGAACTGAACCCAAGTCTTGAGTCTCTGTCCTGTGGCCTAACCACCAGATCATCCCAGCAAAGATCTGAGGATTGACACAGAAAGATCAGAGGCAGCACTAGTTACTTATACAACACTGTAGATGTACACGGTGCTGTACAATGGATAAGCTGAAAAAAGACCCTGCTCAGAGAAGCTCACAGACTGAACACATGAGACGGGGCAATACAGTATGAGAATGCAGAGCAGAGAAGGGTGTGGTATTAATGCCTGGAAACAGAAAGAGTCTGGCCTCTGCTCCCTTATCCCTTCACTCCCAAGGATCAGGAGGCAGCAAGGCAGGTGGGGAGGAGTTGGTCCTTGCTCCCCTCTTCCCTGTCTCCAAGGACAGAAAGTAGGGGGCTGTTTTCTCCAGGTCCCTTCTTCCCCTGACTCTACACTGCAGCTGGCCAGAGAACAGTAGAACATAATGGAAGTTACCTTTTACTAGATGAAGTATCAACAGTCCTGAATGGAGAAAGGCAAGGCTGAAGCACCAGGAACTCTTCAGCCAGGCACCAGTTTCTCCCTGCTTCTACATCAGAATCCCCTGCGTAGTGAGCTTCACTTCCCCCACCAGCAAGGAGGTAGAGCTCTGGGGGTGTTGAGCACATCCAAGCCAGGAAGGTCACGAGGATGGAGCTCTCCCTTGGCTTTCAGCAGAGAAGGGGGAAGCTACACCTAACTCTGCTCCCTCTTATTTTAACCCATGCCCAGGAAGGTCTGATGGGGGAAGTGAGGAACAGAGGAGGGGGAAGTTGCATTCAGAAGCAAAACAAAAGCACAAGTCCTTGAAAATGGTAGTGAGGGTAGGGGTGGCACCTTAGATTCTTTCCAGCCCGTGCTGCCTGCACTCATCAGCATTATGGAGTTAAAGCACAACCAGGATCTTCATTTACGTCCACCACAATAATATTCACGTCACCTACATACTTATAGCTGCAGAGGAGGTAATTATTTGTATTATTATTTCTCTCTACTTAAAGCTGATTTGGCTAATCTTGCTCATCAGCATCTAGTAATAGAAGGAACAGCCATGCTGCTGCTCTCAGTTATTAGATAAAACAGCCCAAGAAAGAATTTAGATGGAGATGTGGAGGAGAACCATGCAGTGCTACTGTGGATTAAAGTTAAATCAAAGTGTTACTAAACAAAATAGTCTGAATTGAACCCTTACGCAAATGCAGGAATCCAGGAGGGTTAAAGACAGGTGAGAAAGGTTTGGATACAAAAATGCAGTGTAAACAGTGTTGAAGTTGTATCAAAATATACTGCACCTAATAGAAAATGAAGAATTGGTTCCAGGAAACAGCCACAGGAGCTCTAAAGGTTTGTTACACAACCAATTTATTCTTAATACGTCAGTGCACATTTACAGAAGTCTCACTGCAGTGGTTTTCAGATCCAGGATTCTAACATACACTTGGAGTCAGATCCTCAATTTGCATTCGGGCAACACACAAGCCTGTTTTGAAACTGAGTGTGTTCTCACAGGCCCAGGCCAGATTTTTCCCCAGTGTAATACTGCTGAGGTCACCCGAGTTATACCAAAGACGACCTCTGCCCTCTGATTTAATCCGGCCGTGACTTAACAAAAGTGTTGTTCTTAAAAAAAAAAAAAAAAATCAGGGCTGCAGTTTAAAAAAAAAAACCTCACAGGAAAAATGATGAAATAAATACACCTTTGAATCACAGTCACCTTTGAAATCTAAATAGCAACAGCATTAAACTTTCAACTATTATCAAGCCAAAGGACCGTTTGTAGACAAAACAGTTTCCCTATTAGAAAGGGAGAGTACTTTCTACCAATAAGTATTGCTTGCGTGCAAGTCCTAGCTACCTAAAAGGTGAGGGCAATATTGAGGCATTCTGCGTAGGGTTGGGAGGTTGTTTTCATTAGAAGATGCAGAATTGTAAGTGTTAATATAGGGGCTTCACCATGCATGGCCTTTCGTTCTGAAGCACTATTCTGACTGTGCAACAGCACTGTAAGGGACCCAGCAATCAGTTTCCAGAGATGCTGAGAGGTAGGGGGAGAAGACCAAGAAAGAGAAAAGTTGGGGTGCCTTGTACATCTTCTTTCCAGAGAGTGAGAGTAACCTCTGTGGCTCGCTCAGCCTAGGTCCACACAAGGTACAAGAGTCTTCACAAAAATACTGCACATCAATCTAGGAAAAATAGGGAAGAGTATTGTATCCACTTGAACATTAGAGAGGAATTGTAGGATGAAAGAATACAATTCCCTAAACTGGAATTGGGTCAGGTCACCCCCCTACACACACACCCCTCTTGCTAAAAGCAAGCAGGACTTCTGTTTTCCATCTGATCTAAAAGTCTCCAACAGCACTGCACCCCATAGCATCACTTCTTCAATACTGGCACAGAGGGAAGGCGCCATCTACTGAACGAACAAAACTAGCCGACTTTACTTTTCCTGTCTTCTGTCCCAGCACAGACCAGGCTCAGTCCTGCTTAGCTTTGTGAAACCTGAGAAGTAGGGTGACCAGACAGCAAGTGTAAAAAATTGGGACGGGGCAGGGGTAATAGGTGCCTATATAAGAAAAAGCCCCCAAAATCAGGACTGTCCCTATAAAATCAGGACATCTGGTCACCCTATTGATAAGTGCTATGGCTTCAGGTCATGGGAAGAACATGCACCTATCTCTGATGAAAAGCTCCAATAGTCTGTACATCTCTAGAACAAGGCTGAGCAGTCAGGACAAAACAATCCAGTAGAGACTCGAGCATTTCTTCTGTCTTCCTTCCTCCTTTCTGATCACTGGAGCTGCTGCTATCAGAGGCTATGGTCTTCCACGGGATTTTTGAGCTTCTCAGACACAAGCCTGGGAGTAAAGGGACACAAAACCAATCCCATCATTTGTCTGTCAAGTCTCTGCTGGGGACAAATAACAAGGAGATCACATCCCCCAGTTTGCTTGCTATGGCACAGCAAGAAAAATCTATTTGCGAGGAAAGCAAATAAAGGTAGGCACAGATTCAAATCTGATGTTCTGTTCTGACTACAGGAGGCCAGTTATTCTCAAGGATAGTCTCTTATACTCCACCCAACCTCACTCAGTGATTACCCTTTCAGATCCCCTCAGCCTCCCTACAGAACAGATCCTCTCTGATCCCCTCATTTTACTCTAATCTTTTCTTGGATCCCTTCAATCCCTATCCACTGCTACTCTTCCTCCCCACTCCACCTCATTGTCATTTTCCTCATTGCCCTACTTACTGTTCGTCTTCTTTGTAAGCTTCTCCGCACCACTCCAATCCTCTCAGCTCCCTACTGTGCTATTTTCAGCCTCCTGGGATTCCTCCCTTCTGATCCTCCTGTAGCTTCCTTCTGTCTCCTGGTCTGTCCACCTCATCCAAAACAGGCACTGATACTAGCACGCACATTTTCAAACTAAAACTATTCTGCTTTAGTAAAGCGAGTCCCTAAGACTGCCTGGGCCAAATAGTCCAAGCAGCGTCAACTCACTTCCAGTTTCTTCCCAGGCCTGTCACTTGTGTAAGGTGTCATAAACAGATAGCTAAGGGTTAATGTCTCTTTCACCTGAAGCACCTGACCAGAGGACCAATCAGGAAACCGGATTTTTTCAACTTTGGGTGGAGGGAATTGAGTGTCTAAGGTCTTTGTTTTCTGGCTGCCTGCCTTCTCTGAGCTTTGGAGAAGTAGTTTCTATTTTCTAGTCTTCTGTTTCTAAGTGTAAGGACCAAGAGATCAGATAGTAAGTTATATGGTTTCTTTTCTTTGGTATTTGCATGAATATAAGTGCTGGAGTGCTTTGATTTGTATTCTTTTGGAATAAGGCTGTTTATTCAATATTCTTTTAAGCAATTGACCCTGTGTGTATCATCTTAATACAGAGAGAACATTTGTACTTATTTTTCTTTCTTTTTATATAAAGCTTTCTTTTAAGACCTGTTGGAGTTTTTCTTTACTTCAGGGAAATTGAGTCTGTACTCACCAGGGAATTGGTGGGAGGAAGAAATCAGGGGAGATCTGTGTGTGTTGAAGTGGCTAGCCTGATTTTGCATTCCCTCTGGGTGAAGAGGAAAGTACTTTTGTTTCCAGGATTGGGAACAGAGAGGGGGAGTCTCTCTGTGTAGTTTCACAGAGCTTGTGTCTGTGTATCTCTCCAGGAGCACCTGGAGGGGGGAAGGGAAAAAGGATTATTTCCCTTTGTTGTGAGACTCAAGGGATTTGGGTCTTGGGGTCCCCAGGGAAGGTTTTTCAGAGGGACCAGAGTGCCCCAAAACACTCTAATTTTTTGGGTGGTGGCAGCAGGTACCAGGTCCAAGCTGGTAACTAAGCTTGGAGGTTTTCATGCTAACCCCCATATTTTGGACGCTAAGGTCCAAATCTGGGACTAAGGTTATTACATAAGGATAGAATCTGCATGTCCATGATGACCCCTTTGCATCTGAGCTGCACTCAGTCAGCCCGCACAAAAGAGGCTTGACCATGAAAGTGTGATCACAGCTGTGCACAAGTGACAGCGAGCACAGCAGTGCACATACAAGCAATTGTGCATGTCTCAGAGTCTGATCTGATGGAGTCTCACAACAGCTCCAGGCCCCTTTCAACTTTAGGCTTCTGCTGCCTTGTTGCCACCTTCTCTGGGCTCCTGCTGGCCCTGAACCACATTGCCCCATGGATTCCTCTCTCATGTTGTTTTACATCTTGCCCTTATTTCACAAGCTCCCCAGGATCACACCAGTTAGATCCTGGCTTTCAAGGACCTTCATTCTCTCCCTTTAGATTCCCAAGTCTGCCACAGATTTTCTCACACTTGCCACATGCTCATCTCCCCATTGCCCACAATTCTGTGTGTTACATTTCAGCACATTGCAACTGACACCAGAACAAAGCCTTGAAAAGCCAACTGAGCTTGAACTGGCGATGTCAGCAGGAAAATAACTGCTTGTTTTCAGTAAAGGCTCGATCCTCTACAACAGCATCTCTCTTGGGAAGCTAACCCTGCTAACTGTGTTAAATGAGGACAAGTTACAACAAGGAAATTATGGTGGGACTGGACTAACCACGAGCAAAGGTGCCATTACACTAATAGAAGAGGGGAACAGTGCTATGAAAGTGAGGAGGGGGAGTAGGCTTTTGCAACATTCATGTGAAGCTTTAATCAACTCCTAGTTACAACAAAGACTGTGAAACTGAGAAGACAGTACGACTGACTTCATTCGGTACTAAGACTGCAGTGTCTGTATTCTATCCCAGGCTCTCACTAACCAAACAGGCTCCATAGGAAAATTAAGTCCTTATTTCCTGATTTTAATAAAGCCAAATGAAAAGCATTTCCTGACTGACAGAGGATTGAAATCTCCAGGCACGATACAATTACAGAACAAGAGCATATTTCACATTGCACCATCCAGATTTCCTAAACCCTTCGGGTCAAGAGAAAATAGTTGAGTCTCCAAGGCCTGAGAATGCGAAGAAGGATCTCTCTGATTCAGAGGCAGTCAACCAAAATAGACACTTCCACTAGGAAACAGCCCAAGTCCTTCCACCTCATTTCACACACAGACCATTTGATAGCCAGGAAGAAACAGCTTCTGGTCACTACCAACATGGGGTTGATTTCAACATTTAGAGGAGAAAAAGCACCAAATTCTATTACTGATAAGATCCATCCAGTCCTCCACATACCAGGTCACCACATCCCACCAAAACACCAACAGAAATGAGAATGATCAAGCCACAAAGCAGGAAACCTGTTGTATTACTTTTGGTGAAATAAATTAGCCAAAGGCATTAACAAATCCAGTCACTATCCAACATTAAACAGTGCTAAAACAAGGCCCAGAATTTAGAATAGAGACCTCGGCCTGCTTAGTACCATGGCAAACACTCCATTAAAATCATTTCAACCTTTTATAAAACATAAAGAAAAGGAAAACAGTTAAAGCATTTGACAAAATATTAAATAAAGCTTGCATTTCAACAAAATCCCCTGTTCTCTTTTCCTTTAGCTAGAGAGAGTTTTTATAAGGAAAAGCTAGTGGGCGGAATAGCCCATCCCTTTGTTATTTTATCCACCAGTTAGGCCTAGTTTCTGACACTAGTTCTGGTTCACTGATTTGTTTCCACATTTTTCTTATTTACCAGCATGATTGTAACACAGTCCTTGAGTTATAATCCATAGGCCTTTTTGTTTGAACTAAGTCTTTCTGTCTCTCCATTTCATACCTTTTCCCACCCACATTTGCTATTATAGATTGTGACCTCTTTTGAAGAGTCACATACTTTTTACAATGGAACTCACTATTAGAGTAAATTTATCATAATCAATCCAGTCTGCTATCTAATCCACAATATGCAAAGAAGAGCCTACATGGCATTGTCCTGTTATCTAATCTATTCCATCAAAAGTGTGTTTTCTAATTATCTCCCTAGGTTAATTCAAGACTTCATCATGCAGAGAGTGAGCGCATGTCAAGAATTAACTTGCAACTTGTATAAGACTTGAGCATCTTTTCCTGAACAAATATCTCTGCCCTTGTCCTTCTGAATGTCTGAGAAACAGACCTGTTCCTGATGAATTTCATTCAATTGGTGTGAATGGGCTGTGCAATATTTCACATAACTCGAAATCTCTTGGACAGGACAATTTCCAAGCTGTAAAGTCAAGCAGTAGCCTAGAGACAAAGGGACTCCCAGCTGTCATAAACAGATAGCTAAGGGTTAATGTCTCTTTCACCTGAAGCACCTGACCAGAGGACCAATCAGGAAACCGGATTTTTTCAACTTTGGGTGGAGGGAATTGAGTGTCTCAGTCTTTGTCTGCCTGCCTGCCTCTCTGAGCTTTGGAGAAGTAGCTCTATTTTCTAGTCTTCTGTTTCTAAGTGTAAGGACAAAGAGATCAGATAGTAAGTTCTATGGTTTTCTTTTCTTTGGTATTTGCATGAATATAAGTGCTGGAGTGCTTTGATTTGTATTCTTTTTGAATAAGGCTGTTTATTCAATATTCTTTTAAGAAATTGCCCTGTATTGTGTCATCTTAATACAGAGAGACTATTTGTATTTTTTCTTTCTTTTTTATATAAAGCTTTCTTTTAAGACCTGTTGGAGTTTTTCTTTACTTCAGGGAAATTGAGTCTGTACTCACCAGGGAATTGGTGGGAGGAAGAAATCAAGGGGAGATTTGTGTGTTGGATCGCTAGCCTGATTTTTGCATTCCCTCTGGGGGGAATAGGAAAGTACTTTTTGTTTCCAGGATTGGGAACAGAGAGGGAGATTCACTCTGTTTGGGTTCACAGAGCTTGTGTCTGTGTATCTCTCCAGGAGCACCTGGAGGGGGGAAGGGAAAAAGGATTATTTCCCTTTGTTGTGAGACTCAAGGGATTTGGGTCTTGGGGTCCCCAGGGAAGGTTTTTCAGAGGGACCAGAGTGCCCCAAAACACTCTAATTTTTTGGGTGGTGGCAGCAGGTACCAGGTCCAAGCTGGTAACTAAGCTTGGAGGTTTTCATGCTAACCCCCATATTTTGGACGCTAAGGTCCAAATCTGGGAATAAGGTTATTACATGAGTGGCAGCGGTGGGATATAGACAGAATCCAGAAGCCAGTAGAAATATTATATTTTTCTTTTCTCTGCTAAGGGCTTTTTAGCAGAGAGAAGCAGTTGGTTTTAAAAGGGAACCAGAGAGAATTTTTTTTCTGCTCTCTCTCGCAGTTTGTGGCTTGCATGTTAAGGGTCTTTTGTCATGCAATAGCCCTCCCATTAGCAGGCAAGTACCGGCACTTATATGCATGCAAATAAAGTGGTTTTTCTGGTTTCCCTTCATTGAACATTAGCTAGAGAGAGAAAAGGAAGATTAGCTAAAGGCACTGTTGCTAGGCAGACTTCAGGAGGCAACAGAGAACCTGCAGTTCAGAAGATAAACACCGGAGGGCACCCCAACACAAGAAAACAGGAAACATGACTTCTAAGGCAAAAATTGCGGCCGAAGAACAAATCAAAGAAGCTGAACACAGGCGACAGATGGAGATGAAAGAAAGAGAAGAACAGATCAAAGAGGCAGCCAAAGAGGCAGCGCACAAAAGAAAACTAGAAGAAGAAGAGGTGGCCTACCGAAGGAAACAAGCAGAAGATGAGTTGGCCCACAGAAGGAAGCAAGAAGAAGAGGAGGCGGCCCACCGCCGAGACATGGAAAAACACCAAAAAGAAATGGAAAAACAACAAAAAGAAATGGAAAAACAACAAAAAGAGAATGAAGAGAAGGAAAAACAGAGAAAACATGAACTGGAGATGGCAAAAGCTGGGCTGCCTGTGCCAGCCAACCCTAACAACCCGGCGCCAAATATTGCTCCACAGCACAGGAAATTTCCCACCTACAAGGCAGGTGATGACACCGAGGCCTTCTTGGAAAACTTTGAAAGAGCCTGTCTTGGGTACAACATCCCCGAAGACCAGTACATGGTAGAATTGAGGTCACAGCTCAGTGGACCTTTAGCAGAGGTGGCAGCTGAAATGCCTAAGCACCAAATGAATGACTATAAACTTTTTCTAACCAAGGCCAGATACAGGATGGGGATAACCCCAGATCATGCCCGTCGGCGTTTCAGAAACCAAAAGTGGAAACCAGAGGAGTCATTTCCCAAACACGCCTACTACATTGCAAAAAACTATGAGGCCTGGCTAACAGGAAACAACATTCAAACCTTGGAAGAACTGAACCTCCTCATACAAATGGAGCAGTTCTTGGATGGTGTTCCTGAAGACATCACACGGTACATACAAGATGGAAACCCCAAGAATATCGCTGAGGCGGGGGAGATTGGAGCCAAATGGATGGAACTGGCAGAAAGCAAAAAAGCTACTGTCAAGGGGAACGATTACCCCAGGGGGCACACAGACCATAAACCCTACAACCGAGGACAGCCAAAGACCCCACATACCACCCAAGTAAAGCCACAAATACCCTACCCTTCAACCTCACCAGTCTCCAGTAACTCACCTCGGCCCAGTGACCCATCAGATGGAAGATGCTTTAAGTGTAATGAACTGGGACATATCAAGGCCAAGTGTCCCAAGAACACCATGCGAGTGCAATTCATTACACCACCATCACACCAAAGATCCCCAGGCCCGGATGCCTCTCAAATACCCTTGGAGCGAAGGGAAAATTTGAGAGTGGGCGGAAAGAAGGTTACAGCGTGGAGAGACACGGGGGCACAAGTGTCAGCTATCCACCAATCCTTCGTTGACCCCAAATTCATCAACCCAAAGGCCAAAGTTACAATTTACCCCTTCATGTCACAAGCTGTAGACTTGCCTACAGCTCAACTGCCTGTCCAGTACAAAGGCTGGTCAGGAATGTGGACTTTTGCAGTCTATGACAATTATCCTATCCCCATGCTACTGGGGGAAGACTTGGCCAACCAGGTGAGGCGGGCCAAGAGAGTGGGAATGGTTACACGTAGCCAAACCAGGCAAGCTTCCAGACCCATTCCTGTTCCTGAGCCGTCCACAGACGCCCCGTCTGTGTTACCAGAGACCCAGACAGAGGTAGTGGACCCGGATTCCATGCCTACCACTGAAACAGCCACAGCATCTCCAGTCCCAGGCCCGGAACTGGAACAGCAACCAGCACCAGCAAGTGCAACCACATCTTCAAACTCAACGCCAGAGGGCGCCAGCGAGCCAGAACTGGCAGAAGCAAAAGACAGCCATACCCAAAAGGCTCAGCCAGAGCCTGAAATACCCTCAGGTGCACCAGCGGAGAGCGGTTCACCAGCAACGGAAACAACCCCATCACCTACATCGCTTCCAGAGGGACCAAGCCCAAGTCCACAGTCTGAGGAAGAACTGGTGACCCCAGCCTCAAGGGAACAGTTCCAGACTGAGCAGGAAGCAGATGACAGCCTTCAGAAAGCTTGGGCGGCGGCACGGAGCACCCCACCGCCTCTCAGCTCTTCTAATCGATCCCGGTTTGTTATAGACCAAGGACTTTTATACAAGGAAATTCTTTCTGGTGGACACCGGGAAGAATGGCAGCCGCAAAAACAGTTGGTGGTTCCAACTAAGTACCGGGGGAAGCTCTTAAGCTTAGCCCATGATCATCCCAGTGGGCATGCTGGGGTGAACAGAACCAAAGACCGGTTGGGGAAGTCCTTCCACTGGGAGGGGATGGGCAAGGATGTTGCCAAGTATGTCCGGTCTTGTGAGGTATGCCAAAGAGTGGGAAAGCCTCAAGACCAGGTCAAGGCCCCTCTCCAGCCACTCCCCATAATTGAGGTCCCATTTCAGCGAGTAGCTGTGGATATTCTGGGCCCTTTCCCAAAAAAGACGCCCAGAGGAAAGCAGTACGTACTGACTTTAGTGGACTTTGCTACCCGATGGCCAGAAGCAGTCGCTCTAGGCAACACCAGGGCTAACACTGTGTGCCTGGCCCTAACAGACATCTTTGCCAGAGTAGGTTGGCCCTGCGACATCCTTACAGATTCAGGGTCTAATTTCCTGGCAGGGACCATGGAAAAACTGTGGGAAACTCATGGGGTGAATCACTTGGTTGCCACCCCGTACCACCATCAAACCAATGGCCTGGTTGAAAGGTTCAATGGAACTTTGGGGGCCATGATACGAAAATTCATCAACGAATTCTCCAATAATTGGGACCTAGTGTTGCAGCAGTTGCTGTTTGCCTACAGGGCTGTACCACATCCCAGTTTAGGGTTTTCACCATTTGAACTTGTGTATGGTCACGAGGTTAAGGGGCCATTACAGTTGGTGAAGCAGCAATGGGAGGGGTTTACGCCTTCTCCAGGAACTAACATTCTGGACTTTGTAAGCAACCTACAAAGCACCCTCCGACACTCTTTAGCCCTTGCTAGAGAGAACCTAAAGGATGCTCAAGAAGAGCAAAAGGCCTGGTATGACAGACATGCCAGAGATCGGTCCTTCAAGGTAGGAGACCAGGTTATGGTCTTAAAGGCGCAACAGGCCCATAAGATGGAAGCATCATGGGAAGGGCCCTTCACGGTCCAAGAGCGCCTGGGAGCTGTAAACTACCTCATAGCATTTCCCAATTCCTCACTAAAGCCTAAAGTGTACCATGTTAATTCTCTCAAGCCTTTCTATTCCAGAGACTTACAGGTTTGTCAGTTTACAGTCCAGGGAGATGATGCTGAGTGGCCTGACGGTGTCTACTACGACGGGAAAAAAGACGGTGGCGTGGAAGAGGTGAACCTCTCAACCACCCTGGAACGTCTGCAGCGGCAACAAATCAAGGAGCTGTGCACTAGCTTCGCCCCATTGTTCTCAGCCACCCCAGGACGGACTGAACGGGCATACCACTCCATTGATACAGGTAATGCTCACCCAATCAGAACCCCACCTTACCGAGTGTCTCCTCATGCCCAAGCTGCTATAGAACGGGAGATCCAGAACATGCTACAGATGGGTATAATCCGCCCATCTACCAGTGCATGGGCATCTCCAGTGGTTCTGGTACCCAAACCAGATGGGGAAATACGCTTTTGCGTGGACTACCGTAAGCTAAATGCTGTAACTCGTCCGGACAACTATCCAATGCCACGTACCGATGAGCTATTGGAAAAGTTGGGACGTGCCCAGTTCATCTCTACAATAGACTTAACCAAGGGGTACTGGCAAGTACCGCTAGATGAACCTGCCAAGGAGAGGTCAGCATTCGTCACCCATGCGGGGGTGTATGAATTCAATGTCCTTCCTTTCGGCCTTCGAAATGCACCCGCCACCTTCCAGAGGCTGGTAGATGGTCTACTAGCTGGACTGGGAGAATTTGCAGTTGCCTACCTCGATGATGTGGCCATTTTTTCAGACTCCTGGCCCGAACACCTACTACACCTGGAAAAGGTCTTTGAGCGCATCAGGCAGGCAGGACTAACTGTTAAGGCCAAAAAGTGTCAAATAGGCCAAAACAGAGTGACTTACCTGGGGCACCAGGTGGGTCGAGGAACCATAAACCCCCTACAGGCCAAGGTGGATGCTATCCAAAAGTGGCCTGTCCCACGGTCCAAGAAGCAGGTCCAATCCTTCTTAGGCTTGGCCGGATACTACAGGCGATTTGTACCCCACTACAGCCAAATCGCTGCCCCACTGACCGACCTGACCAAAAAGACCCAGCCAAATGCAGTTAAGTGGACTAATGAGTGTCAAAAGGCCTTTACCCAACTTAAGGCAACGCTCATGTCTGACCCTGTGCTCAGGGCCCCGGATTTTGACAAGCCATTCCTAGTAACCACAGATGCATCTGAGCGTGGTATAGGAGCAGTGCTCATGCAGGAAGCAACAGATCACAACTTCCATCCTGTCGTGTTTCTCAGCAAGAAACTGTCTGAGAGGGAAAGTCACTGGTCAGTCAGTGAAAAGGAATGCTATGCCATTGTGTACGCCCTGGAAAAGCTACGCCCATATGTTTGGGGACGGCGGTTCCAACTACAAACTGACCATGCTGCACTAAAGTGGCTTCATACTGCCAAGGGGAACAACAAGAAACTTCTTCGTTGGAGTTTGGCTCTCCAAGATTTTGATTTTGAAATTCAACACATCACAGGAGCTTCTAACAAAGTAGCTGATGCACTCTCCCGTGAGAGTTTCCCAGAATTCAGTAGTTAAAAAGTGTTCTTAAAATGTAGAAGTCTGTTAGTTATATACTTAGGAGTATATGTAAAGGTGTATGTGTTGTATTAATCTGTTTATTTTCCAGTTCTAGAAGGAAATCGCCGCCAGTGAGCTTCCCCACTGTCTGCAATTTGGGGGGCGTGTCATAAACAGATAGCTAAGGGTTAATGTCTCTTTCACCTGAAGCACCTGACCAGAGGACCAATCAGGAAACCGGATTTTTTCAACTTTGGGTGGAGGGAATTGAGTGTCTCAGTCTTTGTCTGCCTGCCTGCCTCTCTGAGCTTTGGAGAAGTAGCTCTATTTTCTAGTCTTCTGTTTCTAAGTGTAAGGACAAAGAGATCAGATAGTAAGTTCTATGGTTTTCTTTTCTTTGGTATTTGCATGAATATAAGTGCTGGAGTGCTTTGATTTGTATTCTTTTTGAATAAGGCTGTTTATTCAATATTCTTTTAAGAAATTGCCCTGTATTGTGTCATCTTAATACAGAGAGACTATTTGTATTTTTTCTTTCTTTTTTATATAAAGCTTTCTTTTAAGACCTGTTGGAGTTTTTCTTTACTTCAGGGAAATTGAGTCTGTACTCACCAGGGAATTGGTGGGAGGAAGAAATCAAGGGGAGATTTGTGTGTTGGATCGCTAGCCTGATTTTTGCATTCCCTCTGGGGGGAATAGGAAAGTACTTTTTGTTTCCAGGATTGGGAACAGAGAGGGAGATTCACTCTGTTTGGGTTCACAGAGCTTGTGTCTGTGTATCTCTCCAGGAGCACCTGGAGGGGGGAAGGGAAAAAGGATTATTTCCCTTTGTTGTGAGACTCAAGGGATTTGGGTCTTGGGGTCCCCAGGGAAGGTTTTTCAGAGGGACCAGAGTGCCCCAAAACACTCTAATTTTTTGGGTGGTGGCAGCAGGTACCAGGTCCAAGCTGGTAACTAAGCTTGGAGGTTTTCATGCTAACCCCCATATTTTGGACGCTAAGGTCCAAATCTGGGAATAAGGTTGAATAAACAGCCTTATTCAAAAAGAATACAAATCAAAGCACTCCAGCACTTATATTCATGCAAATACCAAAGAAAAGAAAACCATAGAACTTACTATCTGATCTCTTTGTCCTTACACTTAGAAACAGAAGACTAGAAAATAGAGCTACTTCTCCAAAGCTCAGAGAGGCAGGCAGGCAGACAAAGACTGAGACACTCAATTCCCTCCACCCAAAGTTGAAAAAATCCGGTTTCCTGATTGGTCCTCTGGTCAGGTGCTTCAGGTGAAAGAGACATTAACCCTTAGCTATCTGTTTATGACACCAGCCAAGCAGTTAAACTGTTAAATCTTGTAGCATTGAACTTGAGGAACTGTAATCCCCAAGCAGGCACATGGGCTAAGAACAGGCCTCATCTCCTTTCTGCCTTTTAAGTCACTTGCAGCTTTAAGAGTCATGATAGCAAGTATTGCACAGTTTCTAATACCCATTTCACCATCTCTGTTCTAACTGGCCGAGATGCTGATCTCAGTTACATCACTGAGACTTAACTAACCTCAAGGAACCTGATATTTTACCACACTGCATCTTGCATGGTCACTTACACTAGTGCAAAGCGGGTGTGAAAAGGTACCACAGCAAAATAGTTGCACTTTGCAATGGTGGAAATGACTGTGCAAGGTATAAACCAGCAGAGACTCAGGCCAAATGGATTTATGCAGGATCTACACTGTTTAATAGATTTCAGCATCTGGCCCGTTGTTTTTGGGCTTCCCAACACTGGGGATTTCAGCCAGCAGTGGCCAGACCACTGGGATAACTCCACTAATGCTAACTCCTCATGTAGTGCGACAAGTCACAAGTAAAACTGAAATAAACTGCACTGGTGACTTACAGCAGCTTTTCCTGTCAAGGTTAGGGATTCACACCAGTCTAGTGACTCTGTTGCTGCTGGA
The DNA here is from genome assembly GCF_025201925.1 of Gopherus flavomarginatus. Classification (NCBI taxonomy): domain Eukaryota; kingdom Metazoa; phylum Chordata; order Testudines; family Testudinidae; genus Gopherus; species Gopherus flavomarginatus. Next base: position 127,731,384 of record NC_066622.1, on the reverse strand, counting down.
CACTAACGGCTGAAACTTGGGCAAATCCCCAGTGAAATAGGGCCTGCTCGATTACCTACACATGCTTAGTAGCTTGTCTGCACTTTCCAAGACAATGGAGTAATTTGGCAAAGCACTATCTTTGCAGTTTCTACAAAGATCCATCATCATGTAATCCATTAAAACGGATATTTGACTAACTTCCTATTATAAATTCTGATTTAAAAATAAACTTGATTGTTTCAAAAAAGCAGCCTCCAGAAATAACCACATGCACTATTGGCAGGGCAGAAGCTAATTGCTCTTTACAGCGCTTACCCAGTTCACACATTTTGCCTCGTTCTTTAGCGAAGGTATATGTTTTCATTAAAAAGCAAGTATTAAAAAAAACAGCAGTTACCCAGAATGCAATGACTATCCAGAAGGACACACAGGTTTCTGCCAACCTTACTTTTCCATCACGTTGGGTCACAATTAAATGGCATAAAACTAAGCTGCACCTTTGCAGTACAGAGTATTACGTAGCAGAGAGGGAATACATTTTAAAGCAAGCTCTTTCCCCACCTTGCAAAGGTAAAAGCACTGCCACCACAAACAGCCACTTAGCATATACATTTCCCAACATCATAAGAGAATGACCAGCACACAACAAACTTCCTGATCCAATAAAGATGGGAACAAGTCTCTCTAATCCATATGTATGTTGGGAAAAGCAGAGCATCAGCTACAAAACCCTCCCTGCTAACCACAGAGAAGAGTTTTGCCCAAAGCTTTTAGCCTGTTGCAGGTTGAGGTTAGGGAATTCAAAAGGCATGGGATTCCCAACAACTGCTTTTCTAAAGTTTCATGGTTGGTGTCACCAGTGCTGAGCACCTCCCCAGCTCCAAAAATGCACTGCCACACCCAGTCTTTTCACAGCGGTTTATTTCTTTAACAGAGATTATCAAACAAACAAAAACAGTCTTAACTCAGTCCTCAGCCCAGTGGTCCCCAAACTGTGGCACATCCCCTAGGAAAGTATAGAGGAACATCAGGGTAGGAGGTGCAGGAGGGCACAGGCCAGCCCCTATGGGGGCTGGGAGGAAGGAACAACACCCAGACCATTCTGCACCCAGTTCCACTGTGTCCCCATCCCTATCTGCGGCCGTGGCTCTGCTCTGGCCACTAGACCCCACTCCTAGCCTAGAAGAGCATGTACACATTCTATTACTAGTGGAGGACGGCACAAGAGGAAAGGTTGGGGACCACTGCCTTAGCCTCAGCTTCAGGAGCACCTTTCCCAGGGGTTTCTAACACTCCAGCTCCTGGCAGCTTCCCAGCCCCACTCAGCTCTGTTCCCTTCCCAGAGCAGCAGCCCCAAGGCTGCTTCCTATGCCCCTTTCTCCAGGGACCTACCACAGAGTTTTTTCCACTCCAGCATGGCTTTCCCTCCCTCATGCTCAGCCTGTCTCAGTCCTTCCTTCCCCAGCTGCCCTTTACAGGCCCAGATGTAGGCCAGCCCTCTTTAATTATCTGGATTGGGCTCACCTGCTCTGGTCCAGGGACACTGGGTTTAGTCTATCAAGGGGGACGAGCTGCCCTGTGACAGATGGTAACAAATTGGCTGCACATCTTGCTATTGAAAGCCAGAACTATTATTACTGAGGAAATATTTATTAATTTGAAAAATCAACTGATGATAAACATTCCATACAGATATTTTTCTTGTGTATGGCATTTGGGAGTAGGAAGGGAATTACTGTCACCCTAACCACAGATTGGGGAAATCATAGCTTTTATTACAATTCTCAGAGCAGGGGAATAGGGCAAAATCTTGATCTGGTTTTGATGCTTGAAACAGAATTTGCGAGTACGTATTAGTTGACTTCCACTCTAACATCCAAAGATATACTAACAAGCAGATATGCACTTTCACCTGTTCTGCCCATCACTAGTAATACTGCAGCCACTCCATGCCCTTCTAGTTACTCTGTACCCAATATGTGAATCAGCCTTTCCCACCATTATTTGATTGCCCATAGTCCTTTGAAAACACAACTAATCAGCACTCAAACTTTCTCCAGTCTGGAATTAGGGTGAATTCATGATTCTCTCTCCACTGATGTGAACAGAAGTAATGCCTATATGGTATCTGCCCATGTATAATCCAAAACCACCAGCTTTGCACTTTAAATTAGATCCAATTTCTTCCATAATATTTTTCCACAAATGCTCACTGTGTCGCAAATGCTGGCCCATCATTAACGTCAGCTACCCACTGCCAACAAGCAACCTTGATCTGAAACAGGCTTTGCACACATAGAGGGCATACATCACGCACATCTACATTTGTATGTCTCAACTCCGAAGAGCTGTTAAGACCACAGTAAGTATTAATAATCTGATTTCTTAAAAATATCAATTTAATAGCAAAGGGACTGAGTCACTGGTCTCTTTGGCTCATGCTTTTCTAGGATAAAGCCATAGTATTTAACACTGCATGAGGTCACACTTGCAGAAGAAACTCACAAAGCAGTTGTTTTGAAATCAATATTAAACAATAGCAGGAGAGTTGCCAGGGAGGCAATGGTGTCCAGAGATTGGAGCAGGGAACTCTGAGTCAGGAGATCTGGGTTACATTCACCACAAACTCCCTGTGTGGCCTCAGGCAAGTCACTCACTCGGTTTTGCCATCTGTAAAATGGGGTCATGATAACAGGCACACTTTTAAAGTATCCTTGGCTGGAAGATCTCACTACAAAGTCTGATTATTTATTATATTGACGTTTGTGTTAATCTAGGTACTCCCCATCAATGCACAATCGGACCACCGCAGAAATTATTAATAGGTTTATCTAAACATCACCCCCGGGAGGTTGTGAAAGTGCAATTATCCCCGTTTTACAGATGGGAAATTGAAACAGAAAGAACAAATGACTTGTTTACGGAAGCCTGTGGCAGAGCAGTAACTGAATGCAGCTCTCCGGAATCCAAACTCAGCACTCTGATCAACATGGGAATATCTACACTACAGTTAGGTGTGAGCCTCCCAGCCTGGACAGACACTGTTATGCATGTGGGGCTCAAAATGCATGCTAAAAATAGTGTGGGCACCGCATCTTGGACTCTCAAGCCAGCCTGACCCCCCTAAGCTTGACAGCCAGAGCTGAATCCTGAGCTGCAAGGTTGGCTCAATGATCACACTGCTATTTTTAGCGTGTTAGCTTGAGCGCCACTAGCATGCATCTGTCTGCCTGGGCTGGGGCGGGGGGTGAGGGGCAGGCTCGCTCGCTCCAGCTGCAGGGTAGACATATCCAAGAGAGGCGTCACCTCTTGAATAATCACATCAGCACCACTGTTGAACTGGAATTACAAAATCATATGTAATGAGGTGGTACATTCCTTCAGTGAACAAGTCGGAACAGACTCCCTTTAAACAGGAGGTTTCGGAATTGCAATCTGCACATTGCAACAGACCAAAACAATCTGGAACTTTTATCCCACTTTACTATCTCAGAGCTCACTATAAGCAGCTCCCACTGCACACACAGTGGGTATTTCTCCCTTTATCTGCCTCTGAAAAACAGCAAAATCTAAAAACACGTTATTTGATCATAGTTCTTTTTAAAAACATAAAAGGGATATTACACCTCTACCCCGATATAACGCTGTCCTCGGGAGCCAAAAAAATCTTACCGTGTTATAGGTGAAACTGCGTTATATCAAACTTGCTTTGATCCTCAGGGGTGCGCAGCCCCGTCCCCCCGGAGCACTGCTTTACTGCGTTATGTCCAAATTTGTGTTATATCGGGTCGCGTTATACCGGGGTAGAGGTGTATTATGGTCATTACCAGGGTCAGGCAGCTGAGAACAGAAGAGAACTTCTGAGCACTAACAATGCCCAGAGTCAAACTCTCGGGCTAGCCCACACACGCTACCACTGGTTTTGGATCCCTGGCTTGAGACACCTGAGAGTCCCTCATTGACTTCAGCTGGAGTTCTGGGTACTCGACACTTCTGAAAAATCAGCCCCCAGGGGTGTCAACGTGGCCACCCATAAACTGAGGTACCCTAATCCAGTAACCAGTTTTAATCATTTGGACACTATTGATTTACCAATTCCTTTTCTAGCCTCTTGGCTAGGCAGTGCAAGGATTGTGCCAACACTGCACAACAGTCTGTTTTCACAAAGTGCCTCACTGCATGGTTGCTAGGGGTAAGTTTAACTGTACTGCAGCGACAAGACAGTTCAACCCACATGTTAAGCGCAAACCAAGTGTGATCCTGGTTCTCTCACTTACCAAATTCCTCGGGACTGTCAAATAATCGTTCGCACAAATAATAATCATCCGGATTCAAATAGGGCAGCTGCCTCAGAATAGACTGCTTGGGAACGAGAAACAGAACCTCTGCAATGTCCCCGTCTTCAATAACTGACATCCTTCTGACAGAGTTCCTGAACTTCACTCGCTCCGATACCAGTTCTTTACTTTTACCTGATCCACAGAGCTTTCCAAAGCTGTTTAAGATGGGGAAAGATGGCATGTCTATATAGCAAACAGCTAAGGAGGTAAAACCAATAGTGTGTGTGGTTAGTCCTGTACTCCTTGGTGCACTGTCCTCACAGATCCTTATCTTTTTTCCTTGCCCAGCAAAGGAGATTAAGGAAGATGTATTTTTAGTCATTATCTTTAAGAGATTATGACAGTACACTTGGTCAGGTGACTGCCATCTAAAACTGTTGCAATCAGCATCTCATCACTGGGGTATGTTTAAACCTGAAGCAAAAGCATATCGAGTATTTGAAAATCGGATTAATATCCAGGGCAAGAGAAAGAATGTATTTGAGGAACATAAGAGGATTAGTTTGCCAAAAAATCTTAGTATGTTAAAAATCTTATAATGGGAGAACCATCGTAAGCCCCACATACACATCTGTGCATTTTAATCTGCCAAGCCCCTTTCCTATGCGGAGCTCCATATGTGTTACAGTAAAGGTAGGGCCCGCCTGTCCTATTTTTCATAGGCTTTACAAAGTCAGGCAATTCTCCCTCCATAAGTTGATTTCCTTGGGAGAAATCCTTCCTACAGCCTCCACCATTTTATAAACAACCAACCATAATTCAGATATTAGGAATGGCAATATACAAAAACCTGTAGGAGAACATTCAACCTCCCTGGCCACACTATTGCAGACCTTAAGGTGGCCATCCTGCAGCAAAAAAACTTCAGGACCAGACTTCAAAGAGAAACTGCTGAGCTTCAGTTCATCTGCTAATTTGACACCATCAGCTCAGGATTAAACAAAGACTGTGAATGGCTTGCCAATTACAGAACCAGTTTCTCCTCCCTTGGTTTTCACACCTCAACTGCTAGAACAGGGCCTCATCCTCCCTGATTGAACTACCTCATTATCTCTAGCTTGCCTGCATATATATACCTGTCCCTGGAAATTTCCACTACATGCATCTGACGAAGTGACTATTCACCCACGAAAGCTCATGCTCCAAAACGTCTGTTAGTCTATAAGGTGGCACAGGACTCTTTGCTGCTTTAACCAACCATAAGTATCCCTCGGCTGGGATTGTTCCCGCAGTACTGCTGTTTCCTTACTTTCCCCCTTCCAGTCTTACTAACTGGAGAAGTTTCATGAAGATCCTAGTGCTGTCTCACCCTGCCTAATTTACAATAAGAATGTACATTAAATCCAGATCTAATGACTTGCTAATCTAATCACCTCATGGATTTTTTTCTTAAAGAGAGGCTGTTAAACATAAACACAGCACTCAAGTCACAGAAGAGTCCAACGCAAGAGATAAAAAGGAACAAAAATATATTTGTGTGGAGAAAGTGCAGGTGGTATCCCAAGCATACCCTTTTGGTGGAGGTGGGAGGGCGGGAAAGCGGATCTTAAGTCCTCATTGAGCCAAACTCTCAGAAGGAAAAAGCAAGGAAGAGGCTCAGCATTTGGCTCCAGATTTTTTTTTAGTAAGATTTCTAAATTTCCCCACAGATATAGCACATGAGGGAGAGATTTTCAAAGACAAAAAAGACAGTTAAGTGCCCACCTCCCACGGAAACTCCCTGTTTTGTGCCTTTGCAAGTGTGTCTCTCTCTCTCACACACACACTCTCACACACACCAAGCTGCACAATGACGGTGCACATAACTGTTTTTGCATCTGTGGGAGGTTTCCACCAAATTAGGGGGTACTAAGACACCAAAATAATCAGCTTGTGAAATAGTGAGAAACTGCTAAAGAAATCCTCAGTCAACTCTCCCTCAAAGTTCAAATATACCTCTACCCCGATATAACGCAACCTGATATAACACAAATTCAGACACAACGCAATAAAGCAGCGCTCCGGAGGCGTGGGGCTGCGCACTCCAGTGGATCAAAGCAAGTTTGATATAACGCGGTTTCACCTATAATGCAGTAAGATTTTTTGGCTCCTGAGGACAGCGTTATATCGGGGTAGAGGTGTACTATTTGTTGGAGAGGGCACATTCGAAAGAGGAGATCATTTTAAAAATAGTAAATAAAACAATGTCTTGTCTCATCAATCTAGGCTTTTATTGTCTATTTTATAGGCCTTTTAAAAAAATAAACCTGTGAAGTGTTATTTATTTTAAATAGCGTTACTTAGTACTTATTAGTGACGCTGAAGTTAAGCCTGAGTCAAGATTTCCATTAAACCACCCTGCTCTTGGGATTCTGCAACTTAGCCATAAGCAATGGGCCACATCCTCAGCTAATATAAATCTGCATAGCTGCACTGATTTCAATGAAACTATTCCAGCTTACACCAGCTGAGGGTCTGGCTCAAGAATCATAGGCCCTTCCATAGCATCCTCCATCAGAGTCCCAGACAGCTCTCTGCAAACATTTATGAATTAACTCTCACAGCATTCCATTGAAGATAGGCGAGCATCAGCCACCCCGGAACTTCACAAGGGTCACTCTGTAGCACACCATGGCCATTTGGAATTTGATGGAGGCTATGGAGAACAAAGATCTTCCTCCTCCAAAAGGCAAATGCTTCTACCAGTTGAGTTAAAGGAGGTTTTCCAATCTGTGTTTGAAGGCTGGGGCCAATGACATGCTGAAAGAAGTGCCCAAGCTCACACACATCATCCAGCCCAGACAGTCATATTGTACCCATTACTGCTGTACCCGTTGCACCAGTGGAAGAGCTGAAATAGATCTCAGGAGAGTGATGCCCAGTCTCCTGCTCTAAGCAATGACTGCATTTATTCCATCTTCCAGCCAGGTCCACTTGTTGGGCAGCTACACTGGACAATGCACACAACAGCATTAAGCCAATATGATCTGTTGTGTCACAATGATCAGAGACAGAAGAAATCACAGTCTTTCCCTGTAATCAAGCATTATAAAGGCAATGTAGAGTAATTGTTGATAACTCCCTTTAGCAGCTCATCAGTAAAGTTGCAGTATTTTCAATGAGGGTGCACAAGTGAGGATACAGGGAAAGGCACACTAATCTGCATCCCTTGTACCTATCTCATCAGAAGTCCAGTCCCTGAACTTTCTGAGCACGACTGCTCCAGGACAGGGAGGTCAGTGGGACTAGATACTTCAAAGGGAGCAGAGAGGACTGAGCTCAGAACCATATTCCTCACTATCCCTCCACCATGGCCAGCCAGGCAGAGCTGGCATCAGGGTACTGGAGGAGAGAAATACTAGCCGCTCCATTTCAAAGTGTATAGACTAGGTCACTCTCTCCCTATTCCACAAGGGACTGTGCCTACGTTTGCCACAATGTCTCTGGGATAAAGTGACCGTGGATAGTTCCTTTTGTGTAATTTCCCTGTGTCCAAGGAACTTCTTTTGGGGCACCCACAATGTCCTGACTTTTCATCTCAATCAAAACATAAGGGTTTCTTTTTTTAATTTACAAAATAATTTGTTCATCTTCATTCGGAAAGTATTGCTATACAAAGCACAATTTGCTCTCGCTTTACCAACCAAAAACAGTTCAGTGGAATAAGCATTCAGTAGGATGAACAGACTCTGGAGTGAGGAGAAAAGTCGAACGCATGTTGAGGCTATCAAAACTGCTCTTTTGTACAGCGTGAATGTTAATGACACTTATTCAGTGTTTCATGATAAACTCAAAAAACGCACTCAGTTACTGGAAAAAACCCTCCTCTCTAAGAACTATAAGAGTGTTGCTGTTGACTCAGAAGTAGCCACTAGCGACACCAGCACACATTTTTTAAGAGCGCACGTTTCGCTTTTGCATGACCAATTCATGACATTAAACATGGGTCTTGCATTTTTATTTACTCTGGGAGTTCCTACTGCAATGATGCCCCTTTCCATGATCACACACTGCAGCCACCATTCGACAGTTACTATCTGGCCTTGGTACTGTAATTATTAATTGTAATGCCGTTCCTGTAGTAGTGGGATTTTGCATTATTGTTTTTAACCGGAGGGTATGCCTTTAAGAGTCTGCATCCTGCCTACATAATCCAAGAGGACAAGTACTAGAAGTGAGCAAAACAAAACTAAGGAACCTGGAGTAACCAGAGGGGCTCCCTGAGTCAGGCTGAGGGTCATCTGCAAAAGCTGGCTCTAAGAGTAAAGCCTGAGGTAACAGATACGGATGGAAAAGGCCAATGATGGCTTGAACATACACAGACTAGAGTTAGATTTCTGCCGGAAAAGCCCTGCAATTACAGCCTCCTGAGTTACACCACAGGTACCCCAGATGGGCGGACAGCAGCAGTGCAAGCTCCTCTCCAATGCCTCATCCCCGTGCCTTAACTCTTATGTGGAAAGATATCTTTTGTAAAGCCATTTAGGAGTCAGTTACTGGAATCTTGGTTTAGTGAGTTAATGGGGGTGAGCATGTGATGCAGATTTGTATGTTTAAAAGGCACCTGGAGCATTGTACAACAAACTGGTACCAAACATTGTGATCCAGCCCTAATATCCAGCCAAGCAGAACCAAACGGACAAAGGCAAATGTTATAATCCTCAAGAAAAAGTACCCCACTGGGTAAAAAGGATCAATTCCCAACTCATAAGCAGAACAGGGATGAAAGGGGCAACAAACACACACAAAAAAAGGTCATTTTAATTTTCTGAAAGGGATGATTTCACCGCTCAGATCCATCCCTGAAAACTGTCCTGTAATATATACCCTGAGGAACCCAGTCCTCTCAGCCCAGAAATAGCATAAAGACAGCAGCTCCAGTATTAGCCAGGTAACTAAATACGTATCTATGGATGCAAGCCATGAGGTTCAGGTCCATTTCCAGACTGGTGCTATGATTCTAGTCTTTACAGAATATGGGAAATGGTATATTCAAGATTCAGGGTTTTGGTTTGGCTTCTAATGTGCTATGAGATGGAAATGAAGTGGATTAACGAACTCGGATAATACTTACAAAACTAACAGAATGGCCAGGAAATATGTATTTTCTTTATATACACGTTTCAAATGCAACCTAAGATATATATTATTTCTGCACTAACGCTGTTTAGAACATATAAATAACCACAAACTTAATTGTGCTAAGAAAATATTTACAAAAAAACAATATACTCACTGAACAGCAAATCCGACCTTGGATCAGGGCAAAGGTCATTGCAAGTGTAAACTGCACTGAAGTCAGTGGTGTTATACCAGGGATAAATTTGGCCCTTTATCTCAATACAAGGCAGCTATGTATATTGCACTAGGAATGATGCCTTTATTGCTTCTGTCATCAGAACCAGATTCCTACTGATGCATTTCCATGTAATCTTATTATTATTTATTGCTGCACAGAAAACAAGATTCAGAAATAGTCCTGAGTTTTTCATGCCAGCTCAGTGGAAACCAACTGAGAATAAAACAAACAACAACTTGGAAACAAGTTGTAAATTTTACTGCACAGCTAGATAGTCCCAAACAATATCTGATGGAGCTATCCAAGATGATAGGATTATATACTTCTGCCATGTAACTGTCTCTGTACACTAGCTGAGAATAAAAAGAAGCTGCCTTCATACAGATGGAAATGGAGCAATGATTATACCATTTACACAAAGAAATATCACTGGCTAAGTAAAAGAACAGCAACGGCAGGAGTGTAATTGGCAGCAGGACTGTTCTGAAATGCACTTTCATATACCAAATGACTCAAATTCTCCAACTATAGAAAAATGTCACATTTTTACAGGTTTAATCATGAAGTTCAGGTTTCAGCCCTTTGTCCTCTACAATTTACTCAGAATATCCAGGACAGTAGCAATTTGTAGGCATCCTTTCATTTCATACCACTCACATGCTCATCTTTAAATTCCCTTACTCATCCCTCCGATGCAAGCAGTGATTTTCTGTGCATATGGACACAAACCATTCTTAGAGTAGGATTCCCCAGTAAGAACTTGTTCACTCATTGCTTCAGAGAAAACTGCCTTTCTCTGCACAGTTGACCAACTACAGCTTGCTTGAGAGAGAATGTAAGACTCTAGAGGTTTCTCTTCCACTTTATCTCCATTAATCATTCAGGCACTACATAAAATCTGATGAGCTCTTAGAACCAGTAGCACAAAGCCACTTCATGGCTTCTGAAGTAATTACGTTTTTGTCTTAAAAAAAAAATCTCAGATTACCACAGAGTACTCCAATATTTTATGGGCCTTATTTCCAAACTGCAACAAGATGTATGCCCCTGCTGCATAATGGGAAATATACTGAGGATTATGTTCAGCTCGGTGAGACACTGGACATAGCCACCCAGCTGAAAACCAGTAGCAGAATGATGATCATGACAGAAACTATGTAACAAGCATACTCCACCAAGCAGATGTGTGCAATACCATGCAATGTTTCCAGTCCCTCCTAATCCCTACTATTCTATTACATATATTATACTCACACACATACTTTATGTTGCTTGAGCATTACTGATGACAAGAGCCAACATACTAGCATCCATTTAGTTTCTGACACTGTACGGCATGTGATGTTTCAGAGGAAAAAAAGCACCAAGGCAATTAGGCAACATGAAGAAGTCAGTTTATCAACTCACTCCATGTAGCACAAGGATTGACTAATCTTATCGTTATCTTAGCTTGCATAAGTATTAACAAGCAGTGATAAAACTGAAATGGCCATACACTGCAGGTTCAGGAAGAGTGCGTCAGGATCTTTTACTCAGTTCCCATTGAGGAGAATGGGAAAACATAGCCTGATCTTGGAAATAAGATGACTGGCCAAAAGTTGAGGACAGAAAAAGAATTGAATCGGCATTCTTCATCGTTCAGCCAACTGGTGTGAAGATAGCCTGGGCAGTTAGTGTGCACCTGTTTCAGCCTTGCTTTTCACAGCCAAGGGCACAGCACTGTCAGACTAATTAGAGGAGAAAAAGGATACTCAAACGATACGCAAGTATACTACAGATCACACAAGCAATGATACCCCCTAGCTGAACAACTGCAGAATGACTTTGGCCATGTCCTCTTGGGTGTTAAATAATGGTTACAGAAGAAGAACCATCATTACTACAAATCAAGAGCTCCCCAAACTGAATATACTCCCTGTGCACCCTACTAGTGCTGCCTCTCCATTCTCTCAGTGCTTCCTCCTCCTATACCCACTGAGAGAGACCTCAGCCATTTCATGAAAAAATGGTCAATATAGGACACATTATAAGTGCTTGAATCTATATTAGGGATAGATTCAGGCTTAGTATTCATAACTGACTTAAAATCTATATTAGATATCTAGGCAGGAATATTATTACTTACATTCAATTTAAAATTCTAATGATTTGTATTTAGTCTAACCGCAACCGTGTACTTCTTTTGTGAAAGCACAACATATATTAAGCTAAAAGCATTCAGGGGCATTGCTATCTTTTATTGTGCCAGAGGGCTCTGGAGACTCCATACAGACATGTATTGCTTTTGGCTTGTGAGTATCACCTTGGGGCTATACCAAGAATACACAGTTATCAAAGTTAGCCATTTAGAATACTGAAGAGTGGAACACACTTGCCAACAGTTAACACTCTACACATTCTTTTTGCCACTGCCGTGAAGGTTTTCGTACCACCACTTTTTCTTTTACATATTGGCTTAAGTTTTGCCTTGCATACTAAAAGCTATGAAGCCAATTCTGAAACACTTGATTAAATGAACATTTTGCCAGTTACCTAGCTATTCAGTTATCCAGAGATACATTACTGCTAAGAGGACACATTTGTATATCAATATGCAGATTTATGCAGTATACAGCCAGCAAACTGAATTATGTAGTCCGCAGATATACAATTAGCTGGAGTGGCAATGCATGTAGCTGAATGGAGCCAAAACAAGATTTTGTGATTGTTATGCACTTGGGTAGATTATGGAGTTAAATTATATGCACTCAAGGGTAACGTATGGAATATTTCAGGGAAAAAAGAGAACAAAGAAACAAAAGAATGCATGTTATTTTTAAAGGTGCTCAGTTGGGATGCCCCACATCTTGCCCCAAATCCTGCTTATAAAGCATCTATATTGTATAGCATATCTCCAATAGATGTCAATATTATTGCTTTCTGAACTCTCTCAATATGTAGACACTCCAAGCTCAAAGTAAAAGTGTCTCAGAAGTCAATGCTCATTTCTTTCTTTTCGCTGGCTTTGCTGGTCAGGCCTACCTCCATAAGAGCCACTTCCAGTGGGTAACTCCAGCTTCAGCAACTACATTAGATTAACTGAAAGTTAAATAAAAAAGTACTGGGAACGTTGGGATTAAAGACCAACCTCCACTAGGCTAGTTGCTTATGCCTTGGCTAGTTGCTTATGTCAAGATTTACTGCATCTTGTGTTTTCCCTCTCTAATTTCAAAGCCAGATTAAAGAGAAGTCTTAAAAGGAACCAAAGAAATGCAGCACTGCAAAAAGCCCTTGCCGTGAGAGAGTTTCTTGTAACATACTGAAAAATGAGGCAGCACATCCAATTGTTTGTATAAACAAGTCGAAGTAACCTAACAGATCCAGGCCATGCCAGGTTGAGTGACATTCTGTCACTATGCTTTTGAGAGCTTGAGCTAGACAAGGGAGGTAAGTATTTAACTTTAATCCACGTGTCACTGGACAGTACATATGTCAACAGTGTTCAGACTTTAGGCTCCAATAATTCTCTGTAACTCACTGGCTTCAGTGGGATTTGTGTTGCATGAGGATGGCAGTGCCTTCCAATTTGAGTTTAGCTTGTAAATGGTTTGTCTTGCCAAGAGCAAGTATCAGGTCTTTCTCTGCTATATATATGTTGACCAGGACCCTATTGGGCTAGGCACTATACAAAACACAGAACAAAAAGGCAGTCCCTGCCCCAAAGGGCTCCCAATCTCTCATCCATGCAGGATGCTGTATTGCACACGCTAACTTCCCGAGCAAAAACATTGTCTAAAAACAAGTCATCCAATTGGGCATGCTACTGGGAGTACAACCGGTAGAGGAAGACACTGTCTCATCTGGGCCTGTTTGCAAAGCATTGGGCCGGAATGTTGCTCGTCTTTAGGAATGAAAAGTGGCTAAACCCTTGTATAGTGCTGGGAAAATGTAAGCCTGTTTCAAATACAGAAGTGAAGCTCAGTAAGTCTGCATGGGATATAGGAGAGCAGATTTATAACATTTTGCACATAAGGGCTACTAAGGTCTCCCTCTCTTAGGGCCTGATCCAGAATTCATTTAGGTCAGTGGGTTTTACATCAGGCTTTTTGTAGCCAAAGATAGGTAGGACTGAGCATAATCTCGGTCCAACAAGGGGAGTGTTGGATGTGCGAGGAGCTTCCCATTCCACCTTGTATCTCCACATAGCAAACAGGCTCAACCCCAGGGCTTGTGTTTCTGGGGTTCAAGCATAGGGGAAGTGCAGCACGGACTGATTAAGTGACTTGCCAACAGGACATACAGTAATGTACATACCCAGAAGCTGAGTGTGACTATTCCAACTCATGATAAACATACAGGTAATTTATAAATGGCCTTACTGGTTGGGCTTTCTGAAATACATGCTCCTCGGTTGGACGTATAGGGTAGATGATGCTCTCACCTCATTTCAAGAGCCCTCTAGTTCTGTAGTTGCTATAGACCATGAATGTGAGGCGGTCAGCACTGGAGTTCTCACTACGTCAGGTCAGCTTAGAGAGGGGCTGTGATTTCTTATCCTGGGGTAAACAGGCCAGGCAGTTACTAAATATTACACATCGATTTAGCAGGGGAAAGGAAAGTGACATTCTAGAGTGAAAGAATTTACTGGGAACTTTTTTGTTTTTGAAACCTCAGAGAGTATCTGTAGATACTAGTCTGAAATATAATTAACCAGTTTGCTTCAGCATAGAGCAGGAATACATAAACCAAATTCAGCAGTGGTTTGAACAGGTTTGGTTGCCCATTTCTTCTCAAGTTGGAGGAGTGGTGAAAAAACATCTGATCAGGTACATGAAAGAGAGCGAGAGCTGAACTTTATAAACATTCTCTGTGAGACTTCTACTCAACTAGCTACAGTGATGAACCACACTCTCAGAAGGCATCTACAATGAACACTGAATGTAAACACAGTTGATATTGAAAAGAGGGAATTATTTCTTATATGGTCCTAAGAAAAAATATGGACCATCCGAGAGAAGCTAAAGCGACAAACAGAAAATATGTCCAATGACAATACTGTCTTTCACAAGGAAGGGGAGACCATTGACTCTGTTGGTGATCTGGGGCTCACGCAAGCACAGAAAAAAAATAGGGGATGTTCAACACCATGGACCCTGGCCTCACCCCCCACTTCACCTCTTCCCCTGAGGTCCCCGCTGCTCTTTCTTCTCCGCCTCCTCCTGCCTTAAGGCAGGAGGGAGCAGAAAGGAGCGAAGAGCAGGCAGGTAGCGGGCCCCCAGGGAAGGGGCAGAAAGGCACAAGCAGCAGGCAAGCGGGAGGACTTTGGGGGAGGGGCAAGAGGCACTCGAGAAGGGGGCAGAACAGAAGTGGGAAGAGACGGAATGGTGGCAGGGCCTCGAGCGAAGAAGCCGAGTGGGAGCGGGACCTCAGGGTGGAGTAGGGGTGGAGCGGGGGTGGAGCACCCACCGACAAAAACAAAAAAGTCAATGCCTATGATTGAACAAATACAAAGTCATGCAATAGGTTGGGCCAAAAAAAAAAAACCACACAAAGTGCACTTTTTATTAACAGAAAGGCAAGAACATTTATTAGAAGAGGCCAAGACATTTCTTTCACCCATCAAGGTATCACTGAAAAATTTCAGAAAAGCAAATACGTTAGAAACATATATTTGATTCAAACTTTTAATTCATACATCAGAAATTTCTGAAACCGGGGATGACATTAGACACACTACAAGGGAGTTAGTGAAGTTTTGATAATGTCAGACAGGAGGAGAGCAATGAGCTGATCCTCATCTCTCTCTCTCTCTAATTGTATGTTATTTTACTCTTTTTTTTTTAATTCATTCCAAAACACTCATAAAAACACAGGGAATCTTTTTGTTTCTATATAAGTTGTGACTGAGAAAAATGGTAACAGAATTATTATTGCTTTTCCATCTCAGAAATTATCTGAAGAACACAAAAGTGACAAACTCTCCTCTAATTGATGACATCTGCAGAACCTTTCAACTGAATTAAAGCACCGTGCTCAGCTTCCTATTATCCTCTATGTAAAATAACTTCCACAGCAGATGAGCCTTTGATAACAAAGGATCAGCTTTGTAGTGCTTTGTAAAACTGGATAGTACAGCATAATGAGCTACTGGTGACATGCTTTCACCCTGTCCATGGCTTTATAAACTGGTACTCCCCTAAAACCTAGCATCCATACAAGTTTATTCTTCACTAGAGATAACTGCAGCAGATCTTAAGAGCCAACATTTTAAAAATATTAAAACCATACACTTAAGATTTCAGCCAATCACTTTCTCGTATTTTTATTCAAATCAGCAGTAGTTGCCACCATCATCTGTACCTACCCTAGCTAGGATCAAATTTTATACAGAATGTCAATCCTCCTGCTTTAGACATAACCCAAACACCTGCCGAGTGCTAAGAAATAACTTCCCAAGTAGGCATGTTATTCAATAATTGTCCATTACCTTATGAGTTTTGAAACCTTCCTTGAAAGTACATGGTAAGTGCCAATGTCAGACACAAAATACTGAGACAGAGATGAATGGTCTAATCCAATATGGCAATTACTATGTCACTATAACTCAAAGATTGTACTTTCATAGTAAATTCTTATTAGCTTCTTAAATATCCATAATCGTTATAATAAAGTAGTTATTTTAGTTTAGCTAAATACTCGTTATAAACTTCTGTTCCACAATTATTCATCTTTAGCAACTGCAAACATTCTATTCAATCTTCATATTCTTGAGGACAAATATTAAGTCTACTTGTGAATACATTTCTAGATCACAATATATTGCATACAACATACATTCCAATCATACACAATAAACTACTTATTAAATCTAAATTAAAGATTTGGGACACATTTCCCCTTCCATTCACACACCCAACAATTGAAATATTGAAAAAACTAACAAACAAAAAACCCTATAAAAGAATTTCCCTGAACTCTGTAAGGCAATAGAATCGGGCTACATGTTACATGTCTTCACTTCGAAAGGTTGTGAGTCCTCTCAGATTTAAAAATACAGATTTGGACAGGGAAATCCATTTTCTAAGCCAAGCTGGACAATTGAAGAGCACTTAGTTCTCAGTCAGTATTACAAGATGGACAATGGATGGTTTATGCCTAGAGGATGGAAGATTACTTGAAGTTCTGTTTACATGTGCTCAAAATTTAGGCTGGGATTTCCAAAGGAGGCTAGTTATACCGGACTTCTCTACTCAACTACAATGGTCTCTGAATATGCCCCTTCTTGGACAAGACAATAAAACAGAGATACGTGTTTACCCTGTATAGACTTTAAAGAGTTCACAGCACTTTTGGTAAGAACAGGCCTTTGTGTGAGTGTTCTTGGCCATGATTTCTAATTCCTGTAATGTTCACTGGTTGGCTGCTGCCACAGAAGTGATTCCATTTCTGTGATGCTGTTTGTATAATTTTTGAAGCACTCTTTGGGGATAAAAGGCCCTAGCCACCAATATGAAATATTACTGGTGAGGAACATCGCTAATATCCATTAGGAGAATTACTGCCGCATCCAGAACAGCTCACTAGGAGGGCGGGGAACACAGCAGTCCCACCCCCTATTAAGTCAATGGCAAGATTCCCAGACCCAGATCTTCAGAGGTATTTAGTGCCTAAATCCTGTTAAAGATATTTAGGTACCTAACTCCCATTGATTTTGAGGATGTGCGCCCTAGCGATTGAAGTTGGATCCGTTTTCAGCCTTTGATGGCCTCATGGAACTCCTTCTGTTTTCACCTTCCCAAATTATTAACCATAGCTGGTAAGAGGAAGGATGGCCCAGTGGTTTGGGTACTGAGTTGAGAGACTTGGATTCAGTTCTCTGCTCTGCCACAGACTTCCAGTGCAAAACGGGCAAATCACCTAATCTCCGTGTGCCTCAGTTCTCCATCTGGAAAATGTAGATAATGACACTTCCCTATGTCACAGGAGTGTGCACAGAATCATAGAATATTAGGGTTGGAAGAGACCACAGGAGGTCATCCAGTCCAATCCCCTGCTCAAAGCAGGACCAACATCAACTAAATCATCCCCCAGCCAAGGCTTTGTCAAGCCAGGCCTTAAAAACCTCTAACAATGGTGATTTCACCACCTCCCTAGGTAACCCATTCTAGTGAAATAGCGTTTCCTAATATCCAACCTAGACCTTCCCCACTGCAACTTCAGACCGTTGCTCCTTGTTCTGTCATCTGCCACCACTGAGAACAGCCGAGCTCCATCCTCTTTGGAACCCCTCTTCAGGTAGTTGAAGGCTGCTATCAAATTCCCCTTCACTCTTCTCTTCTGCAGATTAAATAACCCCCATTTCCTCAGCCTCTCCTCATAAGTTATGTGCTCCAGCCCCCTAATCATTTCCATTGCCCTCTGCTGGACTCTCTCCAATTTGTCCATATCCTTTCTGTACTGGGTGGCCCAAAACTGGACACAGTACTCCAGGTGTGGCCTTGCCAGTGTCACATAGAAGGGAATAATCACTTCCCTCGATCTGCTGGCAATGCTCCTACTAATACAGCCCAATATGTCATTAGCCTTCTTGGCAACAAGGGCACACTGCTGACTCATAGCCAGCTTCTCGTCCACTGTAATCCCCAGGTCCTTTTCTGCAGAACTGCTGCTGCTAAGCCAGTCAGGGCTTGTCTACATCAGAAAGTTGCAGCGCTGGTGAGGGAGTTACAGCGCTGCAACTTTGAAGGTGTACACATCTGCAGGGCACCACCAGCGCTGCAACTCCCTGTTTGCAGCGCTGGCCGTACTCCCGTTTTGTCTCGGGTGTAGAGGATCCAGCGCTGGTGATCCAGCGCTGGTAATCCAATGTAGACACTTACCAGCGCTTTTCTTGACCTCCGTGGAAGGAGGAAGCCTCTGGTAATCAAGCTGGTCTCCTTTCCCGGTTTGCTCTCTCGTTCCCGGAGCCCAGAGCAAGCAGGTCTCCTTCCCTGCGGTTTGCTGGGTGGCTCCGGGAACGCGAGAGCAAACCGGGAAAGGAGACCCGCTTCGCCGCGGTTTGCTCTCTCGTTCCCGGAGCCACCCAGCAAACCGCAGGGAAGGAGTCCTGCTTGCTCTGGGCTCCGGGAACGAGAGAGCAAACCGGGAAAGGAGACCCGCTTCGCCGCGGTTTGCTCTCTCGTTCCCGGAGCCACCCAGCAAACCGCAGGGAAGGAGTCCTGCTTGCTCTGGGCTCCGGGAACGAGAGAGCAAACCGGGAAAGGAGACCCGCTTCGCCGCGGTTTGCTCTCTCGTTCCCGGAGCCACCCAGCAAACCGCAGGGAAGGAGACCTGCTTGCTCGGGGCTCCGGGAACGAGAGAGCAAACCGCGGCGAAGCGGGTCTCCTTTCCCGGTTTGCTCTCTCGTTCCCAGAGCCCAGAGCAAGCAGGTCTCCTTCCCTGCGGTTTGCTGGGTGGCTCCGGGAACGAGAGAGCAAACCGCGGCGAAGCGGGTCTCCTTTCCCGGTTTGCTCTCTCGTTCCCGGAGCCCAGAGCAAGCAGGACTCCTTCCCTGCGGTTTGCTGGGTGGCTCCGGGAACGAGAGAGCAAACCGCGGCGAAGCTGGTCTCCTTTCCCGGTTTGCTCTCGCGTTCCCGGAACCCCCCTTGAAGCCGCCCAACAGCGCTGCAGTGTGGCCACATCTAACACCACTTGCAGCGCTGGTTGCTGTAAGTGTGGCCACTCTGCAGCGCTGGCCCTATACAGCTGTACTAATACAGCTGTAACAACCAGCGCTGCAAAACTTTAGATGTAGACATGGCCTCAGTCTCCAGCCTGTAGTAGTGCACAGAATTCTTTCTTCCTAAGTGCAGGACTCTGCACTTGTCCTTGTTGAACCTCATCAGATTTCTTTTGGCCCAATCTTCTGATTTGTCCAGGTCACTCTAGATCCTATCCCTACCCTACAGCGTATCTACCTCTCCCCCCAGGTTAGTGTCATCTGCGAACTTGCTGACGGTGCAGTCCACACCATCCTCCAGATCATTAATAAAGATGTTCAACAAAACCAGCCTCAGGACCGACCCCAGGGGCACTCTGCTTGATACCGGCTGCCAACTAGACATCGAGCTGTTGATCACTACCTGTTGAGCCCAACAATCTAGCCAGCTTTCTATCCACCTTATAGTCCATTCATCCAATCCATGCTTTTTTAACTTGCTGGCAGCTGTGCGAATAAGCACATCAAAAATGGTGAGTTAGACACTACAGTAGTGGCAGCCATATAAGTACCTTATTCATCTATGAAGAGCACCAGAAAGCAACATCTCAACTAGACGTAAAATGACAGTGCAACACACCACTGACCTTTTTTCCTTTCTTTTAATTACTTTCTGGTATTTCACTATTAGATTTTTTTTTAATGATTTTCTGATTCTGGCTGTTATTTAACATTAAAATTGCTCTTTTAGCCTCCAAGGACAAAGTTATATCATGAGGCAGTGATAACTCATTCTGTACAGTTGCTATGATCTGGGAATTCTATTTTTATCATCGTTAAATTATTCTGGCCCTGAAGAGCAAAAGCATTACCAGTCTGGTTGCTGTTACTAAGAAGAGAGCAAAGATAGTCAGGTTACGATAACAGATACTGATTAAATGGAATCCTGTTTACCTGGCTTTTTATCATTTCAAATGTGTATTTCAGTCTAGTCTGCCTTGGAAAAAATCTCTACTCTAAACTATTTTGGGGCACAAATGAAAGAGTGTGCACTAATGGATGAACCTGTTGGGTTGTTACAATAATAAGATTATATGACTCAGCACTTTACTTCCAGGCAGTATAATTAAAGACCAAATGTATTGATCTGAAATGCCAAGCATACTGCACAATAAATTTTGATAGCACACACACACATAAAAGAAAAACCCTAATGAGTGGAAAAGAAACTATTGTAAATTACAGAAGGTCAGTGCACTTTCGTCATTGGAAGATGGACTTTGCAATATTATTTGAGCACCAGTGACGTAATCAGTGCTGTGTAAAATACCAATATAAAGACAGCTCTTTTCCAAAGAATTTGAAATCTAAACTATGATTCTGCAATGCATTTCACTTGAAGCACATGAATACACCCATTGCTTAAAGTTAAACATGTGCCTAAGTGTCTGCAAGATTAAGGTACAGGCAGAAAGGATGGGACACCGCAAAAGCCAACAGTTCTTCACTATCTGATATACCACCTGCTTTTTCCCCTCCCCAAAAACATCCAGAGGAAGTTCAAGTCAATAAATAAACCCCTGAATGAACAACAATGAAAACAAAACAGAAAAACAAAACTAGATCATATTGAGTGGTGTTTTGTTCATGATTGGCCCTTAATTTTAGGAACTGCTCAACAAGATATCACCCTATCAAACTATCATATTGTACACTGATCTTTTTTCATACAGTCAAAAAGGGTGCATCGAGTGATACGAAGAATAGAGATTAACAGGATAGAATTAATTCCTTTAATTGGATATTTTTCTTTACTTTCTCCCTCTTGGATTTGACCTCTTTCTCTTCAGTTAAGAGTAGAGACTCTTTGTAAAAATGTTTTTTCCATAAGAAAAAGAAGATCTCACAGCAGCTCTGGAACACAAATAATTTGTGGGAAGAAAGGATCAGCAGAGCTGATGCCTGAGTGTCCTCTCAACCCCTGGATTCATTTTTTTGTTCCTTTATAAAAATACATGCTGTTCTATTCAAGAGCTTTCAAAGTGACACATAATGAAGGAAGCTCCACCTTTCCATTACCATACATTAAAGCAAGCAACATGCTCTCTCTCTCCTGATTGTGTCATGTGACAAATGATAAAGAATCACAGAAAAAGTCCCTTTATTCAAACACTCCTGAACAAGGAGTTTTATTAGAATAAGGAAACAGTTTTGTCCCCAAAGCCACTCTCTCTGCTTCACTGTACAATTTCTGCCTAGAATCGTCTCCATCCATTCCTCATGACAGGCTTCCCGTTACAGAGGTAAAGGACTAATACACATATCCTCACACCCAGCCCCGGCTCCAGGCACCAGCCGAGCAAGCTCTTGCTTGGGGCGGCAGATTCTAAGGGGTGGCTTCCCTCCAATCCTTTTCTTTTTTTGCTTCGCCGCTCCGGCCGCCCTGCAGGTTTATTTATTTTAATTTATTTATTTTGCTTCACCACTTCGGCCATCCCATATGGGTTGGGTTTTTTTTTTTGGTTTGCCGCTCCGGCCGCCCTGTAGGGGGCGGTGGCACAGAGGAGGGGGGCGCCCTGCTGGGAGTGGGCTGCGCACTCTGTTTGCAGGCGGCGTGGCGGGAGGGGCCTCGTGGCGAGCGCCCCGGCTGAAGGAAGCCCTGGCCGCCCCGTCTTCTCTCCCTCCCTGCCCCGCTTCCTCCCCCTCCCCCTGCTAGCCGGGGTGCACACTCCACTGCCCAGGGCACATCTGCAGCGCAGGGAGTTCCCCTGCACCCTGGCTCTGGCCACCCCACAGGTTTTTGGTTTTTTTGCTTTGCTGCTCAGGCTGCCCTGTGGGGATTTTTGTTTGTCTGTTTGTTTTTTGTGTGTGCTTGGGGCGGCAAAAAAGCCAGAGCCGGCCCCGCTCACAACAAGACTCAAATGTTTCCTATCAGTGCAGCAAGAGCATCATGTTCCCCAGCATCCCTTATGAGATGACACTTGCAGTTAGCAACAGGTAGGACACACAACTTCCTCAGTGCTCCAAGCACTAATTTAAGTGCCCAATAGAGGCCTGAAACAATCTTTGTGTTAATGTTTATCAAAAACAAAACTAAGGGTACGTCTACACTACAGGATAAATTCGAATTAGCTTAAACCAATTTTATAAAACAGATATTATAAAGTCGATTGTGAGCGTCCACACTAGGCACATTAATTCG
The DNA here is from genome assembly GCF_025201925.1 of Gopherus flavomarginatus. Taxonomy (NCBI): domain Eukaryota; kingdom Metazoa; phylum Chordata; order Testudines; family Testudinidae; genus Gopherus; species Gopherus flavomarginatus. The sequence goes on along the minus strand of NC_066622.1, from coordinate 127,708,906 downwards.
GTGGTGTGTGTCGTGGTCCGAGGCTAGCGTCGATTTCTGGAGCGGTGCACTGTGGGTAGCTACTGTAAAAGAATGAGGCCAATAACGTCGATTTGCATCCACACTAACCCTAAATTGATATAGTAATATCGATTTTAGCGTTACTCCTCTCGTTTTGTAGGAGTACAGAAATCGATTTAAAGAGCCCTTTAAATCGATATAAAGAGCAGTGTAGTGTGGACGGGTGCAGCGTTAAATTGATTTAACACTGTTAAAATCGGTTTAACAGCGTAGTGTGGACCAGGCCTAAGAATAGGAGGTTACCTTTCTATGTGGTGGAAATCAGGGCCCTGCTTCAGGCTGCCAAAAATGACATCAGATCTGTCCAGTAATTAAATAAATCCTAAAGTACTGCTGAACCCTTCCTTTCATGGTCAGCAGTGCTAGCTTGTAATAAATACATCAGCAAGGCAAACACAGCGGTGATCCATTACCTTAAAAAAATCAGAAGAGTGATAGCTGAGCAAGATCATGTCCATGTTATTGGCTCCCTTCTTTATAGAGGAACCATGTTCCATCCAGGGCAAACACAAGCCACGACCCTTGAAGGCACGTTGATAGCAGGTCAAGATTTCCAAGTGAATTCAGTTAATTAGATTTATGGAACAGGATGACATAGGCTGGTGGCAGCATATCAAGCAGCACCTAAAACAGTGGCAACCTGCAAAACCATCTTATATTTTCTTCAAGACTCTTCATAATAATTCTTATTGGTTTGGTATAGTTGTCTACTTCTTTCCTATTGAAATGATCTTCACATGCCACAGGCTAGTCAAGAGTGACACCACTTTAACTGTCCTTTTGAAATCATGAGAAAATCTACTGAAGCCAATGAGTCAAAACGGGGGTGGGAGGGGGGGCAGAGAGAAAGAGAAAGAACCAGGCTCACGATTTGTACATGCTATAAAATCTCTGGGTTTCCAGCTAGGTCAGCTGACTAACAAGTGACCCAACCACAGATTTCTGATGCTAATTTCTTACCAGTAAGGCATTTGGACCCAGATCCTTAGGCACCTAAATACCTTTGAGGATCTTAGTTTCCTTCACACAAGACTCCAGTGCATTGTTCGTTAGCTAAGTCATACAAGGGGTAAATGGTGCTTATTGTCTTTTAGTGTCATTTGTCTTGCTTTGCAGAAACATGTGATGCAGAATTTGTTTTTTCCTGACACTTAGGATGAATAGAGAAGTACAATATGACACAGAGGTGGAAAGGAACAACCACACCCACAATCACAACCACACGCAATCAGGAGTTGAAAGGACCCTGAAATGGAGAAATATGCCCTTCGTATGCAGGATAACCACAGTTGGCTCATGATCTACTAGTTATACCCAACGCATGATGGCCTCTAACTTAAGATATACGTCTGGGTTTCTGCTTTTGGAAATAGGTTATACTCTGCTGGAAAATGTAAGTGTAACTGGAGAGAAAAATACTATGAGCATTATCCTAACGTGTTGTTAAATTAAAGGGCCTGATCCTGAACTCCCTCACCTAGCAATGACTTAAATTAGAATTAAGGGCACTCAGCAGCTTGCAAAATTGCTATAATAGTAAGAATAAATTAGAGGCAATGAGGTCTTACAACTACAATGCCACCAAAGATTCTCTATTGGCATCATAAACCAGAAGAATCAAGCTTGCGTGGACTGGGATAGAAATAAAATTTCCAACACCATGGTGTAGTCTGCTTGTCTGAAAAAATGGAGGTTACTTACCTGTCACTAGAGATTCTTTGAGATGTGTGGTCCCAATCTGTATTCCACACGTGGAATATGCCTGCACACCATGCACTTGCACCCGGAATTTCTTGCAAGCAGTATCTGTTGGCCCACACATGCACCGTTGCCCTTCTTATGTGCGTAACCAAGGATGTAAAGGGCAGTGTGGGGCTGACGCCTCTCCAGTTTTGCATTCTTACCGCAGTGCAAACAATCTGCAGCAGAGGGGATAAAAGGTGGGTAGTGGAATACAGATAGGGACCACACATCTTGAAGAACCTCTGGCTACAGGTAAGTAGCCTCCATTTCTTCTTTGAGTATTTCACACAAGGGAGAGTAACAAGTAGTAATCAAACAATGTGGTAGGTGAGGGGACACAGAATTGACAGCTGACTGTAGCACTGCTGTCTCCACAGTTGTATCCCAGTTGATGACTGTACAGGGCATAACATCTTGTGAAGGTATGCAAAGAGCTCCAAGTAGCTGCCCTATGTATCTCGAGCATGGGTATGTCTCTCAGAGGTGTGGCTGAAGTGTCTTAGCCCTAGTGGAATGAGCCTTTAACTCGGTGGGTGGGGGGAGAAATGCCAGCTAACTGGTAACAAAGAGTAATACAACCCCAGATGCATTTGGAAAGTTTCTGTGCCAGTATAGGTTAACCCCCTGGTCACTCTGCTATGAAAACAAATAGTTTAGGTGTCTTTCTAATATCCTTTGTAGATAAAAGGCCAAAGCCCTCCGGACGTTCAGAGAATGTAGTCGTCTCTCCTTTTCCGAGGCATGTGTTTTAGGAAAATATAGGTAAGTGGATGACCTGACTCTGATGAAACTCAGAAACTACCTTAGGTATGAATCTGGGGTGGAAGCGTAGCAAAACCTTTTCTTTATGACATACAGGATGAAGGTAGTATATGGTGGGCCTGCCATAAGCACTCCCCGTTCACTGACTCTTCTGGCCAATGTGATAGCTGCCAAAAAGACCCCCATAGAGCATGTGATCAGCAGCTCAAAGGGAGTTGTACTGAGAGGTGAAAAACAAAATTGAGGCCGCACTGAGGTGTGACCTTCACACTGGTGGAAAGGATCTAAGAATGTCGTTCAAAAGTCTAGTTGTGACAGGGTGAGAGAAGATCGTACATTTATCCACTGGAAGATGGAAAGCGCTAATTGCTACTAAAAGCACCCACAGGGAACTGAACGCAAGACCTGAAGACTTAAGGTTAAGTAGATACTCAAAGATAATTAGGGATTTCAATGGAGTCTGAAGACAAATTGCATTGATGAGTCCAAGTGGAAAAATGCTTTTCTACTTTGGTTAAGGACGGGCTGCTCCCGCGTGGAAGTGGCCCTGGATTGGAGTGTGTGAACTTGCCCCTGTCTTGTGTTAGAAGGTCCAGCAAAGTGCGGATGTTCATGGGTGGTCGCACTGAGCTTCAACAGATCTGTGAATCAGAACTGTCTTGGTCAGTTAGGCGTAATGAGGATGGCTTTAACTCTGTCTCGGCAGATCTTCTGTAGAACCTGTGATATGAAAGGAATTAGAGGGAAAGCATACCCCAAGCGATCCTTCCACATTAGAAGGACATCTCCCAACAAGTCTTTGCCCCGGGCTGCACTGGAGCAGTACCAAGGAAGCTTTCTGTTCACCTGAGAGGCAAATGTTCCCAGGCCAGCATTCTCCATTGCTTGTTTATAGAAAATACTGTTGTCATATTGTCTGACATTATCTGAACATGTTTGGATCAGATAAGTGGGAGGAAGGCATTGCAGGCCCAATGGACCACCCTGAGTTCTAGTAAATTGATGTGCATTGTTCCAAGTAAGGCTGTGCCAGCCATAGGCTACTGTACAGTTAATGTGCAGGAGTGGCTACTTCTGAGATTTATTTTTTTATCCTCCAATTACTTTTTAAAAATATATAAGCTGGAAGTGGCTCTCACTGTGCTACAGGAGACAACTTACTGTTAACTCTTTTTGCTACCCCCTTTGTTCAGAGATTTCCTCTCCCTCCAGTTATTTATGATGTGCCAATCACCCTGGTATCTAGGCACCTTTTCCACAATGGACATTTTCAACTTTTCTATTTTATTTAAACAGATGAGTATGACGAAAACAATAGATTTATAATTAGGAAGCAAAACACAAAGAAGCCCCCTCAGTCCCAAAGGAAAAGCTAATTTTCTTCCACTTGTACTATGCTCATCACTGTATATCTGATAGATTTACAGGGAATCAAGAAATGGTCAGTGTCAAAACATTCACCATTCACCATCTGTTTTGGTAAGTCACATGCTTGTAACATGTTATTCCATTTCAATGGCATCTTTTCCTAATATGATGCAGGATCGGGTCCATAATTAAGAAAATAAAAAGCAAATTTAAAAAAAAGACTGAAAAATTCTGCTAACAACTGATTCATGAGCTTCTAGCACTAATGAGAAATATTTTCAGATAAATCAGTTAAAAGAGGTGCTAACTGGCATAGGGCTTATCAGTGGAAACCTTTACGTTACAAACATATGTCATGCATATTTTTCAATCTGGAATTAGCGTGGCAGCTTCCAGTTTTTTCCCTTTAACTATGGGTGAGCTACATAATCAACCTATCATAATTTTGCAATGATGCTTTCTGTGGATTCCAAAGCCTTACAGAACTTTTCCCTATGGGACTTTCAAAAGTCTGCACATTCTCCTTACCTGCTTACTGGATTGTCACTAAAGCAAAAGAAGGTCAGGTAATTCAGATTCAAAAGAGAAGTTTTGTAAAACAAACTCTGAACTATTTTGCTAGTGCATGAGGACCTGTGAGTAAAACATGACAGAAAAAAAACAGACTAATTTGTTTTTACTCCCCAGCTAAGTGTAATGATGAGAACCAAAGCCAATAAACAGTAACCATATAAATTAGGTTTTTTACTCATCAATGTCCTTCTAGTCCTCCTGACTAATCAATAGTGCACAGGTGCACTGACCCAGCAGCAGTGCAGGGAAGGAAATCATGATCCCCTTCTGACTGGAGCAATGGGAGAACAAAGGTTTTTAATCTATTGTTGTCCCAGATTGTAGATTACTATTCCCATAGGCCAGTACAACCGCACTAGCCAATGAATGGAGAGAGAGAGCCAAGGCAGGGGCGACTCTAGCACCAGCACAGCAAGCACCTGCTTGGGGCAGCCCATTTGCACGGATGGCATGGGAGCTGAGACCCAACAGGGGGCTCTGGGAGCTGTAGTTTCTTGGTTAGCGCCCTGCCTATAGAGCCAGCCCTGCAGCAGGGGAAGAACTACATTTCCCAGCATTCCCTTGGCCACTACCAACTGGAAAGGAAGGGAGGGACCTCCTGCAGCAGCGTGCTGTGAGTGCTGTGAATGGCAGATACACCATATTTTAACATTCAAAACACAGGACACTTCAGGGGGAGGGGTGTCTCACTCTGCCACCATCCACTCCCTCCGACTGCCCCTCACAGAAACCCCAACCCATCCGATTCCCCCCGCTCCCTGTCCCCTGCCCCTATCTAAGCACCGCTGGTCCTTGTCCCCTGATCGCCCCCCCCGGGACCCCTGCCCTAACTGCCCCCCAGGACCCCACCCCCTATCTAAGCCTCCCTTCTCCTTGTCCCCAACTGCCCCCTCCTGAGACCCCTCCCACCTTCCCCTCAGGACCCCACCCCCTACCTGTCCCCTGACAACCCCCTGGGACTCCCATGCCTATCCAACTGCTGCCTGTCCCCTGCCCCCCCAACCTCTGACCCATCTAACCCCCTCTTCTCCCTGCCCCTGACTGCCCCCCCGAACCTCCGCCCCCTTCGCCAACCCCTCAGCCCCCTTACCGTGCCACTCAGACCAGCGTGTCTGGCTCCGCACAGCGCCAGACACGCTGCTGCATACATGCTGCCGTGCTCCCTCGCGGAGCCCACAGCCTCACACACACACACACACACACACACACACACACACCCAGCACCTGCCTTCCAGATTTGAACACCTCTAAATGCAGGAGTGCTCAAGCTCAGTTTGGGCAGCTTAACAGCTTCATTTCTCCCAAATCAAATATACTGATCCACTGGAATGTGCTGTAGAAAAAGTAGGATAAAATTGAGCAAGAAATGCTGCCCAGTGGTTATTAGGACTGGAACTGCTATTTTCAACAGCCATTGCCTTTGTTTGTTTGTTTGTTTGTTTGTTTAAAAGGAAGACAGTGATATTGCATTGGCAAATTCCCCATAGAAAGAAAGAGTGGAACAAAAGAAGAATAAAGGCACCTCAACTTTTCCTCCTTTATGGAGGACAGTCTAATAATATGCATCCAGAGATCCTCCAATCACACAAGCTGAAAATTGTTCCACTTTACTGCAGCTCTGTAACCATATGGGAACCAATCCTGTCTGTGTTCTGTGCACATCCAAAATTCCTGCTGAATGATCCGCCCTGGGAGCGACTTACCAGTGACCCAGGGCTGCGGTGGAAGGAGGGTGTAGGTGGTGGGGGAGGGAGAGCCCAGGGCTGGGGCAGCAGGAGGTGTGTGGGGAGGGGCACTGGTGGGAGGGAAGGGGGAAGGCCAGGGCTAGGACGGCAGGGGGTGTAGGGGGGGGAGAGCCCAGGGCTAGGGCAGCAGGGTGGTGCAGGGGGCAGCCAAAATATTTTTTGCTTGGGGCGGCAAAAAACCTAGAGCCGGCCCTGATCCAAGGCTCCACCTACTCCCAACATACCTGCTCAGGAAGGAGAGCACTATATATACAGAGGCACACAAAAGCATACAATACCTCTACCTCAATATAATGCAACCCGATGTAACACGAATTCGGATATAATGCAGTAAAGCAGCGCTCCAAGGGGGGCGGGGCTGTGCACTCCGTCAGATCAAAGCAAGTTCGATAGCAAGTTTCACCTATAACGTGGTAAGATTTTTTGGCTCCCAAGGATAGTGTTATATTGAGGTAGAAGTATATTTTAATATATGATATACGTACATACACACACATACACACTCTTTAGAGCCTCAGTCCCACAAACAACATCTGTGAAAAGAGCACACTGGTGATTTATTATTTGTTAAGCACCATTGGTTTGGTGTTTATGCCAGATACACATAAAGGCAGTCCATGCCCAGAAAAGTTTACAGTCCAAGGCCTGATCTACACTACGCGTTTAAACCGAATTTAGCAGCGTTAAACCAATTTAACCCTGCAACCATCCACACAACGAGGCCCTTTATATCGATATAAAGGGCTCTTTAAACTGATTTCTGTACTCCTCCCCAACAAGAGGAGTAGCACTGAAATCGGTATTGCCATGTCAGATTAGGGTTAGTGTGGCCGCAAATCGACAGTATTGGCCTCCGGGTGGTATCCTACAGTGCAGGCCAGGTAGACAGGAAAAGCCCCGCAAACTTTTGAATTTTGTTTGCCCAACGTGGAGCTCTGATCAGCACGGGTGGCTACGAAGTCCCAGATCCAAAAAGAGCTCCAGCATGGACCGTACGGGAGACACTGGATGTGATCGCTGTATGGGAAGACAAATCTGTTCTATCAGAGCTCCGTTACAGAAGATGAAATGCCAAAGCATTTGAAAAAATCTCCAGGCTATGATAGACAGAGGCCACAGCACAGTGCTGTGTGACAAGCGTAACGGAAAGCCAAAGAATCAAATGGACGCTCATGGAGGGAGGGAGGGGGTACTGAGGACTCCAGCTATTTCACAATCCCCGCAGTCTCTGAAAAGTATTTGCATTCTTGGCTGAGCTCCCAATACCTGAAGGGTCAAAAGCAAAACGGGCTCCATAGTTGCCATGCTATGGCGTCTGCCAGGGCAATTCAGGGAAAAAGGGTGCGAAATGATTGTCTGCCGTTGCTTTCACGGAGGAAGGATTGAGTGATGACATTTACCCAGAATCACCCGCGACACTGTTTTTGCATTGGGATCTCAACCCAGAATTCCAATGGACAGGGGAGACTGCGGGAACTATGGGATAGCTACGGGATAACTACCCACAGTGCAACGCTCCGGAAATCGACGCTAGCCTCGGTACATGGACGCACACCACCGAATTAATGTGCTTAGTGTGGCCACGTGCACTCGACTTTATACAATCTGTTTTACAAAACCGGTTTATGTAAAATCGGAATAATCCCGTAGTGTAGACACACCCGAAGGTCCCAACCCTGCCAGCTCTTATTCACCAAGTGTGAAGCTCCATGTCACTGCCCAGGCAGAACATCTTGCACAAACACAGCTGAACTGTTACCAAGAGGCCACCCAGAAGGGGTGTTAAGTAAGAATGCTTAGCATACATTTTTAAAATCTACACACACACACACACACACACACACACCCCTTGCCCTTCAATAGGGTTCTGGGCTGGAGAAGGCAACTGACTAATAGGTTACTGTTTGTGGATAGCAAGTCTCTTTGTGCATAGCAAAAAGGAAGCAGATATCTGCATGTTACACCTGATCAGCAAGAGCTATTGCTGAGCCAACTTTCGTTTGCTATTCCTAAATAGAGTCCAGGGAGACTCATCTCTTAGTAACTCTTAACAAGCAGGTACATGTCGGCAGTCTGCATCATATCTATAGTAATAATACTTCCAACACCTATGCACGAGGGGAAAGTGTTGCTATCAGTGACTGCTGCTCAATATCCCATTAAAGAGCTGGTTTAAGGGAGAAAACTCAGACACACAACTCAGAGTCCAGCCATATAATAGCTGAGATAAAAAACAGCAGGGCTACGAAAGGGATCAGTGGTTTAGAGATTCCAGCAAGACACACTAAAAACAAAAAGCTTAATTAATGTATATCCCTAGTTCTGTTCAATAGAACTTCCTCAGTCTGTTTCTTGTCTGTAAAAATTAAGAGCAATGTCCCTTGTACAATTTAAAGTATGCAATTTATCATGAGATGTTTCCTTGGGACAAACCTTTGCAATTTCCAGAGCTGTGCTGTACTGGTAGTTGTAGTTCCATGTATTCTCTCAAGCAGTAACGTCTCCACAGCTCAGAAGTTGCAGCTCCTCTGACTGAGTAGAGGAAGGTGGGAAGCTGGAGGTGAGATCCTTCAGAGAGATGGCTCTCTCACTGGTTTTACTCCTAATATTTTGTGGACTGAGTAGCTCTGAAGGGAGTGGCCCTGTCAAACAGGAAGTTCCTGGTCTCCCAAACAATTTAAAGGAAGAGCGAGAATTTTCCTCTTTAAATCACTTAGTCATTCTGGATGCTGGTACAGTGCACCTTTCAAATGCATTACATTTTCCATCTTGCTGCTCATCTGGGAGAAATAGAAACTAGTGTAACAGTGGTAACAGCTTCCTTCTATATAGCGGCTTGCATCCAAAAAGATCCTAAATCACCTTAAAAGCTGATTATAAACAGTAGACCTGGCCACCACCTGTTCTACTCCAAGAGTCTGCAGAGTTGTCTGGCCTCATCTCCACCACACTATCCCCTAGGCAAGGGGGAGAAAGAGGGTCTGTGTACGGTGGGGATCATGGGAAATTCTGTCCCCAGTCTCACCCATCCCAACCTAGCATACAAGCCAAATTACCTGCGTGCATCTTATAGACTCCCACCCTGGCACCAAAACACGGTGGGCAGGTGCTCTGCTGCCACTTCCCCTCTAAACATGTTTTGAAAAGATGCCAAAAAAATACACAAACATACTCTGAGTAGGAGCAGGTAAGTCCAGATTTTGGCCAATGATGCTTATTTCTCTGCTACTAAAACTAGATCAGACATTTAATTTCCTGAACTCTCAACTTCATTTTTCCTCACTGAGCTAGCATCTTCTCAGCTATACGGTCAAATACATACACAGGCTCTCTCTTACACATACCCTTTCACACACACAATTTGGTCTCTATGCCTTTTACTGTCTGCCATTCTTTCCTTCTGACTTCATGTGCTGTTTTCTGACACCATGTGAATGTTAGTACAACCCAGGACAGGGCGTTCACTCACTTCAGGCTTTTATGTGTTTGTCTGAAAATGATTATCCCAGCAGAAATGTTTGAGGGGGGTGGAGAAGAGAGGGAGGCATCTCTCCTACTGTGCTTTTTAATCATCAAAGCACTTCACACACATTAACTAATTAATCCTCACCACCACCCTTGTGAGGTAGCCAAGGATAATTATCCCCATTTAAAGAGATTGGGAATTCCCAATCCCAGGAGGCGCTGGGCCCTTACCACACTTTATGTTTTAGCAGCTTTTAGGAACAGACTCTCGGATTTAAAAATTTTATTACGATGATGTTAAAAAAAAAGTGAGTGGTACAAAGTTTAAGCATAGAAGTTTCTGGTTATCAGGGAATAACATTCAGATTATCGAGGGTGCAAAGTTTGGTTTAAAATCAGGTGGCATAAGGAATACATAATCTGCAATATCCCCAATTGGGGGTAAACGATTGATGAGTGAAAGCACAGACTTTGAGCTATGAGGGTATGAAGTTCATAAAGTGGCTATGTTCGGGTGTGAAGTATAATGAGTGGATATGACGATGAGGATGGATTGACCCTCATTTAATGAGATTTAATGTTCAGGGAGTTTATGGTTCCAGTTCATATGATCCAACGGAGAAAGTCTCTTGGTCCCTTTCTCATAGTCGAAGAACGATGTCACTCTGGCTCACGCTTCCTGGTACTGTCGGTGGCCGGTGATGTGCTCGATGTAAATGTCCCTGGACCATCAGATGGTGTCTGAGACCATGAGGTGGCACATGAGCCGTGCGAAGCATCGATCGATCCCACAGGTCAGCAGCACACGCTAGTTGCAGGGGTCCCAGGTGCCCAGGGCTCCGACAATCAGGGCGTCCATCTGCACCTCGTAGCCCTTCACTCTCAGGGTGTCGGCCAGGGGGGCATACTTCTACAGCTTACGACCTCGGGCTTCGCAAAATGCCGGGGTCCTGTTCTCAAAGCAGACCACGACGTCAACAAGGATGATCTTTTTCTGGGCTTCGGTGAAGACGACATCATGTCGTAGCTGGCGCAGGTCACGGAGCTCCCCCCCAGGTGTGGTGCGATGGCTTTCACCAGGCAGTTCTGGATGGCGTTGTGGTGCAGCTGCCAGGCTCTGGAGTGGGGATTGCAGCTGCACAGGACATGGGGCAGCGTCTTCGTTGAGAGGGACACAGTTGAACCGAGCACAATGGATGAACCGCCAGTCGGCAAAACGGGTGAAGCTGCCCCAGTCGAAGAAGTGTACTACAGTGAGGAGGGATAAATAAGTACAGAGGGAGACTCTTCAGTGTGTATGAGGGTTGCCATTCAGATGACTGAATTCTGGTGCCCAGTCTTGTGACCTGTCCACTTGGCCATACTCTTCTCTTTTTAGCTTTGGTCCCCGTCCCCAAAATGTTTTGATAAAAATCTATATCTATATACACCTCTACCCCAATATAACGCTGTCCTCAGGAGCCAAAAAATCTTACCGCGTTATAGGTTAAACCACATTATATCGAACTTGCTTTGATCTGATGGAGGGTGCACCTCCCCCCCCCACCAGAGCACTGCTTTACTGCATTATATCCAATTCGTGTTATATCGGGTCACATTATATTGGGGTAGAGGCGTATTACACATCTGAGCCTGCTCACAAAACAGCACTAGCAATGATTCTATCATATTATTATAGGACATATTAATGCACCCAAGAGAGTACTGTATACAGCATGTAAGAGGGGACAATACCTACTGGCCCAGCAGACAATCTCTTACACTTATCAGGCAGTACCCAAGAACCTTTCCACAAAAATCCCTGTAACTGGCCCCCTGAAATGCTCATCTCAGAGGGAAACAGACTTATATAATGGACTGTCATGCAAGTTAGCAAATGTATAGGTGCTTCCATGTTGAGTATCTGTTTCAGACTGATCTTTATGGAATTTTTCAGCAAAAATAGTTTAGCTGTTTAGCCAAGAAACAGATGAGGGAAAAATACATTGTTTTGTCCATATTAACAAATTAGTTGTCAGAATTTATTTTAGCAGCTCTAGCTCAATGCTTTGGAGCAGGAACTTGAAATTTGGCAGGAATGTCACCCTTATGTCAGGGATGTACTTTCTACTGTTCCCATGAAAAATCATTCAAATTTGGCCAGATTACAAGTCCTTGAAAAAATTATGGCTTGTACATGCTCAGTAGAGACTTGCTAGCAACCGTTCAGAAGTGGCGTGCCGAGTCTTCATTTATTCACTCTAATTTAAGGTTTCGCGTGCCAGTAATACATTTTAATGTTTTTAGAAGATTTCTTTCTATAAGTCTATAATATATAACTAAACTATTGTTGTATGTAAAGTAAATACGGTTTTTAAAATGTTTAAGAAGCTTCATTTAAAATTAAATTCAGTGTAAGTGCCACTGAAAATCAGCTCACGCGTGCCATAGGTTGCCTACCCCTGTGTTAGAGTTTGGCTCTAGTTCTCTGAAAATTGTGTCTGTAATAAGCATGCTCCAGGCCCACACAACACCGTGTGACCCGACTGAACATGCATCATTGCCACAGAGTGAATGAGCATGCTCCATCCCAGGGCTGCATGGGCTGAACAGGACTTTCCTTGCAATTGCCACTCAGGGACCCTGTGGTGCCAGGTGCTAGAACTGCAAGCAGGAAAAATCTCTCTCTCTCTTCTGCTGCTGCTGGCACCTCTGTTAAGCAAGGAAGAGAAGGGGGCGGCCTGACTTAGAGGACAGAGGCCTGATTAGGAATGGGGAACATGGAGAACTGAAGATGGGGAGAAGCAGAGTGAGACAGTGTAACTGAAATTAAAGACTATCATATGCATAGTGAGGCCGAATTAAGGCTGCGCAAGCAAATCTTTGGAGTGCTTAATTCTGCAACCTTAATGTTAATTGAATATAGGTTTTTTTTTATGTAATATACACCTCTACCTCAATATAATGCGACCCGATATAACACAAATTCGGATATAATGCGGTAAAACAGTGCTCGGGGGCGGGGAGGGGGCAGCACATCCCTTGGCCCGCGCTGCCTCCGCAGCCCGCATTGGCCTGGAGCGGTGAACCGCAGCCAGAGGGAGCTGCAATCGCCGAACCTGCGGACGTGGCAGGTAAACAAACCAGCCTAGCCCACCAGGGGCTTTCCCTGAACAAGTGGCGGACCGGCTTTGAGAACCACTCTTCTAGAGGATCATCCCTGAAAGCAGCACATGAAGAGAACTATTGACAGCCAGTCTACAGCCATGCTTATGAGGTGAAGGAGGCTGTTGGCAGAAGCACTAAGGAAGGATCTGCTTCTAATTAACATCCTGTCATTTGCTGGTCTTGCTGCTCTCACTAATGAAGGAGGGTCTATTGGACGCGGCAGGTAAACAAACCAGCCTGGCTCACCAGGGGCTTTCTCTAAACAAGCGGCGGACCGACTTTGAGAACCACCGTTCTAGAACATTCTCTGACTTCTGTAACATCACTGTCTCACTGACTGTGCATCTCTCAGATGTACATTAGAAGACAATATTTACATTTTCAAATGTGAGTGCTTAGAACCATGATGACCACATATTTTAGTATTTTGGAATAATAAAACTGTTTAGACAATTTAGATACCATAAAAAATGTCAGACAGATACTCATTTCCTGTGCTTTACTACCTGCATCCTAACAATAATATTTTACATTAATATAGAACCTTTCAACCTAATGGATCCCAGGGCACTTAAACTATAGTTGGGATATCAAGGACGCCTATTTTAATATAGCAACACTGATACTCAGTCACGTCCAAGGTGTAGTGCAGATGCCTGCTCATAAACAGCTCACTAAACAAGAATTTTGGCCAAGAACACATTAGAAAATTCTATTCTTAGAGGAAACGTTCCATCCAAGGATCTCAAAGTGTTTTAAAAACAATAATTAGGCCTTGCAACATTCCAGTGAGGTGGATAACCATTACGGTCTCCATTAAACAGATACGTAAAATGAGGCACCGAGGCCAAAACTTTCAAGTTGGGCTGCTGAAAGTTAGGCTTCTAAATCTGTACTTAGGCTCCTGATTTTTTTTTGAAGTGCAGACTACCTACAAATCTATGGAAGATGCAAGTGCTCAGCACCTTTGCAAAAATTCAGGCCACTTCTATTTAGATGCCTAAATGTAGGCAACTAGGCTTGAAAATGTTGTCTAGAGAATGCAAGTGACTTTCCCAAGATCACACAGTGTGTTAGTAAAGCAAGGAGTAAATTGCAGGTTATTCATTTTATCTACCTAAGAAGGCTGAAGGGCTGAGTCAGCTTTTCTGGGATTTGAAACTGTGATTCCAGGAAATCCAAGTATTCCACTCCTGACACCTTAGAACTCTAAACCATTGCCAAGACTAAAGTGATCATCTTCTGTTTCACTGAATATAGGGATTTAGTTTATTGTTCTATTGTTTTTTTAAAAAAATACTGTAATACTGCAACACAAATTTGCAACATCCCTCTGTGCTTTTCCACACCTCAGTGCTGCCTGGGAGCTCACTGATACAGATTGCTTTCCCCTGCGTGGGCTCTGAACTCAGGCGCCAAACAAGGGATCACAAGTGGATAACACATAGATAAGACTTTGGCAGCCACTATTCTGTCATATGTTTTCCATTGCCAAGAAACAAAATAGCACTTATTAAAATTTTCTCTTTAGTTAACTGTTCTGTAATTCTCTTCTTCTACTGACATTTTGTCGATTAAGCAAATGCCTATTGCTTTGGGGAAGGAAAGTATGTTGGCTCAAGGAGTAACATTTATTATCTCCAGTCAACTGTATTTAACAAGCTTTGGAAATAATAGCTAGGGGCCAGATCCTCAGCTGGCGTAAATCAGTGGATCTCCACTGCAGTTTCCTTCCCAATAAGATGACATCAGTGGAGCTATGCCAACTGATACCAGCCGAGGTTCTGGCTCCTAATTTTTTCCTTTCTCCATTAGTGTGAATGTTTGTAGATCAGCGAATATGTGATACAAAAGAGAGAGGTTCTACGGCTAAAAAAAATTAATCACAGTCTTATTGGTGTTGGAGAGCTAATTAAAAGCTGTATTGCTGCCAGTGCTAACCCCCTGGTCTGTTAAGCTTTTGCCTTTTGAAAAAATTAATCTCAAAGATTACTTTTAAAAGGCCCAAAATGTTGTTATAACCTGATCGAGATTGTTATCCAAACTCTAAATAACAATTCTTGAGAAAAAAGTACTAACCATTCTGCCAGTGAGAAAGGACAAAAAATGTATCCATGATTTGTTCATGAAGTACCCTACAACATAAGCTTATCTGGAGCCTGATCCAAACCCCATTGAACAACAAAGGCCTGGGATCAGGCTGTTGTTGCTGAATCAGTCAGCATTAGCAATAGACAAAACTGTGAAAAGGACGAATGGTGTCAGGTAGTTTACGACCAAAAGATAGGTACTGGCTAAAAAGTAAAACATATCAAATTATGCTCTCAATTACCCTAAAATAGAACCCAATCTAGCAATTACTTACACATGTAAAATCAATGGAAACATCTGAGTAAATTTACATGCGTCCATATGTGTTTTCCAGATTGGGCCTTTAAATGTACCAGTAATTCAAGTGAGGCACTTTAAAGCATTGCAAATGAGAACACAGGCTTCAGAAAAGCTTAATATTCAGAAAGTGTTACCATTTCTTCTGTAGTTTTGATAAAAATGGGTTTGGGGGGTTGTTGTTTTTTTGCTTGCAAAGGAATAATGCAGGATTATGTCAGTGCATGCGCCAGGGAGAAAGACCAATTGGAAACACAAGCCTCCACTTCCACTTTAAAAGCTGAGTGAAAATGTAAAAAGATGATCAACAAACAGCAGCAATGGTGAAAGGTAAGTAGATATGGAAAGTTTTCTCCTTCAATGTTAATGCGTCTGGTAACACAGGGAAGGATATCAGTAACACAGGGAAGGACATTTAATTTTTTAATATAGGATGTCTAACCATCAGCTCTGAAACAGGATACCCAGAGCTCTGAGACTTCAGAAGCAAGATGTGAGAGCAAAGATACTTCAGTGGTTGGGCTACTTGATGCCTGGGTTCCATTCCCTGCTCTGCTTCAGACTTCCTGTATGACCTTGAGCAAATCAGTGACAGTGGGGATACTATTTCCCTACCTTATGTGGAGGTTGTGACATTTAAACACATTAAAAGGTTGTGAAGCTCCAGTTACTACCATCATTTTTATAAGAAATGAGGGTATGGTGAGGAAGGGAGAAATCTCTGTCTGTAATACAGGAAAGGGCAAAAATAACAAGCAAAGAAATGTTCCATTCTAGCTTTTATTTAAACCTGGGTCCATGCTTAATCTGCCTTGTCTGACACTGACATGTCAAATATGACTGTCCCCCACACCCCCAACCACTGTTGCCTACAGCTGTCCTATATGGGCAGACAAGGTCACAGCATTTGGCACCCATTATAGAAAACAATGGCTAAGCCCTGGCATTATTAAAAATTTCTTACAATGAGTGTTGAGCTTGGCTGACTCTCTCCACACAGAGTAACTATTTGTGGCATTGGATGAGGAGAAAGAGAGAGAGAAGAGGCACAGCCATTTTTACTGGTATTTTGAGGTCAAGGCCTCTCTGTGCTAGGGGCTGTACAAATCCAGGAAGACACAGTCCCTGCCCCAAAGAGTTTACAATCTAAATAGACAAGACAGACAAAGAATGGGAGGGAAAGCAGACACTGAAAGGCAAAGTAACTTGCCCCAGGTCACCCACCGGGTGAACAACAGAGCCAGGAATTAGAACTCAGATCTCCCGAGTCCCAATCCAGTGGCTAGGACCAAGCAGATTTTTAAGTGCAGACATATCTGACAGGGCTGTCATAAACAGTGAAAAATGAGGGGGGGGAGGAAGAGACAAAATGATTATTTTTACAATATTTCTGTCTCCCTTGCACTTACAATCTCATAGCAAACATTGCTAGTTAGACAAATTGGAAAGACACTGGAAGACCTTAATGGCTCTGCAATCTGCTGGAAGGGGCAAGCCTGAAACACTTAAGAGATTTAGTGCTTGAATGCTAGAAGCACAGCAAGACTGCTCTTGATGAGATTAATCTGCAAAGATTCTTATAATGCCATATAGCTATTCCTGCACCGTGAGGCCATCTTATTTATCCTGGCCTCCAGCTAGATCCTATTAAAAGTTATTTCATTAAAATTGTATTACTAAAAGCATCATGTACAGGATGCAACCCTGGACCAAGAAGAGTTCGTATTGCAGTGATTAGATAAAGCCACGTAGCATAGAATCCTATAAAAATGCATGAAGATTGTGTACTGCTGTGACTTCAACAGCTGCCTCGGCAGCTGCTTCAGTGAAAGGGTCAGGGCATTAACTGTGAGGATTCTGACAAAATTATATGCTTTCTTTCAGCTATATAGGGCAGTTGAATATGAAGGCCTTGCAGGCCTCAGAGATGTCCATACTTAGTCCCTCTAACACACAGTCATATAGACAGTTGATTTTAATAATTGGAAATGTACAGTACTAGAATTAGACTCTTCCCCACTGGAAGAGAGAGAGGAACGATGACCTTATGGTTTACTCCCCCCTTGATCCACATTCATATGTGTTTATATTAAAACTGGGTGCTTGGAGAGGAGTCTTGCAGAATCAGCTGCCCTTTCTTTTTTACCTGCACTGTGGAGGAGGCAAAATGGGAGCAGCATCCAGTGGTTCTCACATGGCTGTTCCAATTGCTCAGTGCTGACGCACGACCTAGTATAAATCAGGGAGCACAGATGCTCACCTCTGGTTAAGTGCTTCCCGCTTTCTGCCAAATGTTCAGGTGGAGCGAGAGGAGCACTGGTCAGGATCCTACATGTGGCCCTCAGGCGCACATGGTCTCGAGCGCCACAGGTTGAGTATCACTGATTTCCAAGCCAGATTTGGCCATCAGATGAGAATGCCAGGGTCTTATGGAAAAAGTAAACGGAAGCTGCTGTCTCACAGCAGGAGCCTTCAGAGACCAGAGCAATGAATGCCTGGGGAGTGGAACAACTGATGGAGTGGAGACAATGATCCCTGAGATTATGGAATGAACCTAACTGCTTCTCTCATGCCAGATTCTGTCATACCACCTTGTCTGACATTTAGCACTTTGGTCAATGAGTAGCTCCACTGACTTCAATGGCAACTACTCACTGAGTAAGATGCCTTATAGCGGTGGTTCTCAAACGGGGGTCTGAGGCCGTGAGCAGGTTTCAGGGGGTCTGCCAAGCAAGACCAGTATTAGACTTGCCGGGGTCCAGGGCAGAAAGGCAATATTCCACTGCATGAGGCTGAAGCCTGGGACCCTGAGCAACACAGTTTCACGGTGCTCCCTGTGGCATGGGGCCCTGGGCAACTGCCCTGCTTGCTACCCCTTAACGCTGACCCTGGCTTTTATGTGCAGAAAATCAGTTATTGTGGCACAGGTGGGCCGTGGAGTTTTACAGCATGTTTGGGAGGATTCAGAAGGAAAAAGGTTGAGAACCCCTGCCTTATAGCATAAGTGAGGTGGAAGAATCTCACTCTTAGAAAAGTGTGGCCTGTGCCCACTCTAGCATGTAGGCTGCAATTCTTCTCTACACCTCTGCCTGGACAGAATGGGTTGGAGGATGAGGATCTGATACCTTCTAGCATACCTGTGCCACAGAAAGCAGAATTTTGTACGGGTGGACAGATTATTACAAGCAGCAAAGAATCCTGTGGCACCTTATAGACTAACAGACGTTTTGGAGCATGAGCTTTCGTGGGTGAATACCCACTTCCTCAGATGCATGTAATGGAAATATCCAGGGGCAGGTATATATATGTGTGCTAGCAAGCAAGCTAGAGATAACGAGGTCAGTTCAATCAGGGAGGATGAGGCCCTGTTCTAGCAGTTGAGGTGTGAAAACCAAGAGAGGAGAAACTGGTTCTGTAATTGGCAAGCCATTCACAGTCTTTGTTCAATCCTGAGCTGATGGTGTCAAATTTGCAGATGAACTGAAGCTCAGCAGTTTCTCTTTGAAATCTGGTCCTGAAGTTTTTTTGCTGCAGGATGGCCACCTTAAGGTCTGCTATAGTGTGGCCAGGGAGGTTGAAGTGCTCTCCTGCAGGTTTTTGTATATTGCCATTCCTAATGTCTGATTTGTGTCCATTTATCCTTTTCCGTAGAGACTGTCCAGTTTGGCCGATGTACATAGCAGAGGGGCATTGCTGGCATATGATGGCGTATATTACATTGGTGGATGTGCAGGTGAGTGAGGTGAACCTAAGTCGTGCAGAACGCAATGCCAGCCACAGCCTCAGAAACCACCCTGACATTATCATCAAAGAGGCTGATAAAGGAGGTGCCGTTGTCATCATGAACAGGTCTGACTATCAAAAGGAGGCAGCCAGACAACTCTCCAATACCAAATTCTACAGG
The DNA here is from genome assembly GCF_025201925.1 of Gopherus flavomarginatus. NCBI lineage: Eukaryota > Metazoa > Chordata > Testudines > Testudinidae > Gopherus > Gopherus flavomarginatus. The sequence goes on along the minus strand of NC_066622.1, from coordinate 127,689,751 downwards.
CCACTTCCCTCAGATCCCACTGAGGAATACACTAAGAAACTACAGCATCTACTCAGGACACTCCCTACACTAACACCAGAAGAAATCAACATACCCCTAGAGCCCCGACCAGGGTTATTCTATCTACTACCCAAGATCCACAAACCCGGAAATCCTGGACGCCCCATCATCTCGGGCATTGGCACTCTCACTGAAGGACTATCTGGATATATGGACTCTCTACTCAGACCCTATGCCACCAGCACTCCCAGCTATCTCCGCGACACCACTGATTTCCTGAGGAAACTACAATGCATTGGTGACCTCCCAGAAAACACCATCCTAGCCACCATGGATGTAGAGGCTCTCTACACAAACATCCCACACACAGATGGAATACAAGCTGTCAGGAACACTATCCCTGATGATGCCACAGCACAACTGGCTGCTGAGCTCTGTGCCTTTATCCTCACACACAACTATTTCAAATTTGATGACAATATATATCTCCAGATCAGTGGCACTGCTATGGGCACCCGCATGGCCCCACAATATGCCAATATCTTCATGGCCGACCTGGAACAACGCTTCCTCAGCTCTCGTCCACTCACACCCCTTCTCTATCTACGCTACATTGATGACATCTTCATCATCTGGACCCATGGGAAGGAGACTCTGGAAAAATTCCACCATGATTTCAACAGCTTCCACCCCACCATCAACCTCAGCCTGGACCAATCTACACGGGAGGTCCACTTTCTTGACACCATGGTGCAAATAAGTGATGGTCACATTAACACCACCCTATATCGAAAACCCACCGACCGCTATGCCTACCTTCATGCCTCCAGCTTCCATCCCGGGCACATCACACGATCCATTGTCTACAGCCAAGCACTGAGGTACAACCGCATCTGCTCTAACCCCTCAGACAGAGACCAACACCTACAAAATCTCCACCAAGCATTCTCAAAACTACAATACCCGCACGAGGAAATAAGGAAACAGATCAACAGAGCCAGACGTGTACCCAGAGACCTCCTATTGCAAGACAAACCCAAGAGAGAAACCAACAGGACTCCACTGGCCATCACATACAGCCCCCAGCTAAAACCCCTCCAACGCATCATCAAGGATCTACAACCCATCCTGGACAATGATCCCACACTTTCACAGGCCTTGGGTGGCAGGCCAGTCCTCGCCCACAGGCAACCTGCCAACCTGAAACATATTCTCACCAGTAACTGCACACCGCACCATAATAACTCTAGCTCAGGAACCAATCCATGCAACAAACCTCGATGCCAACTCTGCCCACATATCTACACCAGCGACACCATCACAGGACCTAACCAGATCAGCCACACCATCACTGGTTCATTCACCTGCACATCCACCAATGTAATATACGCCATCATATGCCAGCAATGCCCCTCTGCTATGTACATCGGCCAAACTGGACAGTCTCTACGGAAAAGGATAAATGGACACAAATCAGACATTAGGAATGGCAATATACAAAAACCTGCAGGAGAGCACTTCAACCTCCCTGGCCACACTATAGCAGACCTTAAGGTGGCCATCCTGCAGCAAAAAAACTTCAGGACCAGATTTCAAAGAGAAACTGCTGAGCTTCAGTTCATCTGCAAATTTGACACCATCAGCTCAGGATTGAACAAAGACTGTGAATGGCTTGCCAATTACAGAACCAGTTTCTCCTCTCTTGGTTTTCACACCTCAACTGCTAGAACAGGGCCTCATCCTCCCTGATTGAACTGACCTCGTTATCTCTAGCTTGCTTGCTAGCACACATATATATACCTGCCCCTGGATATTTCCATTACATGCATCTGAGGAAGTGGGTATTCACCCACGAAAGCTCATGCTCCAAAACGTCTGTTAGTCTATAAGGTGCCACAGGACTCTTTGCTGCTTTTACAGATCCAGACTAACACGGCTACCCTCTGATACTTCAGATTATTACAGTAATCCAAGATGTTTATGTGTGTCCTAAATTGAAACAATCAAAGCTCAGATTGCTATTACTGTCACTGGATTCCTTCCTCCCCAAACTGCTACCAATGACTTTCATTTCTGTCTTTTTTTTTTTTCAATCCTATACCCAACACCCTGGCATCTCAGCACTTCTCTCCCCCTCATCATCAATGCAGTTTGTCTCCTGCCAAGCACCAGCAATAGTCAGGATGCAGTCTGTGTTCTCTACACAAGGAACAAACATTTTTGGTGACTCATCCAACCCAAACAGATCAGAAAACAATTCTGAACACTGGCCTTTTGCCACCACTGAGAAAAACTAGTAGTGCAGTTTTAGGAGCAGAAATCAATACTAACCAATGAGATTTGGCTGGCACTTGACTTCATGTGTAGCAAGCCATTTATACACAACGGATGAAGACACCCACACACTGATTCTACTAATTTTTATCGTGAGTTCCATATTTGTTCCATGACAAACAATGGAGATAGTAAAACTATCTGACAAATGGGCAGTCAATAAATGCCAGGAAAGGCAAGCAGCGGACTAACTCAAGGTCAGCTGTGTTGCTCGAGAATACAGCCCAATACAGAGATGCAACCTCCAAATGGAGTTTGCTCTCAGAGGTTTGGAAGGCAGTAAGCCACCTACGGTACATACACCTACGCTGGAAATTTAAATCCTCCTTTCTAGTCTGCCTGAGTATTTGTTTATTCCCTACAAACAGCTTTATACAGATCACAGATTCTAGGAAGCTGAGTTTCCAGCTACCTTTTCTGTAGAGTCACCACTTTTTTCAACTTGGAATTAATTCCAGCTTAAACCTGATTTATTCCTAGGTTTAAATTCATCATATACTTAAAGGTTAACTTCAGATTGTTCTCGCAGCTTCTCAATGCCAGGAAAAATTCTCCTACTGATCCCTTCAGAGTAAAGTTACAACATTCATTCCATTTACAGTGGTCATTCCAGTCCCAAGAATCCAGAAATATCTTCCTCCCGAGTGTTGCCCACCGATTTAGAGCCTCCTTGGTCCCAGTGCCCACTCCTAGACCCCCAATTTATGAGAGATCAATTTGTGCCAGAAACCATGAGTTCTGATTTTCTTTATCACTGAAATCTCTTGCTTTCTGTCCTCTCTCCAGTCCATGCAAACCATGACCCAAGAGGCACCAGGATCACTCATCCAACCACCCCAGTTCACGTCCTAATGATCTGACCATGCAACCCTCCTTCCAATTCCTGCACTGGCTCCAGTTATCCAGCACATCAAGTTTAAACTTTTGTCCCACTTCTATTATTAACTTATTTACATTCTAGCAGTTTCTAGAAGCCCCAGTCAGAATTAGAGTCCCCACTTTCCCAGATGTACAAATGAAGAGTAAAAGGCAGTCCCTGCTTCAAAGACCTTACAATCCAATTTGTTCTTAACTAACTAGTTGAACAAACTGTACTGCTACAGAAAAACATTCTCACTGTTCTTTAAAACTCTAATCTTGGGCCATATCTATACTACAAAGTTAAGTTGACTTTATGTAAGTCGGCATCAAGCCTCCAATTTAAGCAAGTCGATCTTGCACGTCCACACTACAGTCATTGTGTCGACAGAGTGCATCCTCACTAGCACGGCTTGCATTGACACACAGAGCAGTGCACTGTGGGTAGCTATACCATAGTGCACGTAGCTGACTGGAATTTTGGGTTGGGCTTCCAAGGCCTTCCATTGATGCGGGTAGTTATGGGAACCATGGTGTTAGCCTCCCATGATGCACTTACCTCTCTCCCTCCCTGAAATCAATAGGAAACAAACCAAGCTTTTTTTGCACCTTTTTTCATAAGTCTGGGTTATCTGCACAGACACTATAGCATGATAAGCATGGACCCCGCTTAGCTGTACGCTATCGTTGTGAGCATTACAAAACCTCAAGCCTTATTCTGCAGTATTTACACAGCCAATATGGGAGCCGCTGCGCAGAATAATGTGACGCCATGCAAGAAGCCCTGTGGAAGACAGAGAGGAGCAATTCGCAGTTGCTGGAGACAGTCACGCATCACCTTGACACGGTGGGCTCAGGAAACAAGCACTGACTGGTGGGACAGCATCGTTATGCAGCTATGAGATGATGAGCAGTGGCTGCAGAACTTTCGAATGCGTGAGGCCACTTTCCAGGAACTGTGTGAAGAGCTTTCCCCAACCCCGAAGCCCAGCGATACTATATTGAGAGCTTCTCTGACAGTGGAGAAGCGAGTGGCGATAGCTCTGTGGAAGCCTACAACCCCAGACTGCTACCAGTTGGTGGGGCATCAATTTGGAGTGGCTAAATCTACTGTGGGATCTGTTGTGATCAAGCTTACAGGCCATTAAGAGACTTCTGCTAAGAAGGGTAGTGACTTTGGGCAATGTGCAGGACATAGTGGATGGCTTTGAAATGATGGGGTTCCCTAACTGTGGTGGAGCGACAGACGGAACACATATCCCTATCTTGACACCAGACCACCTTGCCAAAGAGTACAAAAACCAAAAGGGGTACTTCTCAATGGTATTGCAAGCGCTTGTGGATCGCAGGGGCTGTTTCACCAACATCAATGTGGGACGGCCGAGAAAGCTACATGATGCTTGCGTCTTCAGGAACTCTGTTCTGTTTCAAAAGCTGCAGGAAGGAGCTTTCTTCCCAGACCAGAAAATAACCACTGGGGATGTCAAAATGCCTATAGTTATCCTTGGGGACGCAGCCTACCCCTTAATGCCATGGCTCATGAAGCCATACATCAGTAGCCTGGACAGCAGTAAGGACTGGTTCAACCATACGTAGGCTGAGCAAGTGCGGATTGGTGGTGGAATGTGCCTTTGGATGTTTAAAAGCTTACTGGCATTGTTTGCTTACTAAGTTAGACCTCAGTGAAAACAATATCCCCATTGTTATTGCTGCCTGCTGTGTGCCCCATAATATCTGTGAACCAAAGGGAAAAAAGTTTCCACCAGGGAGGGGGGTTCAGGCAGATCGCCTGGAAGCCGATTTTGAGCAGCCAGACACAGCAGGGCAATAAGAAGTGCACATCGAGGGGCTCTGCGTCTCTGTGAGCCTTTGAAAACCAGTTTCAGCAATGAGCCAGAGTAATGTGACACTTATCTGTGTTGTTCCTTACAAAACTGTCCCCTCCATGGCATTTTCACACCTGTAACCCCACCCCCACCATCTGCTGACTGAATAAAAAGCCTTTTCTCCTCAATCTGTTAAGTTTTACTGAGCACACAAACACACAGAGACAGCAAAGAAAAGTAAGATAGTCTGGGGCAAAAGGGCTGATAACACTATGGGGAGAGATACAAGGAAAGCTGGCTTATAGATGCACTGCAATAACAATCAAAGGTGTGGGAATGAGCACCTTCTGGTCCTTGTATCCTTCCCTGGTGTTGAGCGCAAGGGATACCAAACTCCCCGCCCACCACCGACCCCACCTCATAAGACATTTGGGTGAGCAGGATATAGAACTGGGCGATGATGGCAGCAGGTTCAGCATAGGCTGCAGAGGGACTGTAGCATCCAGCTGCCTTTCTTGAAGCTCAACATGTCTGGTTGCTCCTTCTTAATCTGCAGCATCTCTTCCTGCATGGCATGTTCGTGTTCCCTGCATGCTCTCCTGTCCCCCGTCCGTGTCCAGGTTCTCGGACAGTATAATCCTCCATGCTCAGAGCTCTGTCTTGTCACTCTCTGAGGAACAAGTCCTCCCAAGTCTTCTTTTTCCACTTTCTAATCTCGAAAAGTCTCTGTCCCAGTGTGAAAGATGTGCTGACAGACAAGGTTTCAGCTACAAGGAATGCAATGCACAAGGGTAGCACTAACAGTGCATACGATGTTTCTGATGCAAGGTTAATTTTTTTTTTATTAAAAAAAAAACCACTCCTCAATACACTTCACTGCAAGCCACAATGTACTCACAGCCGTTGGCTATTGCAAGAGTCAGTCTGCTGCTCCAGCCATGGTGAGTAAGGCCATGAGGCATGGGCGAGAGGTCTTGTGCTGCTGCTTTTGTGAAGACATCCTTGGGATCACAGGTTGGAACTTGAGAAAATCCCTCTATCTCCTAGCATCCTGGATGGACAAGCTTGAGGACAGGCACCAGTGTAAAGCCCCCCAAATAGTTTGTTTTTTAAAAAAGCAGCACCGGGTTAGGGCGGAAGGGAGACAAACAGGAAGCCACAGACACCCCTTTTTTTTTTCTTTGCTGCTTGCAAAACATAGTCATCCCTTCAAGTACAACCATGGAATATTTGGGAAAGTATGGTTGTGTGACCCCGATTTCACCAAATTGGGGGCGGACTACTTGTTGAATTGTTTGTGGTTTAAGGGCTAGCATTGAAAACTTCTCCCATTTCCCCTAGGTGACCCTATGCAATATCATTCTCCTGAGCACGACTGAGGCGGCAAGGGAGCAGATGCTGCAAGCATCTGGGTACAGACCTGGTCCTTATGCTGTAATGCTGTGTGCTGCAATGATGCCAGCAGAGTTAATACTGGAGAGGCGTGGGAAAGTGTCCTACCATGGTGGATGAAATAAAGCAGCCCTTCCCAGAAACTTTCTGCAAAGGATTGCAGAGTACCCCCATGAAAGCTTCCTAGGGGTCTCCATGGAAGATTCCTGGGCCATCCTTGGGCACATAAACAGTCTTTTTCGGAGGGCACTCTCTGCATAGCTGGAGTGGCCGTCAATACCTACTATACCTAATTTGTTGTTCAGATTAAACATAAAAAATAATAACATGTAACCCCTACAGTTTGACTGGAAATGTGTACTCGTCAGAGGTGCCTTCCCCGGCATCACGCTTCGTTGCCAACTGATCCTGTGAAGGAATGGGTTCCAGGGTTAAAAACAGTTCTTGGCTGCCAGGGAGAATGGATCCTCTGCTTGCCTGCCTCACATTCTTCTCCTCCTCCTCTTCCTCGTCAACAATGTCCTCCACATTGTTGCTCGAGGTCTCCCTGGGAGGTATCAAGGGAGCATTCTGGGGTAGTGGTGGGGTTGCCTCTGAGAATCACATGCAGCTCCTCATAAAAGTGGCATGTCTGTGGGGCAGAACCAGAACGACTGTTCTTCTCTCTTGTCTTCCAGTACACTTGCCAAAGTTCCTTTATTTTTACATGCCACTGCTGCGTTTCCCTGGTGCAGCTCTTCTCCCCCATGCCTCACGCAATTTTGGCATAGATGTCAGTGTTTCTTCTGCTAGATCGGAGCTCTTCCTGCACAGATTCTTCTCCCTACACAGCAATAAGATCCACTACCTCCTGTGTACTCCATGCTGGAGCGCGTTTGTAGCCTCCATGATCGTTTGAGTCTCCATGATCAGCTGTGCTGGTGAGCTCTCCAGGCTGATCAAACAGGAAACGAAAATTCAAAAGTTCCTGAGGCTTTAAGAGAGGAGTGGCTGTTTCCTGTGTACCTGGCTGACATACAGTGGAGTTGAAAGTGTTCTCCAGAGTGGTCATGGCAGTGCACTGTGGGACACCTCCTGGAGGCCCATTCATTCAAATTACACAACACAGTGTCTACACTATCCCCATGTCAACCCATGGATGTCGAATCAAGCACTACGCCTCTCATGGAGGTAGAGTACTGAAGTCGACTTTACAGACCACTTAGGTTGGCGGAAGGGACCTGGTAGTGCAGACGCATACATTATTATATCAACTTAACGCGGCTTATGTTGACCTAAGTTTGTAGTGTAGACCAGGCCTTAGGGACTGGATGGCTTTGGGAGAGGATGCATATTGGAACCTACAAAAGTTTTTTTTCTCCTGCTGATAATAGCCCACCTTAATTGATTAGTCGCATTATAGTTGGTATGGCAACACCCATTTTCTCCTGTTCTCTGTGTATCTGTACCTTCCTACTGTATTTTCCACTGCATGCATCCAATGAAGTGGGTTTTAGCCCACGAAAGCTTATGCCCAAATAAATTTGTTAGTCTCTAAGGTGCCACAAGCACTCCTCACTCTTTTTGCTGATACAGACTAATACAGCTATCATTCTGAAACCTAAGAGATTTAAGCATCTCTGGGAAATAAAGTTACCGAGAGGTAATCAAAAGGGAGATAAGACGCATATCTTGGGCAACATTTCATGACTCCAGTGTGGGCAATACTCTCTGGTGTACTATTGCTGAATAATAAAGACACTTAATTTAATAGCTGCTGGGATGCACATCCCAGGCCTGTTTGTGCTGATAACACTTGTGTACAGCTCAGAGGAAAGAACTTCAGTTTCAAATAAGAGAGAATTTACCTTGAGGGATGGGCATATGATTCCAAAGCTTTTCTTAAAATAATTCTCACTGTTCTGAGCCCTTCACCTGCAAGTATAGCATGAACTGTCTCATGCAGAGAAGCAGTAAGGACTTCAGGAACTGGCATTCTCAAACATACATGGACGTGCTTCCCTAGTTGCCAAAACAGTGAACCGCAACGCTAATCATGTTCTGGATTGCTATATTGTAGACTCTGATGTAGAGGAAAACTGCTAATTTTTCATGTACACAGCACCTTTCACAGGCATCAGGGTGTTCTAGAAAATAAACATACCACACCTAGAGCTCACTGCATCCACCACTGATGTCTTGGCACCCATTAGAATGGCATCAGAATCACTACCCAAGCATTAAAATTTCAGGGAGAATTTTGGGAGGCAGAAGGGAATTAACCATATAGGAATTTTATCGGCACATCATGGCTGCTTATAAACAACCAGCGCAGATCCCAGAGTACGGGTGTAACACTCACTTAATTGGTGGGCAGCCCCATTCTGCACCGACTTCAACTCCTTATCATCTCCATAATAGCTCTTTACATTACATTAGTCAAGACATGAGCACAGCCCAGTCTCTGCTTAGCAACTGAGACCCAAAGGGGTCTTTTTGTTATGTGTTTGCATAGTGCCTAGCACAATGGGGCCCTGATCCCTGATTGGGGCCCTAGGTAGCACCTTCAGACAAATACACAAATAGAAAATGTCATCACCATCGTATTCCATGGCAGTATGACTATGGAAGTAGCTCATGCACATTGGTCCAGGAGGAGCTGAGAGTCATGTGGAAGTGTCACGAGTGATTAAGAATACCTCACGAGTGATTAAGAAAACGCTACATGGTCCTTAGAGTCACCCCATGATGGGGGAAGCTGGCACTGCCCCTTTCCCTGATCGGATGATAAAAAGGAATCATCTCTGGGGCTATAAAGCTAGTAGCACCCGTCACCAGCACAAATTCCATTAACAGAAAAGGAAGGAAAGACCTGTATTTTAGGACACTGTTGAGACTGAAACACAAATAAACACGCTCCTCTGACAGCTGGAGGAAAAGGAGGAAATCTTTACCAGAATGTTCTGGAGCAACACTTAAATAACAACACAGGAACAGCCATACTGGGTCAGACTAATGGTCCATGTAGCCCTGTATCCTGTCTCTGTCAGTGACCAGTGCCAGATGCTTCTGGCAATTGAAGATTTAGGGACATCTTTTTTTTTCCTGCAGCCTCCCTCCTCCCCCACCCCACAACATGACATAAAAACTCCACGGCTCACCAGTGTGCCACAATAACTGGTTTTCTGTATATCTAGTAGATTAAAAGCCAGGGCCGCCATTAGCGGGTAGCAAGCAGGGCAATTGCCTGGGCCCAGGCCACAGGCGGGCCCCACAAAGCTAAGCTGCTGAGTCTTCAGCTTTGGCCTTGGATGGTGGGGCTCAGACTTGGGCTTCAGCTTTCTGCCCTGGGCCCCGGGGAGTCTAATGCTGGCCCTGCTCTCTCGTTTATTTTGGCAGCCGCCCTGAAACCTGCTCACACACACCCACCCCCCAGGAGCCCCGGAACCCTGGTTGAGAACTACTAACCTAGAGCATAAGGTTGCATCCCTGACCATCTTAGCTAATAGCCACTGATGGAACTATTCTCCATGAACATATCTAAATCTTTTTTGAACCCAGTTATACTTTTGACCTTCACAACATCCCCTGGCAATGAATTCTACAGGTCGTCTGTGTTTTGTGTGAAGAAGTACTTCTTCAGGTTTGTTTTAAATCTGCTGCTTGTTACTTTCATCAGGTGACCCCTAGTTTTTGTGTTCCGTGAAGGAGTAAATAACATTTCCTTATTCATTTTCTCTGCACCATTCATGATTTTATAGATCTCTATCATATTCCCCTAGTCGTCTCTTTTCTAAGCTAAACAGTTCCAGTCTTTGGTGAGGGACTTAGTCAAAGGATATCAACTGGATCACCCTTTTCCACATGCTTGTTGACTCTCTTATAGAATTCTAATATACCGCTACCTCAATATAGCGCCACCCAATATAACACAAATTTGGATATAACGCGGTAAAGCAGTGCTCCGGGAAGGCGGGGCTGTGCAAGTTCAATATAACACAGTTTCACCTATAACGCGGTAATTTTTTGGCTCCCAAGGACAGCATTATATCGAGGTAGAGGTGTACATTGGTGAGGCATGATTTCCCTTTACAAAAGCCATGTTGGCTTTTCCCCAGTATATTGGGTTTATCTATGTGACTGATAAATTTGTTCCTTACTACAGTTTCCAACAATATACCTAATACTGAAGTTAGGCGTATCAGCCTGCAATTACCAGGATCACCTTTGGAGCTTTTTAAAAAATAGGCATAACATTAGCTACTCTCCAGTCATCTGGTACAGCAGCTGATTTAAGCAATAGGTTACATACCACAGCTTTTAAGCAATAGGTTACATACTACAGATGGTAGTTTAGCAATTTTATATTTGAGTTCCTCCAGAACTCTTGAGTGAATACCATCTTGTCCTGGTGATGTATTATTAATCAGTTTTTTCCAATTGACAACTCAGTCTGAGACACTTCCTTAGAAGGAATGGCTTGTGTGTGGGAATTTCCCCCATATCCTCTGCTATGAAGCCCAATTCAAAGAATTAACTTAATTTCTCTGCAATGGCCTTGCCTTCTTTGAATGCTCCTTTGGCACCTCAATCATCTAGTGGCCCTACAGACTGGCAGGCTTCCTGCTTCTGACACACTGAAAATATATTTTGCTGTTAGTTTGTGTCCTTAACTAGTTGCTCTTCAAGTTCTTCTTGGTTTGCCTTATTATAATTTTACACTTGACTTGCCAGAGTTTATGCTTCTTTCTATTTTCCTCACTAGGATTTGACTTTGATTTTTAAAGGATGCCTTTTTATCTGTAACCACCTCTTTTACTCCACTGTTTAGCCATGGTGGCATTTTTTTGGAGGGGGGGGGGGTTCCTCTTACTATTTTTTTTATTATTATAATTTAGGTGTACCTTCATTAAGGTGTTTTTAAATAATCTCCATGCAGTTTGCAGGCATTTCACCCTTGTGACTGTTCCTTTTTAATTTCTGTTTAACTAGCTTCATCATTTTTGTGTAGTTCGCCTTTTTGAAATTAAATGCCACTATGGCAGGTTCCTTTAGCATTTTCCCCCCTACAAGGATGTTAAATTTAATTACATTATGGTCGTTATTATTGAACAGTTCAGCTATAGTCACCTCTTGGACCAGATCCTGTGTGCCACTTAGGACTAAATCAAGAATTGCCTTTCCTCTTGTGGGTTCAACGACTAGCTGCTCCAAGAAGCAGTTATTAATGGTGTCTAGAAATTTTATCTCTGCATCCTATCCGGACGTGACATATACCCCAGTCCGTATGAGGATAGTTGAAATCCCCCATTGTTTGCCACCCTTCTAGGTGGCAAAAGAACAGAGGCACCATACAAGAGTGATTTTCCCAGTTGGACTGCAGAGGAGGAATATTATGAACAGCCCAGTTTGGTTCTGACCCGCCCAACCCTTCCTCCTTTTCCACAACATTTCTTAATGTACAGAGATTTCTTTAAGGCTTAGGCAGCTCTTTAAAAACAGTCCAGGCTGTCACTAATAAGAACAGTAAAAACTTACACACTAGATCTAACCAGTATGATTTGGAAACAGAATCAGCCTTTGATGTGCAAGGCCAGAGGAGTCAGCGCTCATCAGGGAAGGGAATACGTTTGTCCCTTCAGGGCCCTTGCGCTTGTCTTGTCAAACAACTGACCCAGGGACTAATTCTGGCATCCCTGCCAAAAAAGGCTTTGCCAGACCTGCTTGCCCAGCTGCATGCAAACATGCCACACACCAGCAGCCATCAGTGAGGGTGGAGAAGCACAGAGGTAATTAAGAGTGCTGGGGGCAGGAGCAGGAGGGAGACAGAGTTTATCCAGACTAAGCCGAAGACTCTCCCACCTCTGCTGCAGCCCCGGGGCAATGTTTCTGTAGAAGACACTTAGGCATTTGGGAAGCAGCAGTGTAGTGCATCCAACAATGGTGGGCTGTCTGTAGCCCTACTGTGACATCACAATGTCTATCTCATGACAGCAATTACCAGCTGCAGAAGTGAGGAGTCTCCAGCAGGGAATTTTGTTTTTTCAGAGTTCTCCAAACACAGAGACACTAACTATAACATCGAGGGTGGGAAGAAATAAGGGAATATTCCTGCTTTGTCTTCCTCTTCTTTTACTCCATGAGCCTTGCATAACATGGCAACCTCTTGTATAAGACTGTTATATTCTAGCTCTCAATTCCTAGGCAGTCATCACCATAACACTCACCTTGTAGGTGTGGGGGAGAGCTCTTTGGTGATCCCCCAACAACAACACATTGTAGTTTGCAGAGTCTGCATTTACTTGGTTCCTTAGACACAACACCTTCCCTGTCCCATTCATGTACAATATAGGCACCCACAGAGCTATCAAGTCTACTCACAACAGGGCCACCCGGGGGGGGGGCAAGTGGGGCAATTTGCCCCAGACCCCGGGCCCCACAGGGGCCCCCACGAGAGTTTTTCGGGGTCCTTCACTCGCTTCAGGGGCCCCGGAAAACTCTCGTGGGGCATGGGCCCCTGGAGCTTCTTCCACTCTGGGTTCTTCGGTGGCAATTTGGCGGCGGGGGGTCCTTCTGCCCCAGGACCCTCAGCTGAAGTGCCGGGTCTTCAGCAGCATTTCGGGAGCATGACCCCAGGCCCCCTGAATCCTCTGGGCGGCCCTGACTCACAATCTTAGTAAACTCTTAGAACTCCCAGAGTATGTGGAGCTCAGGGAGGCACCAGGCTTAACAGAGGAGACACAAACAGATGTAGGGTTGCACTGTGCTACCACGTGCCCTTATTGTGCGTGCCAGAAGTCAGTTCCCTGACTCCAGAAGCCTCAGGCTACACAAGCACTCCCCTCTCTGCCTGCACTGGCTCCACCGTCCTTCTACAAGTAAACTCCAATGCCCAAACACTTCAAGCATCTCCCTAGAGTGTCCAGTCTCTGTTCCACTAGATACTTGCAGAACTCACAGATCCGCTATTCCCAAAGAAACAGTACAGCTCAGGATCGCCGCTCAACCCACAGCACTTAGATGGGTTACTTGTTTTCACTATGAAAAATATCAGAGGGGTAGCCGTGTTACCCTGGATCTGTAAAAAGCGACAAAGAGTCCTGTGGCACCTTACAGATTAACAGACGTATTGGAGCATAAGCTTTTGTGGGTGAATACCCACTTCGTCATGCGTCTGTTAGTCTATAAGGTGCCACAGGACTCTTTGCCGCTTTTTACTATGAAAAGTGTATTTCACAAAGAACACAGACTCCAGAAAAAGGGAGTAGAATGAATAGACACAAATTGTTACATAGAAAATAAAATCATAACATGCTTTCTAGAGTCTGATCTTCACTAACAAGACATTTTCCTGTCTCATAAAGGACAGCTCACCCGAAGTTTCCTTCCAGCGTTCAATAACCAGACAAGACAAGGTAGCTGGCAGGTTGTCCTCTCGGAGAAGGATACCAGGGTGTACCGCAGGCCCCGGAGATAAAGTTCCAACCATCCACGGTCTTCATTTGTAAAGAGGGTATCCCCTGTTGCTTGTTTTTTCCTGTAGAGAATCTCCCCTGGAGACTGTGTAATCACTAGCTTAGCTCTCTGCTCACACTGTAAATAGACCTTAGTTGTGAAGTATACAATACTCAGTTTACATATAGCCAGACATGCAGATAAGAACGGCCTGACTCAAAGAAGCTTGTTTATCACCTGGTGACCAGTCCCAACTCACAGGCCTTAAAAGCATGTTTTTCAGCATATACGCATAACCCTTTACATATTGTCACAAATGACTGTAGTATCAGTATGACACAACTTTTCGATAGAGAACTTACGTGACACCCTCTAATAAAGTATTATGCAGAGATCAGACCCAAGGGATCCTGCTAACCCTACACACATCTGTGCCCTCTGTCAGCTGGCACCAAGAGGTCCCTGGGACTCACAGCTGCCATTTCACTTCTGTCTTCCTCCCGCAACCATCAGAACAGCTAACACCCATTGCCCCCAAGTACACTTCTGTTAGAGCAGCCATTGTCTTTACTCAAGATAAAAGCTTATCTAAATTACTGTTGGGTGTTTGGTGGAGTCGCAATCCAGATGTCTTTTGCAGTACAGTATTATAGGGGAGAGGGGTTGCTCATGGTGCTTCCCACGAATCCCGGGCAGTGAAAACTTTGCAGCACTCGGGAATTGCAGTCCCAGCTATATAGCTAGCGGCAGTCCCCCAAGAAGCTACTGCTGAACATGGCGGTGAGTTGGTGAGGGGTGATCATGGTGCCAGAAGTGAGCTGGTTCCAGGATTCTGCGTAAGAAAGAGAGGCAGCAACAGCAACTGAAGCAGCTGTCAGGCCTCAGTCCGAGGGCAATCGAAACTGAACACTGTAGATGACTCAAATTGAGATTTGAGCTGGACTTGACAGCCCTCTGCATCTTATGTGCAGGCGAGATGGGATGATTACTGAACAGGCTACTAGCAAATGATTCAAAAAAGCCTGAATTTTACCGAAGCCTCCAGAGCTGGAGATAGGAACAGCGATCAGGCACCAGTCACTGAGGGTTGCTATTTTCTCTGATAACTAGGGCTGCACGGTTTGGGAACTGGAATAACCAGTTTTGACAGCTGACTCCAGCCCTCTTGTTTCCCCCTAAATCCTGAATACAGTTTTTAATAACCTGCGTCCTTCAAACAACACCCTTTCTCCAGCCAACATAAAGCAAGGAAGTTACATTTCTCGAGAGGAACAAAGTCAGTCACACCAGAGGCAAAACAAACAGAAAAGAAACCCTCACTCCCTTTGCTAAGCCTCTTCCTAAGATTTTCTATAAAAAATTGTAAAGTAGATTCACCAATAATTCCTTGGCATTAATGCCAACAAACTTCCATTAGATTACAATTTTTAAAAGTACTCTGCTCTCTGACTAGTCTTACAAAAAGGTTAATATTAGTCCAGCAATCTTATATACTTATATAGGCTTGTCGAATACCTTTCGTTTAAGTACCTTTAATCCATAGTGATGTAAGTACCAAGTCCACTGGAAGATAGTAAATATGCATTGTGCCCTATGAATCTGGTACATTAGTAACCGATGAAGCAGTGCAGCAATGCTCCATATTAAAGAGAACACTGGTCAAGTGACTGATCTGATATTTACCTGCCTAGCAAAAGGTCTGAGCTGCATTTCTGTGTTAACTGCAGGTTTCTCTGTGCACTTGCAACTCACAAGAGTTTAAGACAGGGGTTCTCAAACAGGGGGTCAGGACCCTTCAGGGGGTCACAAGGTTATTACATGGGGGGTGGTGAGCTGTCAGCCTCCACCCCAAACCCTGCTTTGCCTCCAGCATTTATAATGGTGTTAAATATATTAAAACATGTTTTTAATTTATAAGGGGGGTCGCACTCAGAGGCTTGCTGTGTGAAAGGGGTCACCAGTACAAAAGTTTGAGAACCCCTGGTTTAAGACTCTGGGGACCAAGCTGTGCTGTCACTTACAGTGGTGAGAGCCCATGGAACGCAGTGGGATTGCACGAGTGAGCAAATTGTGGGGGAAAAGTAGAGGGTCCTTAGTGAATGTGGATGATCTGGAAGGCAGCACCGAGTGAGGTGCCAGGGTAATTCTTGGCTGGCTCCTTTGCGCTGCCAAGCCGAGCCCAGGTCAGCTGGAGCAAGATTGTCTTCTCCCCTCTACCCCCCGTGCTCCCTCTGCCCCTGCCTCCTCCCATACCCCTACTGCCCAGTCCTCCCCACCAGTTACCCCGCTTGCTGCCCCTGCCTCCTCTCCTACCCCTAACTGCCCCTCCTCCCATACACATTATCCCCTACCTTCTGCCCTGCCTCTTCACCACCTGTTAGCCCCACCTTCTGCCCCTCCCTCCTCCCCCACTCATAACTTCCCCTTCTGCATCCATCCAACACCCTTTACTTCTACCATTACAGTCTTGCCTCCCACTATGTCTAACACTCCCTCACCATCTCTAGCACTGTCCCCACCCTGTCTCTGCACCCCTTTCACTCTGACTCATTCCCACCCTACAGACCACTCCTTTCCAGTGCAGAGCTCCCATAAGAGGCAAGCCAGAGTCTCTGCCCTCCTCATTTCCTGGATCACCTCCCATTCTCTGCTCTCCCCCTTGTAGGCCCCCTGGTCCTCAACTCACCCCGTCCCTTCTTCCCCCATCTCTTCCAATTCCTAACTCCCCTCTCCTATCTGCACACCGCTGGAGGAGGAATGATCAGGATGGGACGCAGCAGGACTGCGCCGATCTCAGCTGAGTGCTGGCCAGGGCAGCAGGCAGCGCCTCTCAATTCATGCCAGGACAAACTGGCTTCTCTAGACAGCTTTGGAGCCAAACCCAACTTTGCCTTAATCTCAGACAAATCAGGGTTACTGAAGTACTGCATTGACTAGTGCATGCAGTCTGTAATAGCAAAGATCCGCTGAAAATTAAACAGACACTTTTGCAATTTTTAAATTAGGATTCGGACATGACCAATGTCAACATCAATTCCTAGACCGAGCAAGCTTGACAGCAGCCTTTTCGAAGAACAGTTTAATAACTATAGTTAAAACAGGGGCTGTACTAACAGATAAATTCTGTGTACAGGAATTAATTTTATGTTCACCTTTCTCTAGCCTTGTGTTGTTCTCTCTATCCTCAAACATCTTTCTAGTCTATTGTACTTCCTGTCAGGTCAATGGGCAAGAAAATAGCTCGGAAGGGCTGACAACAGTATTGTTCCCAGATGGATTTTCCTGAAGAAAAAAGAAAAGAAAAGAAAAGAAAAGAAAAGAAAAGAAAAGAAAAGAAAAGAAAAGAAGCCGGGGCGGGGAAAAACTATAGTTGGTATGATGCAGCCATAAGAGAAAAAAATACTATTATTTTCCCCATTCAGTTGTACTCTACTGGAATTACTATCAGAGTGTAAAAGCTTTTCCAAACATGGAAGTGCACCATAAATGTTTCTGACATTATTAGCTTCAAACCCGCTTCTGAGCAGAAGGGCTGCAGCATGCCACAAAGTCATTCACACATTTCACCACACAGACAAAAATAAAACTGCACCATAGCCACTAAACCTCCTTTGGATAAGGAGAGCGGAACACTGGCTCCAAGGACGTGTTGCTGTCCTCTCACTACCCAGAACCAGTCTCTTATTCAATAAGGGATCAGCACTTTGCATGCCCACTGCAAGAAAGCTTCACCTACCCAGGAAGAATTTAGAAGAAGATTAGGCGATTCAGACATGTAGGCCATAATTCTATTAATTACGCTTTTCACTATGTATATAGCACTGTAGGTATAGCACAATTGGACAGCTACGCCAAATATGACAAGTTCCCTGCCTCCAAGGGCTTGCACTTTAGGCGCTCAGACTGGTACAGCACAAGACAAGTAGTACAATATAGTGCAGGAATGCAGTGGCAGGTGGTCAGTGGAAGTGGAAAACACAGACATTCAAGACACATTCTGTGTATGAAGAATTCTTGGTTTATATGATTTAAGACATTCTTGGTATCACCTCTGAAAATCAGGCACTAAGTGCCTCAAGCTGGGCACCCAAAACCTGAGGCACTCAAAATTAGTTGGCACTTTTCAGAATGTAGGCCAAACTGCTTTCAAATGCACAAAAGTAAACAAACTGGAAAAAAGGAGAAAAAACAGTGTTTTGCAACATTCCCTATCAGTTATAACAATTTTACAAGTAATAAAATTTGGTAACAATTTTTCTGATGGAAATGCAACTTTCAAGTATCCTTTTAACCTCTCCTGTGCTTCAGTTTTCCCATCTCTAAAATAGGGATACTGCTACTTTCCTATCTACCCACCTTAAGATTTTGTATAGTGCCACTTACAATACTATCTAAAGCACCAGAGCATTTGAGCTTGCTCTAATGAGTGTTGTGAGACTTAATGTTTGTAAACTACTTTGAGATCTTCAAAGGGAAGACATGATAAAAATGCAAAAGAATTCTCATACGGTCAGGTTGAGAGATGGATGGACTGCAGATTTGAACAAATACATAATAGTATTAGACATGATACTCGCTATATGCTTTACAAGAAAAGCACCAGGGGAGTCACAGTTGTTTTAATTCTGAGCCACCAATTATTTAAAAAAAAAAAGTCAGTAAGTGGCAAATCCACTACAATCTTTCTGGAATGAAAGAATGCCAAGCTGACAAAAGCACTTTTAATATCCCAGAATGTACAGAAGGGGGATTCTGTGGGGCTGCAATGAAGTGCATTCTAACATCAGAAAAGAAGACCTTAAAAACATGAGCATTAGAACTGTACATCTTCATTCATATGATATCACTATTCATATGGTGTCACTAGGCATAACCCTAGGTAACTCGGGTGGGTGGAAGACCACGAGTGTCGATGAAGCCCTCCTGCCCTAGGCCTCAGTAAATCAAAGCTCCTCCATGTTGAACTTTACTCAACCTAGAAAGCTAGCAGCTGCAAAATCAAACGTGTAACAGTAAGCTATCAGTGGCAGCACAGCCCAAACCGGTCCAAAGCAGTAGTGATAAGGCCTGCGTACCTCTAGCAGAAGGACACGATAACTTGCAAAAGGGAAAATTACTAACGAGCTTCTGCAGCCAAGATTGCGTAATGCAACTGCGCTTGATGTAAGTGCTACAGCGGGAGAAGGGGGGGAGAGGAAGAGGGGGAAGGAAAAAAAAATTTAAAAAGGGAAAAGCGGCTGGAGTCAGTGTGCTTGATTTGAGGCGTATCGGTCTCCTTGCATCGCTCTGAGATCTCAAATAAACTTTGTTTGCTTCTCCACCCTGGTGTGTTTATTGGCGCGACGCACACCGGGCAACGGACCCCGTTGTTGCCCCCCTCGGGCACTCTGTGCCGGCAACAATATGATTTTTTTTTTAGACATGATTGATGACTTTAGTCACTAAAGGCACAAAGGCCTATACGCAATATCTGCTTAATTTAACCCGACACCCCAGAGTCCGGAGAATCATCCTCAGCCTTCCTGTGCTTTAATTCCCTAACTGAACCAATCTATTCATTCATTTAGTGGACTTTTTTCCTTTAGGATTAATGACAGGGTTTTACATTGGTTTGGTTTGTGATTTTTAAAACTTAACTGTATGTTAAAATATTCATTGGTGCTTGCACATCTGAACACATCAGTGACAAATGAAACAGCTTGCAGAAGTGGTAGATAGTTCACAGGTAATCTTCGACATACACAGCTTTAACAGAAGTCAGCAAGCTTTTGAGTTTACACAATGGAAACACTATTTCAGTTATAGTTAAATAAAACGTTGGGAGGGGAGACTCTGAGAAAGTTGCAGAAAAATGCTATTTGCATTAAAACCTCTTTAGTGGAAACTTCTGAATGTTCTGCACACTTACACAACCTGTGCTGCAAAGCTCCTTTCTAAACAATACCTGGACAGTTTTCATACCCTTCATTTATGACAATGACTCAGAAGCATAAACTAGAATAATGGAACATTAATACACTGACACAAAGTGATGAGTAATGAACACCAAGTACAGTGTTTTTCTCTAATGCACTAGATCTAACTTCCAGCTAAGCAGGCAACTAATGAATCTTAGACTACAATCCACTTCTCCATCTCTGTCCCCAAGCCCCTTATTTATCTACTGGTGCATTTTGCAAAGTAGTGAAGAATTACTATTCAATAAGGATTAATTTTGCATGTACATGCAAAAAGAAAGAAGGCAGAACTTCCCATACCCGCAAAGCTCATTAATGTATTCTAGATTTTGATGGAATAAAGACAAAATCTCAATTCTGGTGCTAGTTATAATTAGCCATGCCAAAAAGTATCCAGTTTAGACATTTTACATACACTTACAATCAGTTAAATCTTTCAGTCCCAACTGTCCTGAGGAGTTGTTGCTAAGTTAGAAACAAAATGCAATGACAGGATGTCAGATACAAAAGCATGATGTAATCTTCAAAGCACAATGCATCCAGGTGGATCCCAAAGTGCTGTGCAAACTATTTAAACAAACAAAACTGAACAAAATTATTTAAACAAATCACCCTAATCATGCAGTCACTCTGCGAGTGGCACTCCTATCTGTCCTTATATAAACAGAAAGCCACTTCACCCACCACAAAAATACAATCACCCCTCCACTCCCCCATGAAATGTTGTAGCTGTTCAATAGCACACATCAATTTTATCCATCACTTTAGGACAGGAAGTGAAGAACACTATTCACTTGATATAGAGGCGGGGGTTATGTAGGATGAATGACAGTGGAAGTAACTTCAGAAGTAGGTATATAAACAGGTCCTTCTCCTCCCCCTTCTTTTTACCTAATCGGTAAAAGTTGGAGAGAAGACAACCTAAATCTTCTGTAATGCATAATTTCCATAGCCTCTCCCCTGCAAAGGAAAGCACTCCCATGATCAGAGGTAAGTCTACATTTCCAATTCAGTTAGTCCATCTCTAGTGCAAGCAACATTATACAATCAATATGCAATAAAGCCTATGCTGACACATACGCTGATCAGCAACCAAAAGCAAAGGAGGACAAATATCACATTACACAATTCCAACAGGATTTATTTTCTGAAAATTCATATAAATTGAAATTTGTTTATGCATTTTTTATTTTTTCTAAGCTGTTTCTACCTTTAAATTGATTGAGCCTTGACGTTTAGAATCCTGTTTTAGAGAATTACTCAACATTGTTAACAGAATTCAGGCATTGCCCAAGAAGATGTATTGATTCATCTAGCTGAAGTTGCGTATCTTAGATCGATCCCCCCCAGTGTAGACCAGCCCATAGAGGTACTGAGAGGCAGAGGAAGGCAGCAGGTCGGAACCCCCTTGCCTATGATGAGTGGCTTTTACACTGCAGTCTGCCCCAGTGAGCAGGGGCTTGGTGATGACTGGCAATAGCCTAGACTGAGGCAAGGTGGGGATTTAAGAGTTGGGGGTTTCCCAGAGAGGGGAGACCCATGGAGACTGGCAGGGGTATTGCCAGGGGACAGCCTTCTGGTAAAGGGGCACCGGGTCCAGGAAGGACACGGGGGCCAGAGGTAGCAGGACACCAGCCTGCAGAGGGTGCTCCGAGGGCTGGACAGCTAATTCCCTGAGATGACCAGCAGGAGGCACTGCAGGGGTGAGGCCCTCACCTTTACAGGGAGGAAAGAAAGAACTGGGAGCTCAAGTGAAAATTCTCCAGCTATGATCAGTCACGGGGAAAGGACAGAAAGGGGGCTAAGACTTTAAGAGCAGGTGGATATCATGGATGAGCAAAGGAGGAACTGACTTGGTCCTCCCCAACTGGAACCAAATATTTACTGTTAAAGGACTTGATCCAAAGTCCTTTGAGCCAGTGAGAATGTTGGCATTCTGAGATACTGGTCATTATGCAATCTCATTGTTAAGAGTCCCAAGCATGATGGCTTCCACCACCTACCATGAAAGGCTGTCTCACACTATAATAATTCAGACATTCAGCCTCGATTTTTCCCTTTATTAATATCACCCCATTATTCCTAACCCAACCTTAGCTATGATCCTCAGTACTAAACCTAGCTATACAAAATTGGTTTATACCAGCTAACATTTGTAGACTGATTTCCCCAACTAAATCATCAGTTGGCAAAATTATATTTAACTCTTACAAATCTTTCCTGGGAAATCAACCTCTGCCAGCCCTCTAGTCATTTTCTCACTCTTCTCTGAAGCACTGAAATGATGGATGAAAGTTCACACTTTCCCATCGCTGGTCCCATTTACATCTGACCCTCTTCTTGTGAAAAAGTAGCTATGCAAGATAATTTTACAGTACCGGGAACAGACCCCTTAACCTTGCATGAACATGAGGAATAGCAGGAAGCAAGTCATCTGAACTGGTTGGCAGCTGGAATAAAACTAACTGGCCTTGAGTGATTTGTTACTGTACTACTGAGGACTATAACAGAGAAGGTTTGTATTTGTTAGACTGTCGTACCATGAGGTTATTTCCTTTTTAGAGATAGGCCCGAAGCTTGAACCTACATCTGAACACCACCAACAAGGGGGAATTAAGGCCTAGATCTAAACTTCTCAGCTCCAGGCCCAACTCTGGTTTTAAGGTTGGGCTGCTAGCTCTGTGCTTCTAATATTTTAGATGTTATATTCAGATAATCAAGGACACATTCCTAGTGTGTCAATGTTTTGGAGGAACCAAAATGTAGGTAGCCATATATTAAACATTCGAATGTGGTGTAAAAGAGATTTAGGGCTGTTGAGGCTGAAAATAAAGAAGTTCAGCCTGGATATTGCATTACTTCTTTAGGCTTAGGTGAAGCTTTCCTTTGGAGGCAACATGTATATTTTCCTCTCTCTTCAGAATGTTACAGTATTCCTAAAGGCAAAGGAAGATAATCCCCAAAGGGCAGACAAAATCACCATGTTCTTATATTTGCATGTATGACGACAATTTTACATTCATCCTCAAAGCACTTTGACTTCAGTGGATGTTCTCCCTAAGAAAAGAATGCAAGATTGGACCTATATGCAGGAATAATTTTACAAAACACTGAAATGAAGCTATCCCTGAGGTGGAACACAGGAGCTATGTAACAGCATGTGGCAACAATACAGAAGCAATGTAGTATCCCAATGAAACTACTCAAATAATTTTGGTAGGCAGAACAACAAATTAGAATTTCAAGAAAATATCAGGGCTAACAGCTCTAGTCTTGAAAAAAAGTATCACAGGAAATGTAATGGCCATAAGTGAACAAGACTTCAGTTATACATCTCAGTGGAAATGTAGCTTCAAAGGACAAATGGAGACAAAACAAAAAAAACTTTGAACTTGTCTGTTTCATGTGCTGGTTTTTGCAACCTGTGAGGTTATTGGACAATGGCACATAGCCCAATGAACTACTGAAACTGATTTCTCTTCTATCTTGCAAAGGCTGAGAACTGCATACATTACCTTGTCAGAAGACAAGTTTGAAACTGGTTATAATATTCTGGTATAATGCAGAGAACTGATGCAAAAAGAGAGGTATATTTAGTAGTGCAAATTTCACACAAATCCCCAATGAGAATTCTCCATCAAGACTCCTCATCACGCTCTAGATCAGTGGTTTTCGACCTGTGGTCCACAAACCCCTGGTGATCTTCAGACTATGTCCAAGATTTCCAAAGGGGTCTGCACTTCCATTTGAAATTTTTTAAGGGTCCACCAACGAAAGAAGATTGAAAACCACTGCTCTGAAGTATACTAATGCATTATTTCAGTGACTTTAGTATGAACGCCATTTGTCATGCTCTCATCAAAGAGGACTGACTGTTGAATGGATCACTGGAAGCTTGCTTGCACCCTGGACTTAAAAGTTCAGAACACCTACACAGTGTTCCACAGGACACCACATAGGTCCAAAATAATAAACAGGAAGAGTGACATTTTAAAAAATAAGCAATAACTCCAAACACCTGGTAGGAACAAAGGAAAAGGAAAGTATTTTTAAAATATATACATTTAAAGGTCTCATGGATTTTAAATGATGTTCTTAAAATAAAAAGGAAATGCTTTCCCCTTTAAGGTACTGAGGATACAACATACAGAGCTCTTTAATCAAATTAAAATGTTATACTGAAGGCTATTCTTCTAAGCCTGCTCTAGTGACAAGTCTTGTACATTCAACATGACACAAAAAGCGCTTCTGCAACAAAATATCTTTCCAGGATTGCTCCTTTGTGATTCACAGAGAGTTCCTTAATCTTTTGAGTCTCTTGTGGAAAACACTAACATGAAAATGATGGGTGGGAGGGGAGATACTGGCAGGCTAATCTCCCAAAAAAGCATTGGCCTGGACAGGCTCATTATCCTGTTTGTGGATTTACCTAAGGAAACTACATCTCAGGTTTGCACAGTGTGAAGGTATAAATATCATGGCACTATGTTAATTATTCTATAGGTCTCTAAAACAGCTTATGCCCTATTATTTATTACAGCCATTGCCCTAAGTGCAATAAATATTTTGCCCTTAGATACACCTTCCTTCTGAGGATTTCAAAGAGTTTAATAATTAATTCAGCCTCGCAATGCCCCCTGTGAGGTAGATAATCATTATCATCCCCCATCTTACAAATGGGACACTAAGGAACATAGGAACCGCCACACTAGATCAGACCTAAGATCCATCTAGTCCAGTATTCTGTCTCTGACAGTGGCCAGTGTCAGATGCTGAAGAGAAAGGTGTAAGAACCCCACAGAAGGCATATGTAGGATAACTTACTCTCCACAATAGGTCTCAGTCTGATCGTTTAGAGATTGGCTTTAGCCCTGAAGCACAAGATTTAATATACCCCTCCAAAAATGTTATTATTAATTATAACTCTGGATATTTTTGATATCCATATAA
Organism: Gopherus flavomarginatus; assembly: GCF_025201925.1. Lineage (NCBI taxonomy): Eukaryota > Metazoa > Chordata > Testudines > Testudinidae > Gopherus > Gopherus flavomarginatus. Next base: position 127,665,000 of record NC_066622.1, on the reverse strand, counting down.
ATGTCTGATCCCTTTCTGAATCTTGCTAACTCCTTGGCCTCAGTGACTTTCTCTGGCAATGAGTTCTACAGCAAATTACATATTGTCTAAAAAACTATTTCCTTTTATTGGTTTTGAATTTCCCACCTTTTAAACATTATTGAATGTCCTTATGTTCTTGTGTTATGAGGCAGGGAGTCAGAAGCTCCCATCTACCTTCTCTACCATTCATTATTTTATATATTTTTATCATGTTCCCTCTCATTCATCTCCATGCTAAGATAAACAATCCCAGTCACTTTCATCACTCCTCACAGGACAGTTTTTCCTGGCCCTTGGTCATTCTCATCACCCTTCTCTGAACCCTTCTAGTTCTGCATTACCCTTCTTGAGATGGGGTAACCAGACCTGCACACAATATCCCAGATGAGGCCAAACTATTCATTTATATAAAGGCATTATAATATTTTCTGTATTATTCACCATCACATTCTTTATGCATCTTAACGTCATCCAAAAGTGACTGCAGCTGTACATTAAGCTGTCTACAATGACATGCAACTCCTTTGCCTCAGTCGATACGGTTAATTTAGAACCCTATACGATGTATGAGCAATTCAAGTTCTTCCCTCCAACATGCATTACTTTGCAGTTATCAATTTTAATTTAATTTACCCTCAAGCTGCCAATTCGCCAGCAATGTTTTGGTCCTTCTGAAATTCTTCAGTCTTCTCTGGTCCTGACTAACCTACATAACTTTGTAGGTTTTACTACATTGGTGCTTCCTCCTCTTTCCAGAGCATTAGTACATTGATTTAACACCACAAGACATACCAGGAATGAAACCTTGACAACTCTGCTGTAAGCTTTAGCCATGATAAAATTAGCCATTTAATCTTACTCTTTCCTTTGTCTCCTAGCCAGTTTTTGATCCGTAACAATACTTTGCATCTCACCCCTGGACCAGTTAGCTTCTTTAGCAGGCTCTTGTGTGGGACCTTTCTGAAGGCTACAATATATCAGCAGGTTCTTTATCCACTACTTTACTGACACATTCAAAGAATTCTGAGAGATAGTGAGACAGCATTTTCTTCAGAAGAAACCATGCCGGTTAGATCCCATCATAAGAAACAGAGCGATTAAAGGGGCTTCTCAAGGTCATGTATGAAGTCCACGATTCAGCCATGAACAGAACCCAAAGGGAACCAAGGGGTGAGCTTGAAGACAACTTGCCATTTTATTTACATGGCAGCAACAGCATCATGAAGTAGATTACAAATGAGAATCACTATAATAGACCATCTCAAGCTGTTAAAGCGTACTTGTGTCTTGCACAACTCCCCAGTCAGAGCCTCTGGGGTGCAATTACACAGTCAGCTTATATAGGGAACCTAAAAAAGGCAGTCTCCTAAAAATACACCTGAAAGATCTTAACTTGAACACAGAGTATTTGAGTCACCATGGAATCAAATCTTTAAAGTATTTTCTGCTTCTACTGTACTTCCTACCCAATAGTAATCAATCTCTGATAACAGCTGCTAAAAGCTTTATATACTGTTTGCATGTTGTAACCAAGCTCAGTATAATTTTAATCTATAATTATGCATTATCAAATGCACAACGCATCATTGCAAAGGCTTAGCCAGACTCTGCTCTTGTTGATCATACGAGAAACGTGTGGCTGGTGTGAAAATGAAATCTTCCAAAGTATAACTTAGAAACTTAGAAAGAGGAAGTACAGGGAAAAGCAGGCAGTCCCATCATTCCTTGGTATAACGTTGGGTAGGGAAAGCATTTGGGAGATTTTCATCAACCTGTCTTCTGCAGTAATAGATCCCAACACAATAGTAACTGGAGCTAAGCTGATTCTTCACTCTTCCTTCCCACAGGTTATGATTTCAGCAGCACGGGTGCAAATCCATTGGCATTCAAGTAGTTACTTGGATCTGCACCAGTATAACTTGAGATAAGAAACTGACCAAAAGTGTTTTGATCATCAGCGCATACTACTATTGTTATTTTGGGTGTTTTAGTCTAAGCAGCTGGGAAGACGGAATAACCCTGTCCCAGTCTATCTCCTGTATTACCTGACTTCTGCTAAAGAAAGCACTGATTAAAGACTATTTCCCAATTATGTTTTTGTATTTCTGGGATATTTACAGTTTGTCCATTGAACTGAAGAGGTAGGAGGTAACTATCTTTGTTGGAAAGCCGAGATAGCTTCACACTGAATAATAAGGGTTTCTCTTCCTCCCCCACATTAACTGCATTTTATTTTGTGCAGCATTATGCAATCAATGTACTGTTGTAAGACTGCCTTCCAGCTCAAGTTTCCTTACCCCATAGAGAGAGAAACTCTTACATTTCTGTCATTGTCACTGAAATTATGTGTTGGCAGGAAAATAGAACAAGTCAGCTGGAGATTTCTAGGCTGTAATGCCAAGAGGACTGAAAGAAGCAAGTTAGTGTTACGTGTGTGAGACAGAGAAAGAAGGAAGACTGCACAAGGCTAGACTGTTTGGGACACAGAGGCCACGTCCAGACTACCCGCCGTATCGGCGGGTTAAAATCGATTGCTCGGGGATCGATATACGCGATATATCGATCCCCGAGCGCGCTTATATCGATTCCGGAACTCCATCAACCCCAACGGAGTTCCGGAATCGACACGGAGAGCCGCGAACATCAATCCCGCGTGGTGTGGACGGGTGAGTAATCCGATCTTAGATATTCGACTTCAGCTACGTTATTCACGTAGCTGAAGTTGCGTATCTAAGATCGATTTCCCCCCCCTAGTGTGGACCAGCCCAGAGATGGTTCTTCCTTTCTCCTTATCAAGACATGTAGGAGCCTGGGGGAGAGGGGAGAACAGCTCCCTCCATGCTCATAGTAATATATATTACAGAAATGCATCATCATCAATAACAATAATCTCCCTGACATTTGCTGCTTCCTGGGCAGCAGAGGCTGGACAGATATAAATCCTGGATTTCTTTGTTTAAATTTTTAATCTAAATGCTGAGAGTTTTTCTGTCTTCTATTTGGAGATCAGCTACCTGCTTCTGTTCCTCTAAAGCAGTGTTTCCCAAACTTGGGCCACCGCTTGTTCAGGGAAAGCTCCTGGTGGGCTGGGCTGGGGTTTGTTTAGCCGCTGCATCCGCAGGTTCGGCCGATCACAGCTCCCACTGGCCGCAGTTCGCTGCTCCAGGCCAATGGGAGCTGTGGGAAGCTGGACCAGCAAACCGCGGCGAGTGGGAGCCGCGATTGGCCGAATCTGTGGATGCGGCAGGTAAACAAACTGGCCCAGCCCACCAGGGGCTTTCCCTGAACATGCTGCCGACCAAGTTTGGGAAACACTGCTCTAAAGAAACACAACAGATATGAAGAAAGAAAATAATTCACCAACAGAGAAGCAAATATATTGAGTCTCTCCCCTCCCTTCCCTTCTATATTTTCACAGAACCTTACTCTCTCCTCACATGGTGTAATGTGTAAATTAAATCATTCTAAATCAGTCATTCGCTCCTCTGTACAGGCACTACAGAATCTCTCTTGTGATTTCTCAGGGCTGCAGAACAAGACTTTCAAGGAATTACTGCTGACCCTTTCTCCCCCAGGTCACTTGCACTGTTTGTGATTATCTGAATTCCTGGAGGTCAGCGCTGCTCTTTGTTTCTGTAATGGTTACATACAGCAAAAACAAGGAACTCTGCTGCCCATATAAATCACACTGCCAAATCACAGGAGTAATCAATACATACTGGTCAGCAGAACGTTCTGTCAATTCACTAGGATGGGAGGTATGGTACATTTTGCACTAGGGAGAGAAAGGAAGGAAGGAAGGAAGAAAGAACCAAGGTGACTGCCAGAAACAATTGCTAGAAGCTGTTTTGGTGCTGGTGGTCGTGTAAAAAGTTTGAAGTTTACAGTCAAGTAGAAAGAAATCTCTGTGAGTATTTTAAACTGAGGCTCATTTACAGGGCCAGCTTTAGGTCGATTCCCCCGATTCCCGTGAATGGGGCCCCAGTGTCCGGAAGAGGGGCCTGCAAGATAAGGCCGCAGAAGACAACTGCTGCTGAGGAAGGACCCTCTACCGAAGTGCCACCGGAAACGGAGGCAACCGATTGAGCTGCCACTGAATTGCCACCACTATCTGTGGCGGCAGCTCAATTGCTGCCACTGTTTTCAGCGGCATTTCAGCAGCAGCTCTTTCAAATTGGGCCCCGCACAACCTAAAGCCAGCCCTGTTCATTTACCTCTGTCTAAAGCCTCCCCATGCAACCATCCACGATTCATATTTGAAGGACAATATGTGGCTTAGTGCAATGCACACTAACTTGCTTTCAATTAATATAAAATCAGCTTCCTCTACCTATTGTGCTAGAGGCTAAATAAATTTAAAACCCTGCCTACCTCAATAGTTATGCTAAGAAATTATCTTGATTTGTGGCTATGTTACCATCCGTGGACTTTAAATAGCCTGTGACTGTAATGGATGTATTTCAGCTTTGAATTTTATGGAAAAAATCTGTAACACTGGAGTTATAAATCTCTTAATTCTAATTTCTTTTATAAATCATGGTGAAGACATTACAGCTAAGCACACTTAATGGTAAAGCATCACTTCAGGTCTCAGACCTGGATAAAGTTAGTAAAGAAACTCATTAAAAATATAATTTTCAAAATTGACTTTCTATGTATTGGGCTGCAGTGGATAGACTTACAAATATCTAAAAAGGATATCAGGTATCTTTTTCACAATCCTTCTCCTAAATACAATTAATCCCAGTGAGTGCCTCTGATGTGATAGTATTCCCTGAAAAATAGCATGTCTCCTTTAACCGGACTCACTATATATAGGTGCATCAAATTGCATTTCAAGGAAAATCACCAATTTTTTCAGCACACTTATCTGATGTGCTTCTAACGCAGACAGTAGTATACAGGTTTGGTTTTTTACCAGTCCAGGGAAAAGTTTAATTATTGAAAGTAGCAAGACTGGTTGCAAAATGCAAAAGCAGAATGACCTACCTCCAAATGTGCAGCTAGTTATAAACCTTCTAAATTAAACCATTACCAAGGATGGGCAATATTTGTTTTAGATAACCACGTTGATGGTGTCCTTTTAAAACACTGATGTTAGACAAGGTACTTTAGGCTACGTCTACACTATAAGCTGGGTATTCCCAGCTCGTGTTCACATAGGGTGACTCAAAGAGAGCTAGCATGAGTATAGATAGCGGGACTGTCACTACCATGGACAGTAGCAATAGCAGCAGCAGTACAGCTTACTCATACCCAATAGGAACCCAGAGGGTTCAGGTAGGTTTGTACTTGGCATGGCTAAGCCATGCTGCTGCTGCCCGTGCTACCGCAGCTACACTACTATTTCTGCTTGCTCTACCTATCATTGAGCTAGTGCAAGTATGTGTATGTGAACAGAGGAAATCGCACCCCTAGCTCTGAGTGAAGACATAGCCTTAGAGACACACTCACTGCACAGGAGGGCCCTGAACTTGTAAAGCTGTACTGACACACGCAGTCCTAACTTACCTAGGAGTCCCACGGAAATAATGGAATTAACAACACCGATAAGGTTTGCAGGATCATATGCTTATTATGAATTTATATTCGCTGCATTCGCACATTGCACAATGCCACGTTTTTACTGCAATCAACTTAATTCTGTAGCTCCAAATTAACCCCTCCTTACCTGAATCAGGCTAGAGAATAATTCCATTTGCCCTAAACATGCTGGTATAAGGGATGTGTGAAATAGATTAAATATAGGCATTTCATGTTTTACTCTGTCTGCACACACATCATCATCACTGTGGAAAAGGAATGCTACTACTCCCTTTCAGGTTCAGCATCAAATTGAGAGACAAACACCAATTCAGCAAAGCATTTAAACGTGTGCCTAAATTTAAATACATAAGTAGTCTCATTGGCTTTAAACCTCAGACTCTGCTCAACTGGGGCCCAAATGCCATTGCAAATTGTTCTTCAGAAGACAAATTATGTACATATTTCTATTGATCAACAGAGACTTAGGTCATTAGCTGGTGTAAACTGGCGTCACTCCTCTGAAATCATTGGAGCTAAACCAATGCAGCTCTGGCCCAGAAGTATTACCAGACTTATATTTAAGAAACGGCTTGCATTGGTTCAAGCTGATCAGTGAACAGTACTAGGAAAAGCAAGGAAAGCTACACTGAAAGTGACATCAGTAGAGCATGCAAGCTGCCCCCAAAGCCATGCCTGAAACAAACACAATGCAGTTTGCTAGAAAAGCCACCGCAGACGTTTTCAGTTTACCCCTAATGTGATCTAGCCCCTGCACCTGTTAAATGATGAAAGTCAGTATGAAGACGTGCCACTTTTACAGAGTTGGGGGTATTTTATAATTTTTTTGGAGGGGAGGGGAGAAGAAAACACCCCCCTCACAAAATATGAACAAATACAAAAGTGTACACATTAATATTACGATCGCACATACTGATGTGTCTCAGAAAGGGTGGGTTGTTTTTTTTAACACAAGGCATTTCCATTTTTCTACTGCTATTTGTAATGAGGGCAAAGAAAGGAACCTTCTCCTCTGATTCAGCCTGGATGATTAATTACACTGAAGTGGCAGCAGTGCTGCAGCTGTGTTTGCCAAGATAGCATCCTTGGGACTCATAATTAACTCAGAGGACCTTCCAGTGGGAATCAAGGATGAATAGTATGAGTGTTAACTATTAAATCCCCTGCAACTTTCAACACCACTTCAGAATCTGCTTGTTGGTTCTCTGAGCTGCTTGAGCACTCTTTCTCTTCTGACTCCTGACTAAAATGTGTGGAGAGGCAGCCAAAGCTCCAGGTACTTTGCTGGGCTCATAAAACACCCCAGAAGAAAGAACCGTTGGAACTAAGACTGCATTTTATTTACCGCTGTGTTTCACTGCAGCTGGGTTCAATGTACAGCTTTTCCCCATTTCCTTCATTTAAGCAACAAAATCATAGGCAAAAAGTCCACAGCTGAAACCTAAAAAGTGAAGTGTCTGCCCCCCTGCCCCCCTTCAAATCTGTAATTCTTGCAGGTGAGTGGCTGTAGTACTGGCTATAAAGCATATCAGGACTCATTCCCCTTGTCTCCTTGACAGCCATGCTGTTACTAAATCCTGCTAGTTCTGCCCTAGCAGTCTCTCAAAATTCATCCCTTCTGCTCCATTCCTCAACTAAAACCCTGGCCCCAATCACTTCAACTATTGAATCCACCTCCTTGACTCTATCACTTCCCACAAATCTATTCTTCCTGCTGCTATAAAATTATCTTCCTCACTCACTGGCTGTGTGGCTCTGACCTGGGATCCCTTTTCTGAATTCCTGTTTCCTTCCACTTCAAATACCTCCAAGGCCCTGCACAGCTCTGATCTTTCCTAGTCTTATCTCCAACTGCCCTATACATCCCTCATTCACATCCTATGGTCTAGAAACTCAGCACCTAATTACTCCCTTAGAGTCTTCTCTTCCACAGCTTTGATAGCCTGCAATGCATCCCCAATGGCTCCGTGTCCTGTGTGTGTCACCCTCCTGTTTTAGAGTTTCAGATTTTGAACCCCCAGGTCTCCAAGACTGAAAGTCGACCGCAGAATTTCCACTCATCACAAATCAAGACCTTTCTAAGTCCCTTAAACACAAAGTCATCTTGCTCCCACTCTATCTGATGGCCTTACATGCATCATGCTGCAAAATCAATGCAGCCATCAGCCTGGGCACGATCAGGTGTTTTTCAGCTCAATTTCCCAGAGTCATTTTCATTATTAAAAGCATTGAAAAATCATGCTTGCCTCCGATCAGCCCACACTGCCAGTCTCCTCTCCCACTTGTTTGATGTTTTCAAACTAGTACTTTTGTGCTCTCTCCCTTGCTGCAACTCATGTTTGAGGCCTTCCCAGTAAACATCCACAAAGCTACCTCATTACACCCCTTTAAAGTCCTTCTCAAAACTCTCCTTTGGGATGATGCCTATAAAAAAATTTGACAGCAGTTGCACTGCTGGGGTGCACAGACCACTTCCTAACATGATGACTGATGTTGTCTCATTGTTTCCTTGCACTCCCCCACTTTGCCAGTATCCATCTGTTGTTTCTTGACTTGTACTTCGATTCTAAATTCCTTGCGGCAAGGAAGGCTCTCACTCCACCCTTTCTTTGTGTCTGTACAGCACCTAGCACAATGGGATCAGGATCCATGACAGTGGTTCCTTGGCACGACAGTAATTCAAATGACAACATGATTTTTCCCCTGAAAAGTCATTTACATGACCCTCAGCTTTCTTCATAGTCCAACGGAGCTTCCACACTTCACAGCATGGTGCATTGGTATTGCATTACCTGAAGTTAGACCAGGACAGCTGCAACTTCAGGAGACCTAAAAATACAACCAACTAAAATGGTACCTTTTGGCTATTTAATATGCTTAATGCTAATCTTAACCTGGTGAGTAAGGGCATTTGCCAAGAACTGCTGTTTCAGTGGAGTCACCTTGTTATTTCCTGGGCATCTTTAAAGTCCATTCAGAGGAGAAATAGATACATTTTGAAACAGAACAGAAATCAGAGGGCAGCTACACCAACTGGAAGAGGTGGGAAGGAAGAAATGAGGTGAGGGAGAACCTCATTAAACTAAACCTTCTTCACAAAAACAATTTCTCTTTTCTGTTCTACACAGGTTCTTATACCGCACTCATCACCGTAGTATCTAAGTGCCCTCAAAGGGCACATTAAGCAAGGTGACTAACGTCTGTTATTTAAATTTTTCAGGCATTAAGCCTCTGAAGTGAAACAGTTATATATTGTTTCAGTGAAGAAAAATAAAAATAAAAATATGACATTGTGATACTGCAAAATTGGACTCTCTGAAGTTGCCTAGAAACAAAATATGTCACATAGGAATTCACAAAGGAACAAGTCAGCAGCCATTTCAGAAACCTTAGTACAGTGACAGATGAGCATGCAAACTACCCACTTCAAAATGCTCAGCACAAGATGATATGTCCACGTCCAGCTGTTCATGCGTAAAGGGACCGATTCTGACACTATTAGTCATGTTGAGTAGTATCTTAAATACTAGATTCCACTGAAATCAGTGGGACCCCTCAGACAGTGAAATGTTACTCATTCTGATAATAACATTAGAGTTTGGCCCAAAAATGGCCCATCCAGACTAAAGGATTTATTTATTTACAGTAGGAATGAGTCCATTTTCCCTAGTTCTTACACAGTAGTGTAATGACTAATCATTCGGAAAAAACTTCAAAGATTCTACCTACAGAACGATCCCATAAGCCTTTGGGATTTTATTTCTGAAACAATTCTCTCCTAATGACATTCCAAACTTCAATGAGTGTAGAGGCTAACAGTGTATGCAATGTCAGGGCACAACTGGTTAAGGTGATTGCACTTCACGTCATTGAAAAACTGTATAATTTTTTTAAACGGGGCCATATATAGCAGGTCATATTTATCAGTGTGTTTAGCAATGCTGAGAAGAAGGCTTAAGTGGGATTTAGGGGATACGTAGCCCTTGGGCTAACCTTGTGCAAAGGGGTGAATTACACCCTTAATGCAAACACTGCCAGGCCCTTTGCACTGAGGTACACAGGTACTAATGAACAGTCAGTACTGCATTATAAATCCAGGCTTTTGCTTCCTTAAAAGCTGCCATTTGGTAGCCCAGTCAGCACAGCTTCGTTTCCCTGCTTCCTGAAAAGATGGAAAGACATCTGCCACAGCATCTTTATGAAGCAAGCCTCTCTCTAGCTAAGAACTACTAGAAAATACAGTGAGCACATAGAGAAAAGAGAGTGCTTTACTTTGGACGCATTTATTTAGAAGGCAAAGACAAGTTTCCAGCTTTGGGTCTAAAAAAATAAGCTGGCAAGAAAAACACTGTAAATTTCTTTCCCTCACCTTCCCCTCATCTTCCACCAGAGCACTAGGCAATCTGCTGAGGGAGGAAATTGGTAGCTAATAAAAGCCTAGCCACATTCCTAAGCTGTACACCAGTGATACGCCAGAGAGCAGAATCGAGCAGGTCTGAAGTTGTGTTTGGATGACCTTCAAGCCCCATCTGCTGAATTGTTTTTAGCTTCAAGTTTCAAATGTTAGCTGCCAATAGATCATTGCGCTAGCAACATTTAGGCAATGAAGGCTCCTGGATGTTCTCTATTTACACTGGTTTTAGAGGAGAAAAAACTGTGCTGCCTCATTAAAACTGTAACCAGGAAGTGCACTGACCTTAGGGGATGTGATAGAAAAGTAAATAAAGTGGGGTTAACCATTTAATAAAGAAGAACATGGCAACATTTCCACAAAGTACAGCATAACCTCAAAAATAGACCACCGACGGGTTGTCCCTTCAGTTTGCTCTTTGGGTTTTGGGGTATATCAGCTACTGCCTCAGAACTAAAAAAGGAGAAAATGCTCTGCTCTTAAAGTGCCATTCTATGCCGACAAGGAGCTCTGTAAAATTGCCCACTTATTTTTTTAGACAAAAAGCTGAAAACTTGTCTTTGCCATCTAAATAAATGCGTCCAAAGTAAAACACACCCTTTTCCCTATGTGCTCACTGTATTTTCTAGTTCTTGGCTAGAGAGAGGTTTGCTTCATAAAAATGCTGGGTTCCATATTTATCTATCAAAGTGCAGATGGAACTGGGTCTGGTACAAGTAACAATATAGTTTTCAAACTACCATTCCTTCAAACTCCACCTTGGGTTGGAGACTCAGGCTGTGCTCACCCACTGCCACCAGTAATAACAACTTTGCTGGCTAAACACTGGCCTAATTTACCCTATCATCTTCAAAGTTTCTCCTTACTTATACTGTACCAGCCCAGTCCTGAGCAATGCAGCTAAGTCAATCTCATAGTTAGGTGTAGAGCAGGCCTCAGGAAAGTTAAGACAAAGTAACTGAGGGTGTGAAGTTAAAGCACATTAAACCCCTGTTTAAACTGCAAGTTAAGGGAACTAAGTTACCGTGTACTAAATACACTTCACTGCTGAGAGTGTCCACAACAGTTTAAACCACTTTAATTTATGTGCTTTAACTTCACACCTTTTAGTTATTTCGTCGTAACTTTGCAGTGTAGATATGCCAGCTTCTCTCTCTTCCCTACCTGAGACTACTCCTAGGGCGAGTTGATAGATGAGGGGAGGAGTCACAAAAGCAACACACTGTAGCAGATGGGGATGGCCTGAGCCACAAAGTTGGGAGCCGAGGACACAGGATCCTATGTGAAAGTAGTTTAAAGAGGGAGGAATACAACTTCTTTCAAAGCAGTGAGATTGCAGACTGAGGGCTCATCTACACAGTGCTTTAGTCCACACCAGAGAAGTGCAAATTTTAGTCTATGCTCGTGTGATGTCTACTAACTGCCCATGTGCACCCTACTGGCGTACACTAAAAGTTCCTAGTGCACATTAATGTTGTTCTGTTTCAAATTGTACTGTGTTAACATGGACTAAGGAACTTTCAGCACACCAGGAGGGTCCATACAGGCGAGCTAGCATGCAACATGCTTGTGCAGACTAAAATTTACACTCCTCTGGTGCAGACAAAAGCATCATGTAGATTGATGCCTTAGATTTACGCCCAGTGCTGCCTTTGTTGTGGATGGTACAGAGACTTGTTGTGGACTGCTAAGGAAGCCAAAGAAGGGAACCAGGCTACACAGCTGTCGGAATAGGTGGGGACTCACAAGGACTAATGTGTGCTCTGCATTTAGGCCTAGATCCTGGAAGATGCTGTCACCTCAGATTCCACCAAGCAAGCAGAACACCCATTTCTCATTGGAGTTTGTCAGCTGCCTCCCACAACACCACTCTCTGTTGCCTCTGAGAGTCCGAGGATCAATACACACCATCCCTCTTCACCCGCAACTGGCAGTAACTCTGCCCAGGATTAAAACGAGGCCGCATTTGCTTTTGTACAGGGTTTCTGCCATGTTGGGGAGTCATCTCCAATACAGACTCCCTGGTGGGAAAGTTGTGTCAGTATGGCTCCAATGGGACAGTTGTGTACATGTCAAGTCCCGCTTCCGGGCTGAATGACTCCAGGACAGCATTTGTCCCACATTCCCTGTGGTGCCGCTCTGTGTCATGGAGAGGGCGGGGCTCCTGAATGTGTCCTGCTTTTGTATTTTGAAAAGGTAGCCCTTTGTACCTCTAGCAGATCCTCCGAGTTCCACACAGACTTCCCCCTGTGGGTTTTTCTGCAGGGGTCTGAGTGATTGCAATTTACTCCTTCTAACTCAGGGGTCGGCAACCCATGGCACACATGCCAAAGATGGCACGCAAGGCGATTTTTAATGGCATGCTGGAGCCTGCCGGGACTCCAGTGTGCCATTAAAAATCCTGCCGACGCGGCAAGCTGCAGGGTCCACGCTGCCGGCCCGGAGTGCGGACAGAGCGCAGCAAGCCGCCGGCCCCTCCCCCGCCTTCCCCTGGAGCCCTGCCGCCGGGTGCGCTGCACTCTGGGGACCAAGGCTGCGCGCTCCCGTGGGGCAAAGTTTGGCTCCGTGTGGAGAGAAAATCGCACCCCGCTCATCCAGAGTAAGGCCACGGCATGCACAGCGCTCTGAGGGGCGGGATGGGGCTGCGCGCACGCGCGCGTGCAACTGCGACAAAACTCCGGTTGAGCGGGGAGCCTCGTGGTAAGGGGTCCGAGTCCGGGGGTGGATAAGGAGTGGGAGCAGTCAGAGGACAGGGAGCAGGGTGGGTTGGATGGGGGTGGTGGTTAGGGGCAGGGGTCTCTGGAGGGGGCAGTCAGGGACCAGCGGGGGTACATGGGGCATGGGAGTCCCGGGGTCTGTTAGGGGGTGAGGGGCGGATAGGGGACAGGGAGCAAGGAGGGTCCGGGGGTGGGGTCTCTGGAGGGGGGGGTCAGGGGACAAGGAGCTGTGGGGGGTTGGATGAATTGGGAGTTCTGGGGGGGGCTGTCAGGAGGTAGGGGTGTGGAGAGGGGTTGGGGCAGGCAGGGAGCGGGGGAGGGAGGTTGTATGGGTCCAGAATTCTGGGGGTCCTGTCAGGGGGCAGGAAGCGGTTAGATAGGCATGGGAGTCCAGGGGGTTCTGTCTGGGGGCGAGGGTGTGGATAAGGGTTGGAGCAGTCAGGGGACAGGTAGAGGGTAGGGTCCTAGGGGGGCAGTCAGAGGACAACGGGCAGGGAGGCTTAGATAGGGGGTGGGGTCCCAGGAGGGGGTAGTCAGGACAAGGAGCGGGGGGGTTGGGGGTTCTGCGGAGGGGTAGTCACCTAGCCCTCTGCCCTGAGCCCTAACCCCACATACACACACATGCCCCAGGCCCCTGCCCTGAGCCCTATACCACCCAGCCCTCTGACTCCTTCACCCCTCCCATGACCCCAGCCCTGACTCTGGCACCCCCACACATACCCAGCCCCCCTACCCTGACACCTGCACCCCCCCTCACATGCCCCCCGCCCTCTGCCTTGACTCTTGCACCCTGCACATCCCCAGCCCTCCGACATTCCATGCACCCTGCAGATCCCCACTCCCACCCTGAGCACCAAATGGGAGCTCCTGCCCCCCCACCCACATTCCCATCTGCACCTCTCACACCAAAAGGGAGCTGACCAGGTAAGTGCCCCCACACCCAAACCTCCCGCCCCAACCCTGAGCCCCCTCCCTCATTCTAGCTTCTGGCCAGACCCTCCACCCCCAGCCCTGTGCTCAGTCCACTCCCACCCTCAGCTCAGTGCAGAGAGGGGAAGAGAATGGGCCAGAACCAGGGAGAAGGTAGGTACCCACTGTATGTGGGGAGGGCCAGGACCCCAGACCGGCAGCGGGGTGAGCGGGTCTGGCAGCCGGGATGCCGGCTGCCAGGAGCCGGCAGATGGAACCCCTGAGTGGCAGTGGGCTGAGCCACTCAGCCCACTGTCAGTCTCGGGTCCCCGCTGCTGGCCCCGCACAGCCCGCTGCCGGTCTGGGGTTCTGGCTGCCAGATCCTTCCCAGCTGGGGTCCCGATTGCAGGCCCCATTCAGCCCACTGCTGGCCTAGGCGAACAGAACCCCAGACCAGCAGCGGGCTGGCAGCGTAAGATCAACATTTTAATTTAAGTTTAAATGAAGCTTCTTAAATATTTTGAAAACCTGTTTAGTTTGCAATATAACACTAGTTTAGTTATATAATATATAGACTTGTAGCGAGAGAGACCTTCTAAAAACATTAAAATGTATTACCGGCACGCGAAACCTTAAATTAGAGTGAATAAATGAAGACTCGGCACACTACTTCTGAAAGGTTGCTGACCCCTGTTCTAACTGCAGATGGCTCGGCTTTCAGACAATGTAGCACTGGCAACGACTTAGCTAGTTTCAGACAAGTACCAGATCAATCCAAACAAAACACCAGGCAGTCTTTCCGAACTTCTGTTTGCATTCACTTTACTCATAAATTACATAGAACGCCCCATCGTTGTACCACAAGGCTACCTTATAGCTGAGAAAGCAAGATAGGATTTGTCCAATCATCTGTACAGCAAATTGATACTTGAAAACCCCAATTCTACCCCAGTGTAACTCCACTGATTTCACTAGATTTACATCAGAGATGAATTTTGCCCCTCGTTCCCATGTTGCTCCATTTTACACACACAGTTAAGGCATGTGACTAAAGCCCTGCTCAGCTCCAGATGGCCAAATGTCAGATAAATTAGAATTCAGCCATTGCCAAATCTCTGCTTAGAAAAAAAAAGAAGCTGGGGGTAACCTGAATTCAGCCTGTGCCGCTTCCAGCAGATCCCATTGGCTCGGAGCAGCGATCTGCGGCCAGTGGGAGCTGTGATCGGCCAGCCCTGCGGACGGGGCAGGTAAAAACACCAACCCGGCCCGCCAAGGGCTTTCCCTACACACGCAGCAACCCCTGTTTGAGAAACCCTGACTTTATGTCTCTTGTCAGCTTGCAAAAGCACATTTAAAGCAGAGGTTATTTTCCAAAAAATCACTGAAAGGCAGAAGGCTGCAGTGTTACAGGCTGATTTATGGATTTTTCATCTGCATAAAACTTGCAGATGCAGGGCCAAATCTTGCTCTCAGTTATAGCAGTGAGAATCCAGAAACTGTCATCAACTGCAGCCAACCTCATCATGCAGTAGCTGATTAAAATCCCTACATAATACATGGACAAATTAGTAAGAATCTTCAGGTTACTGGCAAATTGACAATAGGGCCCTCAGTGCTGCAAAAGGAGCAGACTTCAATGCAGTCAATATAGCTACTCCTGAGTGACATTCAGAGCAGATTTTAGAGTAGCAGCCATGTTAGTCTGTATCCACAAAAATAGGAGTACTTGTGGCACCTTAGAGACTATCAAATTTATCAGAGCAGAATTTGTCCCATGTTATTCTGAGGGAGGAAGGCTGGTCTTTTGGTTAAGGCAGTGAACTGAATTCATGAGATGTGGGTTCAATTCCCAGTTCTGTCTCACCCTCCTGTGTAAATCATATGTGAGAACTTACATACAATGGTCACCTTGCTCTAGAAATAGCACAGAGATTCAAACCTATGTTCCAGAATGTGTATGACCATCTGAGAAGATGTAGCATGGTCTGCTAGATAAGGCACATGAGTAGGTATCTAGACAGCTGGGTTCTACTCTCATCTAGGGCACTAAATTGAGCTGTAACCATAAGTTAGCCATTGAACTCTGCTGTGCCACTGCTTCCTTATTTGTAAATGGGGAATTCTTAACTATCTCTGGGAAGGACTTGGATACACAGCACTTTTCTCCTGTGGGTAACATTGCTTTTCCTGCATCCCTTAAAGCATATTTGATCTGTGTAGTTTCTGAATCTATAAATGCAACTAATAACCATATAGAATCATAGACTATTAGGGTTGGAAGGGACCTCAGGAGGTCATCTAGTCCAACCCCCTGCTCCAAGCAGGACCAATCCCCAGATTTCTACCCCAGTTCCCCCAATGGCACCCTCAGGGATTGAACCCACAACCCTGGGTTTAGCAGGCCAATGCTCAAACCCCTGAGCCATCCCTCCCCCCATATACATTTATTGCTCATTAAAATGTTATATAAAAATCACACACAGATTAGTTGGGGCCCTTGCTGTGCCAATGAATACATATACAGCAAACTAACAGATTTTAAGGAAAGTCTGTGAAATAAAAGTTCATACTGAATAGCTAAACTAGTTGAACCCTTATCTCTAACTGCACAGCATGTTAGAAATGAACCCACCATTCCAACTCCCACAGTTCTTCAAATTATTACCCTAAAACTAACAAGTCCAACTCCAGCTCTCTGGATTTGGCCTGAGTGGAGTTACTCTACATTTACACCAATGTAGCAGAATTCAGTCATTACAGCCTAGCTCATTTTCAGAGAGCTCTGTTACCTGCAGAAAGACCATTTGTGCTCAATGTATTCTCTGCCCATTACTGTCACTTCCAACTGGTCATTCTTCAGTCAAGAAATAAGTTAGATTTTCTATAAGAAATAAAAGGCTTGCTAATTATTTTCTCAAGTGCTTAGAGCAGGAAAGACCAAATTGCTGTGTCTGTCTGACCTCCGGTATTCTACACTACTATGCTCTGGGTGTCTCCAACATACAGCTATTGATTGAAGCATGAAGCAGATATGACAAAGGAAAATATTCCATTTAGGAAGGCTTTTAGCTTCAGTTTCCTAAAGGAAATGCAATAAAGCTTTCAGAGGGCCAGGTATATCACCTCCCAGCAGGAAGGCCTTTCTGTCCAGTTCCTCACTGGAGGATGGGTTTAGCTTCCCCTCAGGTTGCAATGTCCTTGCGCTCTTCTTCTCAGAAAGGGAGTGAGACTGGAATGGGGTACATGCCTCACCAGAAGCAGGAGCAGTTGGTATAGGAGTCCAGGCCTTCCCGCCCCACCAGGCTCTGACCCCAGGCTCTACGAGATTCAGCAATGCCTGGCACCCTGAAGTGCTCTCGGAGATACCCTTCCTGGGTCCCTTCCTACCACTGTGTCTCTGCCACAGCTCCAAGACCAATATAAGGTAACTAAAGACAAAGAAAAGCCAACTAAACCATCAGCCCCAACTGGACTCAGCATGCGGTCCAATGTCCCACAGGGAGGCTTCTTCAGCACCCTTATTCAGGACCCATCAGGACAAATCTGTCTTCCCCCATCTGACTGAGCTCTGCTGCTCCCTTATAACCTTCCTCTCCAGCTGGAGCATGCTCTGTGGGTTCAGAGGGGCAGGGCTACTTGGGCCCCATATTGTCCTTTTAACCCCTTCAGGCCAAGAGTGGAGTTTGTACACCCCATCACAGGAAGAGAAGCAGAAGAAAGAAAATGATTTGAACTTCTGCAATGTTGATACAGATATTGATACAATGTTGATATTTAGAGTGACGCGCTTATTGAACACACAAACATTAGCTCTAGACAATCGTGGATGCATCTGCATTCAAGTCTTCATATCAAGTTGCCTCACATTATAGGAGTCTAATTGTTGGACAAAGGGGGAAATGAAGATTAATAGACTTCAGTAGCCATCAGTTATTCCATTCCACGCTGCATATCATTTCTTGAGTATAGAATAGAAAAATCAATGAGGATCCTCACTTACAGAAAGTCCAACCAGACATGTTCAAATGTATTTTAAACATGCATTCATCCTCTCCTCTTGGTGCCTGTGCACTCTACCTCCACAGATGTCAGACATTAATACTGCTGGAAGTAAGAGAAAACTCTGAGACGTTAACTCTGTCGATGATACATTTGCCACATGATGCATTTCTATGCAACGTCTATGTCCAAGAATTAGACCATCAAGACACACCGGGAAAATGGAGCTGCATAGCAGGAGTGAAGAAAAACATTTCAGGAATATATCTAAGTCAAGTCTGAAGCTGTTAATAAAGTCATGTGCAATCATCATTTTAGCATTAAAGCAGCAGTGATGGTAATGGTGGGTTATCCAGTTCTGATTATTCATGCTGATTTATCACATTATCTTCCATTTTCTAGAGCTCACTATATTGTGCAAAAAAGAATAACTATTGTATGATGCCCCCCCCAAAAAAACAGCTTCTGGCTGCATCTTTGGGCTTATCATGGATGTTAGAGATGGAGATCATCCAGTCAGAAGATCATCAGATCCATTCCTTGTGAGCCAATGAAGGACTGTCCCTTGCAGTATGATTTCTATTTGCTTCCTGGTAACAGTTTCAAAATGTCCCAAGTGACAGGGCTTATACTGTTCCCCTTTGTAAATCTAATAGACCTCATTACAAGAGTCTTAATATTCCTTTTTGGCACTCGATTTGAGGTGTAAAGAAAGCATTATTAGAGAGGAATTCACCATGCATTCAGCAGTGACATTTTCATTCAGTTTTTCTGCAATGGCACAGATTGTGTTGCTTGGTACTGAACTACACCCATGAGCACTGGAGCCACTCGATCTTATTCTAATTTAATCATTTCCTCCCCAAAACTTAAAAATTAGTAGATTTCTTTTCCTAAAGCCTTTACAAGGATTCCTAAGAAAAGTTATTCCAGAATACAAAAGAATAGATCATTATACATCTTGAGGCATGAAAAAAAAAACACAAAAAAAACAAAACCAGTCCACACACAATTTAACTTTCTTTTTAAATCAGAGACTTACAGCACATTTCACTAGATAAATTGGTCCTTATCAAAACACTCTCCAATCCTCTCTCTCTTATTCTGGAGCAGCTTCTCTGTATTCAACACCAATTCTGGTTGTGTCTCTAGAAATTTCTGCTTCCAGAAGGACTCTCACATGCCTTCCCCCCTCCCTTTGCTTCAGAGCCTTCTCTTACTTGCTCATTCTCTCACTGCTCTTAGGTATCCAGATACACACACACACGTTATTTCAAATTTAAAGCAGTGTAAGGGGGATCAGAATTAGACCCACTATTGTCAAAGTTAGGGTGACCAGAGCAAGTGTAAAAAATTGGGACGGGGGTGGGGGGTAATAGGTGCCTATATAAGAAAAAGCCCCCAAAATTGAGACTGTCCGTATAAAATTGGGACATTTGGTCACCCTAGTCAAAGTGTGCAAAGCCCTGGACATTTGCTGGAAAGTTTCAGATATACACATAGGTTTTTCCTCGGGACTGCATTTCATGAATTCTCTACCGCTATTCTCTCACATGTACATAGACATCTCTCATTCTCAGAAGCTCAGAGAATGTTTAAGATTTCTTCATCCATCTTTCAAATCTTTGCAGTCAACACATAGATCTTCTTCCTCATGTTTATCATTCTTCAATTATTTTCAATAATAACTGGAGTCTATCTATAGATAATCAACAAAAGATTTGGAATTTTTGTTGTTACTACGGCGCTGTAATTCCTGCTTCTTAGTTTCAGCCTGCTGCCTAGTGAATTAGTCCATATAAAGAGTCCCCTTCAGCACCATTGCTAATGTTTTCTAAAAATACTTCCAGAACATCATAAATAGCAAGCTGGATAGAATTCATAAACCCCCTTAGGGGACAAAGTCTTTTTGCTTCTGATAACTATGGAGTGGGGCTAATGCACAGAGCATAAAATGCATCTTTCTGCACTGGTTTGTTTGGTCTTTTTTTGTCTTGCAGAAAGGAAAAATGTGAACTTCTGGCATCCGCAAAAGCAGTCTCTAGGGGGTTGCTTTTCCAACAAGTCATACAACCTCTCAAACCTTCAGCATGACAAATTCAGTGGGATTTATCATCCAAAACACAGACCAGGTCTTATCAAAGGAAATTTCAGCTCTCTCTGCATACTTTATAGTACTAGATAGGAAAAAGGACAGAACAACACATAGCATTTTTATAGTGCTTTACACTGCAGCGATCTGCAGAAACATAAAATTATCCTCACAACCTTCCTCTCAGGTAGATCTCCCTGGATATTTCTAAACATTTGTCATCACACTATCTAGGTGCTGAGAAGGTAGGTAAGGATGAGTTACTATGTGAGGATAACATAAGGAAAACACACAGGAGATCCTTCTCTTTCCACTCCACTTTTCCAGTTCTCCACAGTGAAATCTAACATTGACCACTGTATGACGCCAACTTTTTGGCTGTTTTAACTATTTAAACAGTGGGAACTTCAAAAGCACCAAAGCAGCCACTGAAAGTTATCAGGACTTGCGCTCTTGAAGGCACTGTGGCATTTTTGAAAATCTCAAACCATCACCAGAAAGAGGCTTTTTACTTATGTGTTTCTTTTAGTTTTAAAATAGCTGTGTGAACAACAGTTTGGGGTTTTTTAGTTTTTTGGGGGGTTGGAGTTTTTTTGGTTTTGGTTTTTGGTTTGCTGGCATTAGTGAAGAAACAAGTAGTTTTGAGTTGACCCAAAAACAAACTACTTCAGTGAATCAATAAATTGAAAAATAAATTGTTTAGGGTCAAAAAATGATTTGTTTAGATTCTGTGAAGATTTTTTTAAATATTTTTGCATTTTTTCTAAATAAAATTGAAGGAAAATTCCAAAACAAAAAGGTCAGAACATTGAAGTGTTTCACTTTCAAAATGCTGTAACTTTTGGAATTTTTGTTTTTTCAAGATGAATAATTTAGCTAAACCAATATGAATTCATAAATTCATATATTTTTTCCACTGAAAAATTTCACCCAGTTCTAGTTTTAAAAATAGAAACTGTGCAAATAAATCATCTCTCTCCAGTTGCTACTGTGAAAGTTAGATCGATATTAACTTTCTGCATCTATCTTACGGAGGTAAGGCCAAAGTCTATTTTGAGTTAAATCAGTGATCATTTAGAGTAACTCCATCAAAGCTAGCAAAGTTATGCTAGACTGACTCCAGTGGAACTCAAAACAGAATTGGCCCAGAAATATCAGGCAAGATTCTTGATTGTTCAACATTATTTTAAAAATTAAACTAGTTGATAATGTTTTGCATTACTGGTCTCTTGCTCTTCTTCTCCAGAAGTAATAAAGTTTTAAAAATAAAGGTGTGATCAGAACTGTTTTGTTTGAGGGAAGACAAAAATGTCACAGCTACTCTACAATAAATGACATCGTCATTAAAATTCTCATAAATACACTGTAACAGTGTAAAGAAATATTATAATGCTATTACGGCAGCAAAAGTAAATTAACTGATATTAATTACTTATAATTTTAACATGCCATTATCAGACAGATAGAAAGGCTAACATGCCAGATAAGCTTTTTTTAAAAATTTAAGCCTTTTTTTGCAGGAATATATAATCTATTTATCCAGAATGTTTATGGGTCTAAGACGTGAAACTCCTAATGTGTATCATGTATACATACATAATACATCCTCTCTTGTTTAGTTCGAATATCAGAACAGCTGGTAATAGAAAAGAGAAAAAAATGTTTCAACATTTTTGGACTGAGGTTACTTCAGTTTATGTTACAGAGATCCTTAAATCCTAATCAAATTCTTTTCTCAATTATTCTAGCTTTATCCAGTATTTTAGGTATAAAATAGGGCACTTTTTTGTTGTTTTGTTCTTAGCATCTGTCAATTCAACTATGACTGAAGTTTTATAACTCTTCTTCAGAGATCAAAACCCCAGCACTTCCAGATTGTCTCAGATGTCTGAACCACTATAAATATTCAGCTTTGAATAACCACATTACTTATTATTCTTATTGTCTTCTCAGAATATATTTTTTCATTTAACCTTTTTTAAAAAAAATAGCTTGTCTTGTTTAAATTGTTAAAATTCCAATTTCAATAAAAAAGAAAACTATTCTGTAGCAAAAAAGAACTCTTCCATACCCACCTTGCACTGTTCCCCGTCCCTCTCTCTCTCTCTCTCTCTCACACACACACACTCTAATCTGCACTGAACGCCTGTATTTTTACTCATGAGAGGAATATTAACAAAAATAAGTAACAGGTGACAATATGACAAGAGGTCAAACTGAGCACAATTTCAGTGAGGTCCAATCAGTGTTATGCTTCTATTCATTGTTAAAAAACAGCAGAGAAATTTATAGATTTCTTTTATGGGGGCTAGTAATTCTACTGCTTGGATTATTTTAAATTAAAGAAAACAAAACCCATTTGATTTCACATATTGCTAAGATCCAGTTCGTCTTCCGCTTACATTCTTCAATCCTCTCTCTTCTTTTATCAGGCCTCCAGGTATATTCATGTCCAAATGCAAGTGTTGCTTTCCGACAAACACTGTAAAATTACATTCTAAATATAAAAAGTGGACCGAAATATTTTGCCAATATTCCTCCTAGGAGAGAACAAGTGTCTGAACACAGACACACATGCTAACATTTCACTTTCACACATGCATATGACTGAAGAACTGGAATAAAGGAGTCAAGATAGCCCTGCAGCCATCAACACTTCAACAGTACATCAGATTTCTTTAACAGGCATGAAAACATTATTATTTGAAGTGTGTTCGGCTGGATTCCCATCCACACTCAATGTAACTTTAAGGAGATTGTTGGCTTTAATTATTTAGATTTACAAGAGACGTCTGTGACAGCCACCATTTTGGTTGACACACCAGGAATCAAGCCAGGCATTTCCAAAGCTGTAAACATGAGTCTCTAAAGCTTGAGCAAAAGAGGAGACAGATTCTGGCTGCGGCTGTAATAGACGAGCATCCTCTGGATCACTCATCAACAATTGACTAGGAAGGTTCGTACAGTACATCTGGAGTTCTGGTGGACCAATCAGGGAAG
Source organism: Gopherus flavomarginatus (assembly GCF_025201925.1). Classification (NCBI taxonomy): domain Eukaryota; kingdom Metazoa; phylum Chordata; order Testudines; family Testudinidae; genus Gopherus; species Gopherus flavomarginatus. The sequence goes on along the minus strand of NC_066622.1, from coordinate 127,642,307 downwards.
CAACTTTCCTTCCACATAACCAAGGCAGGAAGGGTTTCTCTCTCTCTCACTTTCATTCCTCTCAACTCGCTAAGTCTAGAGTCAAGTAACTTTCATTTTACATATTCTCTTATTGAAGATGGATCTAATCATGCTGCTACTGAACTCAACGGGATCATGTATCATTGCCTTCAATGGAGAAGTGGCAGGCCCTACAATGGTCTCTTCTTTCTTTGCACCCCAGAATCTTACTCACACTGCAGAGACCTTATACGTATCAGGAGTTCCTCTGAAGCTAACTAACCAAAGTGCAAAACTAACAGCGTTGAAGTAAATAGTTTGGCATATTTTACATCTTCTGTGCAAGAAGACCTGGAAAAAATAAGAGTTCCTGTAAGCAAACTTTTCACAGCACTAGCTTAGATTTCTCCTCCACTGCAGCCCTTGACAGTTAATCGGGATTCAGCTCTTTTTCTAACTTGGCTGGAGACTGCTCCTAGACTTTTCAATGCCAAAAACAGAGTGGAACCTTTCCTCGCGAGTTAAAAGAAAACCGCAGCTTGAATAGTGGGTTTGCTGACTTCTGTCTTGATCACTGAAGCTATGTAACAGCCTGATATGATGGCAACAAAAATCAGCTTCACGGTAACAGTAATTACAGCAGAGTCCTTTTACTGAGCCAAATCCCACAATCCTTATTCATACAGAACTCCCACTGGAAGAAATCAAAATGATGACACACTTAAAATGATTAAAGTAGGGTCCCAAATATAGAAAAGTAAATAATAAACATCACCAATGTATTGGAGACATTGACATTAGTTCACCACCTTAAATTAAAAAGTATCTAGTTTTATGACTATATAGAGTCATTTGCCCGTGACTTTTGCAAATGACTTCATCTGTAAGAAAGCAACAAAATTAAACTCCTTATCATATAACCAGAGAGCAAATTTTCCTACTGACTGTTGTGCATATTGTGATTAAAACCACCTCCTTTGATATACTCTAAAGAAGGATCACTTTTAAATGTGCCAGTGCGATACCAGGGGAAAGTTCAAGAGTATGAAACAAAAGAAATGCTGCAAGAGTTGGCATGAAAAAAGTGGCATGCACTCCAATATACTGTTTAGTTAATAAAGAATGTTCTCACTACAGATTAACGTTATTCACTCAGGTCCTGATCTGGCAGAATGTTTTAAGCATGTGCGTAAATCTAATTGACTCCAATGAGAGTTAAGCACATGTTTAAATTTTTTGAAGAATCAATACCTCACAGCTCACTAGTTTGTTTCTCTTTACCTTCCTTGAAATAGGAACTGAAAAGGTTTGTCTAGTTTCCCTGAGCCTAGTTTATCACCTGCTGAAATGCTATTTTCTGTACTTCCTACAGCAATACCTCCTCAGCAAATCACAGTTGTATAGTACAGATATCCCTACAGCCCATCTCTTATAGCAACAATACAAATAAAGAAGGGAGATCCCACCACCTCTCCTTCTGGTGGTAGAAGCACAGCAGTCTCACAAAAGGCTATGGTACATTAGCACTTCAGTCTTTTTTACATTCACATCAACAGATCCTTTACTTAAAAGTGCAGACCTCAAAAAAATAGAAGTGTACATAATTTCGAGCAGAGGCAGAAAGCATATGCTCTCTTGTAGTTGTAGTGAAGCTAGAGGACTCTAAGGTCATGTGATTAATATTGAACACAAACTGGTCCAATGGCATAACTCTAAAAATCTGGGATATCTAGGGTGAAGGGATAAAACAGGGATCCCAGTCTGTAGTGGTAGAAATGCATTACTGTATTTCATCCATTTGGTCCAATCTTTACACCTAATCCTGCAAAATATTTAGTTCCTTATTCAAGCCAATGGGACTGTTTACCACAGTAAACACAATGTTCAGTGGAGTTTGCAGAACTGGGCCCTTTAATTGCACTAAATCATCTAAGGATGAGCAAATTCCTTCTTTAAAGCACAATAATGGTTAAACACTTTACAACTGACTATAATATTAATACAGTATTTGCTACAGGATGGGTGGTTTGGTTTGGTTTTTCACTATGATGTTCAGTTGCCTGGAAAGACATCCCAGCTAAAAACTCAAAATGATAAAATATTAAGCACCAAGAACTGGTCCCAGGATTTTACAAACACAACTCTGCCTTCCATTGTGAGCTTCGGCCTTCAAACTGCATAACTAAGGGGCAATTAAAAAAGTATGAGAATTTAGAACTGGTTTCCATTTTCAATTATTTACAGATATGATTCAAAATGAAGTGTTGATTCATTTCAAATCCATTACAAGCAAAACAACTGAGGAGACAAATCCCAGGAAGACTGATTTCAGAGATTGCAAGCCCCATGCTAGCTTTTGGTATTTTTCACTCAACTTGTAAAAGCAATTTTGCCTGCCTTTCCATCCATAAGCTGATTCTTATTTTCCTTGTGTGCAAATCTATTCAAAGCTGTGCATCTAAAATAGATTTTACTTCATTGTCCCAGTTTCCTCTTATTGTTGCCATTTGCCTCTATACCATTTTTTCCATTCATTTGGGACTAATTTTCATTAATCTCAAAAGAACGTGAAATCAGTCTGAAGGGGCAGGAGGTTAAACAAAAGAGCAACCCAAGAGAAATATTAATTTTAAAGTCTAATAGATCAGTAATTCATTCTTCTTTCCCATCAAAACAAATGTTCCACCAGATTTGAATGTTAAAGGGCTGGAACGATCAGTTCCCAGAATGCATAATTTGCCTAAGTGACAACACAGGACCTGATTCTGAATCTACTGACTTCAATGAATTCAGGAACAGGGGTGGGGGGAAGGGGAAAGGATAACTGACTACAAGTTTTTGGACAGAGTAAACACGAAGGATAGACAGGAATTAGCTAACCCAGGGATTACAGGATGAAATTAATACGAGGATATTTAGGACAATTGTGTGAAATAAACAAACAAACAAAAAACCCTTACAGTGAGTTCCATTAGGCTGCGGAACATTCTCCCCAAGAAAGTGGTGGAAACCCATCAATTGGGGCATTAAATATAGACTAGACAAATGCCTTAAAACAGCGGTTCTCAAACTTTAGAAACCCAAGGACCCCCATTTTGATTGTAAAAATGTTTGCAGCCTCCCAAGCCACCTGTACAGCCCCAGGCCCCTCCAGCCCTTCGCCCAAGGCCTAGTCCTCACTGCTCGTCTTTCTGCCCTCCCCCCGAGCGTGCACCATCCCCGCTCCTCCCTCTCCTCCCAGCACCTCTTGCACACTGCTTAACAGCTGTTCACCAGCATGCAGTAGGCGCTGGGAGGGAGAGGGAGAAGTTAATCAGCGGAGCCCGCGAACCCCCTGGACTACCTTCGCGGACCTCCTGGGATCCTCGGACCCCAGTTTGAGAAAGACTGCCCTAAAACATACAGTAAGGAACTCTCCTGAAGAGGCAGGGAGATGGACCAAATAACCTAACAGGACTTTTCCATTTATAATTTCTATGATTCTATAACTTATACTTCTAGACCAAGACAAGGCACAAGATATGCTGTAAAAAAGCAGCTTAAACCATTTGTGTATGTATCTATCAGGTTAATGAACATAAAACATTGAGACGCTTTGAGGATGGAATCACCCCAAGGTCTACCTAGGGCCATCCCGCTCATGGGAAGTGCCAGACTGACATCACAGGAAACTAAAGTCTTTTTGTTCACTAACATGGACCCTGGTCTACTAGGAATTGGACAAAGACTGACATTCTACATAGGCCAATACACAGCCAACCTGGGCTGAATGTGAACTGGAACAATGAACTTCAAAGGATCCATATCAAGCCCCCCTAGAACCTTTTCATCAGCGTGCTTACTCAGAACATGCAAATTTAATTCAGCTTGGAGGACCTGGGTGTCTTACCTTCGCGTTCAAAATTGCTATCAGATCCTCAAAATTCTAACTAGTTTTTATTAATTAAATAAAATAATCCATCTCCGGAGTTCATTATAAAGCTGATGTTTGTGAAGTAAAATGCTCTAAAAATACTCAGAGTCAGACTGGGCCAGTAAGACACAAGTCTGTGTCAGGGCACAGCAGAGCGGCATGGTCCCAAGAGAGGCACTAGGACATATCTCCCAGAGCTTCCAGAACACAGGGGCAGTGCAGCTGCCACACCACCCCTGAGGAGAGTGCAGCTTGCTCTCTGCTCCATGGAGGAGGAAGAAAGGAAGAGGGTCCCATCTCCTCTCTGCCTTATGCGGAAAGTCTGAGAGGCATGGGCAACACCGAGGGGCTAGCAAGCAAGGGCAGGGACTGCAACCATGGATGGCCACCCCTGACTTGGGAGAACAAGGGAAGGGACTGAAGGGAAGTAGCTTGCACCTTCCATGCTCCCGTGCGCCCTACAAGGGCAAGGCATAAACTATTATTATTAGTTAAACTGATGGCTTAGTATTAGCACTCTGGGAAACTCGGGTGCAGTTTTTAGTTGGATGCTCTCACTCCCTCGGCTTGCAAAGGCTGAGGGTGCTATGGAGACTATATTATCAGATATTGGCAGCCAGTGAGGAAGGAGTGCTTTGTATGACTCAACAGCAGCCCCTCCAAGGGCCTCAATGGATTAACAGAAGTGGGGCTCTGACAAGTCCACCAGAGGATGGTGGGTATAAGGGATATCTTGAGAATGGGAGGCTGTGAACTGGGGAGCAGGGGTGGGAAAATGGAGGGAATTTGAAGTGAGACACTCAACACCATCTCTCTACTGGTCTTGAACAGATCCACTTTGTTTCTCCATCAGCTTCATGGCACAAAGTGGGTAACATCAGCAACCCCCCGCTTCAGAATTTGATTGTCATTCCTTCTGCAGAGAGCAGATCATTTATTAGAAATTATTTTAATGCTTAAAATATGTGTGGTGGAAGGTGGGGAGCTGCAAGAGATCACAGGCCCAGCAAAAATAAAATTTAAAAATCAAGCTGGGTCACTGAGGAATGAGCTTTCAACAATGTCTTACAAAGATGCTGCTCCCAGATTAGAACAGATCCTCCAATTTTTTTCACCCTCCACTTTAAGCACTGGATTTGGAAGTATATTTCATACGTTCCATCATTCTTGAATTGTATACTTTTCCCATCACCACACATAGCATTTCCCAGCCTCAGGATTCCATGTAAATGACAGTCAACCAATGGTTAAGCCGTGCATTACTTCAAGAGCAATGGCTGTGATTAGGCTGGAGAGAAAAATACCCGACAGACAGAAAGACACTGAAGTCTAGATTGGAAAAGAGGGCGGAAGACCACATTACCACCTGCTGGACGGCTGATTCAATACTAGCCATGTGCAATATTGTTGAGACAATGACAAACCCAGAAGAAAAAAGTCTGTGGAAAGCCCTGCAACTAGGCTTGTGCGGGTCAGCATGTACATCAATCAAAGTGCTGCCAGCAGAAGCCCTATGTATATATATATGCACATATACATATACATACACACACTTGTTTGCAGCTGACAGAGCTGGTCTTGAAGCTTGAGAAAATTCGAATTAAAATTAGTTTTTATCATAAATAGGAGCCAGCACTTTCATGTTTCCATTTCTCACCAAAAGATCTGCAGTGTTTACTTCAGCAGAAATCCACATGCACTGGAATGAAGAAGCAAGTGATGTGCAGCATGTACATATAAAATAAGAAATGATACTTGGGAGAAACAACAGAGTATGTTATGCCTTACTTCATCCTAAGGGGGAAATTCAACTATTAGCTTATAAGAGTGTAGTCTAGTGGTCTCAGCACGGGACCAGAAGCTAGGAATTCCCAGGTTCTAACCCTGGTTCTGAGACTCAAGGAAAAAATAATTCAAGGGGAAAGTGCTTGTCATTAAATCAGATATGTAAATACATTGTATATTACATTGCTTGTTATTTCAAACTAAGCAATTCCATTACTTCACTCAGGGATTATGGAGTACTAGGCTAACCATTATCATTGTGTTCTGTGTAACGCCCACTCCCATGACATAGTACAACCAGTTGAAAATGCTTCTATATCACTTATCAGGTTCTATCAACTTCTAGTTACTTTTGTTGTGATGTTATACTCGTTAAGGAGACATAGCTAATCATCGAAGTGTGGTTTTAGGTGTATTCCTCTTTTTAAACAAGCTACCTTTGGGGCTGAAAATGGCTCATGCTGACTCTCTTGGAATCTTTTTTCAAAGGTTGGTAAAATATCTGCATTATTTGACCATGGGAAAGCAAACAGATAAGACTGCACAGTTGTCACACCTTTTTCCTCTAGCCTAACTAAATCCACTACTAAAAAACCCAATCTATTTGTAAAACTTACACTTTCCCTGGATTCAGACCTCCAGGAGAGGAAGTGTTTTTGACATGTTTCAAGCAATTTGAGATAATATGCACAAGTAGGGCATAAGATAACACTGTGAAGTAATATAATGTCTTTCATCCAATGATGTTAAAGCTCTTTGCAAACACTTAACCCCTGCCTTGCAGTTGTGAGATAGGAAAAGAATATACAGGGATAACTTCACAACTGAAAGGCAACCACGTATAGGGCCAAACACAGCAGTTGTTGAACAGTGCACAGCAACACTACATAAGAATTTAAGATAAGAAGTTAATATCTTTGCAAACTAACAGCCTGATTCAATACTCATTGAAATCAGTGGGAGCCCTTCCATTGATGCCAGTGGGCTTTGGAACAGGTCCTGAAACTGCAGGGGTAATTTTAGGTAGCTAGAAATGTGGAAGGGAATTTTCAAAGGGCCTCCTTTGGATACTCTGCAGAGGATTTGTGGAAGGGACAGGAGTAGATGTGGGTGATGGGGGATATGTCAGAAAGCAGGAGAGGAGCAGGGGGAAGCTCATTTACATGACCCCAGAATCTTCAATGATCTTCCTCAAGAATGAGCTGCTGGGCAAGTGCTCACAAACCCTCTCTGCCAACATAACACAGAGACTGAGAACTCAGGCTGCAAATTAGGTAACTGCTGTGGAAGATGACAAGATGCAAGAGTCATGGATTGATGCTGGGTATCCAGCCACAGCAGTCATGAACTCCCACTTTGGAGCTATACTATTCATGGAATGACTATATTGTCTACCTCTGTGGGCTCAATCCTATCCACTTCCTCCATCCTGGCTCTTCTAAAAACCTACAGTGAATCCTGCCTTGCTTGTGTGTTGGACAGAGGGAGGAGGGAGTTTACTCTGTGTATTGCCTGTTATCAGAGTACACAAAACGGCAGAGATACCAATGAGAGGCTGCTGCGTGATCACTTTCATCAGTACCTCTGACAATACCAACTTTTGAGCACCTTCAGTGGCCTGATCCAATGGCCAATGAAGTCAATGGAGAGGTTGCCATGATGCCAATGGGTATTGCATCAGGACCCTGGATGGCCCCATGGCTCTTCTGAAAATACTGTTTAGATACCCAGAGCACACCTGCAAATCCCACTCCCTCCTTCAAGCTGTTCCAGCTACACAGCTCTCAGGCAATGTTGGCACAACTGAACAGTAGATCAGAAAATCCCCAATGTGTTCAGCTCCCACTTGGGCCCCTCGGTGGTTTCCCAAATGGCTATTTGTGCCTGCCCCAGTTTTTTGGAAATGTTGGCCCTAGTGACTGTTGCAGTAACTGGGCCTACAAATCTACACTAATTGTGAGCTCAATTGTAAATCATACCTGAAAGTTCACAGTATGTCACAATAACCTATAACAAATGCTGATGGGAAAAGGAATAAAAGAGAGACAGAAAGACTGAATTGGTGCAAACAACAAGGATTATTGATATAATTTTAGGACTGTGGTAAGATCATGCTGAGTAAGCAAGCAAAGTGTGGAACCAGAAATCAGTAAAACAAATGTTGGTATGTTGGAAACTAGCGCTAACTGGAGGGCAAAAAGTGAGATGATGGGCTATTCCTCCCACAATTCCTTTTGTGAAAGGAAGAAACTTTGAGGAGAAAAATTGGCTACTGAGGCAAGCTGCACCAGCATGGCTGCCATCCCCACTGTCTCCTGGGATCTCACACGTTCGACATGCTGATTCTGAGAGATGTCCTGACCAGACAAGGTCCAGAGAGAGGGACCCAGATGACATTGCCACATTGTTGGCTCCAGCTGAATCCCAAACACTACCTGGGATGAAATGGGATCAGACTTTAAAAACAATAGCTCCAGCCCATCTCTACTAATGTCTTCTCTTTTCCAAAAAGAGGACACTTTTTATTACCATCTTTGATACCATCAAAGAGACTATCAAACAAGGAGGAGTTTCCTTCTAAAAACGCTCTCCAGTGAAAGGGAAAGGAAACAAGGGATATTGATAAAATTAAAGTCTTATTTTACATTTCAAATGCTTTACCTGTTTTTCCTTCTTTTCTATATCTTTAATAAAAGGTTAGAGTGATTTTTAACAGTGTGTTTGCCAGGATACTAAGCAGGCTGAGGTCTCTGTATACTCTGTATACCTTGTTTAAAGCTGGACAGTGACTGGGTCTTGTTAACATCTTTGGTCCATATAGTCTACCTAAATTAATACAACATCACCCAACGTGGCATTTGGCCAAAATAGTACCATTAACAGATTACAGAGAGTGCTGCAGGATCTTTAATGACCTCATGTGGTCACCACCACAGTTTAGCTTCTCCTCTGAAAGCCAGCACCACCGGCATTACATTGCCTCCTTATATCATGCTGCGTAACACAGGGTCCACTCACCACAGGTGGCACCTTCTCCTTTCTGCTCTGGGGAATCAGCTCTTTCCAGGTCTGAGGCCCGCTTCAGCGACTTGCTGCATGCTCTGTTACCACTCTCTCTCTCACTCTCTCTCTGAAATCAGTGTGCTCCCTCTTTATGAAATGGCACCCCCGCCAACTCACTAGGCATATTTCCCCCTTCTGAGGTGTCAAAGTATTTTCTTACCAGCGGTCTTAGGCTCATCAAGGCTGCAATAGTGTCCACATATGTTATGCCTCTTTCCACGGGGTACGCAGGAGGGCAAAGGGGGAAATGACCAGAGGATCTACTCAGCTGTAAACCATCTTCCCCAACCCTCCACATGCTAGTGCTCATGGAGCCACCACAGAGCTGGTGTTGCAAACTTCCTGCATGCAGTCCTCAAATCCTACTGCCCCTCCCACCTTCATCCTTGTTTTCAGGACTTTGAGACCAGGATTTTCCCCAATGAAACTTCACGACAGAAATTGGATTCCATTAGAATTAGAGACCATTAAAAATGGGCACTTCAAGGGGCTATATGTTTTCATACTTCTTGAACTAAGGGCTTCACCATACATCGTGATTATTTTTAGCCGGTACCATTTATATCAGAGATGGTATGGTGCTTTACAGACATATGAGAGACACAGTCCCTGCCACAAAGAGTTTACAACCTCTGGCCTCAAAGATCCTGTAAGCTGTTACATGTGGGTCCTTACAACTGCACAGAGATCCACTGAAGTCAATAGCATTCCTTGCCGGCACAGAACCTCAATCATGCAAAGTAGCTTGCAGGTTAGAGGCTCCTGTGTACATAACACCAGGAAAGATGACTAAAAAACAAAGATCTAGGAGAAAACTAGGGACAGGCACATGAGCTGCATCACAATAATCATGAAATTGCTTGGTTTGTTAACCACATCTTCATCGTTTTGCAATTTTTTTTTAAACGTAAAGAGCTATTGGGTGCATTTTTAAACTAACATTTTACTTATCTATTATTAAAATTTTCTTTTTTTCCCCAGGCAAAAGAGAAGTTGTTAATATCTTTTGTTTGTTGTGATGTGAGTCAGATCCTTAACTTTCTGCTTTCCTTCCCCCCATTCTTCAATGGGCACTAATTTTAACCAAACAAAATCAAAGCACCAAACTCTAAACAGCCACGCCTTTATCAATTCTCAAATCAGAAGCAGCAACATTTGAGATGAGACAGGTTCTGCGTTTACTCAGGGCTGAGTTGCTCATTGCAAAAGAAATGTGGAGTCAGACTTTACACATGGATGAGGAAGAGCCTCAAATTTAAGCCTCCTGCCATTAGAAATCATGCAAATTTGGTCTAAAACTTTAAAATGCTTCTGTTAGGGCAGGTGCACATTTCTATAAAAAGTGTTAACCTGCTGTTATTGACATTAAAAATTAGATAAAGCAACCATGTTCAGTAGTCAGGCGATGGCTGAGCTGTTAATATGTCACTAATAATAGTAACCACTGAGTTCTGATTTACTATAAAACCAGACTCAGCATCACCTTCCTTTTCGCCCTATAAATATGTTCATGTCTTCTTTAAAAAGGAAACGTAGAAATTGCTCCTCCCTGCACACTTTCCTTCTAGTCCCATTATTTTATGCTTGTAGCTTTTAAATTATTCAGAAACAAAATACAAATCAGGGCTAACAAGGTCTCACTAATATAGTCCTACAGGTGTATATCTCTATTTTTAAAGGATGCTCTGCAGCTTTAAATCTTGCTGCATCGAGCTCTGGCATATTTCCATCACCGAGCTTCAAAATGGTACCAGGCAGGGAGAAGAAAAAAATAATTCTCCTCACCTCACCTTTAACTGTCTTCAACAGCCTGCGATGAGGACCCCCCTCCCACCCCACACTGGCTGAATGAGGTGAGCGGGGCACTCGTGTGCAGCAGCAGAGCAAAGAAACACAAACCACCAAGGTCAAGCAAAGCCTATTCGATCCGCCGCATCTCAGAGAGCAAATCTGCAGCAAAGTTTCTGGCGAGGGAGCTGCTGGCACAGTGCACTGCAATGGGCTCGGGGTTGCATTTCCTCGGAGCTGCCCCAGCAAATGCCAACCGCTCCGCCCCCCCACCTCGGCTCCATTCAAGAGGCAGGTTTCTCTCGCCCCGAGCCCCGGCTGGGAGGGCGACATGCAGCCCGGCGGAGACTCACCTCTCGCAGACATGGCTCAGGCAGTGGCAGCTGGCGGGGGGAGGCAGCGAGTCTCGGTGGTTAAGGGAGGGGTGGGGGAGACGGGAGATGAGCAGCTGCTGCCGCTGCCGTGGTCCTGCGGGCCAGCCACCCATGGGCCGGGGATGGAGATGAGCGGGCTGGTACCTGCCTGCCGCGTGCCCCGGAGCAGCAGAGCGGAGCAGGGCGCTCCATGGACAATAGCACCAGCAGCCGCAGCCAATGCAGACAGTGAGCGGCCAGGGCTGGGCGGGTCTTGGCTGCCTCCCTCCCTCCTTCCCTTCCCCCCGCTCAGTGCTGCAGGCTGGGCAGCGACACCCGGCAGCAGATCAGGACATCCACCCTCCAAGGGATCTCCGGGAAGCCGCTCCCCGCAATGCACCTGCTGCCTGGGCCAAGCGCAGAGCTGGGGGAGGCAGCGAGGGGCTCTGATTGCAGAACAGAGCACGTGTGTGTGCGCGCTCTGGGTGTGCAAGAGAAGGGAGGGGTGTGTGTGTGTGTGTGTGCGCCCCTGCAGCAGAAGGGATTTGCACTAGTGTGTGTAGTGTGGGTAAGAGAAGGGCACTGCACGTGTCTGTGTGCCCAGGCAGTAAAGGGATCTGTATGTGCGAGTGTGTGTGTGTCTCTAGGTGCAAGAGATGAGATCTGTGTCTGTACTCGTGCAGCAGAAGGAATCTGCATAAGTGTGTGTGCACACACCTGTGCAGCAGAAGCATGTATCTGTAACAAGGGATTTCTGTGTGTGCAGGCAGTAGGAGGGATCAGGGCATATGCCAGAAGTCACAGCAGCAGAGGGTGCACACACCACAATGGGCATATGCAACATAAATATAGCTCAATATAAATCCCCTGCAGGTGAGCCTAGAAAAAAACAAATAAAACAAACAAAAAGGATATATTAGAAAGCCCCCAAAAGTCTAAAATGTTAACAGACAGACATGGAAATTAAGCACACCCTACATTATACATATCTAGGTCTCATCATAAACATCTCAGAGAGCTTCCAACTGACTATAAAAGCAGCAGGACTGTGGACTTTCTATGCCATAAAGAAACCGCTGGACAGATGTAACCCTTCAGTAAAACTACTGAACAACATAATTCAGCTCATTCTTCTATATGGGAGTGAAGGCTGGGGCAAAGCCTCAACAGCAAAGTGGGCCTACTGAAACACCCCTTAGTAACTCTACAGCTGCATGCGTACTACACCAACACAGGAAATATAGCAACATTGGCTGCAACACAGAACTGGGTCAATTCCCCTTCCAAATTAACATACATAAAGAACACTGGACTTCTGGTGTCACCTCAACCAAAGCAGCAAGAGGATCCTTCCACTGCAAAGTGCTAGGGTATCACAAGATAAATTCAACCAAAAAAAAAAATCTAATTTTATATATCATCACTACTAACCTCAACAATTCTAACCTGCCATCCAGTGGAGCCAGCTAGCGCTTCCCCAAACCAAAAAAGGCTGAGGCTCAGCACCCAAATCACCAACATATCAGCCTGTAGCAAGAACAAATTGAAAACAACGATCTAGATGGTACAGATTCCTGCACAGATTATCACACGAGTAAGCTACTAGCCTCTGTGCAGTGAAATGAAAACAGTTCAGGCAGACTCTGACTATATACGCAATGAGTGACAATAAACTAGAGATGGAAATCAGGAGACACAAGGCACAATCCAAATGCAGCAAGGAGACAACATGCAACTGACGTGATAGGAGAGATTGAGAGAGACACACATTCTGCTCCAATATCCAAATTACAAGAGAAGGTGAGAAAGATACATCCTCAAATTACCAGGGACCATAAAGCAATGAGGAAAATCTCAGTGAAATCTGGGAGAAAGGAGAGAGATGGCAGAGACTACATCATGGTATGTAGCAACCTTCTGGATCAGAAATGAACACAGAGATCAAACCCCAAACACACTGTGAAGTCCCATTCTTCCTAGGCAGACCTGACCTGCCAACACAACTGAGAGTACTGTCTCCTTTACTCTTTAGCAATATGTTTATGCTAGTAGTTTGTCACGTTGAAGGGATGTGCATATGTGCATGCATGGTCCTCAGAAAGGATATGTGCGTTTGTACATGTGCACACCAAAAAGCATGTAATGTGTGTGCACAACAGAAGCAGTGTGTGTTTGCCTGTATAATACTGCAACAGCTGATGTGTGCATGCTGACATTTGTGCTACAGTGGCTTTTAGAAATGTCTAACTCCATCCTCCATCCATCACCCCCAATGTGTTGTACAATTCAGTTCAATTGTATTCACTGTGTCATCCTGTTTTCTGCAACTGCAAATGCTACTGAATCCTGTAGCAAGAGTGGAATAAATAGCCGGTTTGCATTCCTTCATCTCCATCCCTAAGGCACCAGCCCTGGATGCTGATCTATTGCTACATTAAAGCACAGTGGTGTGTGATCGTGCATTAACATCTACTTCAAAACCAGTTCCCCATCCCCCCTTGTGTGTGCAATTATTAAACATTCCCATTTGCAAGTAACTCAACTTTCCCTTCTTGCACTGCGACAGACAAGATTTTCCTAAAGCAGTGTGATGTGCTGACATAATTTTGCATTTTTATTATTCAAGGCATTGCCTGTGCACTTCCCTGGATGGGTTTCTAACCAATGTTATCACGGGTTCCCCCATGTGATGCTAAAAAGGTAGCATTAGAGAGGAGTCTCAGCAAAAGGCAGACCTTACTTTTTTCATGTAGAATTTCCTGTCTTTCTGCTGCTTTTGTAATTGACCGGGGGGGGGGGGAGGACAGAGGGGAGCAGCTTTTTTAACTTAAAAGATTTGTTAGAATGGCACATACACAGTTAATTTCATATTAATTTTATGTGAACTTTCTACCTAAGGTAGGCAGGTGCAACACAGAGACTGACAGAAAAACATCTTAGAATTCTGTGCAAACACATTGTACCAGCTCAGGTTATTTTATGTATATATTTATGAACTGATGGTGGTGGGGGTGAAGTACTTATAACTGTTGTTTCTTGAGAATAATGCTGGGTATGTGGTATAAGAGGAAAAGGGCATACCATTGTTGATCCATCGTAAATTCTGTATTGTGTGGACTTGTATTTTAAGCTGGTCAGTGTGTCATTAATGTGCACATATATCATTTTTATTTCTTTTTCATCATGTTTCATAGCGTGAAAATAGTGTTTTGTTTATATTTTGAGATTGGAAATGAAAGAACAGTACTTATTTTGAGTTAAAGTTCCTGTTTGTATTTAATAAGAATGGGTCAGGTCCCCAGCTGGTGTTAATTAACATACCCCTGAAATCAATAGAGCAACACCGATTTACACAGCTGAGGCCCACTGTGTTTATATTTATTATATGGCCAGTGTACAATTTATCATCTTAACTATTCATTCCCTTGCTTTTCAACATTTGGGGGTTTTTTTGGTAGGATTGTGAGCATCTCTCAATCTTTGGTGTATTTATCCTCAAAACCCCTGTGAGCTGAAAAAGTGCTGTTACTGCTATTTAACAAATGAGGAACTTAGACAGAGAGACTAAAGGCCAAATTTATTGAGGCCTCTAAAGATGCACTTAGGTGCCTGCTGGGACTTTCAAAAGTGCCTAAACAAATTAGGCACCTAAATCTCATTGAAGATGAGATTTATGCACCTAGACACTTTGAAAATTAGTCCGTAAATGATTTGTCTTAGATCATACAGGAAGTCTCTGGCAGAGCAGGGAATTGCACCTGGGTGTCACCAGCACAGAGTGCTAACAACTGGATCATCCTTCTCAATGTATATTGTTGTCACTTAGCAACGTAACTGTTTTTTTAAACCATTTTTTATTTTTGGAATTCCCATGGGTTGTTGCGGGTTATTTCTTTATTTATTTACTACTTTCCTTGTTTTCTTTTGTGTAGGTAAATGAAAATAGTTTTCTAAAGCTTGGTCTATACTACAGAATTCGGTTGACATAAAACAGCTTATGTCAACTTAACTATGTAAGTGTACACACTACGGTGTTCCTTCCGCCACTGTAACTCGCTCACTGTGCCGACCTAATAAATCCACCTCGTCTAGAAGTATAAGGCTTAGGTTGACGTATTTTGGGGGACGGAATATCTGTATAGACACTTCGTTACTTGCAGAGCCATGACACTGACAAGAATGTTAATTTCACTGCCAGTAGGGTCCCTGTTTTGAAACTGAGCCCCCAAGGCAGTTAGGGGTGTTCCAGCTGTTACCCCCTCAGTGCTGACAGTTGGAGCCTCACTTCCCAGCACTGAGAGCCCAGGCTGTGGGTTGTACATGGAGCTCACAGCTGGGAGTCCTGCTGCCTGGCGCTGAGCAGTTCACACCTGGGAGCCACGCTGCCTGGCACTGAGATCCTGGGCTGTCAGATCCATGCGTAGCTCCCAGTTTTCAGATAATGGTAATTTCTTAAATCTTTCCTTCCTTTGAAAACTTTTTGTTGCATGAACCAGTGTCAAAGTGACATCTATTTATCTATACTGTACGTGATCACTGTGCATGCATTAAAACGCAATAGTGAGGCTGACCGGGAGCAGTCTGAAATGTCTTTAATGTTTTTAATTTTGTGCAGTGATTTCGCTGGGCTGAGACAGGGGCACTAACAAACATTAGAAACTTCACACAATTTTTCAGTCTGTTATGATGTCATAATTTCATTAGCTCGCTCGTCACTAGAGTGTTCCAGGGGAGTCAGATCTGAAATATTAATGTAAAATCTAAACAGAAAAACACGTGTTGCCAGCTCGCATAATAGTGAGTCTTGCAATATTAAGTGTTTTTTTTAGAGTCCCAGCTGCAGAAATCAAGAGATTGCATAAGAATCTCTGCTTCATTCTCAAATAAAGAGTAAGACTGGCAATACCTAAAACAACCAAGTTTTTTGTTTTACGATATTTTGACAAAATGCTTTCAGGACTTTAAACATTATAACAAAACAAAGAAGGGCACAAGTCCAGTTTGGGTTTTTTTGCAGGTCATCTTAACTTTTGTGTCACAGGATACACATCTACAGATCAGGGAAAGGATCTTGGTTCTTCATCTGCAATAAACATGCCTCTATCACTTGAACAATAGGAAGAGAACTCTCCAAGCTGTCGGCTAGAAAATCCTTGTGTTTGTTCTGCAACCAGCCAATACAGGGCAGCATATTCACATAAGTACATAGACTTCCATTGACTTCAATAGGCTTTGGATCAGACCCTGCTCCCACTGAAGTCAATGGGGAAAAAAAATCTCTATTTATATTAATGAGAGCAAACAGGAGCCCAAAATTATTTATAGCAACAATAGTTAATCAATTTGCTTAATTACAACCTATTTTCTTCAAATATAGCCAGCATATGCATTTAAAAAGTAAAATAATAAGGCTTTCTTGATTACGCAACAAAGAAAACTTAAACAAAAGTCAAATTTCCAATATTGGTAAGCTTTTCATGATTTCTAGCTTAAAAGAAGTTTTATCAATTCCTTTCAATTGTTGCAGAAACATTCTTCTATGTCTTTAGAGTATTATTTAACACTGTAAATAATCCTTGGGATATATAGTTTTATGGAGAAAGAATGATACAAAATAAAGCTGTATTTTATTGTACCTGCATTGTCATGAGGTAGTGTGGGCTAATGGACTGTATACAGAAACATCATGTAAGAGGATGTGTGTACTTCTTTAAAACAGTAGCAGGAAGCCAGGTCAGAGAGGCGGAGAAGCTTCTAGGAAGAAGACCTACAATGAAACACTGGGCATGTCTGAACTTACCTCCGGAGCGATCAATCCAGCAGGGGTCGATTTATCGCATCTATTGAAGACGCAATAAACTGACCGCCGCATACTCTCTCATCGACTCCGGTACTTCACTGGAGCGAGAGGCGCGGGTGGAGTCGACGGGGGAGTGTCAGCAGTCAACTTACCGTAAGTAGATCTAAGTATGTTGACTTCAGCTACGTTATTCACGTAGCTGAAGTTGCGTAATTTAGATCAACCCCACACCCTAGTGTAGACCAGGCCACTGAGAGGCGGGGTAGCTTTATACTGTTTACTTTTTTCCACAATGTAAAAGAGTTCCTTGTTCACAGTTAGAAGAACTCATCTATTTCTGTGATTCTTTTCCACCTTCTCATGATACCATGATTATCCACAGTGATAGCAATAGAACCATCAGCATCAAAAAGCAAATGCCTCTGTCACCTGAGGTAAAGGAGTAATTGCATTAGCTGAGAGGACGCAGTGGGGTCTTCTCACTTGGATCAGCGACTAGAGGAAGACATGATCACCCACACTTAGCCTGCAGGCAATATCAGAATATTTCGGGAAGCCCGGATATCTTGAGTATTAAGTCTAGTTCAGCCACTGAATTTCTCTGTGGTATTGGTCAAGTCACTTATCTTCTCTGTTCATCAGTTTTCCATTTGGTTAAATGGGGATAATAACAAAACTTCCTTTCCATCTTCGTAAGTGAAAGGTGAGGATTAATTTGTTAGTATAAGTATCATGTCTCGCTAATGTTGATAACCATTTACATATTTTTTTTGCTCTGTACTAATTATACTGTTAGCCTTACTTTAAAGTTCATTTATTAAAGCCATGAATGGGAGAAAAATAAAATCATAATGGTGACCAGTAGATTCAATGGGTTATAAAGGCAAAAAGGATGAACCAGTAAACAATGGCATATTTGAAAGGGGGAAAATTCCATCTCTTTTTGTTTGCTGCCATCTGGCAATTATGTAACCATGATAACACTCTTTAATATGTGTGAGACACATGAGACCCAGGACAATTTTAAACTACACAATCTTTGTGACTGGGAATGTTAACTGAATTATCCTGTGCTAAGCAGATATTAAGTCGCACTATGACACAAATGCTAATTCTTACATAAAATCTAGAATAATCAGAGCTGCCAAATGTTAAAAAAAAAACACTCTAGGTTTCATCCTGCATGTCTTGTGCTCTCAAATCTCTTTGCTGTCAGTGGGAATTTTGGGTGCACACAGAATGCAGGATTGGGTCCTCAGCCGAAGGCCTGGAAAGATGGCAGTTAACAAACAACCTACTTGAAGCCGTCTTTTTCAATTGTTGCCTAAGAATTGGAAGAAAACTAGACCATGGCTGCCTCACAATTTTCCACTCCCTACTTGGGGACCTCTTAAGAGGTCCTAATCCAAAACCCACCAAGGTCAATGGGTTGGGGATCAAGCCCTATGTAATTTGCCTAAGGTCACACAGGAAGTTTGTGCCAAGAATAAGACTTAAGAATCTTGATTCCTAGTAATTTTTTCTTCTAGAATAAAGGAAAAACAAAATTAACACTGAAGATTGCTGATGGTGATTTTAAAATAGTAGCTTTTAAGTATTCCTGATACTAGAGGACATACACCAGCTTCTGCACTAAATATACTTTGTACTTGCTTCAACAGTGAAAGCATTTGCCGTGTTACGGCCATACAGCATTTAGCTGGTTAAACAGTCACAGTTAGTTAAATGTGCTAACAAGGTTGTACTATCAACATAAAATGTAACAGATGTTTCCTAGCACCCATTTCAAACTATAAAGATGGTAGAATATCATGGATAGGCCAGAACCAAAACCCCTGATCAAAACACTGCTGAACTTTGGAAAGGTTTGGGATCTGAATCTAAATGTTACATCTGGCCATTCTCTATATGAGGGACCAAACGAAAACCCTGGATCTTAGCACATCCTGACATGGAAATAGTTTTATCCATGTATGAACTACACAGCTTGGGCCCATCTCTATTTAAGATTAGTGCGGCTTAAACCTAGTGAGTGAGCATTTTCATTAGCTCTAACCTCCTATTATGAGAGGTACAGGGGCTTCTTCCTGGTGTTGCCCTAATTCCTCACATGCTCTTTTTTCATCTTTTCTTTATACATGAAGACTCCATAGTGCTGGGCCACTCGTCTTCTGGCTGAAGAGGACAGGACTCCTTTCAGAGCACATCAGCCTCACTTCTTAATCAGCTGGATGGGCTGCACTTCGGATCTGAGAGATACGAAGTGCTGCCTCTCCTTCTGGGACTGAATGTTGTGTCTCTGTTACCAAACTAAAAGAAAAAAACAAACCTAGGTCTCCTACATAGTAGTTTTACAGCGAAACCACGTTTGCACATGGTCAGAAGTAGGATCCTTGATATTGTGGTAATGGACATTTCACAAGTGCCCAAGGTGGAGAGATTAGGTGGAGGGTTTGGAAATGCACAATCACTGACATATCCATCAGCAATATATCACCCAACGTCAGTTAGATAAATCAGTGAATCTGTACGTCTTAGAGAAAGAACAAGGGCCACCATATTATCCAGGTCAACACCTTTGTATGATATACACTCAGCAAAGCCACTTTCTTATGATCTTTTTATTAACAGAGGTTTAAATGAGTCACAAAGGGATCCCAAACTGCTTTTCTTCTACAGAAATCCAGTTACATTTACTCTGGATATTTTTGTTCCATTTTCTTCCCGCTTTCATGCCGTCAAAATCTACGAGGACGTGGATATGCTACATAATTAAGGTGTCAGACCCAGTTGAATTTTCTGTGTAATCTCACCCCCTTTGAAAGATGGCCAATATATGGCAACAAGAGTTATCCAATAGGATATTTTCCTTTGCCTAGCACCAACCCTGAGCTCACACAGATTCTACGCTAATTCCACACAATGCCTTCTGTTATTTATTCTGGAAAGTCACAGTACAGAAATACAGATGCCAATGGATTAATTAATTCTCTTGTTTATGGCTAAAATAAAATGCTTGGTCATACTGCCCTCTGCAGGATATGTTCTACACATAACCACTCAGTGACAGACTTGAAGGTGGCAATTTTGCAACAAAAAAACTTCAAAAACAGACTCCAAAGAGAGACGGCTGAACTCAAATTAATATGCAAATTAGATACTATTAACGTAGGTTTAAACAGAGACTGGGAATGGTTGGGTCATTACACCAACTGAATCTATTTCCCTCTGTTAAGTTCTCCTTACACCTTCTATGGGTCATCTAAATTATCACATCAAAGGTTTTTTTTTCTCCTGCTGATGATAGCTCATCTCAATTGATTGGCCTCTTACAGTTGGTATGCATACTTCCACCTTTTCATGATCTCTGTATGTATAAATATCTCCTGTCTGTGTGTTCCATTCTATGCACCCGAAGAAATGAGCTGTAGCCCACGGAAGCTTATGCTGAAATAAATTTGTTAATCTCTAAGGTGCCACAAGTACTCCTGTTCTTTTTACATAATGGTTAGTTGCTCTTTTTGCAACTAACTGGTTGCTTTACACACTAATGCACTATTTCCAAACACAGAATTTATCTGTGTTCTATTTATATTGTACATCAGCTGGTGCCAACAAAATGTATTTTTAGTATAATAAACAAGTTTTTGGTTTCATGGTTATTGGTGTTGAGGAACAAGAAAAAAGGCTACCTTGATTTCTATAAAGGAAGCCAAAATAAGAAGTTTTGAAGTAGGGATAAATATTCTGGCTTTGCGGGAGCCCAAATAAACTTGAATATCATGGTATTTATAGCTTATCATGGGCTATATTTTACCTTACTGAGCATTTATGGGACCAAATAAACACAATATCTGGTCTTCTGATGATATTTCTACCATTTGGGATAAGTTGAGAGTCACAAAATCATAAAACCACAGTGTTAGAAGAGAACAGTCTAACCCCTGCCAAGATGCAGGATTTGTTGTGGCTGAACCATCCAAGACAGATGGCCCCAGCCTCCCTTTGAAAACCTCCAGTGAATGACATTCCACAACCTCCCTGTGAAGTCTGTTCCATTGTCCTACTGTTCTTACCGTTAGGAAGTTTTTCCTGAGATTTAATCTAAATCTGCCATGCTATAGATTGAACCCATTGCCTCTTGTCCTGCCCTTTTCTCCATCTCATTTATGACGGGATCACTGTGATCACCTAGCCTGACCTCCTGTATAACACAGGACAAACAGCTTCTTTGAATGAATTCCTGTTTGAATTAGAGCATATAAAAACATCCAATCCAAATTTAAAAATGGATAGTAACAAAAAAATCCGTCATAACATTTGGTAAATTGATCCAATTGTTATTTACTCTCAAGGATAAAAATGTGCTCCTTATTTCTAGTCTGAATTTGTCTAGTTTCTATTTCCAGCCATTGCATCTTGTTATACCTATGTCTGCTGTTGTGGCCCTTAATTCACCTGGCTAAGGGCCTGATCCAACATATATAGGAATTGAATTGGGCCCTTAAGGATCAGCTTGTGCATACAGGACTAGAGACTCAGGAACCAACTCACAGGACCACATGTCGTGTGCCTGCTCTGGAAACACACAGTTTGCTGTGAGACCATATGTCTCAGCCCCAGAGAATCACCAATAAACAGCCCCCACACTAAGCATGATACAGTCTTTTGGAGATTGAGGGGATTGGAAGAGTGAATGCTAAAAAGAAAAAGAGCAAAAATGAATAAAATAGAAGTGAAAAAACTAGAAAAAAACAGGACTAAGTCGGTACTTACACCCCACCACAGCAGTATCTGAGCCCTTCCCATGAAATTAAAAATAGGAAGAACACTAAGAACCCCTCTATCTTCACCACCTGTAGGTAAAATAGCTTGATGGTGAGATCCCTGGTCATTCTTATTTCCGGTGGGAGCGAGTTCTTTAGTTTAGTTCCCGTTCCTGTGAAAGGTCTGTCTCTCAAACTCCCCCTACATTATCAAGTATTTAATTTTTCAAGAGGTACAAAGCTCTTGCGGGATGTCATGGTCTCAGGGTTGAGAGGAGCTCCCAGGGAGTTAGGGCCAATCCCATGAAGGTCTCTGAATAACTAACTGAACTGGACTCGGTATTTAGGAGTCAGCACAGACAATGGAGCACTGGGGCAATATAGTGTTATATAGACAGGCTGCTGCATTTTGTAGCTACTGATGCTTTCTTCAAGAAAATAAATTACAATAATCAAGCCCACCCAAGGGTCATGAATGCACAGCTTCCTGTGGCCAGGTCTGTGTTTAATAGCGCAATCTTCTGTTGCAGATAGGCACCATGTTGCAATACATAAATGCATGTCTTTGACTGGCCCATGCACTCACAACAATAGCAACTGCAGCCTTACTTTATGAAGATCAGAATCCTGTGTGCTAAGACCTAGACTTAAAACACTAGCTCATTTCATACAACAATTTAAAAGAGGGAGCGATTTCTTGGTGAACGAGGAACGTCCCTACTTCTGACCAAACAGTAAAGTTAAGCATGCAGCTATCCCTGAAACATGGATCTCTATGCCCTCTGCTGGTGAAAATGGCTTTTCTTAACATGCCGGGAAATAACTAAGCCAAATTGCCAACTCATGCTACTTACTATTCTCAGATTGCTTGTGTCTCTAAAGTATTAGAAGTTACCCAACCATTTATCATAAACATACCATCATGCACCTTAAACTTGACAACAAAGTGAATGGTAGAAGAACCAAGGATAATTCTGGCCAACAAACTGGACACAGCTGGTGGAAGCAGAGGGCAGCCAAAAATCCTGGGGCTGGCCAGTGGCAGAACCAGAATCCAGCACAAGTTAGCATAGTTACAGCACGGCTCGTACACTGGCTGGAACAGTCCCCTAGTGACCATTCTACCAATTCAGGATCACCTGTGTATGTTGTGATCTGTCCTGCCCCCAAGAAGTTCTTTGTCTGTTCACTTTGCCGAGTGAAGGAGTGGGAAGAACAAAACTGGATCCACTGGGTTTTTACACCAGTGAAGAATTCCCCAGTAGAATCCAAGGATCTGGACTAAGGTCTATACTCCTCCTTCTGGAAGATCCTGCGGGCATTGAATCCTAGTGGTAAAGCTGTGTATAAAATAGCATCACTCAACACTTACATCATGTAAAGTTATGAATAATGAACAGTTTTTTTTAAGTCTGCCAAGATTTGGGGTTTGCTAGATAATTTTACCATTATTATCTATGGAACCACTACCAAGCGGCTCCATTATACACATTTTAGACAGCTGGTTCAGTGTTAAGATATTTTGATGATGCCAAAATTTTAGCAAACCCAGACTATGTGAAAAAAATACTGCTATGCATCAGAATAAAGGTATTGCATTGAAAGTAGGACAAAAATTTCCTCTTAATTCTGAACAAATGTAAAAGGTACATATTTGTTGAAAATGTTCACTGTCCCATTTCTGCACTTGGACAGTCCTGGAACAGCATAAACTATTCTGCATGAGTTAAATTAGATTGACTCTATCAAGATCAAAGCTTGCTCATGACTAAACAGATTATCAGATGTTGTTTTAGGGATTGACAGATTACAGCCCTTAATCCAGAAATATAAATAATGATGAAACCCTACTACGCATTACAAAAGAAAATCCACACAGCCAGAACAGAGCTTGACATTTTTTCAGCTCTTTTGCAAGGCCAAGACTGAGACCAAAATTCTCCTCTTCTCTAATATTCATTTGATATACTGTCCTGCTGTCCCTGCAAGTACAAAAGGGCAGTGATTCTCAGCCAGTATGGGAGTATGCAGAGGTTTTCCAAGGGGTACATCAACTTGTCTAGATATTTGTCTAGTTTTACAACAGGCTACATTAAAAGCACTAGCGAAGTCAGTACAAACTAACATTTCATACTGACACTAACTTGTTCATACTGCTCTGTGTACGATACACTGAAATGTAAGTACAATATTTATATTCCAATTTATTTAGTTTATAATTATATGGTAACAATGAGAAAGTAAACAATGTTTCAGTACTAGCTTGCTGTGACACTTTTGAATTTTTATGTCTGATTTTGTAAGCAAGTAGTTTTTAAATGAGGTGAAACTTGGGGATGCGCAAGACAAATCAGACTCCTGACAGTAGTCTGGAAAGATTGAGTGTCACTGATCTAGGGGTCTGACTAAAGGATTCCTAAGTTTCAAACAAAGCTGACAGTGACTCCTTTTGTGGGTGTGAGGAAACCCACAGCTTCATCCTTACTTAAACCACATGCAACCCATTGAAATCATTAAACGCACAGAACTTAGTCCTTAACCTCTCTGCCTCAGTTTCCTCAATTTACCAAACTAACTCAAAGGAGTATTGGAAGACTTAATGGATTAACATCTGTAGAGTGCATTAATAAAAACTGCCAAGTATTTTTATTTGGAAGGGCAGAATATTGGAGTAAAATTGCACAGTGGAGTTCTGGGAGCAGAATTTTTCTCAAAATATTATTTGTGTTGAAGGACCCCAAGCACAGAGCACTGTGCTAATCTGTGACATTCTTTCCTTAAAACTCGATTTCAAAGTTTCTATGGTCAGAATCGTACTCAACAGATCTGCTCCCTACAAGTGCGTATATACAGAATATTTGCTTACTATGCTGTCCAAAAGGTTTTATTACCACTGTTGATTGCTTATAGCTCTGCAGAACAAACACAGCTCTGGAAAGTAAATGGATTCTCTTCTGGCTTGTGAAACTTCAGTACAGGTATTGGCTAAGTCTAACTGCAGAATGTGTATTACTGGTGATAAATCAAAAGCCAGAGAGCACAGTTTCACTTTCAGATGCCAGAATCAGTTTGCAGGGCTTGCAGTTAAAAAAACATCTCGAGTCTTTTCAGAAGACAACTACACTCAGCAGGTTTTTGTGTTTGTTTTTAATTTTTCTTGGGATAAGTGTAGAACTTTATGTCTTTTGACTGGTCTCCAGTAGGATTCTCCCCAATGTGCAATTGGGCCAGCTGTAGTCTGTTTTGTTTTCACCTTCCTCCAGCAGGGATAACCCACAGGCAGCGATAGAATGCTGGAGGCAGGGCCGGCTCTAACTTTTTTGCCGCCCCAAGCAAACAAGAAGAGCACCGCCCTGCTGTGCCCCCCCCGGCGTGAGATCCGCGCTGCCGAAACCCCTGCCCCTTGAGCACCACGCTCCCCGAAGCCCCGCCCCCGAGCGCCATGCTGCACGAAGCCCCGCCCCCGAGCGCCACGCTGCCCAAAGCCCCGCCCCCCGAGTGCCATGCCGCCCGAAGCCCCGCCCCTAGCGCCGCGCTGCGCCCTCACCCTCCTTTGAGCGCCACGCTGCCCCAAGCCCCTGCCCCTCCTCTGAGCGCCGCACTGCCCAAAGCCCCGCCCTCCTGAGCGCCGCACTGCCCAAAGCCCCGCCCCCCGAGTGCCACAGCACCAAAGCAAAAAAAAAAACCCCTCCAGCACTGCCCCGATGAACCAAAACAACCCCCCCCCCCCAAAAAAACTCGATCGCCGCCCTGCCCCAAGGTGCCGCCCCAAGCACGTGCTTGGTCGGCTGGTGCCTGGAGCCGGCCCTGGCTGGAGAAGGCAGAGTAGTGCTCAAAGGGTTATAGGGAATCCTCTTCCTTAGGCTACGACTACCCCGCAAGGTAGGATGTGATTCTCAGCTCACATAGACATACATCTTGTCTGAGGTAGCATGCAAAAACAGTGGTGTAGCCATGGTAGCTGTCCCAAGTATGTACCCATGGGGTTCAGGTGGGTTTATGTTTATAATTGGCACGGCGAGCCTATGCTACTGCTGCCCATGCTACCACGGCTACACCACTAAGTTTAGCATGCTAGCTCAGATGAGAGCTAGCACAAGTATGTCTACGCAAGCTGGGAATCACAGCTTTAGCTCATAGGGTACATGGAGCCTGAGATGCTTGGCTGGTGTGTCTTGCTCACATGCTTAGGATCCAACTGACTGCCAGAGGTGGGTTGGGAAGGAATTCCCCCCTTCGCCCCCGCCAGGTCATATTGGTGGGGACCATGGAGTTTTTCCACTTTCCTCTGCAGCGTGGATCAACTGGGCATGTCTCACCTGTTCAATTCTTTGTCATTGCAGGGGCTTCAGGCATTGGTGGCACCTCAGTCTTGCCTGTTCTCTGTTTGTGGCACACAACAGTTCAGTGTCCTGAGGACTGAAATGCTTTAGTCTAACTCAAGCGAATGGGCTCAACATAGGTGTAACTGGGTGAAATTTAATGTCCTGTGATTTACAGGTAAAATTACATGATATAATTGTCCTTCTGGCCTTAAATGAAACTATGAAAGGGAGAGAGGGATTTTAGTCACAATGTAACTCTTACTTGATGATGAACAATAAAACCTGTATATGAAGTTGTAGCATCAGATCTTCACCTGGTATAAATCAGTGTGATTGAATTGATTTCAACAGCTCTACTTCAATTTCCGTCTTCTAAGGACTTGACCCAAGAACCTTTTTTTCTTGTTTATTCCTGTCTCCTTTTCAGTTGCTCTGTTAGATGGTTTGTTGAGGTGCAGTTTTTCCCTCTAATATTTGTTTGAAAGATCTGCAAATTCAGCAGAAGCAAGAGATTGTTCAACTGATTGTTCCTGGTAGGGACAAGGGTTTGCACTAGCAGCTAAAATGCTAATGTTAATATGGGTACTAAGAAATGTGCCAGTGGTTTCCATAACTGCTAATGAAATCAAGCTTGCTAGGTCCTAGTGTTTTCCTTATCATTCTTTTGTTACACATGCAAAACAGATACAATTTGCTCCAATATCCGCATCACACTGTGCAGAAGACAAGGGGAGCACAGAAATCAACCAACCATGAATAAAACTGTATGTCTTTTTCTTACTTAATATATGTATATTAGGAAAGCCTAAGCAGCGCATAAAACTGCTTTGACACCATAATTATACTCATACACTTTGCAGGCTATGACCCAGTGAAAGCAAGAATGCACGGAGTGCTTTACTGGCTACTTGCCATCCTCTGAATACTGTGTTTAAGATGGGGGCGTGATGAGGAATTCATTCAGAAAGTTTAAAGTCTCAGATCATTCTGGAAGCTTAGAACCAAAATGAGTATTAAAGTCACTATTGTTATGGCTATTTGCAATATAAAGAAAAATGTTTGCAACTTTAATCATTTATAATTTATCTTATGCCACCCGTAGGAGATTAGCTCATCATAAAATTTTGCAGCCATAAAGCAGCTTCCAGGTACTGCATTATACAGGCAGGTGATGTCACCACTGATCTGGCACCACTGATCTGCCATCCGTAGCACTGTCTGTTCACCACAGCAAACCCAACATCCATTCATTCACCATCCCCATTTCCATTGTCTCAAGTAACAATAAGGTCTAGGTCTGGAGTGGACAAAGTTCAGTGTGACCTAAGTCTGGAACTCTTGATCCCAGAGCACAGAATGAGACTGCAAATGCTGGCAGGTGGAAGATATCTTGGAAAACTGGCACAATTGGTGAAAGTTTACAGCATGTTTGTAGTACTGCTGCTTCAAGTTGAATCTAAAGTGGTGTCATCTTTCTCAGGCTGACAAGATTTAGACTGCAACAGATTATGTGAGCCAGAACCAAAATCCCGGACACCCCCAAAAAATTCACGCAGGAACTTTAATTTCTGAGGGATCCAGTCATTTAGTAAATAACTCCTTCAATACCCCAAAACTGATTAGAATGTAGTTAACTTTGGGACTAAACTCACTGACTTCCTTTGAAATTAGAGACACTGAGAGTTATACATGGGATATTTCTAGTGGGGCAGGCGGGAAGAGTCTGACAATGCATGCTGGAATTTTCCACTCTGTCATAGGTGCAGTACCCAAGGTCTCTCAGTCAGCATCCAAATGATCATGAGACCAACTGATTCCAAACAAGAGCTCAGGGTATTCTGTTACCCTGATTCGAGCTGAGTAGTATCTTACACTCCTTTTGCAGTACCACTGCATAAGAGGATGGTCTGCTCCTATAAAAGCCAGGCAGACCAGAGAACAGTCAGCCCTGGTCTGGGGAGGAGCCAGGCAGGCAGATAGGTGCTAGGCATCACCAGAACTGGCTGAGCAGCATTAGATGATTGGGTCTGATTATTACCAGCTAGGGGATATTGATGAGGGCACCAGTGATTACAAGAGGGTTGGGTGAACACTCCCCTGAGACTGTACTGCCATGCACTGTGGGTCTACACAGGATTGGGAGGCCTTGTGACTGTCCCTAGCTTGAAAAAAAATCCTGATTACTAGACTGCCACAGCCTATGTTAGGGAGCAGGTCAATTGCTTTATCTTATCACTCCAGGTTTTCCTGTTTTGTGTTTGGACAACAAACAAAACCCTGGGATAAGAGCTAGGAACTGAGTTAAGTGTGCTGATTGTTCCCCCAGGCTGGGGAGCACGCCTACTAGGAGTAAGAGTATCAACATGTAGACTTAAGAAACATCCATTATGGCTCTGTAGCAAAGTCTCAGGGTATGTCTACATCTACAATTTTGCAGCGCTGGTTGTTACAGCTGTATTAGTACAGCTGTATAGGGCCAGCGCTGCTGAGTGGCCACACTTACAGCAACCAGCGCTGCAAGTGGTGTTAGATGTGGCCACACTGCAGCGCTGTTGGGCGGCTTCAAGGGGGGTTCGGGGAACGCGAGAGCAAACCGCAGGGAAGGAGACCTGCTTGCACGGGGGTTCGGGGAACGCGAGAGCAAACCAGGGAAGGAGACCTGCTTGCACGGGGGTTTGGGGAACGCGAGAGCAAACCGGGGAAGGAGACCAGCTTCCCCGCGGTTTGCTCTCGCGTTCCCCGAACCCCCCTGCAAACCGCAGGGAAGGAGACCTGCTTGCACGGGGGTTCGGGGAACGCGAGAACAAACCGGGGAAGGAGACCTGCTTGATTACCAGAGAGGCTTCCTCAGGTATGCTGGGATACCTGCTTATTCCATGGAGGTCAAGAAAAGCACTGGTAAGTGTCTACACTTGATCACCAGCGCTGGATCCTCTACACCCGAGACAAAACGGGAGTATGGCCAGCGCTGCAAACAGGGAGTTGCAGCGCTGGTGATGCCCTGCAGATGTGTACACCTCCTAAGTTGCAGTGCTGTAACCCCCTCACCAGCGCTGCAACTTTGTGATGTAGACAAGCCCTTAGATGGATAAAACTGTTATAGGCTACAATGTGATATCCCTCATCCCATTAATATTTACCTCACTCCTCGAATAGTTCCACTGATTTCAGTAGGGCTACTTGAAGAGGAATGCAGTATTATACAACATTTGACAGAAAATGTTAGGAAAAGATCATCATCCAAGTACAACTAAGCCAGTAAAAATTATAGAAACACCATTCAAACTCTTGATATGGATAACAGCTGCTAAAGTTCTGTAGGGCAGGGAAGAGGATATTTTGCAATTACATTAAGCAATACATGAAAAATACAGAGTTCTTCAATTTCTCCAGGTTGATATTAACAATCTAAATTCATGTGTTCATTGTAACTCCATCTGAGCCTTCCAATGTATAAGCTATACGCTCAGGGAAGGTCTACACTAGAAGCGCTACATGGGCACAGCTGCACTGGTGCAACTGCACCACTGTAGCATGCCTGGTAAAGACACTGTATGCCAGGAGTGGGCAAACTTTTTGGCCTGAGGGCCACATCAGGGTTGTGCAACTGTATGGAGGGCTGACTATGGAAGGCTGTGCCTCCCCAAACAGCCCCTTCCTGCCTTCTGACTGCGCCCCCTCAAAACCTCCAACCCCCCCTCCAACCCCCCTGTCGCCCCCTCCCGGGACCCCTGCCCCCTATCCAACCCCCTGCTCCTCCCTGGCCCCTGATTACCCTGCTCCTTCTCCAACCTCCGTTTGCCCTGACCCCTATCCACACCACCGCCGCCTGACAGCCCTCCCAGGACTCTCATCCACTATCCAACCCCCCTGCTCCTCCCTGTCCCCTGACTGCCCTGACCCCATCCACATCCCCGCCCCCTGACAGGCCCCCCAGGACTCCCACTCCCAACCCTCCCTGTTCCCCATCCCCTGAACGCCCCTCCAGAACCTCCGCCCCATCCAACCACCCCATTCTCCCTGACTGCCCACCAGGGCCCCCTGCTTCCTTACCCAACCCCCCCACTCCCTTACCAGCAGCAGGACCTCACAGCCACGACACCTGGCCATAGCCAGCTGCGCTCCCCACGCTGCCCAGTGGGAGCAGTGGGCCAGAGCACAGCCCACGTGGCTGCAGGGACAGCAGAGGAGGGGCCGAGCACTAGGCTCCTTGGCCGGGAGCTCGAGGGCCGGGCAGGATGGTCCCATGGGCCATAGTTTGCCCACGTCTGCTCTATGCCAACAGGAGAGCACTCTCCTGCTGGCATAATTACTCCATTTCCATGAGATGCTCTCCTGCTGGCATAGCACCAGCATGGATAGTGCTTAGATTGCTGTAACTTGCATTACTTGGGGCTGTCTTTTTCACACCCCTGAGCAGGGTGGATTTTATTTAAATCACTAGTCAGGAAGACTCGATTTAATCATGGATTTCTACATAAAAGTGCATTCCTGTTGGTTGTTATAACCTTAATACATATTCTTCACAACTCAAAGATAGATGTAGGTTTCATTTTTAGAAGGTACACACTATACATTTTTAAAGTGATTTATTTGGAAAACTTTTCAGATTAGTTTTACAGTTCTATCAGAAAATGAATGATTGTTTGGTTATTTTATTTACCAAAGGTAATTGAAGCAGATAGTTCACCTTCCAATGACTTACTTAATAAATATCTCCAGTTCAACAGCTTAATCATTAATATTTGGAGGATTTTCTTGCCATGTTGTATTAGGAGAACATCACCAGACATTTAAATTGTTTTATTTAACTAAAACAACAACGTTATGTATTCTGGATTTTTTTTCTTCAACAGCAAACATATAATATTTTAACAAAACAAGCATATGAATTTTTGAATTTAGTTAAACATTCAAGTTTTTTAAAATCAAGTCTGTTTTCGTCAAAATTGTTTTTAACTAAAATAGTTAAATGAAATATTAAAAAAAAATTTAAATCAACTATGCCAGTCAGGTCAACATGAGAAACTTAAAATATTGGCTTCTGGAGCTAACTCAGTTCTCTTCACCTTCATTTTTCTGTTTGTTCATAATCTGGAAAAGAAAAACAAGCTTTTCTACTTTTTCAGGTCCCAAATGATTTCTCAATTTGGCATGTATTAGCCCAAAGGAAGAAAATATTCTTTCTACACCGGCAGAAGAAGCTACTGCTGTTAAAAGTGAGATTGTCACTTCATCAGTCTCTGAATCTAAGTGCTTAAGTGACTTCCATGAACTGTCACTGGTGCGACTTTCTTTAAAACATCATCAGCAAACATATATTTCTTAAATGGGTCTTACTCCCAAACTGTGTCTCTTTTATGGCCTGCTGCCATTATAGGTTTTCCCTTCTAGTGAGAGAATGGTATAGTACAGGGGTCGGCAACCTTTCAGAAGTGGTGTGCCGAATCTTCATTTATTCACTCTAATTTAAGGTTTCACATGCAGTAATACATTTTAACGTTTTTAGGAGGTCTCTTTCTATAAGTCAGGGGTAGGCAACCTATGGCATGAGTGCCGAAGGCGGCATGCGAGCTGATTTTCAGTGGCACTCATACTGCCCGGGTCCTGGCCACCGATCCAGGGGGCTCTGCATTTTAATTTAATTTGAAATGAAGCTTCCTAAGCATTTTAAAAACCTTATTTACTTTACATACAACAGTAGTTTTGTTATATATTAAAGACTTATAGAAAGAGACCTCCTAAAAACGTTAAAATGTATTACTGGCACACGAAACCTTAAATTAGAGTGAATAAATGATGATCCGGCACACCACTTCTGAAAGGTTGCTGACCCCTGCTATAAGTCTATAATACATAACTAAACTATCGTTGTATGTAAAGTAAATAAGGCTTTTAAAATGTTTAAGAACCTTAATTTAAAATTAAATTAAAATGCAGAGCTCCCTGGACTGATGGCCAGGACCTGGGCAGTGTGAGTGCCACTGAAAATCAGCTCGCGTGCCGCCTTCGGCACCCGTGCCATAGGTTGCTTACCCCTGGTATAGTACATCTCAAATCAATGAAAGCTACACTCAGAAAGACCTCAAGACTTCTGGAATATGCTGCTCAAACAGTTTCACTTTTGTTTCTACTGCCAGTCCTCCCTTCTCACATTTATCTCCAGACTTCTTCTCCTTGTCCAGATCTATTCTGCCCCCAACTTTCTTCTATTCATTGAACTTTTTGAAACTTTGCACTTTAGGGAGAGGGAAGGGATTGATTCTGTGTATACAAATTTGCAAAGGGACAATAGGGTTGAGGTCTGTTATTTCTCACCTTTACATATTTCTATTTCTCACCCCAGAAGATTAGGTCCCTAATCCATGAACTATTGGAAATCATTTACAAAACTTTTCTTAAACATTACATGGATATATTGTCTCATAGTATAGAATTAGAATTTATAATCCCTATTCCATGATGAGGTATTTTTGCGCTATAATGTATCTTAATTAAAACATATCTTTAGATAAGTATTTTCCTCAAAAAGCTTTTCATCAAAAAAATCCAATTTAAATATAAAAATTCTGAATTTTTTTTAAATCATTGATTTTTATCCTCTCTGCCCCAGAGCAACATAAGTTAAATCGATTTAGGTGGTAGCATACACCTGCCCTCAGTAATAGCAGACTGAAAACCATCAACAGAAGATTTACTTCAACATTACATGATATTTTTTAAAATTTGGCCTCTTTTTTGTACCCACAATTATATGCAGATTCAAGTGAAGTCATTTACATAGCTAACTAATGTGGCCTTCATCAGGTAGTTAGACACCTAAATAAAATCAACTACATCTGCACACACAACTGATGGGCCAAAACTGTGCCCACCACTATTTCTGCCCACCAAATTAATCTATTCAAAATCATGCCCTCTTCACTGAACCCCACATGCATACAAAATCAATTCATGCAATAGAAAAGTAAGGTCAGATATAATTTGTGGCAGTGGGAGCATGCAGATTACAGAGATGAGTATCTGTCTATTACAAATAGATGAGAATATTGCATACACAACTGGATCTGTAACTGGAGCCCAAAAGGCAATGAAGAAAAAAAGACATATACATGTGTTTACTTCCTTTTTGTCTGTGTGTTCATTTGACCATCTATACAAACATAAAGCTGCAACTGACCAAACTTTACAATATTTTACTGATTTAAGTAATTTCTTATATGCTAACAGATATAGGATTAGGAGATTTCCAATGGAATAAAAATGTGCTTGTGCCATAAACATACAGCTAAGGGTAGCATAAAATCCCTCCTTTACCTATAAAGGGTTAAGAAGCTCAAGTAACCTGGCTGGCATCTGACCAAAAGGACCAATGAGGGGAGAAGATCCTTTCAAATCTGTGGGAGAAGGTTTTTGTTTTGTGTTCCTTTGTTGTTCTCTCTGGGCCAGTGAGGAATCAGGGCAGGGAAAATACATCTCCCTAAGCCATACCTGAACTAAAGGCCTCTAAAATTATCAATTGTAAGTAATAGGAAGGAAATGCATTAGATTATCTTTTGTTGTAACTTGTGAATTTTCCCTGTGCTAAGAGGGAGGTTTATCCCTGTTTTTGTAACTTTAAAGTTTTTCCTAGAGGGAAGATCCTCTGTGTTTTGAATCTTTTTGTTACTCTGTAAATTATCTTTCATCCTGATTTTAACAGAGGTGATTCTTTTATCTTTTTTTAAATAAACTTCTTTTAAGAATTTGATTGTTTTTCAGTGTCCTAAAGACTCAGGGGGATTGATCTGTGCTCACTTTGTAACCAATTGGTTAAGATATTATTCTCAAGCCTCTCCAGGAAAGGGGGTGTAAGAGCTTGGGGGATATTTTGGGGGAGATAGAGCTCCAAGGGGCCCTCCCTGAATGTTTGTTTAAATCACTTGGTGGTGGCAGCATGCTGTACAAGGGCAAGGAAGGAATTTGTGCCTGGAGGTTTTTATCCTAAGCTGGCAGAAATAAGCTTAGGGGGTCTTTCATGTGGGTCCCCACATCTGTACCCTAGAGTTTAGAGTGGGGAGGGAATCCTGACAGCTTGCTTCAATGGCACACATTCTACATTTGGAATAGGCTTTTGAGCAGCAAATATCTGTAGGAACTTTTGCCTCTGAAAATCAGGCCTTTAGTTGGAGTCCCAGGATCAGAGGTGTCATAAACAGATAAGTAAGAGTTAATAGAACAGAAGTACTTCATATCTCTTTTGCCTGTAAAGGGTTAACAAGATCAGTGAGCCTGGCGGTCACCTGACCAGAGGACCAATCAGGGGACAGGATACTTTCAAATCTTGAGGGAGGGAAGTTTTTGTGTGTGCTGTTAGTGTTTGGTTGTTGTTCACTCTGGGGGCTCAGATGTGCAACCAGGTTTCTCTCCTTACAGGCTCTTATATGTCCAGAATAGTAAGTATTGGGTAGATAAGGCGAGTTAGGCTTATGTTTGTTTTCTTTATTTGCAAATGTGTATTTGGCTGGGAGGAGTTCAAATTTGTATTTTGCTGAAAGGATTTTAATTTGTACTTGTATACTTAGGCTGGGAGGGTGTTCCCAGTGTCTATAGCTGAAAGACTCTAACATATTCCATCTTAAAAATTTACAAAGATAATTTTTACTGTTTTTTCTTTCTTTAATTAAAAGCTTTTCTTGTTTAAGGACCTGATTGTTTTTTTATTCGGGTGAGACCCCAGGGGACGGGGTCTGGATTCACCAGGGAATTGGTGGGGAGAAAGGAGGGAAGTGGGGGAGAGAGAGGTTAATTTTCTCTCTGTATTTGGATTATTTTCTCTCTCAGGGAGAGTCTGGGAGGGGGAGAGAGAAGGAGGGGGGAAGGTGAATTTTCCTCTCTGTTTTAAGATTCAAGGAGTTTGAATCACAGTGATGTTCCAGGGTAACCCAGGAAGGGGAAGCCTGGGAGAGGCAATGGTGAGGGAAAGGGTTTACTTTCCTTGTGTTAAGATCCAGAGGGTCTGGGTCTTGGGGGTCCTCGGGCAAGGTTTTGGGGGGACCAGAGTGTACCAGGCACTGTAATTCCTGGTTGGTGGCAGCGCTACAGGTTCTAAGCTGGTAATTGAGCTTAGAGGAATTCATGCTGGTACCCCATCTTTTGGACGCTAAGGTTCAGAGTGGGGATTTATACCATGACAAGAGGCATCTCTTGAAAATTCAGATTAACCTGACAAAGTCCACAAAAGAGAGCCAATGCCAGTGCTGGGATTAGAACTCCAAATGATTTGCTCAAATTTACACAGCAACTCAGAAGCTTGGGTCTAGTCTTGACTCAGTCTCTGTGTTGCTGTGTAACCTTTCCTTCTCATTGAGTCAATTGTCTTTTTTTTTTTTAAATCTATTGATTCCCCATAGACTCTGCAAAGCTACACTGATATTTTTGCACTGAAAGGAACTCTAATAAGACTGGAATCTTGGTGTCAGGTCAATTTACCTAGATTATTAGCCCCTTCATGGGATAAGAATCCTGTACCTGGTTATCACAAACTCTAGCTTCAATCAAGGTCTAAACTAGTTGGATGACTAAGCAGAAACAAAACAAAACAAAACAGCAGACCGTAAGGTCTGCTCATCAGGGAAGATCTTTATTTTCATAAATCTAAACATGATACCCCTAAGCTAAAAATTCCTTTAACCTGGGGATCAATCCAGTCATCAGGGCCTCGGTAGGGAACCCCATCTTCCCAGAGACATTTCACCCTTTCCAGGAGCCCTTTACGAACTCCTTCCACTGAATACCTGCAAAGGAAGGGATGGATGCTGAAGTTAACCCCTTGTAAACTGGCAAATCCACACCCTGTGACACACACATTCTAGTATTTTCAATTAAAGCTATTTTAGGGATCTAGCTTATTCTCCTACCCCACTTCCAAACAAAACCTTGATCAATCATGGACTCTGTTACTGTTAATGACACTTATTTGTTCAACTGTGTCTTAACATTTTTAATTTTATGCAAATTTATGCAAATTAAATTCTCTGCCCTTCCTGTCAACTCCAACCTCCCCTCCTCCACCCAAGAAAAACATTCACAAAATACTCCCTCCTGAAAATACAAAGACATTGCCCTTGTTTGTTTTCAATCTTACCTGTTCAACTACAGTATTTCAGAGAAAGAAAACACACGCTGATCTTCTAAAACAGTAGGCTTAAAGAGAAACTGACATGCAGTTTGGTCCCCAAATTTGGGTTCTCATAGATATTTTACCAAATTTATTAAGAATAGAAATGCTTTTAGTGTTTTTCAAAAATAGTAATGAACACAGGTTTGTTTGATTATAGGGGATGTAAACATTTCCCAAACACAACAGCACCATGGTAATGCATAAGACCCAGAAAGTGAAATAAACTGAAAGTGAAACTGACAAGAAACTTGACCAAAGTACAAAAAATAAACAAGCAGCATATACAGTGAAAATCAATTTGATTTTTAAATTCCTGCAGGTTTAATAATCTGAGATATTAGTGTCGCAGATAAGGATTTAAAAAAAATATTGGCAAGGATTTTCCCTCCTGTGGTAACTCCTGAGATGAACAATGGAAAATTCCCACCACAGGCAGGATGTAGGACAGTTATTGTCCTACAGGGTCCATCCACACTGCAAGCACTGGCATGGGGGACATGCTGGAGTGGGGCAGGAGGGGATGTTTCATGGGAGAAAGAGCGCGAGCCAGTGTGTAGCTCTACAGCAGAGGTGGGCAAACTATGGCCTGCGGGCCACATCTGGCCCACGGAACCGTGCTGCCCAGCCCTGCTAGCCCCCGGCCCCTCCCCTACCCTCGCAACCTCAGCTTGCCGCGCCACCAGTACTCTGGCACGCCACTCCTGCCAGGCAGAGTGGGGGCATGGCCGGCTCCAGGGCTGCAAGCTCCTGCTGCTCTGAGCAGCATGGCAAGGAAGAAGGTAGCAGAGGGGTGGAAAAGAATCAGGGGTTCCCGGAGGCAGTCAAGGGATGGGGAATGGGGGGTTGGATAGGCATGAGAGTCCTGGGGGGCCTTGAGGGTGGTTAGGGGCAGAAGGTCCCAGGAGGGGGCGGCCAGGGGACAAGGAACAGATGGAGTTGGATGGGTCAGGGATTCTGGGGGGGCAGTCAGGGGACGGGGAACAGGAGGGTTGGATAGTCATAGGAGTCCCAGGGGCCTGTCGGGGGCAGGGGTGTGGATAGGGGCAGGGCAGTCAGGGGACAGGGAGCAGGGAGAGTTGGATAGAGGATGGTGTCCCGGGGAGGGGGCAGTTGGGGTAGGGGGTCCCGGGAGGGGGTGGTTAGGGGACAAGGAGTGGGGAGAAGGGGATGGATGGGTCAGCGGTTCTAAGGGGGTAAGTCAGGGGGTGGAAAGTGGGAGGGGACCGATAGGGGCAGGGGCCAGGCTGTTTGGGGAGGCACAGCCTTCCCTACCCGGCCCTCCATATAGTTTCGCAACCCCAATGTGGCCCTCGGGCCAAAAAGTTTGCCCACCCCTGCTCTACAGGATTCTGGACATCACTGCCACCCATAGACAGCAGAGGGCAGGCTGCTATAAATTAAGAAATCCCCATGGGGCCATTTCAGCACCTAGAGCAGCTTGGAATCAGGAGGACACAAAGGTGGTTTATGGTCACTTTAGCCCTCCCCAGAGAAAGCTAATTTTGTGGTAAACTTCTAAAACATACAACACACAATCCCATTCTTAAATTTATCTTCAAAATATCCCTCTAATCATTCATTGAAAGTCTGGGTGTGAATTTCGTCATCATGAACATAAGAAATTATGGTGCAGAGTGCAGAAAGTTCATAGGTATTCTAATGTACTTTCATTCTGGCTTACAAAATTTTGCCAGACAAATCTTGAGCTTCTCCTGAACAAAAAGTCAAATTGAGGGATGTTCTTCTATGGTTCTTCTGGCAAATATATCCATTATAGACTGGAGTGGTGCCATCAAGCTTTATAGGATATGAAGCTATATCTTCAGATATAAAAAGCTAGTGCATTGCATCACTGTCTCTTCCATTTAAATTAATTTAATCTGAACAATTTCCTGAATATTTAGGAGATAAAAGACAGCTATTGTTCCAAAAAAATCTAATTCTTGATTCAAATGGTTGACTCTCAGCTACTTCTTGATCCATTTTAAAGCAGGAAGCTAAACTCTAATGCACGGCATTTACTATTACAGACCTCAGTATCTCACTACAACAATGAAGAATGCCCTATCCTGCAAAATAAATTATATGTCCCACAAAACACAGCACTGCAAAGCTCTGATCCTACTCCTATTAAAATTGATGGAAAAGTTTCCATTGATTTCAGTGGAAACAGAATCAGTCCTAAATCAGCAGATGAAAATGGGATTATTATATGGTGTGACGCTGGTTTTATGTCCATAACTGAATCATCCCCAGGAGCCCAAGGGTATATCTTAAGCATGTCTATACTGAGTTTTTCTGCACTGTCATAGATAAGTCACTTTTTAAATTATTTCTATGATAGTGCTTTGCCCTGGTGCAGCCTAAACCAGCACTGGTTGAAAAAATATCCAGTAGTGCAAGGCCTGAGATACCTACATATTTTTGTCTGATAGTTTGAACTATTTCAGGAGTCTACAAAAATGCACAGCTACAATATATGCACTATGGACCAGATTCTATAGCATCAGTTGCAGTTCTGCACAGAGAGTGGCTACAGATTCAAGCCCTATGTATTGGAGATTATTCTCACTAACTCAATTTGTTATGTATAGGCTTCAGGGGGTGCTTAGGAGTAATCATAAAATAGTAAGATTCTCTTCTCTTTTCTTAAAATGAGGAATTCAGAGTTGAGCAGTTCTTGCAGGGTCTCATTTTTATGACCATACAACTAATTCTAAACATATCTAAATGTTCTAGATGTTTTTTAAACTGTTTTATGTGCAAAGGCACTCTTAGAATAATAAGAGGTCCTCAAGTACTTGGAAAAACTGTGTTCTACTTTACCATCTGTCTTTGAGTGATTTATGACTTCATAAATTATGAAGTATGCTTAGAAATACTTTCATTGTTATAAAACTGTCTCCGTGTATATCTTCAAGGTGCCTAAAATGATGAACTGTTTTTTTTGTTTGTTCTGCTACCCATATTGATGGGTAAGTCTCACCCAGAAAAAAAATATTTTTGCACTTGTAAATATCATTTAAAACTCTCACACTCTCCTAGACACCCTAGTAAAAATATAGGACCTCAAAGAAAGTCCCCAAAAATTCACACTGAAGAAATCATGTGCCGTAGATGAGGGGTTTGCAGTATCCTAGCCGTATTGGTTCCAGGATACAAGAGAGACAAGGTGGGTGAGACAATATCTTTTATCGGACCACCTTCTGGTGGTGACCTGAAGAAGAGCTCAGTGTAGCTTGAAAGCAGAGCCGGCTCCAGGCACCAGCCGACCAAGCACGTGCTTGGGGCGGCACTTTGGGGCAGGGCAGCGATCGAGTTTTGGTTTTTTGGGTTTTTTTGTTTTGGTTCATCGGGGCAGCGCTGGAGGGGTTTTTTTGTTTTGGCGGTGGGGCGCTCGGGGGCGGGGCTTGAGCGGTGTGGCACTTGGGGGGCGGGGCTTCGGGCAGTGCAGCGCTTGGGAGGGCGGGGGCTTGGCACGGCGCTCAGAGGAGGGGCGGGGGCGCAGCGCAGCTCTTGGAGGGGACAGGGCTTCGGGCGGCGTGGTGCTCGGGGGCGGGGCTTTGGGCAGCATGGTGCTCGGGGGGGCGGGGGCTGGCGCGGCGCTCGGAGGGGGGCGGGGGCTTGAGGCAGTGCGGTATTCAGAGGGGGCGGGGCTTGGAGGGGGTGGGGTTTCGGGGGGCGTGGTGCTCAGGGGGCGGGGGTTTCGGCAGTGCGGCGCTCACGGGGGGGGGGTACAGCAGGGCAGCGCTCTTCTTTTTTGCTTGGGGCGGCAAAAAAGTTAGAGCCAGCCCTGCTTGAAAGCATGTCTCTTTCACTATCAGAAGATGGTTCAATAAAAGATATTACCTCACTCACCTTGTGTCTCTAGATCAGAGGTGTCATTC
The DNA here is from genome assembly GCF_025201925.1 of Gopherus flavomarginatus. Taxonomy (NCBI): domain Eukaryota; kingdom Metazoa; phylum Chordata; order Testudines; family Testudinidae; genus Gopherus; species Gopherus flavomarginatus. The sequence goes on along the minus strand of NC_066622.1, from coordinate 127,602,465 downwards.
TGTGCAGGAGTCAAATCCCATATTCAATTATGATTTATGGGCAGGGTATAAATTCAGGATTGCATACTTCCCTCTATCTACAGCAATCTCCCACTGATATCGTTGAGAAGTTAGCAGAGAACCTGGCCTTTTAATAACTAAACTTTTAGGTGGTGTTTGTTCAGAACCTTACACATTCAGCATAGTTCAGTGAGAAAAATCTATTCTTCTGTAGGACTACCACCATATCTGCCCTTTATTTCTCTTCTTTCCCGCTCTGCTATGTTTTTCTCCCTTTTTCCTGTCTCCTTTGTTCTTCCCTTTGCATTTCCTCTTCTCTGCAGCTACTCCCATTTCCCACCTCCCAATTTGTTTCACTCCTACTACATTTGAAAGTCCACCTCCTAAAAGAATCAGCAATTAAATAGCTGATGTTGACACAGAAGTATCATCCCTGGGCTTTAGGGAATTAACACTTCAGAGTTATTGTCTGAAGCTTTCTGAAGCTGCAGGCAGACATCATGGCATCCGTTACATTCTATTCAATTTGGAAAGTTTACTTCAAAACCATGAGGGCTAGAATTTTACTTCTTTTTTAAATGAAAGAAGAGACTATGTCCTGTAGGTCATAGGCTGTATATTTGACACCCCTGGTCTGAATACTATATTAAATATTATTTATTATTATTATTTGTCTTTTGGAAGCACATAGGAGACTCCATCTGGACCAGGACCACATCATGCTAGGCTCTGTACAAACAAATAATAAAATGATGGCCCTTGCCTCAAAGAACTTACTGATAAAACAGGTCCAAACACACTGAAAAAGGCCAATTAAAACTTTTTATCTTAATCTCACATTATGGACACTTTCCAGACATATGATCAAATGGATTAATTACCTCAATACATAAGATACATGCAGAGATACCCTCAACTTCTTTACCATTGCTCATATACAAAACATACATCTAAGAACATACTGTAAAATATGGCTACTTGGGCAACCTAGAAAAGATAAATTTAGTAACCTGAAAATAAGAGCCTCAATAAAAACAAAACATTTTTACTATGCTTTCTTTTGTTATGAAAAAGAAATGTCCTAGCTGTGCTCCGCAGTAGCCACTGTTCCTCAAGTACCTATGTACGATTATTCACTTGCAAAAACCAGTTTCGTTTGGTTTTAACTCTCACTTGTCATGTCACGTTAAATTTAGGCCCCAATCACACATGCACTTAGACCCCAGTCCTTCAAAGCTCACAGCAGTAAAGTTAAGCAAATGGGAAAATATCGGAAGGATCAGACCCTTACACCAGGACTACTCAGCTGTGTACAGTTAAGCACGTGCATAAAAGCTTACAGTGGCCCTGATTCTGCAAGCTACTCCATCCATGAGGAGCCCCATGAAGTGACTGGAGCCCCCTGCGGGTACTTCCAAACAAACCAGTTTGCAAGATTGGAATGACAGACCTATGGTCCCATTGTTTGACAGAGACCTGAAATTGCCATCATTTCTACCCTTTGCTAATGCTTTTACTTAACATGTTTCCTTTTACCCAGTTCTCCATCATATGGGAATCTCTGATCTCTATAGGCAGGATGAAAGGGACTCCACCACCCTTCCTCCCAGTATGGGATCCTTGGTGTCTATGTGGCTGGTGAGAAGATTCCTCCCCACCGCAGGTGCACCCACCTCAGAAAAAATAATGGACTCCTTAGTCCCTGTGGAGCTGTTAGAGGAGATTTCCCCAACCCCCCAAATATGGGATCTCTTGTGTCTATAGGCTGAATAAAAGGAACTTCCCCCCCAAAATATGGGGGTCAACAAGGAGATTCCTATGGGGCTAAACAAAGGGGCTGGTGCCATTGGGGCTAGAGGTGGGGGTTCCTGTGGGACTAAACAAAAGGGCTGGTACCATTGGGGCTAGATGTGGGGTTTCCATAGGACTAAACAAAAGGGCTGGTGCCATAGGGGCTAGAGGTGGGGGGTTCCCATGGGACTAAACAAAAGGGCTGGTGCCACTGGGGCTAGAGGTGGGGGATTCCCGTGGGACTAAACAAAAGGGCTGGTGCCACTGGGGCTAGAGGTGGGGTGCCCGTGGGACTAAACAAAAGGGCTGGTGCCACTGGGGCTAGAGGTGGGGGATTCCCGTGGGACTAAACAAAAGGGCTGGTGCCACTGGGGCTAGAGGTGGGGTGCCCGTGGGACTAAACAAAAGGGCTGGTGCCACTGGGGCTAGAGGTGGGGGATTCCCATGGGACTAAACAAAAGGGCTGGTGCCATAGGGGCTAGAGGTGGGGGATTCCTGTGGGACTAAACAAAAGGGCTGGTGCCACTGGAGCTAGAGATGGGGGATTCCCATGGGACTAAACAAAAGGGCTGGTGCCATTGGGGCTAGAGGTGGGGGGTTCCCGTGGGACTAAACCAAAGGGCTGGTGCCATTGGGGCTAGAGGTGGGGTTCCCTTGGGACTAACAAAGGGGCTGGTGCCATTGGGGCTAGAGGTGGGGTTCCCGTGGGTCTAACAAAGGGGCTGGTGCCATTGGGGCTAGAGGTGGGGATTCCCGTGGGACTAAACAAAAGGGCTGGTGCCATTGGGGCTGGAGGTGGGGGATTCCCATGGGACTAACAAAGGGGCTGGTGCCATTGGGGCTAGAGGTGGGGTTCCCGTGGGACTAACAAAAGGGCTGGTGCCATTGGGGCTAGAGGTGGGGGGTTCCCGTCGGACTAAACAAAAGGGCTCGTGCCACTGGGGCTAGAGATGGGGGGTTCCCGTGGGACTAAACAAAAGGGCTGGTGCCATTGGGGCTAGTGGTGGGGATTCACGTGGGACTAACAAAGGGGCTGGTGCCATTAGGGCTAGAGGTGGGGGGTTCCCGTGGGACTAACAAAGGGGCTGGTGCCATTGGGGCTAGAGGTGAGGTTCCCGTGGGACTAACAAAGGGGCTGGTACCATTAGGGCTAGAGGTGGGGTTCCCATGGGACTAACAAAGGGGCTGGTGCCATTGGGGCTAGAGGTGGGGGGTTCCCGTGGGACTAACAAAGGGGCTGGTGCCACTGGGGCTAGAGGTGGGGGGTTCCCGTGGGACTAACAAAGGGGCTGGTGCCACTGGGGCTAGAGGTGGGGCGTTCCCGTGGGACTAACTAAGGGGCTGGTGCCATTGGGGCTAGAGGTGGGGTTCCCGTGGGACTAACAAAGGGGCTGGTGCCACTGGGGCTAGAGGTGGGGTTCCCGTGGGACTAACTAAGGGGCTGGTGCCATTGGGGCTAGAGGGGGGGGTTCCTGTGGGACAAACAAAGGGGCTGGTGCCATTGGGGCGAGAGGTGGGATTCCCGTGGGACTAACTAAGGGGCTGGTGCCATTGGGGCGAGAGGTGGGATTCCCGTGGGACTAACAAAGGGGCTGGTGCCACTGGGGCTAGAGCAGGAGGAGGCTCCATGACGGGGCTCACGGACAGGGCCGGCTCTAGCCATTTCACCGCCCCAATCACGGCGGCACACCGTGGGGAGCGCTGTGCCGCTCGCCGTCCCGCGGCTCCGGTGGACCTGCCGCAGACGTGCCTGCGGATGCTCCCCCGAAGCCGCGGGACCAGCGGACCCGCCGCAGGGACGCCTGCGGGAAATCCACTGGAGCCGCCTGCCGCCCTCCTGGCAACCGGCAGAGCGCCCCGCGGCGTGCCGCCCCCACACACGCTTGGCGCGCTGGGGCCTGGAGCCGGCCCTGCTCCCAGCCCCAGCAGCGAGGATTTCCCCCCCAGCTCCGCTCTGTGCCGTGGAGGCAGCGGCCCCTGCCGGCCGAGCGGGGAAAGGCGCCTCCTCAGCAGCCGGCGCCGCAGAGCGGGCGGGTGTCAGTGCCACGGTGTCTGTCGGGGAGGGCGAGCCGGAGGCTGCCTGGCTGCGCCCCTACCCGATCCCCGCGCCCAGGCCCCCCGCATGCAGCCCTCACCCTGGAGCGGCGGCGGCGCATCGAGGAGCTCTCGCGATCCTCCCGGCAGCGGCTGCTCCAGTCCAGGGACAGGATGTTCTCCAAGCTCACCTCCATCCTGCAGCACGCCGTGGAGGCGGTAAGGCCGCCGGCCGGCCCGGCCACGCCACACCGGGGATCCAGCTGGGGCCTAGTGGGGAGCGGGGCCGCCGGGGGGAAACACGCTCCCTGATTGCCCCGTCTCTCCCCTTGATCCTGCTCCGGGTCCCCGCTTGCCCCTCCGCCTCCCCCTGGATCCCGCTGCCGGGGAGGGAGGTGGCAGAGGTGGGGACGCGATCCCCATTGTGCCCCTTCCTGTGTCTGCTGGGGGGGGGGGGGGGCGCTGTTACGGCCCCTCCCCGCCCCCCGCAGCCCGGGGAGCGGTCCCTGGTTGGCCGCCCCCAGGGCAGGGCGGCGAGGGGTGGGGGCCCGGGCGGGTGCGTGGTGACCGGTGTTAGCCGCGCTGTTCCCTTCACCTTCCCCGGCGAAGGGGTGAATTTACCCTCCCCGCCGCGGGGCCACAAGGGGCAGCCGAGGGCAGCCAGGACACCCTAGGCCCGTGGAGAGCGATCACCCCGGCCAGGGTCACTGGCATAACCCCCCTGTCCCCGGCAGCCAGCGGGGAGAGGCGAAGATCTCTCCTTTGGGACGGGCTGAGAAATCCCCCGCAGGCCCAGCCCCCGGTAGCATCGTCGTTAATAAACCCCCAATAAGCCCAATCTCCGCCACCTGCCGCCCCAAAGGGCAGAGCGGTGGAGGTGCATCGTCCTCCCACTACAGGACTTTAGAGCCAGCGTGCAGCAGCATTCCCATTAATAGCTCCCCTTTGCCCCAAGGCAGAGCTGAGGATACCTTCAGTCGTGGTGATTAGTTATTGTTTCTGGGTGCTTTGCAGACCCAAATAAAAATACACTTGGGTTAGGGGAGCTGCCCAGGATTTTCTCAGTCAGTGTGGTGTAGCAGTGTAAGGCTTTCCTTACACCAGAGTCTCTCTTTGGTGCCCTGTGCGGTTAACAGTCTCCAGAAAGTCTGCTTTTTAATACATAAATATTTTTTGTTTTAAATGTATTGACTGAAAAATCAAACTGGATTTTTACCAGGCTAAGTCAGTTGCATAGCCTCCAAAAAGGCTGCATTTTGGGAAGTTAAATAGCAGGGCCTGTAAAAGCAGCAAAGAATCCTGTGGCACCTTATAGACTAACAGACGTTTTGGAGCATGTTAGTCTATAAGGTGCCACAGGATTCTTTGCTGCTTTTACAAATCCAGACTAACACGGCTACCCTCTGATACATAGCAGGGCCTATTTCTCAACCTGTTGCTTTTGCAAACTATGTAGCTATGATTTGTTTATCAAGATGGGTTTATTTTATTTTAGCTATTTGCATATAGTATTTGTTTTTCACAAGATCCAGATTTTTAAAATAGTTTATGAATTACGTACCTTTTCTCACTGACCTGTAAGTCTTAATTTGTCTTTTTTACTGTTATTTTTTTTATTTATCTCTGAAAAGTGTTTTGAGATAAGTGACTATATTGACAACTCTGTGAAACATGTAAGGCCCTGATCCTACAAACACTTATGCACATACTCAGATTTATGCACCTGAGTAGCCCCATGACTTCAGTGGGCATGATTGCAAGATTGGAGCTTGAAACAATACAGCCTTAGTTTGGATGGTAAAGATTAGCAGCGAAATAATAGGAATAATCATAACATTTATTAAAGTAACCCTTAATGTTCTTAGAGATGAAAACTGGTCTGCCTTAAAGTTGTTAATACCTGATGGGAGATGCATGTTCAAGTGTTAATTTAGGCTGTGATCTCTTAACTTTATGCATGTGAGTAGTCGCATTGATTTCAGTAAGACTGGTCACATGTAAAATTAGGCTTGTGTTTGTTTTCAAGATCATCTTCTTACTGAGGCTATATTTTTTAAAACTATAAAACCACCAGTGAGTGAAGTTTTTTAAAAAGAGAGTGATTTCAATGAAAACACTGTGTTGGTGACCTGTACAAATACAATAATAAATAGAAGATGTATGTAGGACCAACTAATACTGGATGTGTGTCCCTGGAAACAGTATTCTTGTGAGCAATTTCATTGTCTTCAGTGGAACTGCTTAAGTGAGTAAGGGGACAGGATTGGGTTAAAGACTTTTATTCTTGCTGGCTCTGCAATGAAAGTTAACTAATAAATATTATTCTCAGAACTGGGCTTACATGATTGTTTACTTATTTGTGTGCCAGTATAATCAAAAGTACCTGTGTTCATTTTAGGGCCACAAGAAATACTAAGAAAAATCAATATGCCTATCAGTAAAGATATTAAAAGATATTATATGCAATTAGAGGATAAAACAAAATAAAATTAAATTTAAAAAAATGGGAGGCATGTAATTTTGTGACTGCTGTGAACCAAAATGCTCACCTCTTGGCATCCTGTTTACAAGTTGAAGTCCTCATCCTGTGTCTCTTATTCCTATGAGTAAGCTCAACAAGTGTTGTGGTGCTAATCACAGTCATAGCTATTATGTGCAGTAGTATTTGCATTATTAGGATATAAATAGCAAGAATTATAACCGTAAGAGTGAAACATGAACTCAAAAGTGAGAGGGTATTGAGCATGTCTACAACTTTCTCTCTAAGAGGGGTGCAGTACAGTATTCTAACCACAGGACTGAGACCCAGAAACTCCTAAATTTCTAATCCCAGTTTTTACTCTTTTGTGGTTTTAGTGCAGTGTGTCCTGGAAGTCAATAAACCCTGGACTATTTCAGATCAAGCAGGTGGGAAGAAAGGTTAGCTGACTCCAGAGCAGTTTAGAATCGCCTTCTATTTGTAACGTGTATAGAAACATGATTTTCAGAACATGTTGGAGTACTAGTGCCATATCCTGCCTCTGGAAGTGATCCATGCCTGATGCTGCAGAGGCAAATGTTCTCTACTTTACTAGTAAAGTTCATAGGTACATTCTGCAGTGCAGTGGAGAGGGATGATGCTTTTCTGATCTCTTCAGGCATGCAGTTTTATTCACTTTCATAATGCTCCTGTCCTGCCCTCTAAGTAGAGGAACAATTAACTTTAGAAACACATATTCCTGTAGTCTGAGTTTCCAACTTGCAAGGTAACAGTTGATTACCCTTATTATCTTAGCTTTCACTTATGAAATAATAATCCAACCACAGTGACTGACTGCGACCTATGGCAAGGAATTCCAAAGGTTAACAGTACAGTGTGTAATCATTTTTTCCAACTGTACTGCCCTTTAATTCATTAATTATCCTCTTGTTCCAACATTGTGATGGGGAAAAAGTAAGGGGCCAGTCATGTTTCATTTTGCTTTCTTAATTTTGAATATCTCAATCAAAATATCCTCTAGTTTTTCTCCTTTGCTGCCTAAATAATCCTAGTTTGTGGATGCTTTCTAAACACATCTCTTCTGTATCTGCTGAAGTTCTTTATAATACAATCTTTTAAAAGTCCTAGTTGTTTGCAGTCTCTTATCGCCTGTAAATCCTACCCCTATCTCAGCTATCTTTGCTGCCCTTCTCAATCCCTGCAAAGATGAAGACAGTAGTCCGGATGAGGATCCACCATTGTGTGATGTATTACCCTGATAGCATGATCATGATAACTATAATAGCCAAGTACAGTAGTGCTATCAAGACAGAGGCATCCTTGAATTTGATTTTGTGTGTGTGTTTTCCTGTTGTTCTGTGTTATTTTAGGTCCAAATTCTTAGTGATACTACAGGTATTTGATAGGGTTGATTGGTATGTTCCAGAGTATCTGTCACAGGTTTGTTACAAACAGATGTTTTTACTCTGCTGTTAGACAGATGTGCTCCCTACCAGTGTATTTGTGTCTGGTTAATCCAAAGCGTGTTGAATCTTCAGGGCTGCCAAGAAGTGAATGACAATGCACAGCAAATGGGGTTTCGAGTTGTTTTTTAGCTCTCTTTTTCCCCCCATACTCTGCACTTCTCTTTTCATAGAAAGAAATTGAATCTCGGTGGGATTCTTGGTCTGTATTTGAACAAGTATGTGCTCCATTGTTTGTTTGGTCCGGGTTGTGTCAAGATTGATTCTGTGAATTGCTAAGAGGTTATCTACACTTAAAATGCTGCAGTTGTACTTCTGTAGCTGCGCCACTGTAGTGCTTCAGTGAAGACACTATTTGTGCCAACGTGAGGGGTTCTCTGTCAGCACCCCTCTGTCAGTAAACAAGGTCCTTGAGAGGTAGTAGCTAGGTCGATGGGAGAATTCTCCAGTGCTGTCTACACTGAGGGTTAGGTTGATTCTTCACACCCCTGAGTGACACTAATTTCCTCATGTAGGTCAGGTTTAAGTCTTTTCAATACTAACCTTTGGGACTTTTTAGAGATATTTACATTTAGCGAGAAAATCATAAACTTTGAGCATTTGGAACAGCTGTCAATTTCACTTCAAAGCAGGATAATTCTGTATCATTATATAGCTAATTGGCAGTAACAATAGGTGTTAGCTGCTGCTAGGGTCTGTAAATTCTTACTTAATCTCTCTAAATGCTTATCTCTCAGAGCTAGTCTACACTGACAGCACTACAGCGCTGCCGCAGCAGCGCTTTAATGTCCCTTGTGTGGTCATGGCGCAGCACTGGGAGAGAGCTCTCCCAGCACTCTAAAAAACCCACATCCACGAGGGGCATAGCTCCCAGCTCTGGGAGCGTGGTTCCCAGCACTGGGGTACTGTTTACACTGGCGCTTTACAGAACTGCAACTTGCTGTGTCCGAGGGGGGGGAGGTTCACACCCCTGAGCGAGAAAGTTGCACACTGTTAATTGCCAGTGTAGACAAGCCCTCAGTTGTACCTTATTACAAAGGTACCTAATTTGTTTTAACTCCAGTTTCCTTTCTGTTATTGTCATGACAGGTTCCTTCTAGTCTAAACTGACTTTAACGAACGACTAGGCTTTTCTTTTAAAGAATCACTTCAACTTGCTTATACTGCCCCGAATCCTTACCTTCATCTGTATAAGTACTCAGAATGAGGTGTCGTCTACGTGATTAGAAATAATGTAATAATTCGTGTGTTTTTGAGAGCAGATTAGACCAAACCCTCCCATTATAATTTCCTAATAATTTACCAAGGACTGTGGTGGAGTCTCTATTGCCGGTAATTTTTAAATCAGGGTTGGATTTTTTTTAACAGTACACTCTAGTTCTCACGGGAAACATGCAGAGAAGTCCTATGACCTGTATTATTTAGGTTAGGCTGGAATCTATATGATCATAATAGTCCCTTCCAGTCTTATAATTTATGAATAAAATAAGAAAGTATTTCTAATGGTAACAGCTATAAGCTAAAGCTGTTTAGCAGCGCTTAGGACTTTGCAGGGAAGGGATGTGGCATGCTCCAAAGAGGAGGTAAAGTGGGGAGGTGGGGAGAGGTGGGCCTGGAGTGGAGCGGGGACAGGAAGGGGAAGCTGCCTCAGCTGCTGCAAAGGTGCTTCCTAGTGTCCTTGCCTGCAGCGGGCTGTGCCTGTGAGGGGTAAGCCAGGGGCAGTCCCTAACCACAGTACTGTACTGCACAATGTATAATGCCTTTGTCTGCCCCCAAAAAATTTCCTTGGAACCTAACCCCCCGCATTTACATTAAATCTTATGGGAAAATTGGATTCATTTAACATCGTTTCACTTAAAGTTGCATTTTTCAGAAACATAACTACAATGTTAAGTGAGGAGTTACTCTATACCAATACAAAATGTATGTGTATACCAGGCCCTAGGTTATACTAGGGATAAAAAAAAATTATGTAGACAAGCCCTTAGTCTAGGGCTGTCAATGGCTTTTACCTGCACTAAATCCTTTCTAGCCTAAGAAAAGAAAAATCTAAAACTTTAAAAAGAAATATTTTCCTTCAGTTTGCTGTCTCCCTCTGAAGAAGTGATTTGTTAGTAGAGGCGTTTCACTCCCTCAAATGCCCTCCTTTCCTGCTCAGCCTGTTATTTTTCTTCCTTTCAGTCTCTTATATTTTATAAGATTAAACCATTTGTGAAAGCAAAGAAAACATCTTAAATAAGAGGAGACAGGAAAGTGTCTGAAAACAAAGTTCTGAGCACCTTGAGCCACAAGGTAGAGATTTCAGGAGCACGTAGTCTGAGGGACAAATCCTGCAGTCCTCAATCAGCAAAACTCAATGAGGCCAATAAGAATTTTAATTGACTAAGAACAGCAGGATCTGGCCCTGATTTACCTTTTCGCCTCTAAGAGCAGTCCTTTGAGGGCTGTGTTGAGGCAATTTGTTGGGGGAGAGACAATGTCTGGGAAGCTTGTGGTTGCTGCTGCTCTCTTTGTGGATAAATTGTCAGTGTTGGAAATTGAAATCCTTAGTCTGGCACAGGCTTTCAGAAACACTGAATTCACCTAGAAACAGATGAGGCTAGAATAGAAGTGGAGAGGAAAATCATATCAGTCAAGGGTGAATTTTTAATATAATCTATTTTAGCGTTACTTTTGAAAATAATATGTGCTGAAAAGCCCTTTATCCCTAAGAAGTGCTCTCTGCAGCCATTTATGAAGCAAAATTTAGTTCTGACTATATTTTATTCTAGAAACCAGTACAAACTGATGGTAATAATGGCTTCAACCACCCATCTCCGACCAGCAAGGAAAACAAAACCTGATATGTAAAGATCTGTCCTGTATTTTTAGTTCCTTCTCTGTTTTTCAGTAACCAAACAAGATGTAGAGTAAAATAAATATTCTGCTCAATATGAGACTTTTAGATGCCTTTTTTTTACCTCACGACATTTGGTGCACTAAAATGTTATGAGGTAAAATGCAATGTCAGTGCCCCAGATAGCCTTGGGGGAAAAGAAGAGCAGTCAGATAGCAGGGAATGGATAAACAGTGTGTAAATTTGATTGCTTAGTTGACATTTGGGAGTGAGTTTCCTAACGCTGATATGGGCATATTTAGCCACGGTGCACAGTTACTTTTGAATGTCTTTCATTTAGAAGTCCTGTGTACAAACGGTCAGTAATATTAAGAACTCTTTCCTTTGGCGCATGTTGTGCTGTTCATATATTGGATTTTGCTTTTTTAGCCAAGATAAATGTAAACTTCATTAACTAGAGAAAAATGTTGGCTGTATAAAATTTTCAAGGGTATGCAAAGGTCTGAGAGCCCTCCATTTCCTTTGGCTTATTGGGATTTGAGGCGACTCAGCACTTCATGGAAATAGCCCTTAAAAGGGGAAATTGGAAGAAATGATTTATGGTTAGAAGCCTCAAATTTGAAATATCTAGACGTGAAGAATCACAGATTCCAAATCCCATTGGGGTGACAGCCCTTGAGTCTTCTAAAGGGAATATAATGAGCTCCATGGAATTGGTTCTTTCCAGTAAGGATGACCTTCCCTCCCATTATGGGGCAGCATTCTACCCAGTGATTATCTACCTGGCTGCTGCATCCTTTCCTCCGGAGTAGCTACATTTCATTTTAGCAGTGTGTGGGTGAGTTGTTCTAGGGTTCCTTCCTAAAAAAATTCTATATAATGAAATATAATATAATGAAATAGAGCCTAAGGTTGATAGGTTGAAGGTCTTGAGATTTTTGTTATAAGAGGTTCTATTCTGGTTGTGAATGGCTGTGAATGCCATGTCTTATGTTTGGGCCCACCAGCTGTGTGCCATGGAGCAATTATTGGTAAGCCATGGAGAGCTGGGTGGCCATGATACTGTCTTACCTTGTCTCCAGCTGCTCTTTGAATTGCCCAGTCTCTTAATTGCAAAGAAGAGCCAGGAAGGCTATAAAAACAGCTGGAAACCAGAAGGAAGAGTCAACCTCTAAATGAAAGGGGGACCTCTTTCAGGGACAGGAGCTCTTAGCAGCCAATAAGAGAGGAACGTCCTGAGGAGAAACAAGGGAAGCAGTGTAGGCAGGGGAGCAGAGGGAGCAAGTGGGAAGAGGAGGTGACATGAAGAGCAAAAGCAAAGGAATGTGATTAACTTTCTTCCTAAAGGACAAAATACTTAGAATATTCCTTTCCTATGTGAGCAATTCCTTTAGTTGCTGAAGTACGTTGTATAATCACAAGTGGGTGTACAGGTGTCCATGAGACAATCTCACCATTAAGATGTGGTCCATGCTTAGGGAATAAGGATAGAGTCTCCCTCAGTCCTACGGGAAATATATTTTGATTGTTTCTAAGCACTTAGGTTATTTGTTTCATTTTGTTTCCATAGCTTGCACCATCCCTTCCGTTACAAGAAGATTTTGTTTACCACTGGAAAGCAATTACTCATTATTACATAGAGACCTCAGGTAAGAGAACCTTTTTTTGTTTTTGTTTTTGTTTTTTTGCATCTTCACTATGGAAAGAGGCAAACTGGAACTACCTCAGTGCTGTTAAACAAGTTCCTCTTTCTTTTTCCAAAGTAACAAAAAGCATTTGTTATAAAATATCCTTTATCTTTGATTTACCCTTGACAAAGCACCTTGATAGAGGGTGAACAACAGCGTATGAAATACCTCTTTCCCTGTGCACCATGTTGAGAATTGTAACTTTTAAGTTCAGACCTAATTTCTGGCTTCACCTGTTCAGTTCACTCTAAACAGATGTCTGCAGAAATGTAATCCTTCTGGTAACCCTTCTCATTTCCGTTGCATTGCCTATTTTCCTTTTCTTTCCAAGGTTTTACCACAAGTCTTCAGAAAATAACTTTGCAGTCATTTAGACTAGAACAATCATTTCTGAAGCCAGTCAGGGTTTCATACAATGCTCAGTACTGGGCATCTTTCTGTATTTTATCTTTTTTGTTTTTTTCTCAGATTGTCTCTCTCCTTAAGTTATTTTGAGACTGCAGCTGGGAAAGTTCTTAGAGATTTCATCCATGTGTGACAGAATCAAACCAAAGTTAATTAAAACTGTAGCATCTGCCTTCTGCTCTTCTTCATTTAATTTAAACGCTGGCTGTTCAGTTGAATTATGGCTGTATTTGCTTAATGTAAATCACATTTCCACTATTTCAACGAATACATAAATAATTGTCCTCCTAATCACTTGTTCTAGTCTGTTGTCTTTAAAGACAAATATCACCATGCCCTACGTACTTTTATCTCTGCATGCCTATTAGAGTGGCTACTGAATGATGTGTTCACATCCTCAGGACTTCTGATTTCTTGTTCAAATCAATATGTACTCTTAAGAGCTGAAACTTGAGATTGCCAGCCTTAGACATGCTTTGTAGTGCTTCCTAGCATGAAACTGATGAGATGCTACGTGGAAGCTGATATATAAGCATGTGTGGTGCAAAATAAAAATAAATTCAGCTTTGGCTTCTGTACTAAATATTTGTTTGCAAAAAACCCAACCTTCCGTTCTTGCTAATACCTCTCCCTAACCACCACCTTCCTCTAAATGAAAATCTGCAAAAAGATCTTGAAAACTATGCATTAAGATATGCTACCTTTTAAATCAATGGAAATTTTACCTTTGACTTCAGTGGGAGCAGGATTAGGTCTTAGAAGCCTCACTTCAACAAGTCAGTCTAAGCTAACTGGTAACAGAGAGAGAACTGAAATTGCTCAGAGGTGGCTATTCTCCTCTGTGTCCTTGTTTCCTTTTGCATTCAAATGACAATTATTTTTAGGTTATTGCATAAGAAGTAATGACTAATTCCACACTGGGTTAGTTGTCCAATTAAAATATGGCAAAATAAAAATTTGTTTTTAAATTCCTAGAAACACACCAGTGCCATACGACACCTTGGGTTAATGCCTGTTCTCAGTTACACTGGTGCAAATTCAAAGTAACTCCATGGCCTTCAGTGTAACTGAGATCAAAATCTGTCTCTTTTCCTTTATAGAGATCTACAAGCTGAATTGTACTCTGAAATTTGAATAAAACAATACACAGTCTTAACAGAGGCGATGTAATAGTCATACTTAAGAATCTTTTTCAAAAAAACTGAAGTGAGCCGGAAGTTTGGATAGATTGTGAGATTTAAAAAAAAAAATAGGCTTCTCTTTCTCTCTCACTCTTGAAGGAGTTGATCGAGTGGAACTGAAATAAATTCTGGATGCTGTCCACAGATTCCAGTCTTGGATTGTTTTTGGGCCATCTGACTAAGTACGGTGTCAGAAATCTAGTTTTCCACAGTTTTATTTTTCACATAAAGGTTAAACTTCTCCATAATGTGTCTGGTAGTCCACATTTTCAAAAGTGATCAGTAATTGTTTGTATCTATTTTGAGATACCTTAAAGAGACCTGATTTTCATAGGCATTTGCTCAATCCTCTGGAAAAATCAGGCCCCTTTAAGGTGTCTCAGGTTAGGCATCCAAAATTTCTGTTTCCCTTCTGAAAATTTGGGCCAGCATATTTATGTAGATGTGAAAAGTCCAGTTAATACTCTGTTATTTTGAATTATAAACATAATGGCCATGTTTTTAAACCAAACCAAATAATTGAACTTGAAGGAAAATGAAAATTACGGTTTTTATTTTTATCATTTTAACTGAATATTTTTTGTTTAGATGACAAAGCTCCTGTGACTGATACCAACATTCCTTCTCACCTGGAGCAGATGTTGGATATTCTAGTTCAAGAAGAACATGAGAGGGAATCAGGAGAGACAGGGCCTTGTATGGAATATTTGCTTCATCATAAGATCTTGGAGACATTGTACACACTAGGGAAGGCTGATGTAAGTACATCTCAGGCGGTGGGCAAGAGCCTCATCCTTTGAGGTACTTAAGACCTTCAACTGACATAATTCTAATGGGATTGAGGATGGTCAGCACCTGGCAGGACAGGACCCATAAGTTCTATGACATCTTGCTGATGATCATTTGTTTCACACTGTCCAGGAATGTTGCTGGAATTCCAAAGTAACATGAGCAAGTGAGTGGTCATTCAAGTCGGCCAAAGTGAAATAATATGGTCCATTGGTTAGAGCACAGGATCTGGGTGTTGGGGAAACCTGGGCTGTGCTGTTGACTATGTGACCTTGAGCAAGAAGTCACTTTGGCTCTCTGCCTGAGTTTTCCCACCTGTATATGGGGATAATAATACTTGCTCTCCTTTGTACAGCATTTTGAGATCCTTGGGTGACAGATGTTTTATTAAGTTTTGTTGTTTGTTTTTCTGAAAACAGTTGTGCAGATTACAGAAGCATGCTGTCCCTGATTTAGTTCTCTGAGCTGCAAAAGAAATTCAAATTACCCTCCATAAAACAGTCTCTCAGGCACGGTGCTCTTTTGATAACTTAAAGCAGAGTGGATGAGATTCCATACGGCAGTGGTTCTCAAAGCCGGTCCACCGCTTGTTCAGGGAAAGCCCCTGGCGGGCCGGGCTGGGCCGGTTTGTTTACCTGCCGCATCCACAGGTTCGGCCAATCGTGGCTCCCACTGGCCGGGATTCGCCACTCCAGGCCAATGGGGGCTGCGGGAAGTGGTGTGGGCTGTGTTGGCCACTGCTTCCCGCCTCCCCCATTGTCCTGGAGCGGTCAATGGGAGCCACAATCCTCTGAACTTGCGGACGCGGCAGGTAAACAAACCGGCCCGGCCCGCCAGGGGCTTTCCCTGAACAAGCGGCGGAGCAGCTTTGAGAAGCACTGCCATACGGCATCTCAAGTCCGCTTTGCTCTGCTCCAGTGGTGCAAAGGGGATTTAAAGCTGTTTTAAGGCACCACTCAGAATTTCCCAAACTGTATTCCCATTTCTGTGGTCTCCTCCCTGGCACAGGGCGTGGGACCAGAGCTCAAGGCACTCTAGCAGTCATGGCTGGTGAAACAGCCCCTTTGGGGATGTAGCATGAGATAAACCAGCCCTGAGTCTACTCTGATTTGTGCCAGGATAGTTTTATGGCTGACAGCCTCCACAACTGGGAGGGTGTGGGGGACCAAAAGGTGTGTAAAGCCACCTGTGTTCTGTGCCCCATTCTGAGTCATGCTATACTGCACTTCACAGCTTAGCCCTATATATTAAAAAGCCTTTTCAACTTCCTAAAGTTCTGAATTGCATGGGACCAATATATATATTTTTTTAACTGTAGAGAACTGAATGGCGCAGGACTAGCAGTTAGATGGGGATAGTTAGCACATAATTAGTACTTTATGCAAAAGACGAAACTGTACAAACATTAATTGCACTAGTCACCTAGAGCCTTTCACATCTATGTCACTGGTACAAATCTAGCCCGGCTCAGTAGTGACCAATTGGTGTTAAGTTTTCATGTCTATTCTGTGGCCTGTCTGAAGTGTGTTTTGGGATCTCAGTCCATTTCCCAGTAACAGGAAATGTCCTCAAAAACTGCCACCATCACTGTTGGTGCCCTTCTTGACAGCCTTACGTACTGAAAGGCCAAGGATTTGCTGGACCATGGAGACTCAATTACTCTTTCATCCCTCATGGTAGTACTGTCATGCCATGGTGAAAGTCCATCAGTTGGGCAGTGTAAGAGAACTTTCACTTTGAAGATAAATAGAGCACTTCATTCTCCAAGGTTGCCATTCTTGCACCTTTCACGCATTCACTTGATGTTTCTTGTCTTGTCTGGTTGGTTCTTATGTGTATAGATAGTTTTCAGTTTCTCTGAGCCTGAGGGGCAGCAATCTCTTCCTTCTGGGACCATCTTTCTCCCAATAGTCCTATCATTGTGGCAGCTGCCTTGCAGCCTGGTTAATGAGGTGCCATAATACATAATATGGCTGGGGTATTTCATTAGAAATATAGTTGGTTTGCTACAACCACAAATTCTGTGAGGAAAACATGCGGTTGAGCTGTGTGAAATGCAAAACTAGCAAAGTACTCTGAGAGTCAAGAGAAGTCATTACATTTACAGTAATATGTCTGCACAAGTGATTCTTGGACAGTATGTCATTTATACTTTACCATTTGTGGATAACAATTCATACTTTACCATGTGTGGACTAGTTGACCTTTTGAGATCCCTTCCAGCCCCTACAATTCTGTGATTCAGTACACCTGAAATAAATATGTGATTCAATGTGTGCAGAGTGTTGCAGTTAACTCCAGTTAGGGAATACTCTCACGTTGTTCTGACTACAGGTATGTCTACATAGCAGCTGGGAGGAGTAAATCTCAGCTTGGATAGACATACACATGCTAGCCCTGCTTGAGCTAGCACCTACAAATAGCAGTGTGGCCACGGCAGCTCAGAACAGCCATCTGAATACAATCCCACTTGACCTCCTGTGTACATACTGGGGCAGCTAATCTAAGCTCTGGGGCCACACTGCTGTATTTAGGTGCTAGCTTGAGCAAAGCTAGTGCATATATGTCTAAACCCAAGCTGCAAATCGCACCTCCCAGCTGCTGTGTAGACATACCCTTAGGCTTGTTACATTATTCTACCATCATGGTATGTCTGCACTAGACTTTTTTAACTCAAGCTAATTAATTGTCCGTTAACTAACTAAAGTTAACATGTTTGGACATGCTACTCTGAGTACACCTCAAATATTAGTGATTTACTTTAGGCTGATTACAAGCTCTCTTGTTGTGGAACAAACATTTATGGAGTGTCCAGATTAGCATGTACAAGAGTGCTAGGTAGTTCAAGTTAACTGGCGGTCAGTTAACTCAAATTTTTAAAAAATCCTCTAATATAGACAAACCCTTAGTGGGGTGTTATGTGATGGTTTTACTTGCGGTAGAACTGTACCTAAGTTGTTGATTATGAAGTTGGGCTTCTGTAGTGGCATAAACTTTCCTACAACCCACTCTCTGTGATCTGTTATAACTGAGTTAGCTAGGCTTATGCTCTGAGATGTTAAAAGTATCAAGTTTTGTGAAAATAAATACAGTTTAAAAGCACACATTCAATTAATTAATTTAAAGGGTGTGTTTTTTTAATTAAAAAAAATGTACAGTTAGCAAGACCTAATATTTTCAGCTGTTTTGGATCAACTATTTAAATTGATCTGTTCTTTTTTGATAAAGCTGTTCAAAAGGATGTTAATCTTATTTCAATTTAATCTCAGTTGTTTTGGATGATGAGTTTGTATGTTGTTTATTTAATCTTTGTTATATTTCTGTTATGGTCTAGTGTCCTCCAGGAATGAAACAGCAAGTTTTGGCTTTCTATACCAAACTTCTAGGAAGAATACGACAACCTCTTCTCCCACATATAAATGTATATAAACCAGTGCAGGTACAGTTCAAGTTTCAAACAAACATTTATGTATGACAGGCTTTTTGGATGTCAAATGTAATGGTTTCTCTCTTGTGTGGGGTTTCTGTTTGGGGTTTTTTCTTTTGTTTTTGATCCCCCAGTGCAATAACAAATTACTGATTGGGACCTCTGAGTGTTACTGCAGGGCAACTAGTAAATAATAATATCTCGTTTACACCGGTGTAAATCTGGAGTAACTGTTGAAGTCAATGTACCTTATGTCATCAGAGAACCGCTTTGAAAACAGAATTCAGCCTAGAGTGCCTACCAGTAGGCTATTGGGGTTCTTCCACTTTTAATTGTCCACTTTTCTTTTTTTTTCTCCCACCCACAGAAATTAATCAGACTTTGTGGTGAAGTTCTAACAGCACCAACAGAAAATGAAGAAATTCAATTTCTCTGCATAGTATGTGCAAAGCTGAAACAGGATCCATATCTGGTCAACTTCTTTCTTGAGGTATGTTTACAAGTATATTTCAAAACTGTTCTATCATAATCAGAAGCTTCCTGAGAAATGGTGGAAGCAGATTGGTGCTGCACTGGCTGCTTTCAGTTAACTGAGGGCTGGTCTACACTAGGAGTAGGGGGTTTGAACTAAGATATGCAACTTCAGCTATGCTATTTGCGTAGCTGAAGTCGAAGTATCTTAGTTTGACTTACCTGGCCATCCTCACAGCGGCGAGTCGACTGTCGTGGCGCCCCTGTCGACTGCGCTTATCCTCCTGCCGAGGTGGAGTATGGGCGTCATTTAGCGGAACAATTTATTGCGTCCAGATGAGACGCGATAAATCAATCCCTGACACATCAAACACTACCCACCGATCCACCGGGTATATATAGACGTACTCTGAGTGTCATTTTCTTTCAAGTATTCAAGGGATTTTCTTTTATTTTTATTTTCTGTTAGAGGAACAGTCTCATTCTTTGGTGTCACAGCTTCATTCAGAGCTCACATATTTTTCTGCTTGAAACCATGCCTAATGCAACCTTTAGAGGGCACTCTCCAAATTAGAAAGCCAGCATCTTAGTCAGTCAGTGGGGAAGTAACAAAGTCGTGAATGTAACATGGGAGCCCTGCATTCAGGAGTGAAATTGGACTTCTTGCCTTGTTCTTTGCCTCAGGCTATTGGAGAATAAGTTACTATCACATGAGGCTTTTAATACACCTTTCAAAGTGCTGAGGGCCTTGGAGGATTGGGCCCTTAGTTGGTAGTGATGCATGTAGTCTGGAGTGCTAGCCTGAATAGCTGCAGTGTTGACTGACATCATAATTAGAAAGTTCAACAGCAGGAAGATTTGGAAACTTCAGGATACTACTGAATTTCAAAGGGAGTTCTAGGATCACTGAATTTTGTCTAAGAGCTCAGACTAAGCCTTAAGAGATTATTGGAAGCTCCAGTGCTTCTAAGCATAGTAGTCCATGGCTGTCCTTTTCACAACTTCTAGCAGAGAGTTATTTTCACACATGACATTTTAGATTCGTTTAATTGGAATGCAGAGTTTTGATTCTGCCAGTCCATTCCCCTGGTCTTTCAGAGGCTCTAATTTGTAACTTGGTATCCCTCTCAGACCTTGGAAGACCTAAGAGGGTAAATTCCCAGTATGCCCTCTGATACTTAACTTGCAAATTCCATTAATAAACATGATTTGTAGCTGAAACTCTGGTGCATCACTCCAAAACTGTACCTGTAGGTATAGCTAAATATAGCATCCTGCTGGAAATTTCTTTATGGAACTGTACTGTATCTCATCTACTTCTAACTTTGAAAAAAAAACAGGCAGGCACCTATTTGATTCTCTGTTTAAATTATACTTCTACCCTGATATAATGCTGTCCTCGGGAGCCAAAAAATCTTACGGCATTGTAGGTAAAACCGCGTTATATCGAACTTGCTTTGATCCGCCGGAGTGCGCAGCACCCGCCCCCCCGTCCCCCGAAGCACTGCTTTACTGAATTATATCCGAATTCGTGTTATATCGGGTTGCGTTATATCAGGGTAGAGGTGTATCTGCTTTTTTTCAGTTGTTCACTAACGTATTAGTCATTCTATTACAGACGTTTTCAGCTGTGTTGCTTGACAAACATTAGGATCAGGGGCTAATTGCATAGCTGCATCTCTTGGGAAAATAAATTTGCTAGGTGAATGACAGTTGAAGTAACATTCTGTAAACCATTTTTGAATCCTACTTAGATCTTGTGGCAGTGAGTTCCATATGCTAAATATGTGTGGTGTAAAAAAGTTTTTCATCAGCTTTAAATTAGTTACCACTTAATTTATTGAGTGTTCTCTTGTTTCTGTACTGAGAGGATACATAGAAGTAGCTGATTTACCTTTTCTGCCTCATTCATTATATTATAAACCTCTGTCATGTCCCTTCTTACTCATTTCCTTTCTGAATAGTCCATACCTTTGTAATCTCTCCTGATATGGAAGGTTTTCCATGCTGTTGATCATTTCCACTTTCCTTCTCTGGACCTTTTCTATCTCTGCTGTATCCGTTTGGGTGGTGGTGGGGTGACCAAAATTGAATACAATATTCAAAGTGAGGCTGTACCATCAGTTTATAAAATTACATTATATTTTCAGTATTCCCTATCCCTTTGGTTACTGCAACCTAACAACCTGTGGAGTGACTTAATGATAAGGTGAAGTTGCACTACTCTCAGCAGAATTGACCCCCAGTGTTTATCTGTGCCATGAAAATACACCAATGTATTTTTATACTGCCTACTCTCTGTTGGGTTTTTTGATCAGGTGGTCACTCAGAGAAAAGCTTTGCTAGAAAGCGTCGAATATGTATTTTATGTAACCTTTTTTATTAGGTGATTCAGGATCCTGTCCTGCACTCTTGCAGGAGGCAGGTGAGCAGCTAGACTGCAGAATTGCATGACTAGACACATGCAAACTTAAATATCCACAGAAACTCTGAATGCATGTGTTCTGATGTACAAAGGCTGACATTACCTGCACCTATCAGAAATAACTGAGTTTGAACATAGCACATCATTCTAAGGGTTCACTTGTGGAATTCAAGCCTTCTCATACAAGGGTTATTGCTCTCGATACATTCCCATTTATAGACAACAAAAAATAGACTCTAGGAGGTTCAGTAATTTTAGTTTTAAGGATAATGTACATTAACATACTGATTGCTTTGCATCCTTAGGCCTTTCACAGTGTAGAAAAAAAGACCTACTTGTAGAAAAGACAATTTTGTGTTATTTGAAACCATAATCTTTCAGACGTACCCAAAAATCATACTACTGTTGTACCATGGAGTAGACTATAAATTGTGATCCCTGGGTTACCTTCCCTAGGACTTCAGTATATCATTGCACAGTAGCAATGCAGAACAGTGTCTCCACAAAGAATGCACATCAGCTGGGCAAGTGTTCAGAGAATTTTTGTAGTTTGCTGTCTGACTGTCGTGTATTTATTCTCTCCTGGTTTGTATGTACTAAAAGCTGATAACCCAACTGGTGACTCTTTTAAATGTTTAATGTTTGTGCAGTATTTGATAAGGCCACAGTTATTTCATAGATGCCATAGGATTTATAGTCTTCTTATTGTGACCACTTGAAAAATTGGTCTTAAGATGAAGCCTAGTGTAGGAGTCTAATACAGCATTTACTTATCTATGTCTGTGCCAGAAAAACAGAGAATCCTTACTCTACAACCAATCTCTCACTTGATCATGTAGAACACTAATGTAAATATATCTTTTATTTGCACAAAACAGATTTATAGAAAGTAGTCTCGGTCACAGTCTTTCAGTGTAACAAAGGAGATGTAGGAGGAGTGGTAGATACGCTGGAGGGTAGGGACAGCATACAGAGGGACCTAGACAAATTAGAGCATTGAGCCAAAAGAAATCTGATAAGGTTCAACAAGGACAAGTGCAGAGTCCTGCACTTAGGACGGAAGAATCCCATGCACTGCTACAGACTAGGGACCGAGTGCAGAAAAGGACCTAGGGGTTACAGTGGACAAGAAGCTGGATATGAGTCAACTGTGTGCCCTTGTTGCCAAGAAGGCTAATGGCATTTTGGGCTGTATAAGTAGGAGCATTGCCAGCAGATTGAGGGACGCGATCATTCCCCTCTATTCAACATTGGTGAGACATCATCTATAATAATAGGAGATATACCAATCTCCTAGAACTGGAAGGAACCTTGAAAGGTCATTGAGTCCAGCCCCCTGCCTTCACTAGCAGGACCAATTTTTGCCCCAGATCCCTAAGTGGCCCCCTCAAGGATTGAACTCACAACCCTGGGTTTAGCAGGCCAGTGCTCAAACCACTGAGCTATCCCTCCCCCGTGTCCAGTTTTGGGCCCCACACTAGAAGATGGATGTGGAAAAATTGGAAAGAGTCCAGCAGAGAGCAACGAAAATGATTAGGGGGCTGGAGCACATGACTTCTGAGGAGAGGCTGAGGGAACTGGAATTATTTAGTCTGCGGAAGAGAAGAATGAGGGGGGATTTGATAGCTGCTTTCGACTACCTGAAAGGGGGTTCCAAAGAGGATGAATCTAGACTGTTCTCAGTGGTACCAGATGATAGAACAAGGAGTAATGGTCTCAAGTTGCAGTGAGGGAAGTTTAGGTTGGATATTAGGAAAAGCTTTTTCACTAGGAGGGTGGTGAAGCACTGGAATGGGTTACCTAGGGAGGTGGTGGAATCTTCTTCCTTTGAGGTTTTTAAAGTCAGGCTTGACAAAGCCCTGGCTGGGATAATTTAATTGGGAATTGTTCCTGCTCTGAGCAGGGGGTTGGACAAGATAGTCTCCTGAGGTCCCTTCCAACCCTGATATTCTGTGATTCTATGATGATTCTACGTATTGCAGCTCTCAATAAAGTTTTGCATGAGTACTAGGTGTCCAGTGATAACTTGGTCCCCACTCCTTCCCCTCTATGAAATGTACTAGAGTTTTAAAAAAAATCTAACAGAAAAAATATATCACTTGAGAGTAGCTCACAAGTCTTAGAGAGGCTTTTTTTCACTCTGAAGGCAAAATCTCTAGAAGTGAAGAATCAATTTCATTTTATGATTGGATTCAGAAATGGTGTTTCCATAGTCACAGAGATAAAATGGACTGAGGTCTTGACCTGAAAAGCCATGTGCTAGTGTCAAAAGGTGCCTTCATAAAGTAAATATGAAATTCATATTGGAGATTGGACAAATCAAATAGTATCAATTTCAGTTGTTTGATATAAAGAACAAGGCCATCTCTTTTCATTTGTCTTGGACAGACTAGCACAGAAGCAGCCTTAAAAAGGATTAGTATAGAGTTTGAGAAAATTTTGATAAAGTACAAAATGTGTTAAATTTAAATATTAAGATGCTTCTGAACCTATAATATAGTACACAACTAATACATCCAGCCTTGTAAAGAGCCACAGTAGAACCTCAGAGTTACGAACCTCAGAGCTACAAACTGACTGTTCAACCACACAACTCGTTTGGAACTGGAAGTATGCAATCAGGCAGCAGTAGACACAAAAAGAAAAAAACCCAAATACAGTACAGCACTATGTTAAATATAAAGGACTAAAACAATAAAAGGAAAGGATTAAAAAAAAAAAAAGATTTGACAAGGTAAGGAAACTGTTCCTGTGCTTGTTTCATTTAGATTAAGATGGTTCAAAGCAGCATTTTCTTCTGAATAATAAAGTTTCAAAGCTGTAAACTTTTGAAAGAACAATCGTAAAGTTTTGTTCAGAGTTATGAACGTTTCAGAATTATAGACTCATAGACTCTAGGACTGGAAGGGACCTCGAGAGGTCATCAAGTCCAGTCCCCTGCCCTCATGGCAGGACCAAATACTGTCTAGACCATCTCTAAGAGACATTTATCTAACCTACTCTTAAATATCTCCAGAGATGGAGATTCCACAACTTCCCTAGGCAATCTATTCCAGTGTTTAACTACCCTGACAGTTAGGAACTTTTTCCTAATGTCCAACCTAAATCTCCCTTGCTGCAGTTTAAGCCCATTGCTTCTTGTTCTATCATTAGAGGCTAAGGTGAACAAGTTTTCTCCCTCCTCCTGATGACACCCTTTTAGATACCTGAAAACTGCTATCATGTCCCCTCTCAGTCTTCTCTTTTCCAAACTAAACAAACCCAATTCCTTCAGCCTTCCTTCATAGGTCATGTTCTCAAGACCTTTAATCATTCTTGTTGCTCTTCTCTGGACCCTCTCCAATTTCTCCACATCTTTCTTGAAATGCGGTGCCCAGAACTGGACACAATACTCCAGTTGAGGCCTAACCAGCCCAGAGTAAAGCGGAAGAATGACTTCTCGTGTCTTGTTTACAACACACCTGTTAATGCATCCCAGAATCATGTTTGCTTTTTTTGCAACAGTATCACACTGTTGACTCATATTAAGCTTGTGGTCCACTATGACCCCTAGATCTCTTTCTGCCATACTCCTTCCTACACAGTCTCTTCCCATTCTGTATGTGTGAAACTGATTGTTCCTTCCTAGGTGGAGCACTTTGCATTTATCTTTATTGAACTTCATCCTGTTTACCTCAGACCATTTCTCCAATTTGTCCAGATCATTTTGAATTTTGACCCTGTCTTCCAAAGCAGTTGCAGTCCCTCCCAGTTTGGTATCGTCCGCAAACTTAATAAGCGTACTTTCTATGCCAACATCTAAGTTGTTGATGAAGATATTGAACAGAACTGGTCCCAAAACAGACCCCTGCGGAACCCCATTTGTTATACCTTTCCAGCAGGATTGGGAGCCATTAACAACTACTCTCTGAGTACGGTTATCCAGCCAGTTATGCACCCACCTTATAGTAGCCCCATCTAAATTGTACTTTCCTAGTTTATCTATAAGAATATCATGCGAGACTGTATCAAATGCCTTACTAAAGTCATGGTATATCACATCCACCGCTTCTCCCTTATCCACAAGGCTCGTTATCCTATCAAAGAACGCTATCAGATTAGTTTGACACGATTTGTTCTTTACAAATCCATGCTGGCTATTCCTTATCACCTTACCACCTTCCAAGTGTTTGCAGATGATTTCTTTGATTACGTGCTCCATTATCTTCCCTGGCACAGAAGTTAAACTAACTGGTCTGTAGTTTCCTGGGTTGTTTTTATTTCCCTTTTTATAGATGGGCACTATATTTGCCCCCTTCCAGTCTTCTGGAATCTCCCCCGTCTCCCATGATTTCCCAAAGATAATAGCTAGAGGCTCAGATACCTCTTCTATTAACTCCTTGAGTATTCTAGGATGCATTTCATCAGGCCCTGGTGACTTGCAGGCATCTAACTTCTCTAAGTGATTTTTTACTTGCTCTTTTCTTATTTTCTCTTCTAAACCTACCCTCTTCCCATAAGCATTCACTATACTAGACATTCCTTGAGACTTCTCAGTGAAGACTGAAACAAAGAAGTCATTAAGCATCTCTGCCATTTCCAAGTCTCCCGTTACTGTTTCCCCCTCCTCATTGAGCAGTGGGCCTACCCTGTCCTTAGTCTTCCTCTTGCTTCTAATGTATTGATAAAAAGTCTTCTTGTTTCCCTTTATTCCCATAGCTAGTTTGAGTTCATTTTGTGCCTTTGCTTTTCTAATCTTGTCTCTGCATTCCTGTGTTATTTGCCTGTATTCATCCTTCGTGATCTGACCTAGTTTCCATTTTTTATATGTCGCCTTTTTATTTTGTAGGTCACGCAAGATCTCAAGGGTAAGCCAAGGTGGTCTTTTGCCACATTTTCTATCTTTCCTAACCATCGGAATAACTTGCTTTTGGGCCCTTAATAGTGTCCCTTTGAAAACCTCAGTTGTTTTTCCCCTTAGTCTTAATTCCCATGGGACCTTACCTATCAGCTCTCTGAGCTTACCAAAGTCCGCCTTCGTTCCTGAGGTGTTCGTAACTCTTAGGTTCTACTGTACTTGGTGTGTGTTACATAAACCTTTATGTTAGTAAATTTCCGCTTTAGGTCAAACAGCATTTTGTTCAGTATAATCTCCTGTCCTAATGTAATGCTTTTCAGAACAAGTTAAAAGTATTGGCTTCCAAAGGATCAGCAAGTGTAATTACAGAAGACATGCTAAAAGGCCAAGATTCATTGATGACAGACACAGGACAGTCCATTCAACCTGAAGAAATATCTAATGCTGCTGGAGTGGAGCACATAGAGAAGGAAGATGATCTGTCCACGAGTCTGGATGATCTTAATGTCACTTCATCACCTGAGGCCTCAGCTATTCGTCTAAACCAAGACTATAATTTAGTGAATTCTTTGCTCAATCTCACAAAAAGCCCAGTGAGTCATTTTCAATTCTACTCAATGTGGTAAAATGAGTAAAGTGTTTTGGATGTTGCTGGAAGGGAATCTTTTACAATAGGCGCGCGCGCGCGTGTGTGTGTATATATATATATATATATATATAATATATATATATATATAATCGTTTAATTCTTAAGAAATCAGATAGCTTTTTTGGTAGACCATTTCTTTGGCAAATTTCCAGGTGAAAACAACAAAAGAATTCTACAAAGTGAATTGACTGCAATCTGATATTCATTGAGATCAAATAGTTTAAGGATGTTGTATGCTTCCAAAGCAAGTTGAGTGGGTTAATTATATCACAAAGGAATATGTAGAATGAAAGAAAGGGCTAGTTTAAATAGCATCAATTAAACCAAAGTAATAAACCAAACACACTTTTTGTAAAAAAGCTTCAATAGATCTGATTCCATCTGTGAACTTAATTTCTTGTCAAAAACAACCACTATGGGTCTGATTCAAGTCCCACTGAATTCAAAGGGATCATTTAGAATTAACTTCAAGGGGAACTGGATAAGTAAGGCCATGTTTACTGTAATGGTGTCGAGAACAGAAAACTTGACATACCCCATAGTTGTAAAGTGATGTTTTACATTAGATTAGGCCCAAGCCAGTGTATACGCCTTAGCGCTGGTTATATAAACTTGTGTGTTATGCTTACCATGTCAATAACCCTCTTCAAAAGAAAGATTCTAAAACAAATTTAGTAGAAATAACTGTTCTAATTTCTTAACACGGAACATCAAGAAATCCATTCAGTCCATTTTTTATTCCGTTTGAAGATCCTTTGGTTTCTGTTGCTTGATTTCAAATGAACATCATTCCTGATTTATTTAACTCTTCCATGTCTATTTGACAGGATGGTCGAGTAGCTGTAAAGGCATGTGAAGGCCTCATGCTCTTAGTAAGTTTGCCAGAGCCAGCAGCAGCCAAGTGCTTGACTCAGAGCACTTGCTTATGTGAATTGCTGACGGACAGGCTCACCACACTCTACAACGCCCTGCCTCTGTCCGTGGATCCATTAGATATTGAATCGGTCGAGGCAGTTAACTGGGGGTAAGAATATTGTTTCTGTTTTTAATATTTTAGATGACTTTGTACCACAAACTGAAACTAAATTTCTGCCATTAGCTAAGACCTCTAGTACAGATAAGGCACCATGCAAGCAGTTTCATTAACAGAATCCAGATACAATATAGTAGTACTCTTAAGACTTGAGACATACATTGCACTGATTATTGAGTTATGGGCAGATTCAGCTGCTAGTCCGTGCACGGTCAGTCATCTGAGAGCAGATCTCTCATTGAATTAGATTAGAAATCTGTCTGTGGTATAACTGCAGAATCAGGCCTTGGATTATTTTCCTGTTTAAATGTCAAGGACATAGGAAATTAGTATACAAACTTTTTGGTGCGTACAGTGAGCACACGGATCCAAGAGAAGCAGGAAGTATCTGTTTGGTGAAGGACTGTTGTAACATTTTGATAGTAACAGTCAAGAGGGCAAATGCAATTATTGTATAACTCATCAACATGGGGCAAAATGTTGTAGGCAAAAGATAGTAAGCCTGTTGTCCTAACTACTTGTCTGTCAGACTCTAAAAATACTTTTTACTTTGGAATTCACTTCCCTGCACCCTGCCCCGCCGTACTCTGTCTTCGTCCCAGTATTTGATCATGGTCTTTAAGTTTCTACACAGGGATGATATATCTGATTTGAAAAAGTTCTTTAGCAGCCAAAGGTGATATAAGATCCAATGGCTGGAAATAGAAGTAATTGAAAATAAGATGCAATTTTTAATAAGGTAGTCCACTGTTAGAACAGCATACCGAGAGATGTGGTGAATCCGTCATCACTTGGAGACTTCAGATTGAGATTGACTGTTTTTCAAAAAGATATGCTTTAGTTCAGCCCCAAACTATGGAGTGGACTTGGTAGTGTTCACTTATGGTAGTAGGTAAGAATAATCCCTCTACCTCAGGAATGACTTGGTCAATTTCTATGGCCTCTGTTACGTGGGAGGTGAGATTAGGTGACCCTTCTGTTTTAAAAACCTGTTAAAACATTCTAGGTCCATCCGTGTAGAATTCTTCTGCTGGCCATACCAAGTATACTTTAGCATGCCATTGAAATCAATAGACTAATAATGATAGCACTAAATTTTATTTCAACTAGATAAAGAAAAACTGATCTTAATGCACTCCTGCTCCCATTAAAGCAGATGCAGAATGTTGCCATTGAATTCAGTGGGAGTAGCATTGGGCCCAGTGTTCTTTAAAGGTATCTAAACTAAATATATGTATTTTCTCTTGTGTCCTCCAGTTTGGATTCATATAGCCACAAAGAAGATGCATCTGCTTTTCCAGGGAAAAGAGCCTTGATTTCATTTCTCTCCTGGTTTGACTACTGTGATCAACTCATTAAAGAAGCACAAAAGGTTTGAAATGTTTGCTGGCATAAATATGAGTAATCCAAAACCAGTTTGGCAAATATATTGTTCCACATCTCTTGAGTTTGTAAGGATAACATTTTGTGGCCTGTATTTTAGACTACTGCTGTTGCTATGGCAAGATCTGTACGGGAACGATTTTTTGTTGGTGTCATGGAACCTCAGCTGATGCAAACGTGAGTGGTCTCTTTGCATGTGTAACAGTGGGATAGAAACAAGTCAAGTTGATATTTTCAGTTGGAATCCAGTAGCTTTCTAACATTAAACTTCTTGTTCAGTTCAGAAATTGGGATCCTGACATCAACTGCACTGTTGCATCGTATTGTCCGTCAAGTCACTTCAGATGTGTTGCTGCAAGAAATGGTTGACTTTATACTTGGAGGACACAGAGAGCCAGAAACCCTGACAGACATCAACAGACATCCATTGCGACACAGGTTAATCGAACACTGTGATCATATTTCTGATGAGGTGAGAAATCATCATGTCAGTGTGTCTAAAATGCTGTTCTGCTGTGAAAAGTGACTGCAAAAATGGCATTGTGAGGTCCCATGTTTATTATGTGTCAGTCACTTATAGCTGAGTTTTACAGGAAAAAAGATGGCAGGTGAGAAGGTTCTAACTGCCAGCCCTACAGAACTTCCCTTGAGAGGTGAAACTCGGTGTTGTCTCTGACTGGCACATCAGATTCTCTGTGCCATATTCTGCCATCATTTGTACCTGTGTATGTCCATTTGGGGTTGCTTGTATACGTGTTACTGAGGATAGATTCTGCCCTGCATGTGGCGTTGAGTTTGTAGTTCTACTGATGATGCATCATCCCCTCTCTCCCTTAGTTGTGCTGGTTCTGGAATGCGGTCAGATAAAAAGGAGTAAAAAGGTATTCTTGTCACTAAAGTCAGCAGATAGGACAGAGACTATACACAGTGCAGATGTGCTGACTAAGAACGTGCCATCGTTCCTTTTATGCCCTGATCCTTAAGCTGTTCCATGCAGAGCCATTTTGAAATCACTTGACTGCAGCGAGGCTCCCTCTTGAAACGGCTTGATGAGTCAGCCTTTTCAGAATAGTGCCACACATCACAAATGCTTGTGTTTGTTAAAGTCCTGGCTTTGTGCTTTCTGTTTTTTGCCACCCCTTACGCTTAGAGCAGCCTCTCAATTTAAATAGACCAAGCCTCTGCCCTTTGCCTCAGAAAGTCCTCCCAAACCTGCTTGAGCTAAGAATCTGTGCCTTTATATGTCTATTTCACCTGCCTACTTAAATGCAGCAGCCGATGCTTACAAACCAGGGCACCAAAAGTTAGGTGCTTAAATTTGTATTTAGGCATCTAAATGAATGAACTGAATATCAGATATACTGAACACCACTCAGATCCTACTGAAGTCAGTGGGAGGTACAGATGCACAGTATTGCTGAAAATCAGGCCACTTTTATTTAGGTGTCTAACTTCAGGCATGCTGGTTTGAAATTTTCAGCCTATAATTCCAACCATAAAATCTCCATGATACCGTCTGTCAGTTCTGTATTGTATCCACTAGTGTTTTTAGGCCTTGATCCTATGTTTGGGTCTACACAGGTGCAGGGGCCTGCCCATGTTGGTCTGGTTGTAGAATTAAAGCCTTAGATTGTTAAGTTCTTTGGGCAGGGTTACTGTTAGTTTGGCACGGTTCTCCTCTTTTACAGGGCTGTGTCTATCTGATGCTTTATAAAAGATAAAGGTTGTCATGGATAAATGTGTGTATATTCTTTCTGATTCTTTTGTGTAGTCTCTTCATCTACATTAATAGATCACCCAGTATGATGATGTTCCAGTCTTGGTTGGGATATTTGGGTTTGGCTGTAATATGAAAGACTAATAAAAACAATCTCCCATCATGCATTAACACAGCTACTCTTAGTAAGCTAAGAACAGTGGTTTAAGGAAACAATGCTTACATTTATTTTAATCCTTTATTGTTTTTTTATGTTGCAGATCAGCATAATGACTTTAAGAATGTTTGAGCATCTTTTACAAAAACCTAATGAGCACATTCTTTACAACTTGGTTCTAAGAAATTTAGAAGAAAGAAACTACACAGAATATAAACCACCCTGTCAGGAAGATAAAGATGTGGTGGAGAATGGACAGATAGCCGGAGCAGTGTAAGTGTTTCTATTGTATAGGTGAGAGACTTCACGATGACTGAGTACACCTTTCACTTTTTATTTAAAAATAAATTAAAAAAAAAAGCTTTAAGACCAGTTTTTCTTTCTTTATCTACTTGAAATAAAATTGAACCCAGATAACGTTTAGTTTTCATCATTTGTGTTAACAGCATTGTAAAGATTTAACCATAGTCAATGTAGATTAGTTGTTGCACAGTTTACTCCATGAGTAGCTTATGTATGTGATTAGAATAGTGATAGATGATTGTAAATTAGCAAAACTGTCTTTCTTACATTTAGCTATTTGCATAGGCTTAACTTTAAGCACATAAACAATTCCAGTGACTTCAGTGGGGTTGCTAGCATACTTAAGGTTAGTCATATGCTTAAGTATCTTGCTGAATCAGGGCCACAGTATCTTTAAGCTTCATAGTGTTGCATATGTAATCCTTACAAACACCCTTTTGTGCTTGGTATATAAGCATTATCCTCTTTTTACAGGTGAATGAGGGGGCAGGGAATTGGGTCAAAGAGATTAAGACCCAGATCCTCAAAGGTATTTAGGCTCCTAACTTTCATTGAAATCAATGGAAATTAGAATTAAATACCTTTTGAGAATCTGGGCCCAAGTGATTTGATATGCCGAGGTATTCAATGTCAGAGCCAGAACCAGAAGTTCCTGGCTCCAACTCAGAGCACTAGACTATGCCTCTCTCTCTCTCTTTTTTTTTAAATTAGTCATCAATGTTGATATTGCATAATAATAATTCAGTGAAGTGGTATGTAAACTGTGATAGTCTAGAATGTGTGCTGGCTGGTCAGAGAAAAAAATAGAGAATGTGCCTTTGATTCAGAAGGCTTCGTGCCTTCCATAACATTCTGTGAATTATCTTGTGTCTCTTTCTAATGTGAACTTACAGAGACCTGGAAGAAGATCCGTTATTTGCTGATCTTTCTCCGGATAACACATTGTCGAATCAAGAGTGGCTAAGCGTTTCTCCTCCCATCAGCCCAGAACATCCAAAAAACGATGGGAAGACTGAAGTTCATAAAATTGTAAATAGGTGAGTTGAAAAAATAATTTTAAAAAAGCTGTTTTGTGTGTAATTTTATATCAGGGATGTTGTTAGCATAGTGCTGATGGTCTGTGTAACTTGGAGGAATGATGCACCAGAAATAAACGGTTTCATTCAATAGGCTATTCCATAACTGCTAGTGTTTATAGAAAGAAAATAAAATAGTTCAACATAAACCAAAAGAGAACAGAAAATCTTTCCAGCCTGAGGTCCATCCTATGTCTTTGGTCTCTGGAGAGGGTTCAGAGAAGAGCTGCCAGAATGATTAAAGGATTAGAAAACATGCCTTATAGTGATAGATTCAAGGATCTCTAAGTCGCTTAACAAAGAAAAGGTTAAGGGGTGACTTGATTAATCTTAAGTACCTATATGGGAAACAAACATTTAATAATTGGCTCTTCAGTCTAGTAAACAAAAGAATAACATGATCCGATGACTGGAAGTTGAAGCTAAACATATTCAGACTGGAAATAAGATGTAACTGTATTACAATAAGGATTATTAACCATTGCAATAATTTACCAAGGTTAGTGGTGGATTCTCTGTGACTGCCAATTTTTAAATGAAAATTGCATTTTTAAAAAGATACGCAGTAGTTCAACAGAAATTACTTTGGGGAAGTTCTATGGCCTGTGTTATTTAGGAGGCCAATCTAGATTATCATAATGGTCCCTTCTGGCCTTGGAATCTATGAATCTGAATGTAAAGCTATCCCTTCTCATTGATATTCATTCTGTTCGGCATCATAGAATATTAGGATTGGAAGAGACCTCGAGAGGTCATCTAGTCCAATCCCCTGCTCAAAGCAAGACCAACACCAACTAAATCATCTCTCAAGCAGCCTCTCTGACCAGGTTTGACCGTAGTCCTTCCCTGAGGGAAGGGGAGGGAGAAGCTGAACTATAGTTAATCCATTGCTCACTGGGGATCATGTCACACCTCTGTTCCCTGTAACATTTGGCTGTGCACACTGGACTGCAATGTGTCCAAGAGGACAGACTCTCTGATCTAAGCTATTTAGCTGTTGTAATTTTTTCAGTCATTAACATGAAAATTGGAGTTAGATGGTATTTGGTCAGTTAATACATGTTAGTGACGCAGCACTGGTATTTTGGTGCTGACCTACCTACATACCCAAAAATAATCAGTCGTGTGAGAGGCAAGAAACAGACTGAGGCCAGTGGATATGGAATTGAATTCTTGCTTTTTTCCCCCATATACTGTTGCATCCAGTTTATGGTGGACATGGTTTGGAGCACAGACAAAAAACAATCTGCTAAACTGCCCATTTATATTTCCATCAGTAGAATGGAAATTTTCCAGGTATTTGCAGTGCTTTGATGGAAGAATGACCTTTTTTTCCATACATAATAAGATCCACATGGCAGATTTCAGACTCCGGTATACAGAACTCCCATTGGTGGCAGTGGTAGTTCCATGCATGTAGGGAAAGCTGAACATTGGATACAAGTTTTGTAAGCCACATTTTCTCTGACTGTCCAGAAACTGGGTAGTGAGAGCCACCGTTTCCTATTTGTGCTACATTCATGATAATTCTGTGACCGCCAAAGTAGTAGTTTTTGAATAACAATAAATGTCAGCAACAGGAACACATTATTACAGATAACCATGTAAATTCTTAACTTTTCTTTCATCACAGCAAACTAACAAACTAATGATTTATTAACTAAAAATATTAGTAATAACTTTTTCATATGAAATCCCTTCCTTTATTTGATTCATTTGCCAATAGACTTTCCATCTAACTCTGCTTTGAGACGGATGTAGTCTGATCTTTAGCAAATGCTTGGAATTGGTTATGATTCTTCCCTTCACTTTTACCTCTCTGCTTTCAGAAGTCACTAGCCCTCTTTTCGCTTCTTCACATTCAGTGCTGGATATGCAAACGCTTATGCACCCAGTTCATTAGCACAGACAGTAGTTAAATTGATAGACATGCTTCAGTACGTTTCATAGCCCTTCTTCCTCACACAATGTTATGGGTAACCCCTTCTGTCAACTTGAAGAGATGGATCATTATTGTATCTATCACTAGTGTACTGAGAATGAAGAAATATTGTCCTGTCATTGTAGGACTAGATTTATTTATTAATGTATTTTTGTTCCTTTTTAGCTTCCTCTGTCTAGTACCTGAAGAAGCCAAATCATCATACCATGTAGAGGGCACAGGTTATGATACCTATCTCAGAGATGCCCACAGACAAGTATGTCACACTCCTATAGTCTTTTTCTTTCTAGTTTTATCTTTTTCCCCCCTGCATTAGCCAATGCCCTGGGTTTTGAATTGCTTGTGAGAATTTACAAATGATTTGGGGACATGTACAGTTCTACTAAAAAATATCTGAAGTTAAGCTAGTAATGGGAAAGGTGAAAATTCAGTTGCCTTGGACTAATCAGGAGTTTACCTTCAGAGGTTTTTTATTTGAGTTCTGAATCCCCATTACATAGCTTTAATGGGAATTATAGATGACTTTAAATGTATTAATATTCCTGTAACAAACCTGCACTACAGATTCGTTCATAAATTGCCTTTACATTTATCTGCATTCTTCTCCAGTAGAGGACTGCCTGGAAAGATATTTGATAGAACTTAGTGGATGTTAAAATGTTGCAGAAGAGTTAAAACAACCTAGTGCTTTGAAATAATGGTTCAGTGAGAGTAATGTGCAACCTAAGGCATGCAGGTTTGATGTTGAGAATATTAGTGGAAAGGGAAAGCTTTAAGGTTGCATATTTTGAAATAACAAACATAGATTTTATTTCTAAAAACATGATCTAAAGTCTCCTTGGTTAGAGGACAATCAGCATTCGTTTGCAGCCTTCCTCATGAAGTCCTGTGACTCTCCTGTAATGGAACAAAATTGGGCATACAGGATAAATAGGAGATGAGGGTAGAGTAACTGGAACAAAAATACATGTAGTGGTACTCTAAGGATTTTCTACTCTCTGAATGTTGATACGTTCACATTCAAATAGAAAGCTTTGCTTTCTGTGCTTCCTTTATAGTTTTAGCCACAGCAGTTCCTGAAAAGAGAGGAAAATGTGAAGGAAAAAAATAGCAGGAAAGGCATACTGTCTTCTCTTATTTCTTTCTTGCCTTCGGGAAAGGAAGATTCTGGAAGCCATTTGGAAGTAGGATTGGTTTCTGCCTCATATGCTCAATGATATGTGTGGTCTCAAATTATTCCACCCACAAAAACATAACCCTCCACATTGGTGCAGTTACACACAAACAGCTGCTCTGCTTCCTTGAATCTGTGATTGGAAGCCCAGTGGAAGATGCACAAGTACCTGTGCAGTGTGCACTGAAGAATTCCTAGGTCTGATTCTTCCCTCCCTGGCACCAGTTTAACTCTATTGACTTCAGTGGAGTTACTGATGGTTTAGGTTAGGTGAATCACACCCAGTGTATATAAGTTACTGTGACTGGCCAATTTGTGTAAAGCAAGTGGCTAGTTTAGGTCTCAATTCTCCCCTCTGTGTGCCTGTGTAAGTCCCTCATAATGTTGCACACATGAAGAGGAAAATAAAGTCCCTGAATGAAGGCTGATAATTTTTGTCATGGATGTTTTCAAAATGGGAATATTCTGAGAATAGGAGTTCTCAGATAGCTGCCATTCACACTCTCAAGTAATGTAGGTTATTAAAAGGAAATAGTTTTCTCAGAGGTTCGTAGCTTCTTGCTTTTTTCTCTCTTCAATTGTTTGAGTATGTGTTGCTGACTCTTTCTTCCTAGTTTCGGGATTATTGTGCAATCTGTTTACGATGGGAATGGCCAGGGTCTCCCAAATCGTTGGAAAAGTGCAATTTAGAAGCATCGTTTTTTGAAGGACATTTCTTGAAAATTCTGTTTGACAGAATGGGCAGGATTCTCGATCAGGTAACAAAACACATTGTTATGATTTGTTTCTGATGCTTTCATCTCTGATAAATGACTGATCTCCATTTTTGTGCAACATTCCCACCAAATTTTCTGTAGTTTGACTGCACTAACTAGTAGCTGTAAAGTTGTTGGTTTTTACTAATATTGGCAGTCTTGTCAACATGCTGAGAGAGCATTATCTATCTTATCCTTGCTTCAGGGCTCTCTAGATAACTAAATACTGAAGTGATTGGCACTTTATCAATAGTAAGCGTAGATTACGACATTCTCACTTACACTGAACACCATAATTATTTGTGTTAACTGCCTGTTTTGTGTTCTAAATGGTTTCATGAATGATGCCCTACACTGAATGTCATTTAAAGCTACAGATGATTCGTAGAATAGAAATGTCACTAAAGTATAAGGAGGGCAACATGATGCATAGGATTTCCTGTTGCCAAATTAACAAAAGCACAAGTCCTTCTTGCATGTTTGTCCTTCCAGGAGGAGGTGGGGTGTTAGGAAGGAGTAAAGGATAGGAGAAGAACTTTTAAACTACCTATAATATTCCTTTTTGTTTTATAACTACCATATATACTTGTTCATAAGCCAAATTTTTTTAGTAAAAAAGGGAAGCACCAGAGAAGGGGGGTCATCTTATGAACGGGTATAGAGAGGGAGAGGTGGGACACAGACCCTCTCCCCAACAGAGGGAGCA